>NC_079292.1:86976189-87601189 GCF_023638135.1 Falco biarmicus
TGTCTGGCTGAATAAATTAGGGTAATAAGGAAGAACTACCCTTCACATTTTATAGCACACAATATTAAAATAAACTTAAACTTGACCCCACTGAGATGAACACATATGAGAAGACCATCAAGATGAGCGTACTTGTCTTCTCTGATGCAGGTGGTAAATGAATGCCTTTTTCCTCCTTTCTCCCTCGAGCTGAAGGAGACCTTTCCACTTCCACTGAGCACTGCATCTTCTGTGCATTACCTGAGTAGGCATAAAGCTCCCCGTGCACTTGGCTGCGGGTCCTTTTCACCTCCCTTGCTGCTTCCCACTGCCTTCTTCAGGCAAAGAAACTCTCGCTGGCCTCTGCTTCTGCCAGGCTGTGCCACATCTATTGGATAGAGGGGACTGGCAGCTGTAGGTGGCAGCTACATCAGGAGGATGGGACAAGCTGGGTGAATTGTGCATGCAGCTTGTCAAGCAAAGAAAGGGATGCAGCAGGCATGAAACAGGACTGGCTTCTCTAGCATGTTACAGTGCCAGGCATGCATGGTATGTGCCACTTGTGTTGTATAATACAGTCCTGTCAGGGAGGGAGGGGGGCTGTATAGCAGCCTGGAGAGATTCGGCTGCCCCTCTCCAGAAACCTTCTCTTTCTCCTTGCCACCAGGATCACTTGGGAAAGGAGCTAATCCCCCAAATTTACACAGGAAGAAAATTCACCGTTATGCTTGGAGTGGCTTCTAAACCTCCAGAAAAAAAAAAAAAAAAAGCCATGGTCCAGAAACACAGCTCTGTATCCCGTGGAGCTGAACTAAAACGGGGCTTTCAGAAGTGCAACACAATTTCCATGCGCGGGGCAGCAGGTTTGGATTCCCGCCTGCACAGTCCCGGACTCTTAATAAAATTCCATCTGTGTTTCCTGCCCTCCAGGGTGAATTCCTTTTGCTAACAGTGTGGGGTCTTGGAAAAGAAATAATAATTGCTGTACCAGAGCACTATTATGAAGGCTGGGCATGGTGTGTTTCTCCTCTTCCTTAACGCACACACCTACCAAAGCACAGTTTTGATGCTGCTGGAGTGAAGCGGTGATAATCACAGCTATGGGAAACTTACCTATGAATTTCCATTCTCCGGTGTGATGATTTGATGAAACAAATAGAGCACTTTTTAGCTTGTAAGAATGTTGCAGTCCCTACCTGCAATTCATGTAGGTTTGATACTGGATTGCATAAAAATTGCTATAGGTCCATCTCCCACTTTTAGCAGTATGCTACTTAAAGCAACCGTAGAATGATTTTGGCCATGGTGAGACTGAGCTACAGATGTGTTCTCTGCCCAAGCCCTGTGCTCTGCATTTTGGGTTGGGGAGCTCTTCCACTTCAGTTGGATGCAGTGAGTTTTGTTGTCCCACTGCAAGGGAGCAACCCTCTGCATATGCCATACCTACTTGACAGACTGAGGAGCGTGGACTTTACTTTTTCCTCTCAGTGTGTATCTTGTAGCTAATCTAAATGAAGCCAAGGCAAGGAGAGAGGATTTTTGGAGCCATAAGGAAGATGGATGTTCACAGTTTTCCTGCATATTTAATTCCTGGTAGATCTTTTCTGTTCTAACTCCCCCATGTACAGCTCTGGGTAAGTGAAAGGGTCCTGTCAGTTCACACACTTCTCCAATACAAATATTCTTCCTGCATCCTTTAACTGTCTGTGTGGTTTGTGGAGGCTGCTGCTGTGATCCTGATCAATACATGGCCTGGTCACCATATGCCTGTGAGTGAAGGATGGGCACGGTTAGAAACTCTTAATGCTCTTCCTGAAAGGCTGAAGGCTAGGGCAGATCTGATCTGTTGGGTGCTCTTCATCCCTGGGAACTTCACCCCATAGCTGACACTGCAGTGCCAAATAAGTGCATAGGAAGGTCTTCTTCAGCTTTTTTTGCTCTCATCTGTTTCCTGTCTGAGTCCAGGATACCCCATGTACCTTCCCACATGCAGATTTGTTCAGCTCAACTCAGCTGTTTTGCTGGAGGGAAGGAAGAGTCTGATCAGCTGGGGGGACAGGGAGGAAGGAGGATGACGATGTCCCTGCCCACCCACCTTCCTGGTGCTGGAGCAGCCAGGTCGTTGTCCCCACTCTGGCTTGATTGAGGGCCAGGTGGTCCAAAGAAGGCTCAGCAAATTGTGTCTCACACCATAATACTGCCATGTCATCATACTGGTATCATTGGGCAGCTTCCACATTCATCCCTGCAATGTTAGGGGAATGGCAATATCACTGAAGAAGCCAAGAGGGGAGTGAAACAGCACTGAGATGGACTCTTCTCCAGTTGTGCCCTGAAGTTAGTGTGTAGGACTCACACTTTAGCATTTGTCTGTCCCAGTCCCATCAGACCCTGCATGTGGAGCAGCGTAGACATCCCCCATGTGGTACTGTAAGGTGGAGAGCCTGGATGCTGACAGCAACATGTCATGGCACTGCAGGACTCAGAGTAAATGATGGAGCCAGACTGAGAAGCAGGGTAAATTGGCCCATGCTGAGCTCCTGGTCGCCACTGATTCTCATTCGAAGCTTGCTTTGCTGAGCCTGTGCTACAGTGGAAAGGACTGCTTCATACACCCAACAGCACGTATTGAAGGGTCCCTGGAGAAGAAGGAAGGGGATCCCTGGGTCATCCTGTCTAATATTTGTTTTTTCTTGTAAAGTATCACATTCCCCCATGGCAGACCAACTACACTGAGAATAATAGCTGATAGGTTGACTGCTTTCTGTAATGACATTTTTCTTTTTGACAGACAAGCAGATGAGATTTCATTTTACTGAAGAGTTACTGTCTTCAGCGCTAAGCTGTGCTGGGATTTTACTGTTGTGTTTGCATTTTTGATGATTCTGAAGCTCCAGAATAATTAACATTGACCTGGGAGTTGTACAGACCATGCTTTGTGCACATTAAAAATCTTTCTACCCTTTCTTCCACCCAGATGCTTCAGTTTCTACACAACAGACAATGTACGAAACCACATTTTTTCCTAAGAATGATGAAAAAAGGAAAATTATTAAAGCCATCTCTTATTATGTTGCCTATTGTAAAGTCAGGTGTCTGCAGTGCTGTGAGCCCAGCTGTGCAGACATGGGAAGAAAAATGGAAATCACAGGGAATAAATGCCGAGCACCTGTGCATATCTATTTGACTAGCACGATGGCAACAGGTGCTAATGTCATGTGTGTTCAGTGTCGTGGAGGATGAGCAAGTGAGCAGTCATCAAAGGCACTGAATGAATTAGAGCTTTCCTGGACTGGCATTTTCTGAAGCCTTCTCTGCAAGAGTAAGTGGCATTGTGGCTTTTGAAAAGCATGGGTTTAAAGCCACTTATTTCAGCCTGTGGCATATGGATGGTCTTAGGTCAAACTAAACCAGGCTCTCCCTTTCTATTATTACTAATTCAGGATTAACTGAAATCCAAGGTAAATTGACATAACTGATACTTATACTGAAAAATGGGTACTCCTCTAAGGAGATTCATGACTAAGTCTAATCATTTAGGAAAGGAGTTTGGTCGTAGTGTTGCAATGCACTATTTTGTGTCATTAAGCCGTAGATGAGTGAAAGTGAGGCCAAATGAGACCAGAGCCGCAAAGCTACTGAGGAGACTAAAAATGCAAGTGGGCCAACAGTGGGATTTTCAGGAATGCCTATTCAAATGAGGATCCTAAAAAACCCTTATAAAATTGGCTTTTTTCCCTTCAGCATGAAAGTTGGCTAACAAAAGGCGAGGCTACCACTATATGTGGAACATATGAATAGAGAGAAAACCCAGTCTATCTCCCAATGAAAGCAAGTCGCTCACTTCAGAGCTGTTTCTGCTGAAGCTTTAAATATCCCTAGTAACGGGACTTTCACAGTACTCTTGAAGAGACGCCTCTTCAGTTTAGCACGCTTACCACTGGGACAACTCTTATAGGCAAACTATCTTCCTTCTTGGTTTTATTTAACAACTTCTGGCCAGGCAATCAGCCTGATTACAGTCCCAGAGGCAGGTCAAAACTAGGCGGTTCTTCATACCAAAACTGGATCTAAGATGTTACTGTTGAACCTAAATTAGCAGCTGGACTGAAAATGCATTTTCCTTGAACCAGTATGGACCTTGAACTGCTGGAGTAACCTCAGACACTGCTGAACCTTTCAGCAGAACTGAGCGGGGAAAAAGCACTGATTTGTCTCTCTCAGTCCACCCACCCTATGTTGTAACAACCACCGATATTTCTTGTTACTTTGAAATGATCTGGACCCTTTTAAATCAGAGAGATGGCTCTGAATTAAAGGAGTCACCTTCATAATTACTTTACACAAACCATACCCTCCTTCACAGTGAAGGAAAATGCAGCATACACCAAACAGTGGGTTATATATCACTCCAGATGATTACTTTCCCTTCTTGAAGCTTACGGCTTTTGAAAATATCACACTTCTCCACCTCCTTAGCTGTCATTTAGTCAAGTCTCACAGATGAAGCTTTTAAAATCTACGGCCATTGTTCACCCCCCTCCTTCCAGCTCCCTTCCCTAGCCCCCCCCTTCATGTTATTCTTTGGAACTGCTCTTCCTTTTATTTGTGTAGTTTCAAAAGCCAAGGTCAAAGGGGCCTTTCAAGGGCATGTCTACACTGCAGTGTTATCCAGAAACTCTGAAGGAGTGCTGAATGAGCCAGTGTTGGCAGTGCAGTGGAGAGACAAAAGTGTCATTTGGATGAAAGCATCCCATCTTGACTAGGTGACTTCACGAAATGGAGATTCACCTCCTCTTCCCTTGAGTTTTGCTTCTGATGTTCATTAATTCCTGGCTGAAGCTTGTGCCTTTAATTCCTTCTCGTTCCCTTCGGCCTTCTCATTGCTGTCGACTTGTCTTTTTTTCCTTCTGTTTTACCAGATAATTTACCTTACAGGTTGAAGCAATAACATAGCCAAAATGGCAGGGCAAGGGATGCTGGGATATGATTTTCAGAACCATATAATTGGCTAAAGAATTTAAAGTCCAACTTTTAAATATACCTAAAGGTCCCTGGTTTGAAAGTAGGGGGGTTAGGAACTGACACACCCTGAAAATTTGAGTCTCAGTTTATGGCTTTTCTACAGAAGGTTAATTCAGAAGAAACTCAGATGTGACTCAGCAGTGGACTGGCAACTCTCCACTAATTTAGATATCATGGGGGACCTGTTAAGGGGTTTTTGTCTATGTGGCAAATGTGGTTTGCAATAAGCTGGAGTGTAGAGTGCCCGTGGAGCTGGGCATGAAGAGAGGTGGCTCTGCCTTTGGTTCTGACTTTAGGTGGTGAACAGCTGCCCCAGGTGTGCACAGGAAGGTGGCTTTGACCCTAGCTGGCTCACTAACTCAGCCCTTCTGCTGCCAGCCTGTTCCCCCTCCAGGTGGGAAGTGGGTGTCTGGGAAAGGTGGGGGCTGGGAAGGCTTTCCTCGGCAGGGCTCCCTACAGCAGGGAGGTTCCCTAAAAAGGCCTTGTCAGTGGGAAGAAAACACGCTTCTAAAACACTTCTGAAGCGTGATTTGTCTGACCTAGTTTAGGTTCCTGCTTTAGGATGGTCTGAATTACAAGTTTGAAGTTCCCATTTCTCCTCATTGTCACCAAAGCGAGCCCAGGGTGATGCTTGCAGATGGGGACACGCATGCTTGACCGGAGGAGTCCCATCGCCCAAGGGCATGGGGAGCAGCCGTGTGGATTAGCAAGTGCCCACAAACTCATGAGACATTAACTTCATCATGGAAGTGGGCCCCCAGCAACTCCTGGAGCCAGGACAAAGGCTCCTAAGTCCCATAGGCATATTCCGAAATGTGGAGTATTCCACTCCTATATTATATTCCACTCCTCAGGGCCTTGGCATGGTGTTGCCAGCAGTGATATACATCACAGACACCCACCCCTTCCTCAAATTTGATGCCCATTGCTTTTTGTCACTCCACTTCGTACCTGTCTTCTTTTATGATTGCATAGTTTGCTTTCTTTTTCTCTGCACGCCTTTTCTGAATCTGAATCTGATTTTTGTTATTTAATCCTTTGGTCTACTTCTGTGTCAGCTGGTGTTTGCAACTCTTCCCAGTTTAGTATCTTCTCTGAATGTCATTATCATATCATTATTTCCCTTTTCTAGACTGTAAAAACAGGACTAACACTGATACCTCCTTGACCCTAAAAGGTCCTTCCCTTAAATTACATACAGATGTAGCTAGCTAGCTAGATGATCTTTGAAATGCTGTTTACTTTCCTTAAAAAATATGGGGTACTGGGAACTGCAATGATGTCATAGCAACTGAATATGATTATGTAGGAGTCTGCGCTGAGGGGTATTCCAGAAACTGTATCTATATATGTATGTGTTTATTTATATAAGCGCACACGTCTGCATGCGTATTTGTATTAATACTGTATTTAGATATATTTAAAGAGCAAAGGCCTTAATAATAACCTAAGAAATTTTTTGTCTCTTTTGCGGGCAGTTTTACATTAAAAATAAATTAGAAGTAACTCCATGGTGTGGCAGAGAAGTTGATGTAGTGACATTAGTGCTAAAAAAGAGAACTGCATCTGACTGCGCCTCCCAGACACAGTAAATAAAATAAGCTAAATTTGAGTTTTGGTAGATGAAATCCTAAAAATCCAGCAGTCTTTTTATATTTTTTAACATGCTCAACATTGTCATGCTTCAGTTTAACTGTTGTCTGGAATATTTTTTCACGATGACAGATACAGCTATGCTGCTCATATATATTCTGAGAAAACAGAGTGTCATAACTTTCAAGACATGTGCTTGGGGGTGTGTATGCGCATTAATGTTCGCTCAGGCTCACGCATCGCCATGATCTTCTGTGCATGCAAACCTATACATTTGTGCTCCCACACGTGCAGGGGGGGGGCGGGGGGGGGGGCTGTATGTGTGAACATGCACATCTTCCTCATAATAGTTTACAGCAATTTGCAGGCAGAGATCAATAGATGTAGAAATTGCTTAGGCACTGAAATTAATTGAGATCTATACAGAAGGGAAAGGGACGATTTCTGTAGGTTTTGAAGCTATCGTGGAAAAAACCAATAATTATCTGTTGCAAGAGTACCATTTTCTGTGCCTATGGAAGGTCTATAGGATGGACTGAGGGAGCAAGGGAGAAAGTTGTCCCGTTCGGTGCTGCAGGACGTCACCACGCAGGGTTTATGCCTGCACGTATGAAGAAGGCAGCACGTACATATATGTTTGTGAGTGTGCTGGGGAGGGGGAGGGGGATTTTTTCACATATTTTCTGATTCCCATTTAGCTCACAGCTCCCACCTACGGTACGTCACCTGTGCATGGCACATACCGACTGCCACGGCAATAGCCCCGCTCCCTCCCGTGCCCACCCCACCCCACGCTTTCTTCATCCATCAGTCCCACTCCTGGCTGCAGCTGGGTGCTGGGGGCTTCGGCTGCTTGGGTGGGAGTGGGGCTGGGGGCTCCCCACCCGCCCCGGCCCCCCAGACACACCCCACCCCTCCCACCCCCTCCGCAGCCCGCAGTGTCCCCTCTCCCCTGTCGCCGCTGTACAGTGGGAAAGTCGTTGGGTAATTGGGTCCAGATTGAAGATTTTAATTATTCATGAGGCTGGCAAGGGACTTGGGGGGTGGGGGGGGGTGGCTGCCCGGGTGGGGGTGGGGTGGGGAGGTGACGAGTCAGGGAGAGCTGGTGAACAATTCTGGGAAGGGTAGGGAGGGAGGCAGGGAGAGGCAGCGTGTGCATGTGTGATGAGCAATAGCTGTGGACCTTACAGTTGCTGCTAACTGCCCTGGTGTGTGTGTGTGTGTGTGTATGTGTGTGTGAGAGAGAGAGAGGGAGAGAGAGAGGGAGGGAGGGAGGGAGTGGAGAGGGTGGGGGGGAGAGATAAGAGAGAGAAGAGGAAAAGGAGAGAGGAGAAGGAAGGAAGAAGAAGGAAGGAAGGGGACAATACGATCATGCTGTGCTGTATGAGAAGAACAAAACAGGTAGAGCTGAAGATTTTTATATTTCTTTCCGTTAAGAAATCCCCCGGGCTGCCGCGTGTCCGTGGGGTGCGTGTCTGCCTGAGTGCGTGAGGGGCTGGGGTAGGGGGGTGGAAATTTCAGCTGCTTTCAGCACACGTCTCTTTTGCAATTCTTTAGCATCTTGCGACTGAAGGCTCTTTTCACACCCTGCAGCGTGACTGTTTAGCCTTTCCGGGGCTGGTGATGTGGGGAAGGGGGGTGGCCTACGTCCACATTTGGGGAGCTACCAGAATCTCCCCTCTATTATTCTTATTATTTTTTAATAGTGGGCAGTTGTATTGCCTAGGATTTTCTGTCTGTGGTTCTGAGGGTGTGGATGGGGGGGGGTGGGGGGTGGAGGGGGGGGGGGGCAGGGGTGCGGCTGGCAGGAAACGTGATGAGATCTGGCTCTACCTTGGAGATAAAGGAAGCGACTCCTCATCTTATGCCAAAAAAGAAAGGATGCCCAGTGAGCCTTGATCCCTGGTCAGAACGCTTTCTATTGCTCCTGGCTCTGATGAATGGGAGATGCTTTATGTGCATGTGCTGTGAGGGGGCTCGGAGGACAGGTGCATTCATTTTTTTGTGTTACAGCAATCTGAGCAAGAATTAACCTGAAGCTTCTTTTTCTCCAGCCTATGCTATAGTGAAAAATGCAATTAATTAATAACAAAAGCATTAGCCAGGGGAGGGGGAGAGTCACCCTCATTGCAATACCCTTCATAGTACAACCAGTTAGACAACTGTGCACCAGCTGGTAAAGAGACAGAGGACCACGCCTCTGTTAGCTCCGAACTCGGGTGGGATAAGAGAAGCTCACAGTGTGAACCTGTTGGAAACCAGTTCATTCTCTATTGGTACCACCTGGCTTTTGCTGTAAGGGAATTGGGATGATGAGAAGGTTTGGGTGGTGGCTAGTTTTCAGTGCCAAATTTTTTATGTCCAAAATGATAATGAAATGGAAAAAAAAAGCTACTTAGATCATTCTCCCCTCACACTTCCCCCTTTTATTTTGTGTGAAAGCCCAAACATGCTCGTGATTAAGAGAGCCTATTTTGGCTAAATCTCTTAGACTTCCTTGGGAAGATGCTGGATTTGTGCAGTTGAAACTTTGAGGCAGGAACTGGCCCCAGATATCTTTGTAAGGCTTTTTAGAAACTTCCCCGAATTACAGATTTGTAGGTAGTGACAAGGAGCTGTGGTCCTTCTTTTGAGCGCAGAACTCAACTCAGTCTTAGGTACGGCACCATACTGATTACTTTCTTTCTATATGGGTACATTTATATATCTCTTACAATATAGCACTGCAGTATTCTGGAGCAATAGCTTAACACACTGATGTGAGTAACTCCAGTTACTGTAGAACAGCACAGAGTTGAAAGAAAATGCAGGTTAAAGTGTGTTTCTGAATGGAGATGTCTGTGTTACCAAACGAAGAAGCAATTTTGTAGAATAATGGGGAGGGGCAGGTGAACGGGATAGGAAGAGACCCTGCATCATCCTGTGTTTTTCCCCAGGCAGGTTTTTCAAATGCTTTGCAATTAATGGTACATTCATTAAAATCTGGAGGGAGGTGGTGGTGGCTGGGTGTGTGTGTGGGGGAACATGTTGCAGCCAGCCAGCGGAGCACATTCAGCTGGCAAACACGGGATGAAAAGAGCAGAGGAGAAGGAAGGCAGATGGGGAGGCAGAGTGACAGAGCAGTGGGCGGAGGTGCACAGCAAATTTTAAAATAAAGTAGGTAGTTCTGGGATTCTTTGGAGTCAGAAGAGAGCTATTGGAGGAGGGGGATAATTTTGCCCATACCATTACAGGTTGGGCATCAAAGCTCCTGAATAATATTCCAATGTAGCTGTTCTTTACATCTCCATGGGTTTACTCCTGTCATTTTAATTCTGACATATTTAGAAATGCATGGCATGCAGGTATCATGAGCGCACACAGTTGTCTCTTCCCACTCTGTACATTAATCCGCCGCATGGTACACACCCCTTTGCGCGTGCATGTGCAGCACACGTCTCCACTCTCTGGTCGTTCGCATCTGTACTACACATATGCACAAGCACATATGCACTCGTTTGCACATGCTTTCTGATCTTTATGCAGCCATACAACCTGAATGTGCCTGCCCGTGCATATTTAGTCGATGTTCCTAGGCTCAGAGCCCAACTCCTGCTCCTGTACCTGAATACACACCACAGTTGCCAAACTGGCAATACAGCAGTTCGCTCAGCAAAGCTGGTGGATACACCAGAGGAAGCTTTAATATGGAGAAGAAAAATACCTCGGTTTTCAGCTTGTGCTCTTCCTCTGTCCCCACCCAGACCTTTCACAGAGAGAAAAAGATGGAATGGGTTCTTCAGCACAGGCAGGAGTTTCCTTCCCAAAATAAAGACAGCTCTCTGCAAATTATTTTTCAGGGGAAGCCCCTGGTGTCCCGCCTTTCTGGCAGCTAAAGAGCGAAATTCTGAAATTACAGGCTTGGGCGTGGAAGAAATCTCTTCACATTTGTGTCTAGGTGTGCGTGTATGTGTCTGTCCTCCCACCCCTCAAAGACAAATATGTTCACACGCTCATACCTTGCAGATTATTCTTTCTTGTGGGTGCGATGCCATTGTGAAGAGTGAAGTATCTGACTGACTGTGCCCGCCCATGAGAGATGTAGATAGCTCGATGTTGTCATTTCTGCCTACAGTTGATTGCAGCTCTGAATCTGTGCCCACAAAATATTCAGCTGAAAGGTGGCATAACCAAAAGGCTAGGTCGAGCAAATTTTGAAAAAAAATTGAACTTAACCTCTGTTGCCAGCAAGAGATGCAGTCAGTAATACGCAGAGCTGGATAGTTAGGTAGGTGGCTAGAAATGCGAGTGTTGCATGCACCGCATACTAGAACAGATGGACGTTATGGGGATATGTGCTCAGTATTGGATTGCATGAGTGATTAAACAATAACCCGCAAGCAGGTTTCCCACTTGTGGGTGAGATGAGTCTCATTCATCACCAGCCATATCCAACGGCTTCTCCCCATTCTGTCCTCTCCTGCTCACCCCAGTGCTGGAGAGCCAGCGGCTGCAAAGGTTTAAACCTGCCACACCCAGCAAATCAAAGGAGGGAGAGGGGAAGAGGCAGTCTGCATTTCTTTCCCCTTCCACACGAGCAGCATGAATAAACAGGGCTGTACCTCTAAAGATGCAGTTTAATGCAATTGGAGAAAGAGAAAGCATTAGGGAACTGTTCTAGCAATTACAGCCAGCCGGCGAGGTGTCTTGTCATTCCTGGAACTGCAGAGGTGTGCAGGCAGGAGGAAATGGTTGGAGAAAAAAAGAGGGAGAGAAAGATGCGTGCAGAGTTCAGGTTTTCTTTGCCTCAGGTTATTAAAATATCTCGGACTTCATTTAGAATAACTTAATTATGCCTCACAGTCCAGATGCTTCAAAACTTGCAAGGCATGGTCTTACCTTTAAACACCAACGTGCAGAGAGGAAATGGGGCATTTTAAAGGAAAGGTGTCCAGCCGTGCCCCTCCTCCCTCCACTTGCCAGCGTGGTGTAAATCACCACAGACCATTGACTTCAGGGCAGAGGCACTTCATCTGCACCTGAGGAGAGTCCAGCCACCGCCTCCGCCTTTCTGAGACACACCGAGTGGTTCTTGTGCTGCTTCCAGTAAACAATTGCTGCATGGAAGTTTAATTACTCCAGGTCCTTACTATTTCTCTTCCTGGGCCGATACCCCTGGGATTTCTCCTGAGGAGGGTGTCTCCAGAGAAACACCCCTCCCACCTCCCTGTCCTCCTCTGCTGCCTTTGCTGACTATTAGAGACATTGATTTCTCCTAGATCGCATAATGTAACTGTTCTTAATGGCACAGACAAGCCCCCTCCTAGGGAACTAATTGCAGGCAGAGTTTCCAGGGGAAGAAGGACGGTGGTAATGCTTACTGGGAAAGAAACAGGTCTGTTGATCCAAATTGCCTATTGCCACTTGCTCCTGAATGAGAATCCCAGCAAAAACCAGTCAGGCAGTACCCCCCGGTGTGTGGAGGCCTCCCTGCTGAGGGGGCTTCGTTGCATCTGGTACCTGCCTGTGCCAGGCTGGGTGCACGTGTGCAGCCCAGGGAACTAACATGTATTGTCTGAGGGCTTGTCCTGTCTGAGTGAGGTCAGAGCTGCTCCTGCCTCAGGATAAGAAAATGGGCTGTAGCTCCTGGCTCTGCCCATGCCGTGCTGAGATGGTGGGCAGCACCTGAGGATGAGGCATGAGCGGGGCTGCTCCTGCCGTCGCGTGGCTTTGACTGCCTAGAAGGAGAAGGTTTCCTCTCAAGTGCGCTCTCATTTCAGACCAGCTGTCATGTATTCTGTGATGCCGTCTCAGGATCTAGTAGCCATCCCACACAGACATTCTATTTCTCTCTCCCCATTTCCCAGAGATCAGGAATTCCCCACCGCTGGCAGCTGCCAAGTTGCAAGGCCTTCTTGTGCTGGTGGGAAGGTGAACTGGGCCCTTTGCCCATTGCAAGATGAAAGCAGGCTTGATAGTCGTGCATGGTGTAAATGAAGGATGTGAATACCTGCTTGGGTTCACTGTGAGGCATGTGCTCCCCTCTGACTGCCATCTGCTCCACGTGCAGAGGACATGGGGCACAAGTGGGCTCTGCCTAGTCTTTACCGAGCAGGCATGTCTATGCTGAGGGATTGGTGTATTAAGAGCTAAACCAGCAGGCACAGCCTGAAGATTGCCTCTGCTTTTGGCGGAGATAGTATGAAGCAGAAGCACCAAGTACATATAACCTGAGACCTCTGCGTGCTCCCAGTAGGCTGGTGGTGCGTTACTGACTACTGTTTCTGTCCATGTGTTGCTAGCCCATGCATCCTTCCCTCTGTAAAACTCTCCTGCTATCCCCTCTTCCTGCACATAAATGACTTGCATCTCTTCTGTTGCTTTGGGCTTCCTCCTTACACAGGGAAGACTTTGTTTGGATTTGGGAATGAACGATAGCTCTGATGACACTTCCAGGCTAAAGACACCTAAGGATGGGAAACCTGTTGGTGGCAGCTGTCTGTAGTGATGCCCTTTGGAAATCATGATGCAGTTCCCCTGTTTGCTGTGATTCGGATAAGTCTCAGGGATAGATTTGGCAGCAGTCCATACCTGGCTGCATCTGAGTTTTGAAGGCCCAGTGTCTGGCTGTAAGGCAACAATCATAGCCCAGTAGCTTTACACAGGGGAATGCTGGGCTGCTAAAAGGAGTTTGGTCATCCAGAAAGGCCCAGTCGAAAGTACACATGCCTTGCTGGTGGAAATACCAGAATACCTTGCTCTGGGAATACCAGAGCAGGTATCCGTGTGAAACACCTCTCAACATCTGAAGTCCAAACTCAAAGTCTGGAATCCATCCACATTCATTTAATCTATAATTCCAAGATCCTCCTGAGCACACTGGGAGGTGACATGTAACCTCAGAGCTCTGATGGCCTCATGTGGAGAAGGTGTTTATATTTCCTTAGGGCTGTCTCTATCACCTGCTGAGTGTGTGTGTAAAACTCCATGGCTTTTCGTGGTTGCAAGCACCACAGGGCAGTAGTTAGTATATAGGAATTGGTTTCGGGAGAGCTGTTTTCTCTTTCTAGCAGTGCTATTAACCCGCTTTCTGACTTGATCTAAGCAGTTTCTCAGCCTGTCATGGCTGCCTCTGCAAGATGTTCTTTAATTTGAAAACTAAATAATTAGTGTGTGGGGGAAAAAAAAAAAAAAAGAGGATTCAGATGCCCTCAGGTGAGAGCTGCTTTAGACAGGCAAAGCATTGCTTTATCCATCCTCAGTCACTCCTGCAGTGCTGGGATGTTTATTAGCCACTTGAGTTCCTTTAACACAAACCATTGATTTTCTTCCCAGACCCAGGCTTTATTACTATGGGTCAGAGCCTGAGTAGGGCTACAACTTAGTTTTCTCCCTACTATTCACCAGTGTGCTAACTCATCCCCTACCATCACAATGATCCAGCCTTTAGAAACCTACAATATGTGTATGGGGTGGAGGAATAGTGTAATGAAAATAGTGATTTATTTTTTAATATAACAAAAGGAATTTGTTCTTTTGGAGTTACACTGATCCTGCGTCTCCGCCTGTTATTCACTTTGTCTCCTCTCCCCATCTGTTCTGCTCATGTTCCTCCTGCTCCCTTGACCATGCAGTTGTCCTGCTGCTGCTTCTCCTCCAGCTGGGTACCAACCCTCCATTAGGCTGTGCTTCTTGAGGGCTTCTGCTGGCAGCTTCAGCCACTATCACCAAGGTCCTATTCCCTTCACCCTTCCTGGCACTGGTATCAGACTGGAAGCTGGTAGGAGGGAAAACGACATGGGTTCTTCCTTTGTGCTTCCAGTCACTTTTGCAGCTTCCCCAGTTCTCTTCCACTTGGTCAGCTGTTGCAGCTACTGCAAATGAACAGCTACAGACAGAGACAGCAAAGTGATGCATCTTCATCTATCACATTGCTGTTAGCAGAAGTAAAATGTAGCCCACCCCCAGCAGGTGGCTGTGGAGGGGTATGGCTGCTGTAGGAGCAATGCCTGCAGTACAAACTAGTATCACCATTCCTGCTTTCTTGAGGGTTCATACTTCTTCTGGGCTTGTCCCTTGGCTGCTGATGCCACTGTTGGGTGGCAGGCTGGCACGATGGCCCAAGAGAGCCTGCCTTCCTCCCACCAGGACTGGTTGGCTGTGATGCCTCAAAAGGGAAGCCAGGATGTACTTATATTCTTTTAAATTATAGCCAATAAATGTCAATCCCATTCATTACTCATCTTAACTCTGAAGTTTCTTGAATTAATTCCAGCTATAATCACTGTATATCTCTATTTATAGAAAGCTGGGACATCTCACAATATTTAAGATTTCTCTCTGTAGGAGACACCTTTTTGTAAGGGCTGGTAATTAGTAAAGCTAATAGGCTGTAAAAGAATCCTAGTCACTTGGTTTGAACGCCCCTAAAACTTAGGGGTGGAGGGGAGTGTGTTTGGATCTGAAGCTAGCTCTGAAGCTGTAGGTCAGAGAGCTGCACTGAAATGATGCTTGTGTGCTTCAGAACTGGGGACACCTCTCTCAGGGTCAAGATTTAAATGCTTAGCTTGGTGTGTTGGAGTAGTCAGGCTGGCAGCTTGCGAAAACCTGTACTGGACAGCTGAGCTGGAATCTGTCAGAATGGAGACTTGGCCTGATCAAAGATGCAAAACAGTGGTTTTAAACCTTCCTGCTGTTTGCATTTCCAGTGGAAAACCCAGGGACACTTCAAGCCCTACATAGAGTTTTGAGGACAGAAACTTGCCACAGAAAATTGATGTTTAATGTTGACCATTAAAATTGCAGTCAAAAGCATGCTAAGGATGCAACCAGTCCCACCTAAATCACAGGATCTGGCAAACAGCCTTTCCCTTGTATCCTAACTTCCAGTCAGAACAGCAGCTAGAAGAGATTAAATCCTAAGGAAAGGGCGAATGGAGCAAGGAAAAATATTTCCACCCAAAACAACTGAAGAACTGAAGCTAACCGAAACCTCCATGAAATAGGAAGAAGATGGATAACTTTCACAGGATAGTTAGTATCTGAATCAATACCTGAAACTTCCCCCTTATAGGGTAAAACTAGATGTGAAGCAAAAGGAACCCTCCATTTTGATGTCACTGTACGAGACTCTGTGGAAGACAAAATAATTGACAAATTAGTGAGAAATGAGCCCTAATGGCTTATAGGAACTTTTAGAAAATCTTTTGAAGTTCAGTTAATTCCTCCTTATGTTCTTTGTTTTCTTCCTTTGAGTCATATGATTCCACAGTTCAGGAGGAAGATATCATAAGACAATGCCTTATCTTGCGGAATTTCATTACTTTTTATTTAGGGTGTGCCTGACAAGAGAAGTCTGAAATGTGTCACAGTATTTTACCATTGTTCTGAACTGAGAAATACTTGCCAATCTAAGTTGAACTACCTTCTTAGAGGCGATGGTCATGGGCTGTAGAACTTTAGAGCTTCCTTCCTTTCTAACTGTGGAGGTGCCTAAATTCCTAAGATAATTATGCTTACATCTGGCAAGTCCCCTAAGCATTTAAAGGCTGCTTGCTGGCATGGCTACATGATCCTTAGTTTTATAAGCAATAATCAGCTCAATACCGACTTAACAGCTAAACACCTTGGGATCTACAAACCAAGTGTTCTTCCAGTTGCTTTCCCTGCACAGCCAAAATGGGTAAGTTTGACCGAGTACGCCAGTCAAGTGTCTGTGCAGAATGCATCCAAGAGGAAGGGAATGTACTACCTTCCTTTTATCCAGAAAGACTTTGATTATAATCAGAGTATTTACCTAGAGATGTGGTGAATATACCATCTCTGCCCGAGTAGATCTGTACCCCCACCTCCCAGGAAAATGTGCTATTAGGCTATAGAACATACTGGGACCAGTGTTTCCTGGAGACGCTGATCTGTTTTGCACAGACAAATAAAATATTAATTGGGCCAGAGCAAAAGGATATCATCCTGACTCTCTACCTTAGTGTTTATGATATTCATGGAGGGGAGGGAAGAGCTTTGGTTAAAGCTTTGCATCATGTGTTTTCAATAAGGCCAAAGCGTTTTATGTTTATTTTGCATGTCTCCAGTAACATGATCAACTGCAAGCTGATGGGTAAAGCAATCAATAGGAGCCACAAAGGAGGAAGATCAGGAT
Source organism: Falco biarmicus (assembly GCF_023638135.1). Classification (NCBI taxonomy): domain Eukaryota; kingdom Metazoa; phylum Chordata; class Aves; order Falconiformes; family Falconidae; genus Falco; species Falco biarmicus. The sequence goes on from NC_079292.1 coordinate 86,992,925, forward strand.
CTAGGAAGAGGGCAGAGCAAATTAGGATGTACTGATGGAAGACGGTTGTTTTAAATTGTCCTAGTTTATTTACAAAGCTGATGGAAGCAACCTCTGAACCATGAGCTTTGAATGCTTTGAGGACTCATGAGGGCTGAATGAGGTGTCAGAAAGCTGAAGAAGAACAAGGAGAAGTAAGAAATTACAGACTACTCAGTTTAACTTCATTCCTGGGGAAAAAAATATGGTGGAAATAATCAAATAAAGGAGATTATTAGGAGCCAGCACAGATCTGTCAAGAATAGATCATGTCAAACTAATTTAGCTTTCTTCTGTAACAAGCTTTGTGGATACAGGGGAAGTAGTTGTCATACCTTGTCATTTGTAAGGATTTTGACATTATCTCACAGGCTTTTATCATAAGTGAGGCAAAGAAACATGGTCCAAAGGAAAACATTACAGCAGGGTTGCAGAACTGGTGTAGATAATCCTACTCTATGAGCAATTCTCTACTGATTTTGTGTTGAAACAAGACTGTTGAGAGGGTTGCCACAAGCTTGAGCTGTGGCCTGTTAGTGCTTCATGTTTTCATTAAATACATTGTGCTTTGTATTTTAATTTTGGTCTGGATGACTGTCTAGAGACAGTGTTCTTTAGAATCTGCAGATGGCATGAAGCAGGTATAGGCTGGTGGAAGTTACTAAAATTCAAGGCAAGCTTGTCAAACCAAGGACCTGATCTGAACAGCATCAGAGTGAATGTGTAGAGGAATGAAGGCAGGTTAATTATCATTGATAATATACAACTGTGGGCTGGCTTCAGGGGTGGTGGGTTGGCTGATGTAGACAAGGTGCAGCTGTGGCTGGTTCTGTTAAGGGGTTGAGAGCCGATGAAGAGGGAGCAGCCGAGGAAGAAGAAGCAGAGAGAGCATGCGCTCTGGATGAGGAGAGACAAGGAGAAGGCAGCAGAGGGACTAGTATGAAGAGTATGTTGGTATGTGATGGTAAAAAAACCTCGTTGCAGCTTGATAGATTTGAGAGTGTTGCGACATGAATGTAAAGTGCTCTCTGTGGGAGTGATTAGCAAATTGCAGTCAGCTGTCCATGGAAGCCAACAAGCCAGTTAGCTCTCCTTCAGGAGGGGAGACAGGGTCTCTAGAGGACCACAAGTTCAAAGTTAGTCTAGAATGTCATTCTGTTGTCAAAAGGAGAACATCATCTTACCAGTTTGTGCAAATGGGAGTATAGGCTCTGAGATACAGCTAATAAGGCTTCAGCTCTGATTGAGAACATGTAAGTCTCAGCTGAAGTGTCATGCCTTAGTCTTGTACTGCACTCTAAGGAAGTGTGATCCAGTGAGAGACAGTGCGGGCTGGGATGCTGATAATTGCTGGAGGTCAAGGGAAATATAATTTGTGAGGAAAGACTGAAATTAGGGTTGTTTAACCTAAAAGGAATAAGGCTGAGAGGGGTCAGGATGCTGATCTGGGAAGCGCAATAAAATGGGAGTAATCTGTTCTTCCTGTCCAGGGTAGATGAAACAAGGACTAATGGTCTTTAATGGGACATCAGAGTGATTCAGACTAGCCTTTAGGAAGAGTCCAAAACGATTGTGACGCGCTGGAATAGATGGTTTGAGAAAACTACGGCAGCTCCAATCACCAAAGGGCTATTGGATGTACTTCTGGACCAGAGGATGGACTAAATGGTCTCTCTTAACACTATTTTGTGTTATTAGTGTCAAATATTCACTGAAGCAGGATCTGGACCCAATCTGTCCTCTTGCAGAAGAGTGCTTAACCAGTAGGCTATAAAGATATATTTACTTCTATGCTCTCTCCCTCTCTGGCTTCATGCTTATTTAATTCGTCCATGAAAAAAAGTCTTAAGAGCTTAAGCAGGAAAAGCTAGGAGCAGCTTACTCTAAACAATCTTCTGTATGAGGAAGGTAAGACTTAATGTCTTTTGAAGTGTAGTAGAGGTGAATTGACATCTCCCATAATTTAAGGAAGCCAGTGTCTCCACTGAGACACTAGATAAATACCTGTCTTCTGCATGCTGTCAGAGAGAAAATATAGTAGGGTGGTTTTTTTTGTTTGTTTTCTTTTTTTTTTTTTTTCTGGGCAGGGGTTCAGGGCTTGGAATCTAAAACACTAGATGCCTCCCTGATAAGCAGAGCAAGATGCCTAAACGTAGATGGCTTAGATGCCACTGTCTTTTCAATGTTTGCTAAAGGCATTTGTTTGGTATATTGTGATACTGGGGTGCCTAGTTCTCTCCATATTTTCTAGTGAACTTAAGACTATGGTTTTCCTAGACTTAGCTCCAACATTTGTCTTCTGAACGTGGACGTCTTCTGGATTTCCACACTAAGGTTCCCTTTTCATCATCCTCAGCACAGGATTATTACAAAGGGTTTATCAGTTGGTGGCTTCTTCTGCCAACATGAATTGTCTCAAAGCATTTATATGGCAGCCACTCAGAAATTTCCAGCTGGAGTGCTGTAGCCCTACTAGCACTCACCTTCAGTGCTTAATCCCCTCTGCTCCCATTATGATGTGTCCCAGCGGTTGCTGGGAATACTGAATAAAACATGCTGAGATATAATATTCACCTTCGCTGGATATATTCTCATGCAGCAGAAAAGCTACTGCTGCATGAGAATATAGGACTGAAGCTAACCTGTGGTACCTTCCATTACCACACGCCGAGTCCGTACAACCCTCGGGAAGATATCCTTTCTTTGGTTGTTCCAAAGCCTTTACACCGCACAAGGGGGGTGTGTGTGTGGAACAAGACACCCTGCCTATAGTCAGGATTACCCAACTTTTTGGGGATGAGATAAATTGTAATAGTCAAAGACAATCTTTTCAACTACATCAAATTTGGATGAGTGTTCCCTGTTTGGATAAGATTTTTCTTGGTAGGGATCTTCTTCAAATAGACACCATGTTTTTTTAATGTGTTACTTGACTGTATCTGTTGAGATTGGAGGAATAAAGCTTTGAAAATGTAAAGAGTTTTGCAACCATTTAATAAACAGCAGTTGCACCTTTATAGTGTAAGGCAAAAGAATGCCACTATGATTTCAAATGGTGAAATTTCCTATTTTCTTCCTTTCTAGTTTACATTTTTAAAATAAAGAGTTTAAACACTTTAGCGTACATTCAGTTTTCAAAGTCAAACACTTAGAGTATAGAGAATTAATTAAAAGGGTTGCCTGTCCATCTTTAATTTGTCTTCTCTCACATATAGGCATAATTATGTGGTCCTTAATTATAAGATCAAATACTGGTAATTTCTTTTTTCAATAGGATCCCTGTCTCATTCAGTGCACAGAATGGAATATACTTACGGAGCGAATGAGTTTTGCTGTAAACGAAGGTGTTTTCTATAGGTCTCCTGTTTCATTTACTGCCAGTGATAAAGGTTATATATTGAACTGGGCAGGGGGCTGTTCAAAAACAGAACAATGGTCTCATGTTTTGGCAATTCAAAACTGCCCTGAACAATTAGGCTTTTTCCTGCCTTTTGCTGTGAGTTCCTATGTAATATGAAAAAGCCATATAAATGAGGTTTTCTATGGGTGGCCACTAATTGGTGTGTTCTCATTTTCTGGGTTCTCAGTCTGAGACACCTGGGGTCTGACTTGCAGAAGTGCAGAATCGGCATTGTATGGAGTTCTGCTCTCAACACATACACAACTGGGGAAATGGTAATGCAAGACATGGCAAATTAGGGACCCAAAATTAGTAGGTGCTCTGGCCATTTGACCTCTTTATGTCTGATTTCACTGTCTGTAAAATGGAGATAACAACCCCACCTACCTCCCTCAGAGAACATCCATTAAGGCTCGTGAAGCACTGAGATATTATGGCCAAATAACACCACAGAAAAAGACCATGAGGAAATTAGTATTCTGCATTCGGTGATGGGTTTGAATGATATGTGGCAAATGAGGCACTTTGCCATGCCTGAAATTAGGATAACGGGAAATTACAGAATCACTACCCACTCAGTGAGCTCTGTCTATCCTTTGTAGTAGCTGGGGTGGGGGGAGACTTTCAAGAAAAAAAAAAGATAAAGACTATTTATTATAAGGCACATGCATAAGAGACTCAAAGCAAGGTTTCACAGGTAGCCTCCATTTAATGTTTTCTGCTTCAACCTTTACCATGTGCCCAGAAAGATGCTTGTAAGACAGGCTTTTTATGTAATATATGACTCACGCTACTTTTGTACTTGTGCCTGTGAACGATGGGTTGCAAAATGATTAGGCAAAAATGGGCCAAATGTGTTACCACTGAAACTAGTACTACACTTTTCACTGGTGTCAGAAGATGTCAGCTTAAATCCTTAACAAATCAAGCCTGGTTTTACTCCCTTTGTATATGAGGAAATTGAGGCACAGAAGAAAGTGGAATTATCTACTGAAGTAATTTTGCCTGTTTTCTCTATATACAACCAATAGCTTTTAAACTAGTATTCACTTGCCTTGCATGAATTTATCTGCAAATGACAGGAAAAGCTAGGGTTTGTTCTTCTTCCCTTCTCACCTGGCAGAAATAGCTTGAGTAATGCAAACAATTTGCTTTATTTGCCAGTCACTTTGTATTTGTGACTGTGGGAGTCGGGTGTGTACCTGCCTACAGGACTCTATGGGAGGATCTCCTGAGGAAGGGCAGAGCTGGAGAGCTGAAGAAGCAAGCTGGTCTATGGTATCACAGGTCCTATGTCCCGACCTTGGTGCTGTTTTCATGAAGTTCAGGCTTTTGATTGCTGCCCTGGAGGACCTCCAGATGGGGAGGTTGTGCTTGCACCAGGAAAGGCAGTCTGCATGGAACTCTGTGGAAGCTCCAGACCAGGATGGGTTTAAGAAAGAGGACAGAGCCTTCAAGCTGGGCCTAACAGGGAACCCAAGAAGAGGCAAGAACCTTGGTGATACATGGTCATACACTTTTATTAATGAGAGCCTGCTTGGGGTTTCTCCCTAGTCTGAATGTGCTGTTCTTGTTGCGGAGACTATGGATGTCTGTATTTCCTCCCTTAAAGCTCTGGTGCCCAAGATGGGACAGAGTTTTTCAGGCCAAGCACAGGTGGGATTTTTTCCCACTATTGCTACATATGCTGGCTGCTGATGGACTGATAAGTTGCCTCCTAGGCTTCTGTGTCCATGAATTATCTCCAGAAAAAAGTTTACTTCTCCCGTGGGAGGCACAAAGCAGCCTAACATTCTCAAGGGAGAGTTTTTCTTAGCAGAGACTGAAATGGAAATACAGAAATTCTAGTACAGAAATTCGGAAGTCCTGGAAAAACAGCAATTCATTAGCACTCTGTAAGCATGGAAGAAGAGCTGCGCTTATGTCTGTTGTCCTAAGATGTGCCAGCATGGCATGACACTGTAAACCTGCCACATCTAATCACTGGTTATGGCTTGAAGCCTATGCCTTATGAGGATACCCTGTCTCCTATTTTGAGGACCTTCTGCTGAGCCTGCCTTCCATGGCAGCTTAAGAAACCCTCCTCCTGCTTCTCTGGAGTTAAACCTCTGGCTGTCAGGACTGATACACAGTTGATGGTCAAGGCAGACTGATCCAGAGAGATACTTCATGGAGGCAGTGTAGGTAGCCAAAAAAGAAGGTCCTGTTGGCAGGTCTGGAGGAAGGATACTGTCCCTCTGCTAGTTAGGAGTGGAACTGGGAGGCTGTCAGTGCAGGGAGGAAAGAGTTCCCTTTGCAAATTGAATTTGTGGTTGTCCCTCTGGGTCAAACCTGATGCACGTTTGCCCAGAAGGTCGTGGAAGTGCAGATCTCGTGTTAGCATTTGTGAGATGGTGCAGATTTGGTAGTCCCTATTGCTCCCAAATCAGGTGGGGTTTCAGCCTACCCCTGGGGCAACTCCTGCTTCTGGTTTTGTCACAAAAGAAGTGTATACTGCTGCAGCACAGAAATTTAGGGGGACGCAGAAAATGCACTGGACTAGTCAGGAGATAATTTTGTTGGAAGCATTTACAATCATGTGGCTCCACTGGCGGCTTCTCCCCATGGGAGAAACACAGACCACAGCAGATAATACTGTGTCTTGTAAGCACCCACTCCAGAGCTGAAGGGGCCTTATCAAGCTAAAGTCAGGCTTCCCATCTCGTAAAATGCAGTAAGAGAGCCCACTGGTAGGGCTTGCTTTCTTCTCTTTCTCTTCTGTGGTTCTGACCTGTCCTTGCAGAGAGCAAAATGTGCTCCTTGTTGCTCTGCCTCCTTATATCCAGCCCCATTCAGTTCCATCTTTCACATCTGATTCGTTGCCTCTTAGCTTCACACAGTATGGTACCATCGATGCTGATATCCCCAACCTGTAATTTTTCAACTTCACTCCTGTGTACTTGCCTCTAAGCTTCTCCTGCTGTCAGGCGCAGCAGATGAGCGTATGCCGAGTAGCTCTGAGGGGTACCATACAGAGCGATTCTGCTGTTTGGAAATTTGTTTGTGAAAACTCCGAGCAGCGCAGAAATTCCTGGAGAAGCTAATCAGAATTGGAGATGGGCGCACAGTTTTTAAAAAAACACAAGTTTCAAGTACTGTGGTGTAAACAGGAGGTCAGTTCGCTGCCAGTGGCAGTGAAATAGCGCTCAGTTATACAGAGCGCAGGAAACTGCTGAACGGGATTTCTGTCATTCCTTTGCTCCACTTTTATCAACACCCTGTGCTTTTGCCCTGCAGCACCCCTGCTATTCCAGCTCTGATGTTGCAGGCGAGCTATTGAGTTGCTAAAAACTAGGCTAGGGTATAACTGATCCTTTGAACAAAGTAATTCTCTGTTCAGTAGCTTTTTGTACATATTAAATGATTAAATCTTTAGGGGGCTTTTCCCTGATGCAGTAATTGTGCACTCATTAAATTGCCAGATAAGACTTGCTTTCTATTAATTTATTTTTTGCTAAGAAAAATGTTTCCTTTTCCACTGCTAATCCTTCCTCACCTAATTCAAGGATGGCCAGCTTTTGGCTTTTAAGTCACAGGCAGATACTGAGCGATTGAATTATGACTCCCACAATGGAGATACATCACATTACTGAGAGTACACTACTGATTTTAGGACTGATTTTTTATCAGCATCTCCATGTGGGAGGAAGCTCTTAGTGGCTGCTGAGGCCAACAGATCCCTACGAGCTCTAGGACTCAGCTGGGCACCCAGTCTCATCCCATCCCATACTGGGTGCTGGGACCCTGGGGAGCCACTGCTGTTTTCCACCTGGGAGCTACTTGTTGAAAAATCCCTCACCTTACCTAAGGTACTGAGTAGGGCTGTGGAAGGTTTGGGTGTTTTTAAGATGCTCATGAGGCCAAGAGATTTGAACTCCCATGGTTTAGTTAATTGCATTTTAGAAAGTGAAATCTGGTTAACAGTTGAATTATCCTACGTTACTAGGAGCAGAAACAGATTTAGTTTTCAGCTACAACATAACCTAGTATATGTGTGAAAAAGACCGCAGAGAAACTATGTTAAAAGAAAGTTATTATGACTGCTAAGTCAAGTATTAAAAAAATAAGCCTATATTGGAAATGCAATTGCCTGCACAACCTCAGCATGATCTCCTCTTGTGAATGTATTTCAGTACACTTCTAATAACAGGAACACGTTTTTCTTTCCAGGGATTCCTGCTGCATTCAGGTCACAGAATGGACAGTGCTCACTTAATGAGCAGTTATTCAATATTTTGTTTTCTCGTAATAAGACAGCGTGTGACCCCACAGCTTTGCTCAATAAATACTATTCAAACTCTGCTCTGAAACCAGAAATACTAATTTTCTCCTGGGTTGTCTTTTGATTCTGAGCACATCCCTAATGTTACTTAGTAAATCTGTCCAACACCCATGTGAGACAGCTGAGTATTTTTACTTCATTTTTTGCAGACGGACAACCGAGGTGCAAAAAGAGAGTTTTGGTCAGTAGGGCTTCCTCATTTTATGTGCTGAATTTGAGAAACGGAGGACCTGACTTTTATTAGTAGCTTTTATTTTCAATTGCACATAGCTGAAAACATCTCCCATTACTGTCAGCTGCAGCTCTGAGTGCTCAGCACTGCTCCAAATCAGATTCAAGGTGTTTGAAGCCAGCTACTCAGAGGTGCAGAACACGCCACTAGGAACCACCCTGTGAAAAGTATGGGCTCCACTAACAGAAGAATTCAGCAGCAAAGGTAGGGCAGTGTCGTAGGACAGCCATCTGTCAGCTGCCCTAATGCTGAGATCTTCTGTTCTCCTTTGCCAAGCCTCTGCTTCTTGCATTTTAACTTTCCAACTTCCAACTGCAAAAAATAGGTGTAATCCCTTTGTACCTGTGAATTTTCTAAGCTTCAAATATCCAGATTTCCTACTAATGCTTTAAGTCATCTTTAAGCTCCTTTGTTTTACTTTGCAATCTTTCAGCAAGTATTTACAAGCCTAGTGCCAAACAGTGGCAAGGTGGTAGCAGGCAATTTACAGAACTGTTCTAACAAATACGATTTATACAGGCAGGAGCCTAGCAGGGTTTTCAGAGAGCCTTGTTGCCTAATTTGCAGTGGTTTCAATTGGATTAAGGCAAGTAGGCATTTGTCAAGAACCCACCATTCGTTCCTTAAAACCTGGTCCTTTACATCTTCTTTCAGTCAAGCTTATGTTGACCCACAAGAGCTAAAGCATAGGATTGTATACTAAAATGTTAATAATTCATGAATGTTTGTAAAGTGCTGTGGGAGTACAATCTGGAAAGCAGGCATCTAGGGGGATGCGTTGTATTTTCTTCAGGCTTCAAAATAATTGCCTCTGCAACCAGAGCAACATATAGGTGGAAACTTTTTTTCCTCTGCTTTGCACTGAGATCAAAATGTTAGTTACCTGAAAGCCCCAATAGGTGCTCCAGTTCTGCACTGAGTACTCTCAGATGCTACTAAGGCTTATCCCAAAGCCCTGAGTTAGTGACTGGTTTGAAAGAGTACAGGCAGTGTTTGTGCATTTGTACTTCATTCTTTCTGAAAGAGATCAAATTACTCTTGTTGAATTTAATCTGTTTGAAAATATTCTGTATCTAGGATTGATTTCTGATTTCATTTCAGCAGGATTTAGTGAAGTGGTTATGCAAACTGACTTCAGATGGTGGATTTCTTGCAAACTACTCACTCCACGATGTTTATATATATATGTGTGTGTGTGTGAGTGACATCCAGTTTGTTATATAATATGATTTCCTCTCTCTGACTGGGAAGGAGGAAGAAGAAAGAGTTACTAAAAAAAAAAAAAAAAAGCCACACTCCTGGGCTAAAATTTTAGATAGGTAATCATTCACTATGGTGGAATTTCCATGATTTGTCTATTTTCACGGCTGAGGGACCAGTTATTCTGAAAAGCAGAGTACAACTAATGACATAACCTGGCCACATAATGTAGACATTTGCATATCATAATCTTTGCTTCATTTGAGCAGACCTACAATTTGCTTAACTCCAATGATGTATCTTATGAAGGGCTTAGTATTTTTATTGTTAATGGGTCAATAAATTGTACTGGCAAAAACCAGCCTTGTCCTGTGACTTCCTGAAGAATCATGAATTATGTCTCTCTACCAAGAAATGGCTCTATATATTAGAAGGTGCTAGGACAAAGCAAGCTGGTTCCTATATTATCTGGATTATTTTTCCTCTGCAAACCAATATGCTGACTGTGCCCTTTCTTGTGTTTAGCACACTCCCTTTGTCTTGACTCCTGTTGCTTGTTTCATTGCTTCCTTTCTCAGCACCACAAGGGAGATATATCCCGAGGATGTAGAAATAATAATGCTTGTCATCATCATAAATCCTCATGCATTTGCCTCTTCTCACAGTGGGCACCTCTTCTTTCATCTGGAAGCTCACCATTAGGACAATAGCAGCCTGGATGGAAATGCTTGGAGAACTTCTGAAAAGTGTTTGACATCCTTCTGCTCCATCTTGTCCTAGCCTGCTCCAGCTACCCAACTTCTTGACATCCTCAGAAAACTAAATGTGCTGAACAGCATTTGGGGGAGGCTGACAGGAATTACAGCAGTCAGAATTTGGGGGAGGCTGACAGGAATTACAGCAGTCAGACTCAGGACTGTGTTTAACAATCTGTGTGGACTGCTATCTATCTATACGACACTCGGCCATTCACAAGTTCCCCTAAGGTTTTTTCCTTTTTTTTTCTTCTCTTTTTTTCTTTCTTTCTTTTTTTTTTTCTTTTTTTCCTTAAATGCATAGCTATTTTCAGCACCATCCATGTTCATGGCTGCAGCTTTTCCTGCTGCCTTTGGGAGTCTGATCCACACATTGTTATTTTTAGCTATATTGCTAATTATTATTTTTGTGCGTATAGTGTTTCATTATTCATTAAAGCTGGGGAGACATTTTAATCATTTCTCAGTAGAAAAATGTAAATTCAGTAACCAAAGAAAGATCTCTGATTAGGGCTTAAGACTGCAAAGGAAAAGTGATCTGGCAAAGAAGGATGATGTGACAGGTGAGAGCTATTGAGGTATTAAGAAGCGTTACCAAGAAAGCAGAAACAAACTATTCTCAGCATGGACAGGATGCAGGGGGCTGGTCAAAACTCTGGGAGGAACTCTTTAGTTCAACAAAGGAATAAACTGACAGAGAAACCCAGAGAATCATTTTTGGAGGGAATGTCCAAAGACTGGTAAAAAACACTGCTCCTGTGTGTGTGTGTTGGGGGGTTTAAAGCAGAAGAAAATCATCCCTGCTGCAGTGTACAGGAGCATCCTAGAGGACCCTGGAGATTTCTAATTATTTACTTTTCAGTGTGTGACAAAGCTGTGTAGTGTGAGGTGACCCTTACTAACAGAAGAGGAAACACTGCACATTTTCTGGTGTTAGTTCGTCTGCGCACACTTCCCAGTGCTTTCTGTCTGGCTTTGCATGTGATCCTACGATTTTCTATTTTTTCTATGAATTTCTATTATATAATAGAGATTCCTATTCCAGAAACTCACAAGTGCTTCTAAGGATGAAAACACTCCTTCAGTATCACATCTGCAGAAGAGCAGGAAGAAGTGGAAGGAGCTTGGTGCACCCTGCCTGCCCAGCCATCCCCTCATCCTTGCCAGGAGTGCCTTTTCCCTCGACATCTCTGCTGGGGGGCTGCTGAGTAAAGCCTTCTACAGGGAGGGCTCCAGGGGTGCCTGGATATACAGGATGGCTGTAGATCACAGGATGGCTGTGCTACAGATGCACCAGATACAGTGATCTAAACTGTGTGCCTGGGGAAAGCACATTGCAATGTGCAGTGCTTTGAGGCTACTGCTATGCCTCCTGACTGAGGAACGGAAAAAAGCCAGAAGACTTTAGGACCAAGATGTTTAAAGGTTATTGAAGTCCTTTTTAATAATAACTTAAAGATGGTAAGCCCAGGGAGTGAAAAAAGTAGCGAGAAAGAACAGCTCTCCTGCAGCAGAAAGCTTAGGAGAAGCTCTGGGTGACTACTTAAATGTGGCTGTGACATACTAGCCCTTGTAAGTGGTGAATCCAAACACTTGTGGCTTTTTTTTTCCCCTAGCACATTCTATTCAACGTGTTCCTTTTGGCTGGAGGTCTTTTTAGCGCTAACTTAACAGTATCCACAAAGGGTCTATCGCAGCATACACTGCAGGCTTGCCTTCCCCCTCCCCGCTTTTTCAATAGGGCTGTATACAGCAGAGGAGCAAAGTAGGAAACAAAATGGCTCGAAGCCACGTGTGCATTTCCCATAGCTTGGTGCCAGTCTCTAGAATAAGTGATTAAGCCCTGAGGCTACTGGGTCTGGTGTTCAGCTGCCTGTGGCCCCAAAGGATCTTTCCAATCAAAGCCATGTCTGTGCTCTGGTGACAACCCTACCTGAAGGATGGGAGAGGGGTATGGCACAACATAATGCCTTCGGCACTGTGCCGCTCAGGAGTGACAGCTGCAATCATCGGGCCTGATTCATCAGTTTTACGGACCCTGGAAAGCACTGAAGTTACACAAGCTGGATGTGGTCCCAGGCAGTCACACCCAGGTTCTCAGGTGAAAAAAAGCTGTGTCATACAGGTCCCCTCTGGAGAGCTTTTCAGGTTCTGACAGACACTTATGCCTCCTTTGAGGGTGTTCTCATCCTACACTGGCAGGAGGGAACAGAGAAGAATGCAGCTTAAATATTGCACAATGCTTTACCTTGCTGTGCATCTGAAGCTCTTGCAACGCTATAAACACTAATTCAATTAAGTTCAGAGTCCTTCTGAAATGAAACAATGTCTCCTCTCACGAGTCGTTTGGAGCAGCAGACCGCAGAGGTCTTGTAAAAACTATTCCTAAGTGAAAATGTTACTAAAATCAATGAAATTACACTCCACTTTCACCATCCAACATTGCATTTGGCATTGGCCTTCCAGTAAGATCTCAGTACAACTGTTTGTTAATAAGCTGTACAAAGTTTGGGATAGGAGGAATAGAGAGAGGTGGTATAGGTCTTCTCACGCTTTGCTGTAAGTCAGCGGTATCTAAGAGTTTATGGTAGGACCAGTGACCTGTCTTCTATATCTGATATCTTAAGAGTAGATTTAACTCTTCTCGTTCTCACCCGAACTAGTAACTAAGTGGGGAGGAAATACAAGATCTCTCTCCTTCTTTCTGTGCTTGTACTTCAACCATGTAAGAGGAACCAGGGAAAAAAATGTAGGCCAAGAGTGATTTCACAGAAGGTTTTCTATAAGGTCTCCAGCATCCAAGAGATGCTGCTGTTGTGAAGAATTCAGATCCATGAGAGGAGTCCATGTCTTACCCATTGCTTGTTGTGAATTCATACACACGATGTTGTGAGAGCCCTATCAGCCACCTTGCAGAAAATCTGTGGAGCAAACATCAGCACCAATGGTAGCACTGAAGTAAAGGCGGGTGGAGAAAATGTCCAGGACAAGCCAGAGGAAGAAGTACATGTGGATACATGAGGGCAATCTCTGGGTCAGTCAAGCCCAGGTGGGCATGAAGATCCCCAACATAAATCAATAAACTGAGCTTCTACGACGATCAGAGCCAGCATGCACCACCATCATTCTCTCCTTCCAGCAGCAAGGCTGACACCCTGTCCTAGTGGAGCTGGTGTTAGCGGGGTCAGGCAGTCGCATGGAGCAAGCAGCAGAGCTAGTCCTGGCTGGTAAGGAGAGGCCATGCCACCGAGACCCATTGAACCCATCAGAACCAGAAACTGAGAAAAAGCCAGCTGCCCCAGTGAGGAGATGGAGCCTATACCAATAGGTAGAAGCCTTTGCTATGGATTCCTTCTCTTTGGGGATAGAAAGTCCTGGTACACACACAGTTCAGCTCTGCAGTGGGGATGTGGGATTGGTCTACCTGGAACAAAAGCTGAATAGGTTATGAAAGAGGATATCTTAGGTGGAACTGCTTTAGAGCCAGTTTATCAAATTACATAGACCTGCAACTCTGGTTACTTTGGTTTTGCTGGGGGCAGCTCTGGTGATTGGAAAGATTGTGCTCTGCTCCTTGGGGCATGAGGAAGCTGTTGGCTAAAGGTGGTGCTGTGGGTTAGGCTCTCTTTCAGATTAGAAAAACAAAAGACAAAAGTTCATTTCCAGGAGGAAAATGAACAGTGAGAAAGGCAGTGCTGACTTTACTGTCCTTGCCAGATCCTGATCAAGAATCCTTGTTGCTATCTTCCTCAGGTCACCCTGTCATTTCAGGTGGGATACACACCCCTGCCCCCCCTGAAGTTCAACTGCTGTATGTGGCTGTGGGCACAAGTAGCAGCTATAGGGTTTCACCCCAGCAGTAGCTGCAGTTCAGGACGAGAGAGACCTTTTCTTCTTTGTGCAGGTCTAGGTGTAAAGCAGTGGGGGGTGAAAGATCCTGTAGAAATACCACTGTCCAGATGCTCTGTGGAGCAGAAGTTCACTGTAGAGCCCTGTGAGAAGACAGAGGAGGTGGGAGCAGAGTCAAAATATTTTCTTCGTTGAAACCTTAGTTGACTGATGATGGGATGCTGATGGGATGGTCTGTGATAATTGAACAGGATATTCATGAGAGCACCTTGCCTCCCCTGCAGCACCACAGCCAAACGTCAGGTTTCAGGGGCAAGAGTAAGCATCGCCCTTTACGTTTTACAAGTAGGGTGACACAAAGCTACAAGCAAAGGACTGAACAACTTGCATTCCCACGTGGATTTCCTCTCTCATATCTCCTTGGTGCCTTGGAGAAGCTGCTCCATCTCACTTCCCTCCTCCGCTGTGAGGAGTGGGGGAGCGGGTAAGGCTCAGCCCAGAGCTATCACACATTGACTCACCCACATCCCAGTCAGCCCGCTTACTGACAGGGGCAGCTCCCCAGCTGAGCACTGTCCAGAGGCTGACACAGGGTCCTCAGGGCCACTGCTAGCCCAGTGCTCATGGAAATGACAGCCAGGGTTGTGCAGCAAGGCGGCTCGGGCCAGAGAGAGTATTGCCCACACCTCTTTCAGCTGTAGCATAGTCAGTCATGCATATCTGCTCCAGGAGACCCTGCTCAGCTATTTAGCTGCCTGTTTTTTCTTGGTATTTCCCACTGTCACACCCTTTGGATGTGGATCAGTGATTCTCTCTCCCTTGCACTCTCCCCTCCTCTGTATCGCATCACTGTCATTGTGCCTCTTACTTATTTGCCTGTCTTCCATTCAGTGCCTTGGCTTTGGACAGGTTTTACCTCTCTTTTTCTTTCCTTTTCTCCTCTTCATTTAGTTCCTTTGTTCTTCCCTCTACTCTCATTCCTTTCCTTCTCTGCCTCGAGCTCTGTCTTCTCCCTCCCTTAGCCTTCCACCCTACCACACCAGCTCCTTGTAGTGCCCCTTCTACCCACCTTGGGTTTCAGCCCCACATCTCCCCTTCCCTGCCCACCCCTGCATGGGCAAAGCCTGGGGATGCACTGGGGTTGGGGGGTGGGGTGGGGGGGAGGGGAGGGGAGATTGCTGCTGCAATAGCAGAGCCCACCCCCTAAGAAGCTTCCCAAACCACTGGGAATTAGTCTGTGCCTTGCTTTCCCTGATTGCTGGGAATGTTTGTTTAACTTCAATGAACTCGCAAATGCTTTCTCAGATTGCCCCCATTTCCAGTGACATAAACTAAAATAATAATAATAATAGAACAAGTACAGCCCTGAGCTTGCCATCAAGCAGGGAGGGAGCTACTTGATGCTTAGCGCTCTCTCATCACTGGATTGAGATATTCCACGGCGTTGGCCGTCACTACTAGAAGGAGGTACCAGAGCAGATTCAAGGTTAACAGGCAGGTTAAAAAGAAGATTCAGAGACTGGATGGACTTGGAACTTGAGCCTTTCATTGTTATTCTGCTGGCTGCAAAAACCATGGGCAAACCAACAAGGAACACAAGCGGATGCTGAGCTAGTCTAATTGCCCATGGACTGATGGTCCCAGCATAAAACTTCTCACAATTTCTAGATGCATTCAGGGAAGGCCAAGGTAATCTCAGAGACAAGCAGTGGAAGGGCTTGTAGTATCCCTGCCTGCAGTTTACTCAGGCTGGGGACAAGTAGGGATACTTTCCATCCCCAGAGCTGGATGCAGCCCCGTGTTTCCATGGAGGGAATAGGGTAGGAGCTGCAGGACACAAGATACTGCTTCTTGTGGAAATGTTTCTAGGGACCTTGATAAGCCTGGACTTGGAGGAGGCCCAGCAGCTGCCTGCACCAAATCTCAAGGAAGCAACTCTGAGCCGTAAATTAGCCTCTGGCCCTTGGCTGCAGCTAGAGCAGAAGGAAATGTGTCCAGCCCTCATGGGGGCAGGCACTCTCAGTCACCGGAGGTTAATAGCAATTCCCTGAATTTTTTTGCGGAGTCCCAAACTAAGCAAGCAATAAGAAAGACAGCAAGAGAGAGAAGGGAGGGAGGGAGAGTAATCAATGATTCAGGGTTTCGTTACCCACTGACGGTCAGCAGACCATACGATTCAGAGTCTGAAGATGTTACTTTAAAATAATTCATATAGCAGCAACCATTCTTGCCCAAACTGCCCTGAACAGGACCGCTCAAACCACATAGGTAAAATTTCTTTTCAGTTCAATGACCTCCAAGCTTGTCTACAGCAGAAATCACATATTCTTTGAATGGACTTTTCTAATCAAAGCATAGTTCAAAGGAAATTTTTCACCATGTCCTTTTGCTGAATTTCATCAACATGGTCTATTTTGGGAGTGGATTTACACTGTCAGCTTGGATACCTTCCTGCTTCATTTCCAGGCTTTGGTCCCTTGATCTGAATGCCTGCTGGCTGGCTCCTTCTGGAGCGACACAAGTATTTCCTTCCAAAAAGAAGGCTAGGCACAACTGACAGCATAGTATGTGCCAGGGTCCAACCTGAAGAAAAAGCATAGATGTTGATCGTGCCCAACATCCAAGGCCTTCAACACAGTCCACACAGACCTTGTGTCCTCAAGTGTCCTCACACACTTAGGTCATACCCCAGGATATACACGTGCCCTTGACATTAACTATAAAAGCATCACCTTGGCATGCCACAACCCAGTCCTGTCTCTGGGACTTTGGGTGCTTTGAATTGAAAGATAAGTGAACGTAGAGGAATGAAGGCAGTTAATTATCATTGATAACATACAGCTGTGGGCTGGCTTCAGGGGCGGTGGGTTGGCTGACGTGGATAAGGTGCTGGTGTGGCTGGTTCCTGCTAAGTAGTTAAATAGCTCTGAGGGGTAGGGAAGAGGAGCAGCTAAGGAAGAGAGACCTGGAAGAAGCAGAGGGAGGAGAGAGAGCGCATCCTGGATGTAGGAGAGACAAGGAGAAAGATGCAGCAAAGGCAAGAAGCAGGGTGGACTGGCATGAAGAAATGGCATGGCCAGTAGATGAACTGTTGAAATTTTCTGGGGGATCGGTGGCTGTGCTGGGGCAGGGTGTGGGAACTACTTACTGAAGTTAACATGGTATGGGATGGTAAAAGCCTTGTTGCAGCTGGCTAGTTTTGATAGTGCTGTGACAAGTGAACATGTCCTGTGCTCCACAGAGCCCAGATCAGACCCAAGGCAAGTGTTTTTCCCCAGTGACATCCATGTGCCACTCTGCTCTAGAAAGCATGAGTCCTGGATGTCATCCACTTTGCATCATCTTCAGGGGCAAGGCTCGCTCTTTCAGCCAGTCTGCAAAGGCAGTATAGGCAGTACTGAGTGCCTTTCTGTGTTTAACCACTGGAGCTATAGGAGTTTCAAGGTGGTAGATGACACCATGTTTGACCACCAGCTTAACAGAAGCAGGGTGACAAATATGAGGAAGAGTTACAAAATGGGTGAGAAATGTGTAATGGATTTATTGAGAAGGCACACTGAAAATACCTAAATGGGTCTCACTTGGAGTATTTTCTACCTCTCTTCTCAGTCACCAGTAACATCCACCCATCTGCCTGACCATCATTAGCTTATTCCATTCCAGAAACCATAAAATAGAGGGGAAGTTTCCTACATGTGAAAGGATCTTGAGGAAAGGATGGAAACTCCATTCTTAGAAGACTTGAAACTGGAGGGCTGAAACCTTGCTAGTCATGCCCCGGGGAACCATCCTGCATAAGTCATCAGAGACATGAATTAACCTTTTCTTTCTCGAGGGTGTTTTACCCACTACCACCGTAGTCATCCTGGGGGGAAAAAAAAGGAACTCCGTTTCCTCGCCTTGCAGACAGGCTGCGCTGAGAAGTGCCATCCTCTAGCCAGGTGTCTTCACACCATTTAACTGGGTTAAAAAAAAGCTGTTCTCTGTGCTAAATTGCTTCCTCACTTCACAAGGTGTGAAAGCCTTTTCTCTCTCTCATGTGTCCATGCTTCAGTCCTTCTGGGGAGACATCTGCTTTTTGCTTTTTTTTTTTTTAATGCATTCTTCTCCTTAAATGCTGTCTCTGAGATAAATCAGGTCATGTAGAGCCGGGCCCCCAAAAGCATTGACGTGACTCAGTCCTGTGAAATCAGTGCGAGTCAGGTGCCTAAATTTCTGTGTGTCTGGGCCCAAGTGACCTTGAATAACATCAGTAGGAACATACTTCGTGCTCTAGTGAAGATTAGAGCATGGGCCGAGATGCACCTTCACCCCACAAGCACTGCAGGCTATTAGCTGATTCCGCGCTACCTCACCCAGCTAACTGGAGGAACGATTTACTCACATACCTTAGCAGTATGAAAAAGGAATGACTTGGGGTCCCTGTATCTTTGCATGGAGAACACATGTTGTTTTTATTTCTTAATAATCAGGTATCATATCTCCCTTGGGTTGTGAAGCAGGTTATTGGTAACTGTCAGTGGTCCTACGGTATTCACAATCTGGTCAGTATTGATGGCTTCTCTGGTGAAAGCTGTGTAAGTCCTAAATCTGGACTCATGGCACACAGGTTTCAGAATGCCAGAAGAAAGCAATGCTAATCAAAGAGCTCTGGGATTTGATATCCCGTTAAAAAGGAGCTCCTATCTAAGGACAGAAAGGAGCAGGATACCAGAGTGATGACTGGGTGATTCTGGGATGAGCATTAGGAAGGCTGACACATGCGGTGTCTTGGTGGGCAGAGAAACACCAGGGAAGGGAGAGCTATAGGCAGGGGCAGAGGAGACCGTACAATATTGAAAGACCTTTTAGTGGAACCGTAAGTTCATTCTTGATCTCTCCATCCCAGCATCCCAAATACAAAACTATGTGATTATTTTCCCAAGGTCTGGCAATGAGGTATATCACAAGACATGAGTGAACAAACAGCAAGCAAGGACCAAAGACTCAGTCCTGTCCTTCCTTGCTCTTTGCCCACGTGTGGCTACAAACACATGGAACATCTGGAAAACATCTAGTTTCTCCATTTCTCCTTTCCTGATGTACCAGCGTGTTGAACTTTTAGAAGGGCCTGGAGTTTATAGTTACACTTCCTTCACTCTCTGCCCTTCTGTATGCTGTGGGTTTGGAGATGGAAGATGGAAAGGAGGCTAGAGATTAGAAACCTTTCTGGGGTCATGGCTCCATGTAATTTCCATGTTCCTGGTACCTAAGAACTAACCTCTGCCCTATCTGTGTCTCAAACATTAATTTCTTATCTCCTACTCTCTCAGCTATGTGATAGCAAGCAAAGTCTCACTTACAGGAACAGTCTGCCTGGGAAGGGATGTCCTAGAAACCTGGAGGTGTGGCAGACAAGCAGATGGAGATGGTGAGAGGATCATCCCTCTAGGACTGGAAAGATGTTGCAGGCCGTGTAGATAGAGACATAAAAGCCTAACAGTATGTTTCAAAAAGGCAAAGCTTTGCACACTGGCTTCAGTGGATATGTGGGGATGGTCCAAATAAAAAAATGGACATGTCTGACTATGTATGTCCTTTCATACAACCATACAGCTGTGTATCCACCAGCCTCATTGATGTCAAGCCCTTCTGCCATTGAAGGATCTGTGATTTGTTTCACACTTGAAACAGAGGACGTTTGCTCTCTATAAAATGACAATACATCACATGCACACTTACAGTATCATGAATATGTCAATATTAAGTACTAGAATGAGTTTGTTTCACATAACTATGTAAATGAAGGGGGTGTGTGGTGGAATACCAATATATGAAACCTATCTTTACCAGGCCCGATTCCTGGCTTGAAGCTCTAGATTCTGTACAAACACTAGTATTAATAGTCACTTTATTCCAGCTACAATACTACAACCAAGATGTCATACACGCATGGCAGATAGATTAGACAGACAGATTTCTTGTTTTCCACTGAGATGCTTTTGAATGCATCCTGGCAGGGCTGACTCACCCTTTTAGCTTTCCAGGGAAGACAAATTGCTTTCCAGGAGCTTCACTGTATACAGGTTATTTTTGAGCAGCTTCCTTAATTAAGGTTTATCTGCTGTGTGTGTAATCCACAGATGAAAAGACCTTGTCTTTTTTTTTTTTTTTTTTTTTGTGTGAACAGAAGTTTCCCTCTGAACAATCTGTTTCTCACCCAACCCATTGTTATACAACATGACTCACATACTATATGGACACCGTGTCCTACCCCAGAAGTAGCTGCAGGCCAGTAGTCTGAAAGTAAGTCATTTTAAATGCCTGGAATGCTTCAGTGGGGAAGGACTGAATAGAAATGAGATTCCTGAGGGCCACAGTTGGCACAGACAAACTATTAGTACATTTCTTCCATCCACGTTCTTAAACTCCACCTCTGCCCCAGCCTCATGTTTCTTATCTTCTGTATCTGAAATTATGCTGAAAGCACCCTGTTGGAAATACATTTTGCCATTGTAAACCTTGTGATCTGGCAAGGACTCAAACTGATGTCATCCCAACTGGGATAAGAGGACAATGATGTCACCGGAATAGCAAAGGAGCCTTTTAGCTCTCTAATGTGGTAGGTGTGGGTGAGAGGTTTCAGTCTGACCTCCCTGGAGAGAAAAAGTGCTCTCACATTCCCTGCCAGGTAAAAGGCTGGCTGGCAGTCACTCTGTGAGTTCATCTGTCAGAATAGCAGGAGAGCCAACCCTGCAGCTCGCTGTGCCCTGGCCTCCCGCTAGCAGTGGGAAGGAGATAAGCCTTCGCTGGGCTGCATAGCCCGGGTAACAGGGTAACTCCTCCGGAGTCAGAGGCGTCATGACAGCTGTCCTGGTTGGTGCAGGAGGTACGTGGGATGTGAGAGCAGCAAGGCCAGTGGCAAGAAAGATCTCCCTTCAGTCAACGGTTTTCATCTTTGTCCAGGGACTAACAATTCTGGACATTCACTAATGGTTTTGCAGGAATCGGGCATATAGGACTAGAATTTTAAGGTCTTGTAGTAATGTCTAAATTGTCTTTCTAGTCTTCCAATGCTGCTGCTGTTCAAAATTGGCCACAGGGCCACAAACCGAATCAAAGCTCAGGCATCTGTGTTACGAAGTGCTATAAAGGAGTACCTAGTGTATCTTCACGTTGCTGTGGCTACAGTGTAACACAGGCATACTCCAGCTCTCCTTATGCCAGCTGGTCCAGGTATTAGTAGTTATGTGTTGCCAGAGCCACACAGGACTTACTGCAAAAGGAGCAGGATGGATGAGCCTGTGCGGAGCTCTGCACTACCCTGGCTGGATCACAGCTGTTCTGGGACATGCTAGTTTAAAGGGACTTCCAGTTTGTTTCCATCTCCTTGTGCTGGAATAGGCTGAAAAGCTTACCCCAGCTGCTGGATCACACGGTGCAGTTAGCTATGCAAGCAAAAGACATACACTAATAGTTACAGCGTGCTTATGTCTGCATTGTCTTTACATATAACCATCACCTGCTCTCTGACAAACTGAGATGAACATGAAAGTCCACTTTCTGTACTGTGTCACTTAATGTACTTAGGAAAGTGAAGATGCAACTGCTCAGCTGTGCCCCTGTGATAGGTATAACAACCATTTTGTCCCTGAGCACCATCAGGAGCACAAAAACTCCTTGTTCTGAATTCTATGTATTAATACCAGTTGCATATTAGTTCACAGGCTTTTCCACTCACCCCCTACATCAGCATCCTGGCACCTAGTCTCACTCCCTGACCCACCCTCACCTCTGCTCAGCTGTGTGGAGTGGCTCTTTTCCTTGATGATTTAGGGCTGCTCGTTAATTGGCCATCATACCCACTCAAGCTCACCCCAGTTTACCTGGGGAATGATCCCAGGTGGGCACCAGTCCTAGGGTGGGGGAATCGATGCTCACACCCAGGTGGGGAGTTAGTGGGTACCGTCTGGCATGCCAGTGGCCAAGCATTAGGTTCACTGGCACTGCTTCAGTCACGTGTATGCCTGACCCTGTCTCACACTGTGGAAATGACCACTCCTAGTCTGTTTTCCAGCGATCGCTGCCCGTGTGGCCAGTCCTCTCCCCCGCTTTTCACAGATGTGGTGTTTCCAGTGCCACAAGCGCTCGCGGCAGTGGCCTCTTCTCCCTTATTCCTGCTGCACTCTTTTCGGATGTGTTTATAGGCTGTCCCCTCTCTCTGCTCTTCTGGTCCTGGCCCTTTCCCCAGATGGCATCTCTCAGTTGCGATGGCCTAAGTATCCTCTTCCCACCCAGGAATAAACGCTTGCTATCTTTCTCAGCCAGCTAGTTTTCTTTCTTTTGTGACCTGAGCCAGTATTGAAAACCAGGTGCAGACAGCAAAGAGGCCAGTGGCTCTGCTTCCGAGTAGCTCTTTCGAATGCTTCCCAATGGGAATATTATTAGAACAGTGTCCTTTCATCAATATGCAGCTGAGCTGTTACTTGCCCAGGAGCTGCTAGATTATTGGGGTGAATCATAGTGTGTCCTGTAGATTCAGTGGGAGCTGAGCATTATCTGTCTGTAGCAGACCAGCATGAAAAACTCATGTTTTCATCCCATTTAATACTCTAATGCATGACTTAAGTCTAAAAAACATGGGGAATGCCTGTTCTGTATTGCAAGGCTGAATTCCCCACAATAGTCAGAGAAATAATAATAATCTGCTGAAATTGGAAAGACTGATATCTGTCTGCCTTTATTCCTTCATTGAAACCATGAGTGGGGAGCAGAGGCAAAGTGCTTGGAGTGCTTGCAGGCAGGGCATTTGTGAGAAGTATACGCTGTGAATATCTGTGCATGTCTGACAGCATGCGTCTGCGGCGGGGCGGGCAGCAATACTATTCTCTGTTGGCAATCCTGAGCCAGAAAGCTATAAAGGACAAAACACATGGTGTCATTAGAGTCACACACCTGTGAAACAAGGTGTCATTAGAAAGAAACAAAGACTTGAAGGCAAAGGTGGATTTGGAAGGACTGTGAAAATCCCCCTCGGGAGAGTGTTTTGAAAATGAGTAGGGGGAAAAAAATCGGTATATTTCTAAATGGATGGGAAAATAAATCATGGGAATAGAGACAACCCAGCTGGTGAAAACCTTTCCACACAGCCAAGGTACTCTCAGCATTGCTGATGGAGATGATGAGGTACTTTAAATTCCTTTTACAAATGCCCCATGTCTGTCCAGCCCTAGGATGAAATTAGAACCACCTGGCTTCAAACCCATACCAAATGGAAAAGCTGCTTTAGAAGCTTGTCACTGGTTAGCAGGAGGGGAAGGTGGGACATTCCCAATGAAACAGAGCCTGGGCTGCACCTGGAGAAATCTTAACTTCTCTCCCTGTTTTTTTCCTCTGCCCTCCTCCCTTGTTCTTCTTCAAAGGTTGAAAAAAATGAGGACGGGGACCAAAAGATTGAGCAAGATGGCATCAAACCAGAAGATAAAGCTCATAAGGCAGCCACCAAAATCCAGGCCAGCTTCCGTGGACACATAACAAGGAAAAAGCTCAAGGGGGAGAAGAAAGGAGATGCCCCGGCATCTGAGACTGATGCCGCCGACAAGAAGGAGGAAGGCCCTGCTGGCGGAGCAGCCGAGAACAAAGAGAGCGAGGCTCCCACTGCCACAGAAGCGGCCACCGCTGACAGTGCCCAGCTGGAGGAGGGCAGCAAAGACAGCAGCGCTCCAGCGGAGGAGAAAAAAGGGGATGGAGCCACCGACACGGGCTCAGAGCAGCCAGCGCCACAGGCTGCCACTCCTGCTGCCTCCTTGGAGGAAAAGCCTGCTGCTGCCGCCGAAACGGAAAGTGCCACTAAAGCTTCCACTGATAACTCGCCGTCCTTGAAGGCTGACGAAGCCCAAGACAAAGAGGAGCCTAAACAAGCCGACGTGCCTGCTGCTGACACCACTGCCACCACCACCCCTGCCGCAGAGGATGCTACTGCCAAGGCAACAGCGCAACCCCAAATGGAGACAGTGGAGAGCAGCCAAACCGAAGAGAAGACAGGTAAGTGAACGCCTCACTAGGGAATGGGCCTCTCCAGAAACGGATGCCTCCCTTGGTCTCCTGGGGATGCATCTGAGGTTGGCTGGCAAGAGATGGTGGGGGGTTAGGCTGAGGGTTAACAAGAGAATCCCTTTGCTGGGTTTTAGGGGTGGGGTGAGTTGCATGTTCTTGGTTAACACCCTCTTCCCTGCTTCCCTGGCAGCTTTTGGGAATACTGCACCTCCTCTCAGGGCTCCTGTTCCTCTAGGTGGAGATGCCATCTAGCCGTTTTTTCTATGGTGATGGGACAGTGTTAGCCAGCTGGAAGGCTTGCAAGAACCTGGGAGAGCTCCCCAAGGTCTGCATATGCTCAAAAGGGGGATGAACCTTCCCAGTCACACTAACACAGGCAGCTCCAGTGGGTCAACAAAACAGCTCAAGCTGGTATCAGCTCATTGTCAGCTTGAGCTGAATATCTCACAAGACAAAAGTGCTCTCATAGTGCAGGAGGCTCTTTAGCCTTGCTGGTGGGATGGGGAAGAAGGACCCAAAAGGGTCCTTTTTCCATCTGCTTGTGAATGGATGTGGCTTCTGGTGCAACCACATCCTAGTCAGGAGCATCTTGTCAACAGCATTGCTTATAGTTTCATCCACACCCATATTTTGTCCTCTGTACTTGCAGTAGCCCATGACAGCCATGCTTGCATGAAGCTTTTGGATGTGTCAGCTGGGTTAGATGCACATGGTAAGAGGATCAGGTAGGGGAAAGGGAAGATTAAAGGTCCTGACAGCTCAGCGAGTGAGGACAGCAGAGAGGACTGAATGCAGTTAACCCTAGGAGGTGTTTTTAATTCTTTGCTCTTGACCAAGTACTTAACTAGTTCCTCTAGGGAGGGGTGAAAAGTTTTGAGAGGCAAAAGTGAGCGTTTTTGACAGAGGCATAGTGTTTACAAACCATAAAGAAGAGCTGGTTTTGAATTGCGATACTGAACTGGGTAGAAAGTGCATTAAAGACCGGAGGATACTTTTGTTCTTGTTCTTTACCTTCCTGATGTTAGCAAAGAACATAAACCAAAAAAAGGGTAACATCAGGGGTAGGTACCGCATGAAACTCAGTCAAGAGGCAGTGCCAAGCATAACTGGCCTCCACATTCATGAGACATTGTTGTACAGGGCATTAGCTTGTTGGGGCAAAAATGTGGCATATCACCTTGATATTCACAAACAGCCTGATGTAAATGTTATAGAGCTTCAGTATCCAGTCTTGTGCTTACTGATGTTTCTCCATCATTTTGTTTGGTCCACTACTCTTGCCAAAATTACAATTCCCACTCTCTAATTAGACTTCTGGGCTTCATAGGTAACTCAGGGCCTCAGGCGACTCTGTTCCTGGACAAATAGGAAAGGACAGATATCCAAAAGGACAGATAAGTACTGGGAGAGGAGCTCATGCAGAACAGTTATGATTTAAGGTGTGGACAAAGGGGGTGACCTTCAAGAGTGTGACTTTAAACTGAATGTACACAATAACAAAGGGTTGCAGGTTTTACCTCTGTTCATTTAAAATTTTCTAGAGATAAGCCTTGAAATTGCATTGTCCAAGTTGGATTTTTGTTGTCCAGGTCTCCAGCCCTTTGTTCTTTGTGCGATGAGTTGAGTGGCAAAATAAATGTCTTGTGATTTGTGAGATCTAATTTGGTGTGTTGCATGCCGTACTTGCATTGTTTTTACACTTGTGCAAAGGTATAAACAACAACGGCAAAAATAGGACAGAGTGAATCAGTGTTTTGGGGTCCTCTGTACACAGGATGAGTGCTAATTAACTCTAAGACTTGGGATGTCTTATTTCTAAACAGGAACAGTGGTTTCACTTTGAATTAACATTCTATTTTTATTCAGATTAATCTGCTTTAATGGGTAGAGGTAGGAAATTAAGAGTAGCAGACCATTTCATTTCCTTAACTTTAACTGTTTTGAGTTACTAGTCATCAAAGAATGGTTTATTTCTATGCCATATTCTAAATTATTTGCTGATATCTTCCCCATGCTCCTGTTGGCTTTAACATCATTTGAAGAGGTCAGCCTTTCACGGCCACATCATTTGAAGGGGACATTTAAATGCATGGTTTAATATGCATTTGCACATGATACTTACGTAAATACCTAGCAAACAGAGTAAGTTGGAAAATCTACAATCAAATATATGTTTAAAAATGAGTTTTCAGTGATTGTTTGAGTGTTCATGTTGAGTATGTGCATCTATTTATACTTTTTCAATATGCATGCAGTAGTATTCAAGCTTACCAATGTTTGCAGAAAGCAAACATGGAAGGTGTGTGGCCACGGTCAAGCTGATAGTCTCTTTAAAATGTTAATGAGTATAGATCTTCTTTTTCTAAATTCCTATTCCAGTATGATATCAGCCTTCCAGTCACAAACGTGAACAGCTGGGCAAGTGCCCCCAGAGCAATCCAAGAAAGAAATGCAAAAAAGATTAAATAGCCCTTCTTGTCCACCTCTCTGAGGATGCTGGGTTGCGTTCTGCAATAGGCTGTATAGCACAACGTCCAGAATAGTAAGAAGCTGCTTTCTCCTTAAAGAATATTCCACAAAAAAAAGCATCATCACAGTATAAAAGTTCCCACAGACAGGAGGTATATCCTGACAGAAAGCCTATGTTTTCTTTTTCCTATCTTCATCCTGTTACTCCTTCTCATCTCTTTAAACCTCTCTGTTACTCTCATGGTACTCACTCTTTTCATAGGCTTAAAGACATTTGTCACATCTCATAACTTTCTCCCAGTCATCCCCCAGCAAACACAGCACTCACTGGTGCTTGCTGGCATGGCTAAGATGGTCATTCACAAAAGAGGGAGGGCTACCAAACATTTGCCACTCCAGGACTCCTTCAGCCTGGGGACAGATTCTCTTTCAGCTTCATCAGTCCCCTTGGCTTTCAAAGGTCATCTCTTATCATTTCTGCGATCGAAGACTGGCACAGTAGTATGCGGTGTCAGGCTGCCAAAAATAAATCAAATTGGCTCTTAGCCAGTGTCATCGGTTGGCTGGTTGCCATGGCATGCTTGCCTGCTACTACCGGGAGGCGTGCCGACTGTGCTACTTTTGTGCGGTGATGTTCATCTGCCTTGAATTTTACTACAATGGCTGTATCGTGTTATCTGTGGGTATCGTCTCTGGTGCAAACACAAGCGAAAGGCAAAGGGCATTTCATTTATATTTAGAAGAGATTTTTGCCTTCATCTAGGGCAGGACAAAAAAGGCAGGAAGAGGGGGAAAGGAATAACCAGATAAAGAGAAGTACATAATTTTTAATGCTTAATATTTCATGTTTCTGGAGTGGGGGAGAGGCTGGGTGATTCTTCACACCAGTTGCTAATTCCCTGACAGCCCTCAGCTCTCCTTGTTATTCAGATCTATGTACTCTACCTGTCCGTTGGTAATGGCTTAGGAAATGGCTTCAAACAACTGTCCTGTGTCCAGTATTAGTTGATCCGGAACCCCAGGCATTCCCAGTTGTACAGTAGGACAGTTTCTAAGCAATCCTCAATGCATCAAAAATTAGATGGAAAAAGTAGTGGTTTCCAACCTGTGTAAGGCAAGAAATGAGTCAGTGGGCTTTGTTCAGTGGCAGTGAGGGACTGATGTAAGGAGGACAATCTCTTAGTTCTCTTCATGTCTTTTGGTGGGTGACCTGCAGGCCAAGAAAGTTTTTACCTGAGCATCCTTGCCAAGACTTATGTTTACAGGATTTCTTGTTATGATCCAACTTTTGCCTCTTTGGTATTGATGTTATACTTGGAGAGGCTCCCTTAGATGCCAACGTACTCAACAGGAAAAAATCCAAAAGTAGTAGGAGGGAATTTATACATTACATATGGATGAGGAGATGAGACTTACTCTGATCGAGGTTGCACTGGCTTAAATCTGGAGACTTGCCATCAAACTTACTGGGAAGAGTCTACGTTAACGCGGCTTTGAAGTGAGATTGGTGTCCAGCACAGTAGGCTGTAGAAGATGGGATGCTGTGTGCTATACGGTGAGGAGAGGAGGTGAATGTCACATGGCATTCGATTGTCTTTGTACTTTCTCAGGTTTTCGAGTCTCACCTCCAAATTTGGCTAGGTCTCACATCAAAAGCACTCTCAGATTGACAGGTAAGAATACAACAAAGCCCAGAACTGTGAGAGAGTAAATTGTGCCCAAGGAAACAAATGGATCTTCTTTTGTTGGGAAATGAAGAATGCTTTCTCCCACTTGGTGAAATAGCTTTACAATGGAGCAGTTTCACAGCTGAAATGAAAAATCAGCCAGATGACAATTGCTTTGCATGTAAGCGGGCCAGCAGTTCCCTCAGGGTCCTGTATCCTGCTAGCAAGGAGCACGGGGAGGCACCATCTTCTCTTCACTTCCTCAGAGGAGGCAGGTCCCTATGGATCCTTTTTCATGGTTTAGAGTTGAATCAGTTCTTTGTTTCCAGTTTAATCAGCATATTGATGGAAGGACAATACTTGCTGCACCTGGGGAGCACTAGCTATATAAAGATTTGGAATGGGAGACTGTCTATTGTCACATACCAGCTAGAAGGCAACCGCCCGCGCTACGCGAGAGGATTGCAGTTGTGTAACTGGAGTTTTAGTCTTGGCCTATGGGTAGCTGGCATGAGGCAGAACACCCTCACTGTCATTCCTGTTTCATGGGAGCTTATCTCTGCTGCTACACCTGGCAGCTGAGGAAAGCAATGCAAATACAGCAGTCTCCTATGATTGCCCCAGAGGGAACGACCCTAAGAAGCGTGCCAGCGTTTTCTTGTCTGTAGTACTACTCCAGCATCAAAGTAAGAATATAAACGCAATTTAGGTTACCTCCAACGTGCTGAAAGGTGTCAAAGTATGTGCCTAGTCCTCAGTTGCTCTGAAATTTTTGATCTTTTCATTGTGCCTACATGGGTATAAGCATTGCATGTGTTTCACAGCCTGCTTTGCACTGACCCAAATAGTCATGTGAGGGGCAGGGTGAGGAAAGTAGCATGTGACAATTTGCCAGAGAACAGGAAACATACACACTGCCTGCTACAGGTGCAGGATTTCTTCCTCTGTTGCAGTGAAATCCTGTCTCTGGTCCTATGTGTGCCTCAGGTCTGCCATTTCCTAATGAGGCGCAGCTTGCCCTGTGTAGGTGGGAACTGTGCTAATGGGCTAGTGGTGAAGCAGGACCTGACTTCTTTTAATGAATTCTTAGGTGGCACGAAACATATTTAGTGATGGTAAGTGTGGGCTGACTCTGGAAAAAGCCTCTTGAGGAGAGCAGGGTTAACCACTATTTTGCACCCAGGAGGTACCTGTTCTTTTGGGACCTGAGTAAGAGATGCATGTACAGTTTAAGGCTGGTTAACACATTTATTTTGCGAAGGATGGAAATTATAGGAAAGGTGACAGCAATCGACAGCAATCTTTCATCCCTTCCGATGCTGGGAACCACAGCTGTTGCAGTATTGGCTGAGCCCCTACTTGTTGATCACGGCATGCAGCAGAGAGTTCCCGTTCATGGGGAGGCTTGCCAGTCTCACTCTTCTTCCCATCGTTATAGCATTCTTCCAGCCAAATAAAGCTATTAGTCTTGAACCTGTGCAATACCAAATTTTCTAGATGGTGTACCAAGGTTCCCTGGGAGTGTTACACTCTTACACATCTCCATAGGAAGGAGCTCTTACAAGTAGTACATAGAGGTGGTGGTGGTTAAGTAAGTGCATGCCAATGTCACAGTATGGGCTCGTGTTGTACAGTGGTTGCTCGCTGTAACACACGGCTGTTTACGGCCAAGGCCGATGGTTAAACTCAGAGATTTTGCTTAAAATCACTGTCTCCTCATTATAGTGTTTTCCATAGTGACCCACTACAGCTGCACTCAGATCATCTTCAGAAAATGCTCCAAAATCCCCACCTGGGAGGAAGGCTTTCTGCCATAAATGATAACCAAATTTTCTGCTGAGAAGGGCTCAAATAGCAGACCAGTGGACAGAATAGACAGATGGACAATCAAATTTATTTGGCAGCTGTTTGCTGTAGCTGACAGCAGTGCTCTGCACCACCACCAGTGTCATCTCTTTACACTAGGATCAAGTAGGCTGAACTTTTCAGATAGATGTAAGCTTCCAGAATATCAGCTGGGATTTACAGCTCCAAGGAGCAGTATTTTAAAGGCAGCATACTGACTCTGTGGTGCAGATGACTGCCATGTGCAGAGGAAAGAGATTGGAAGAGTTCACCAGGTCAGCACAATCAAATTAGTTAGACATTCCTCGAGAGCTGTATAATAGGTGCATTAATACTGGATTATCAGTGGCAGTGCATCACTCCCAATCTCTATGGCAACTCCATGGACTCTGGCAAGGTGAAGTTGTACTCCCAAGGGTCCGTGCAAATAACTGGTAGAAGAACATAGAAATAGCCAAGCCAGGTCAGACCTAACACCCATTTATTGTACTTGCAGTGGCTAGCACCAAACAGTGCTATAGGCAGATTTGGGGTAAACTGCCTCTCTGCTACTAGGACTCATCCCTGTCCTCTGCTGCCTAAGATTTGGTTTAAAAGCTAGAGCATGGTGCATTATGTCTTTTGATACTAGTTATAACTGTGGCTTTATATGGCATATAAATATGTATATATAAATGCACAGTATCTGCTTGGCTAAGTATCAACAGCTTCCCCAACTCCAGCCAACTTTTCCAATGGCTGGAAAGTTCAGCAATAAATTGGCCACCATTACCTTAAATATCTTTCTGTACTTGTGTTATATCACAGAAAGAGCAAAAGCTTCTAATAGCCCTGCTTTATGTTATTGATTATTGTATATAGCATCATATAGTATGCACAGAGGGCATAGTACCATAGCCCTTGCTGTTCATCTTTTTCTGGAAGAAAACATAAGCAATGCTTTTAGTTGCTTTTTATATGAAAGATTCCCATGCTTTTTAGCATCTTTGTTGCTTTTCTCTGCACTCCCTTTAAATCTGTAAATGTCCTTTATGAGATGAGGTGACAAACACTGTACTCATTAGTCCAGAAAAGGCTGTACTTCTTTACACATATTTTTAGAAAGGCAATATTTCTTCTGTTCTGCTCCTCATCCCAGTCCTTACGCACACCAACGTCTTGGCATTTTGAAGACAGCTACCCAATGAGCACTGATGACTGCAATGACATCCAGGTCTGTTGTGGACTTGGGAGTTCTCCTTTTTGATAAGGCACAGCACAAATACTTTATTCAGCCATATGATGGTCAGTGAGACTGGGCAGTGGCCAAGAGAACCAAAGAAAATGTTGGCAGTGACAGGAGGCTTACAAGTCAAGCCACTGGCATCAGCTCTGTCGGATAGGTTCTACCTCTAGTTCTGGATCTCCCAAAGACCTGTGAAAGACCAACTCATGCAAGCTCAATTTGAACAGGTCTCTAGCCACAATATATTTCTCAAGACTGCTTTCATGCTGCAAGCTTGAATTAAAGGAGGGCTTCCTCATTGCCTAGCTTTCTTCTCTGTTGGTGGTGAATGTCTTTCAGGCAGAAAATAGAGGAGACGGTTAAGGAGAATATATGGGGGAAAACTGAAGGATGGAGAGTGCTGCTATTGTCTGCTTAGCTGTTCTCTGAAGGGGAGTCTGGTCTGGCTTTGCAGATTGCTAGAACTATGACTTTCTTCCTAGTTCTGTATTCCATGCTAAAGGTTCCCTTTGCATATCCTTTAGCTCTAATGGCTTGTACCATATAAAGAACCTTGGCTTTATCATCACCAAATGTGCATGTGATCTGTGGAAATGTTGTTGGTTTGGGGTTTTTTTTGGTTTTTTTTTTCCTTTCCGTGTCCTTAGCTACATCACTGTCAGCATGGGACACTGGAACAGACCAGAAAATCTCAGCTGAGGTCCTGGCAGCCAGGACCCCATGTTGGACACCTGCCCTTTGCAGGGCTGCAGAGTAGTCAGGAAAAGAACTGTGGTAACCTGGGCAGGGCTCGGAGATGTAAAGGAAAATGCTCTTCTCCTAATGACAGGAAAAGTGAGACTCAAGGCTTCATGTAAATAAGTCTTAGATAGAGGTCATAAGGTCCCAATTATCCACTGTTCAAAGGACCACACACTTGCCAGCTGTACCTTGAGGCAATAGCAAATGACTCCTCTTTTCATTATGAAAGAAAGCAGAAGGTGGAAGACACTATTCAACTGCTCCATCTTCCTTCAGCAAAACACAGTAATTGGTAATGCTAGTAATGATAATCGGACATTACCTGTAACCTACAGGGCTTAATGAAGAAGAAAATCTCTCTGACATTTGGAAGAGCATCCAAATCCCAATGCTAAAGTGGTGCAGTGCTGCAGAACCATAGCTGGCAATGCATTGCACATACAGGGAAAGGAAAGGGAGAGCAGGAGCGAGAGCTGTGACCAGGCTGCAGGAGCATTCCCCGGTGCTGCTGACTTTGGCAGAACCATCTCAGCAGCTGTGAGAAATGTTTCAAAGACCTTACTGGGTAGCCATTTGAAAAGATGGAAGATGAAATAAAGTAAAAGTAATTTACAGTTGGTATGGTGGAAAGTACTTTTAAAATCCCCTTTGCTGTTCTTAAAGGCTTTGGGTACCCATTGATCTGGAAAGACACAAGCCTCTCAGAGGGTGGTGTGAATGCAAGCTCGTGTGGACTATGTCCATAACTGCCTAGTTTTTACATGAATCTAGGACTCCATTCCCTCACTAGGTGCGGGCTTAGTAATGAAAAAGTATGTATTCTAGCTTAGGCACCCTGTGTTACCTATCCCAAAATTTCTCTTCCAAGCTCCCCTTCTTCCTTCCTCCCATCTTTTACAGCCTGATTGGAGACAATGCTCACCAGCTGTAGCTGCAGCTACAGGGCTGAAACCTAAGTCACTACTTGTGGAAGGCTAGGATTTCACCTGTGATTTCAGCATCACTGTTGTAAGCAATTAAAAGTAATCTTCAGTCATCAGTGCTGAAACAAAGCATACGCCACAGGAGACCAAGCCCTGGGCTGGACCCTGCCCTACTGCACTTCAGAAAGACACCTGAGTTGAAGTAGTCTGTGATCTTAATCTTGGATCTGTTCACAAATGGTTTGTGTGTTTCTTCCCCTGGAAGGGACTGAGCGTGATATTGTAATATTGGTCTTTTGCTTTCCCTTGTGGTCAGAAGGGATGGAAATCCCCCGCATTCACAGGGTCTGACCAGAGGGTTGCTGTGAGGTTGTCTTCAGTAGGGCTGCTGCAATTTATACGAGCAGCAATTCTGTCTGGCTCTTTGCATTCACAGTCTGTCATTCAACTGGTAGACCAGGAATCCAGATGATGAAAGCGCAGTGAAGGAAGTACCTACTTTATTGCCAAACAGTGTGCAGGCATGACTGCCACCTAGATCTCCTAACCCTGTACCACACCTACTCCATCCTGCACATGTGCCACATTACAGCTCCTAGTGCTCAGCACGGACATTCAGGGTGCTGCAGGTTTGCAAGTGTTTGAGAGATCCTTCAGCAGTGTAAACGGTTTTGGCACAGGCATTTAAGCTTATCTTTGGGGATGAAGGTACTCTTTGCAGAAACCTATCCCACCACTACTGCCAAGCCTTAGGAGGGAGACTTATCAGTGTGGCCAAACATGGTGCCAGGCACAGGGACTGAACTTGACCTCTTGTCCATGACGAAACCTCTCCCAAACACACCTGAGGCCAAGCAGGAAGCCAGGGGGAATAAATACATAGCACTGCTGCTGAGCAGCACCACTTCTCTGGATGAACAGCAGGCTTTGGTCTCAAGGGATACTAACCCAGCACTGTTCACTGCACTCAATAAAGAGACACAAAATGAGAAAGAAAACGCTTCTTTCTGACTCAAGCTAGAAACCTTCTTTGTGGCTGAAGCCAAATGACTGTGGGAAAGATGGATGGAGTCACTGATTTTTACTTCAGGGAAGAAGGAGAAAATTCCAGCCATTCCTACCTGATGTAGCATGCAACTGCTTTTTGTCCTCATCTCTAGCAAAACACATACACGTGTTTTGCCACAGAGAGGAGTCACGCCTAGCTGCAGTTCAAATCACCTCCATGCAAAGGCTTCTGAGTCCTAGTTGGCTGGAATTTTTCTTTGCAACTCTGTCTTTCATTAAAAAATCCTTTAATTTGTCAAAGCCAACCATGCTGTACCAGAAATGATGGGGTTTGTAGATTAAAGTAGTGAGAGAAACCTTTGCTTGCTTTTGGAATAGCTAGCGCATGAGAGTCAGGTGCGCCCTGAATGGGACAGGAGACAAGATGGGCCTATGCCTTTACCCTAGGAAACTGAAATCCAGTGAGCTTTGCAAGCAAGCTGTTGGGCTGCTAGATGGTTTCCCCTGATCTCTACTGCTGGAGCTGTTCCACTTTGTATAAATTATTTATTACTTGCTGGAGCCAGGATGTGGAGTTTGGTCTCCCCCGTTCCAGATGAGTGCCCTCAGCACCAGTCTACAGAGTCCATGTTTTCCTCTGGCCCAATGAATATTTAATGTTTTATGGAAATGGAACAGCTCCAGCAGGAGAAGAAGAGTAAGAAGGACATGTTCATTCATGTGGATATCTCACAACATTGCTCTGCGACCAGCAGGCAGGACCTGAGCCAAGGACCTTTACAGCAAATAAAATCAGCCAGAGGACCAGAGGAGACAACATGAGCATGAAATGGTGGGGTGCCACTTCCTATGCCTCAGTGCAATTTCAGAGTAATTTCAGAGCAGCTCAGGCCTGGTGGGTTCATGCCTCAGATAAGGCCATCTTCTGTGACAGCTATTACCAAAGTGATGGTGCACAAGCCGAGAGTATGGGCTGCTCCACCTCAGCCAAACACTTAGAAACTCTGCAAGTGGGATCTGTGGTAACCCACAGCCTCTGTAGACCTCTGCAGAGCTGGGCTTCATAGCAGACTTTGGCTACACATGAGAGAGTGGCAGAGCAGCTTGGCCCCGCAGCCGAGGCAGGGCCACCTTGTCTGGCAGCATTAGGAAGGGGACAGCCACAGCAGTGCTGGTGTGTCTTTGGGTGAGGGAGAGAAGCCTTGTCGTTGTAGGCTAGCTCAGCAAAGAGATGTCTTAGCACCCCATAAGGGTACTTTTTTCCACCATAGAGCTTTGACTTTGAGATTGACAACCCGGACATGCCTTCTGTGCCAGGGTGTTAGGTGATGCAGCCCGGCCTGGTGCTGCCACGGCACAGCTGGCCGCGCACTGGGCATGGGGCTGCTTCACTGTGCCCCTCTGAGGTCTCCCCAGCGTTTGCAGCTGCCCCACTGGGTGCCCTCATGTCAAGGCTGAATTCATTACCCGCATGACTGAATTGTTATTATGAAAAGCCAATTAAACCGAGATGGCTACTGTGGGACAGATGCACCGGTTCGCTTGGCGCAGCGCTCAGAAAGTTCAGAGGCTGCAAAGTCCCTCCTGAACTGGGAGAAGATCAGGTTAAAAAAAACAACAAACCACACACACCCCCCAAAATTTCCAGATTTGGATTAAAATTGGTATTACTGATGCTAGCTGCTGCCACCTTCACAGGGAAGACTGCCACTAGCAACAAAAGCACTTGAGAAAGGTTTTCCACCTAGCTCCTTCTGTCTTTCCCCCTGTGCAGCTCGGCTCTCTGAAAATGGCCAGTGCCAGGCACAGGGCTGCCCTACACCCTCCTTCAGGGCTGAGCACCTACTGGTCAGGCTTCACCACACCTCTGGTCACAGAGTTTTCTTGGGCCAGAGGGGGTGACTGTGTAGTCCTACCTCCCACCTTAGGTCAGGCTGTGGCTTTTCACCTCCCAGCCCTTAGGCTTTCTCACAAGCGCCCAAGGGAGGAGGCAACGGACTGAGGAGGATCTGGCCTTTGCAGTATCAGCTGGGGAGAGTGTCCAGCTGCCCACCCAGTTACGCAGGATGGGTGCTGGGCTCCTGATCTTTCCACCCCTGGAGGACTGTGATTAAGCAGCCCCAGAGAGGGGATTCTGGGCAGAGGGGAGGGTTGCTCTGCACCAGCAATGCCACTCTGCGCTGTCTTGAAGTGGGGATTTCCCCGCAAGTGCTCATAGTTCAAAATACCTTTTCCTATGTCCAGGCTGTCGTAACGTGTGCGATGACCTCCTCCTGTTGAAATGAAAAGCAAAGGCTCCCAGGAGCCTCAGTGGGTACGGCATTAAGCCTGAACTGCCTCCTAGAAAGCAGCAGCTGTGTTTCAGTGCCCATTTTGCACAAAACACATTGGGATCCTCCATGTGTGCACACCAGCTGTGCATATAGGAAATATTAGCAATATCTCTGATGCAAAGAGCTGGTGGTGTTGATGTTGCAACTGCTGAGGATGGTTATCAACAAGATGGCTGTGGAAGGCCTGACAACAGGCACTTAATTCATTTTAGCATCCAGTTTGCAGAGCCTTGGTGTATGATGATGGACAGAAACAAACTAATGATCTCTAAATGAAATTTCTCCTTCATTTAAACACAAAATGGGAGGATGGCAAAGGGAAGGAAAAGAGACATTTTATATCCTCTCCTTGATTGTAACTCCCTGCCTTCAGCTAGATCAATATCATTTCTGCTGGAGATGGAGGCTGCCTCTGGTTTCCATGGCAATCTGGTTGTTGGAGGCTCGCAGGCTCCATGAATCCCCAATTTATCAGCCTTCTAGGCTTTAATAAAGGAGACCAGCAGTCAGGCAGCTTATGAATGGCACATGTCTTTTGGGCTGGGGGCAGGGAGGCGGGAGCGTGGTTTGTAGTAAGCTGCAGCAATTTGTTTTCCTGCCACCAACAGCTGAAGGGGGAGGAGTACAAGAGGAGGAGCAGTGCATTAATTCTGGATGCACTGAAGGAATTTCTAGACCTTTTTTGCTGCAATTACTGAAGATTTCCTTCTCTGGCCTCTTTCCCCTGGCCAGCTTTACCAGGGCAGAGGATGAGAGCAGCCCCACAGCTGGTCCTGTGTGATCAGCTCTAGATGGAGAACCCAAAGGCTCTAGCACTCTGCCTGTTTCCTTCCTCTCCTTAACCCTCCTTATTTCAGGATCAGCAGTGCGTGAACGCCAGCAGTCTGCCACGGTTTTGGGTTCATTTTTATCCCCCTACTGATCCTACCACAATTGCCAGGCTCATCAGCGGAGCTGTAAGATGGGCAGACCTCTGAGGATCTGATCTGTCTATCAGACTTCTGTCACTTGCTATGCTATCCTCTGTGCATCTGTCAGACCTCTCCAAACCCAAACCTCCATCCCCAAAGTGCTGTAAGCTTCGCTCCCTGAATTAATTACTTTGCTAGAAATGGCCTGGCTGTACAGGAATCACTATCAGTCACTTCAATAGGCTGCATTTTGCTCACTTGGCCATGATCTGCTCAGGGTCTTCTCATTTATTCTTATCGTTCCTTCGATTTCTCCCCTGTGATCTCACAGGGCAGCCACCCTAAAGAGGCTGAAGAATAAATGGATGTATCTTATCAAGACCTTATTCTTCTGTCCCCTCACATGCCTTCTGTTTCTAAACCATTCTCCAGAACCTAACACAGCAAGGGGGAATAGATGGGTGACACAAAAAAATACTGTTGCATGAGATGGGGACATCCTGTTTTCAAACGCGTATGCCAAGATTAGCTGCCAACTGTTACATTCCACAGCTGGAAGCAAGTAAAAACCTCTATATTCAAGCTGTTTGAATCACAATGTATTTAAGGAATTAAGATTAGCCCTTCTGGTCTGCAGGACCTACGTGAATCAACAGGGGCAGGGGAGAAGAGCAAAGAACAATTATGGATTATTTCTTAGGTTTTCCTCAGGTGAAGTAAAGAATGCCTTTCTTCTACCTGCCTTCTTGTGATGGTTGAGGGTGGGGGGATATATTGCTGAGATTGCTATATCTCCAGTTTTGGCCTGAAATTAGGACTTTGTGGAATTTCAGTAATCACAGGCCCAAGGCATCACACCTGTGAAAGTGCTGCTGTGTGCAGAGTGGCTGCTTGGGATGCTGGAATGAAGAGCCAAGGTGACTCAGGCTCCTGGGCACACCACAGGGTTTTATGTGACCACAGCCCAATTCTTCACACTTTGCTCAGATAAAAGCTTTTACTTTCTTCACTGTGATGCCAAAAAGATAAAATACCTACATGATTGTGAGTTAGGCCATTGTTGTGGTGATGAAGACCAGATAAATACATTGCTGGCCACCTGTTGCAATGTGGAAAGGTCACAATGGAGACAGCTCTTGACTTGACAAAGGTCTGGGTTCATCATAAATGTATGATCTGGATATTATATCCTGGTTTATCTTATATATCCAGGTACAATCTGGATATTGTATCTGAAAAGACCAGTACACTGTTTTGCTGGAAAGTCAAGCAGTGAATAATAAGAACTGTGGTCTGAGTGTTTGCAGAGGCATCTTTGACTCTGGGTTACCCTTTCTGGGGAGACAGAGAGGCTGGTAGCTTGGAGCGTCTCCTGAAGGGAGCCTTTCTACTCCAGCAAGGCAGCTGAGCAACTGACTGGGAATCAGATCAACTCTGACCCCAGCTGATGGCAGGGGAGACCCTGCACAAGTCACTTCCCACTTCTTCACTGTAAAGACCACGGAGCCTTGGCAGGATCTCTTGAGGTCAGCACCACTGACATTGTTTGGCAGAAGGCCACTCAATACCAGTGCAAAACACCTGCCTCCAAGGCACCCTCATCCCAAAAGGGCTATTTTACCTCCCTTTTGGCCACTGTCCTACACAGCATCCTACTTGCCCACCACTTTCTGGTGCAACAAATCATCCCCACAGAAGCACCGTGACAGATCACACTGCTGCCAGGTGGGAGCACCCTGTCCTCACCGGAGCTGCACTTGCTTGTGGCAGTGATGGTGGCCAAGAGAAAGGCATTGCTAAAGGAGATCTCACTGTCTGAAAACTTTACCACTCTGGCAGGCTTCTTCCAACCCCAGCTGGATTGCAGTTGCCCAGTTATAGGTTCTGTACACAGGAGGTTTGGGCCAAAATTGCTGTTAATAGGCAGGAGTCAATGACCAGCCAGCAGCAGGCATGTCATCTGTCTCAGTCCTCAGGCCTGACTCTGTCCATAGATGTGGAAAGGAAACAGAGGTGAAAGAAAGGAGAGCTGCTTCTTTCCCATTCTCCAGGAAGCAAAAATATTTGCAAATGTAGCTGTAACAGGGTTAACACCTCACATTTACAAAGAACATCCTCCCTTTTCTCTCTCCACCCCTCTTTCTCTGGGGACCTCACTGCTCCCTCCCATCAGCCAAAGTTGGGGAGTTTCCCTGGCAACCCGGCAGCTGGTGTCTAGACACTGTGAAAGATGCTTTGCAATGGAGCTGCGAGCCTGATTCCCCTCGGAACCCCCTCCCCACCACTGAACACCCTGAGCATCTCTCCCACCGCTCCCTCCCTTTCCATCTACTGCGCACATGGATGCCAATGCAGGGTGGGGTTTCCGTGGTGGTGCTGGGGGAGGAAAGGTGTGGGGTGGGAGGAGAAGGAGAGGAAATCCCTAAGCCACTGGGTCTTCAGCCTGACAAAGCACAAAGGCAGCTGGGGCGACAGAACTGGGGCTGGCTGTCCTCTGAGGATTTAGCAGGATCAGAAAAAGAGGCAGTCGTCCAAGCTTGGACCAAAATCATCACCCGTGGGACTGGCAGAAGTTGGGGGGTTTCTCTCTGCTAAAGCAAGTGAGGTTGGCGTACATGGCGCTGAAACAGAGATGGCATGGGCCAAGAATATGAGGCCCAAACTACCATGTATTGTGGCTGTATTCGTTTTTTTCTTTTAATCTTAACAGGCTTGTTTGCCTGCTTCTTTCCAGTAGTTACTGGGCAATTTCCCAAGCTTTCCTGCCTGCTGCTTGCAGTGGGGACATCTCTTCCCACCACCTTGTGGTAGAGTTTGCCAAGGTTACGCAGATCTTCCAGGTACCGTGTGCCTACCAGGACCCCCAGGACTCACAGGAACCAGGTGGTACCCTGGGTCTGTAGTGAGTGGGGGATTCACCAGGGTTTTGGGAAAAATCATGCAAGTCAGTCCCCTGGACCAGCCACAGCCACTCACCTGAAACAACCAATTTCTTCATTTCTCAGTGTTTTGCTGGGCCAGCATAAGTGTACCAGTTTGCAGATGCAGCAAGTGGGGAGGGCGTAGGATTTTAGCACTGCATATGACGCATCCTAGGGCTGACTGCAATGGGCTAACTTGGATCAGGAAGAGAACTGTATAAGCAACAGCTCTGAACCTGAAGTGCATCTTGTTTCAGCAGTCTTTTAGACCTACCATCGTCTGCCTGGAATCATCTTCTGGCTGGCTAGAAGGACAGATGGATCGGGACAGATGAATCAAGCTGTGAAGCCTGGATCAAAATCTGTATACAAATGTCATTAAAACTAAAAGAGGCTCAGGTCAGGGATTTTAAATGGGGCCTTCCAGTGCTCCTTACCCTCCAAAAAATGTCACTAAACAGAGTCATCTCTGGGGCAGACAAGGTCTGCTTATAACAGGGCAGGAAAACTTGGATTAATATTTGGGAGCAAAGAGGAGACCAGATGAGGCACAGGTTTTCAGTTCCATCTCTGACCAAGCTCTGGTTGGCAGAGGACAGAGAGAGAAAGGACTGAGCATGACAAATGCTAGAGAAAGAGCAGCGGCTGACTAGATCTGGGCAGTACTTTAGCATGAAGGCATGGGAGAGTTCTAGCTGCACAATCAATATCAGCAATAATTATGCAAACAGTGGGAAAGCAGCAAAAGCAAAATCTCTGCCTCTGTAGTAGAATCCCCGAGTGTTGTGCAACTTATCTTCCCTTGGCATTGGCTGTGATAATTTAAAGATCTGCACTGGAACCGAGACAAAAAGGAAAACAAAACCCAAGCCACCAGCCACAAAAGAAATGATCAGCAGAGAGGTTGCTGCTACTATGGTCATAAGCTGATGTCTGCTCTGATTTAATTAATCTTGGCAAGTCAGACGGGAGCTGGGCAGGTCCCAAGAGACAGTGTTTTACCCGGAAATCCACTCAACCTAATTTCACTAATGTAGGGCAGTGGAGAGACTTGGAGAGGAGCCTGCACGCTCAGCCATTAGAGCACAGCATAGGCAAAGGCAGCTGGAAGTACCACCATCCAGCAAAACTGCTGCTTGCGTGCGTGCTTCAACTTTACAGCAACCAGAGCTGCATGTGTTCAAGGCGTTTGCTTCCCAGCAGGGTTCACAGACATGACACTCACTTTTTCCAGGAAATAAATGGAGCACTGAAGGACAGGAACTCTCTTAAGACCCTATTTCAGCAAGGTTCTATAGTTCAATTCCATGTTGTTTCTCTTCCATGGGCAAGGCTGTTTCCTAGCAGGTAGCAGCTGGAGCTGTGGGTATGGAGCATGTCCCTGGCACAGGCCCTTCAGCTGGGAAGCAAACGCACTTCAGCCTCTCCCACCACACAGCTCTATCGCTTAAGCAATTCTGCAGTCGCAGCTTAAGGTTTGTCTGAGGCTGCTCAAAAGGTTCCTTGACTTGGCTGCCCTATCCAGGATGCTAGATTGGAGTGAGATTGCTGTCAGCTCAGCTCAGAGATGCCTGTTTCTTTGGCAAAATTATCCCATGCTATAGGATGATTTGGACTGCAGCATAGATTTCAAAAGACTGAAACAAAAGGCAAAGCTGCAAACCAAGCTAAAATCTCAAAGCTGTGTGTGTGGGGGACGACCACAGGACTGGAATAAGCAGGAACAGTGCAAGCGATGACTGACATGCACTAAAACAACTGCAAGGGTGATGATCGCAAGCACAAACTAGGTGGTTTTTGTTGTTGGTATTGTTTTGGGTTCAGTTTTTTTGACCTAGCCATTCCTGCTTTATCCTTCAGGACAGATTTTATTTTTGGCCCCCTTGAGCTTCTTTTGCTTCATATTACAGCTCAGCCTCCCCTGCTGTTCTGTTTCCTCCTGGCATGCACATGTTGTGTTCTCATTTTGTGAGTTTAGGCCATTCTTTTTGCTCTGTGGCTGGAATGCTCTAGAACAAACGTGGATATCTCCACGTTTTAGTTTGCTAAAGATGTAGGTGTTCCCAGGCTGCGACTCCTCTTGTCCTGAAGTAGGTATCTAAATAGGTCAGGTTAATAGAGTCCTAGAAAAGTCATGTTTATTTACACTATGTCTCTGTGTAGATGTCTGGAGTTAGGTAAGATGTCCATCCACTCCCACTTCAGCTTTCCTGTTTTGGGATCTCTTCACCATGCATCTTGGTGCTGCCCCAGTTCAGATCAATCTTAAGAAATAACTCACTTGTTCTCTCCCTTGCAAGTGGCCACAGGGCACTCCAATCTTGCAGGAGGAGATCTCATAGTGCTGGTATCTTCAGAAGGGAGGAAGGTTTAGACAGCTGGAAATGTGGCCACCCAGGATGAAATGCTTTTGTTCCTTAAGCAGGGGATAGGACATTTTGCATAAAAGCCCTGAATTCTCACCTGCTTTTTTGTCACCTTTTACACCTATTCCAACAAAGTGCAAAGTGAATGTAAAATACCACAGCTGTGCAGTTCTGTCTGTATAACTGCCTATTACAAACCAACAGGTGCAACAGCACCAGAGCACAAAGAATTGGAAAGTCAAGACTGGCATCGGGTATAAAGCGATGTAAGAAGTACTCTCTCTGATGTATGGAATCCCCAGGATAGCTATCTACTAATCTCCCCAGGGACAGCTTGCACTCCTTTGCTGAGACACTGAAAACTAGGCTGGAGAAAACCCCAGAGAACATACTGCAGAAATAGCCTGCATCAAACAAACCGGTGAAGAGTGAGTCAAACCGTCTCACCTCTCCTCGTGAATCAGAAGCTGCTGTTAACTGGCCCTGAAGTCAGTAGGGTTGTGCTGCATCGCTCCTGTTGCACAGGAAGAATCTTCTTTTCACTGCTATTGGTTTAGCAGTGCCAGTCTGAACTTTCTTTTTTGTGCTGGATTTTTTATGCTGTGTGATATTACTTCTTGCTAAAGTTCATTCCTGTATAACACCAGGTTGCTTCTTTTCCCTCATCCCAAAGATGAATGAAACACTGCTAAAGCTGCTAGGAAATAAGACAGCTTAGCAGGGCGTAGCAGTGCACAAGGGTATTTCCCCTTACTGCTTCAACACAATGCAAGGAAAAAGAAGGAAAGTGGCAGGCTGAATTTTCAGTGATAATTCCTGTTCAAAACAGTAAGACCTCTTGTTTAACCTTGGGACATCCACGGTCATGACAATTTGCTCTAGTCTGCCATGTGTCCAGCATTTGGTTTGTATGATTCCTCTCTGTTGACTTGGATACGTGGTGAAGTGACTTGAAATCCTTTCTGCTACTCCATGACCTCAGTCCAGGCTGTTTCAGCCACAGCAGAAATCAGTGCAGCCTCTGGGCTGCTTCAGCAGAGTCATCTGCTTACCACTACCTGCTCCCCGGAGAAGAGCAGCGGGGGCATTGAGGGACAGCCCCCCACCCCCCCAATTCCTCTGCCAGCCAGGGATCTCTCACAAGCACTCCCTGGAAATTAGGTTTGCCACTGTGGTGAGCCAACAGGGAACAAAACATGGCAGAAATTTGTCTTTCAACCTGCCTGCTTATTCTAACGGCCAGAGCGGCAGAGGGAATGTTGTGAACTACCCCATGTCACCAAGTCTGCCAGCTCCCCCAGCCTGAGTGCAACCAGATTTCCCGTCCATCTTGCTAGACAATTTTCAAGAGCCTGCCACTGTAGGAGCTGGACCCCACTTTCAGCTGCTGATGTAACAGGGGCATCTGTGCAACTTAGCGGTTTGCATGCCTTGGCCAAGGCATTCAGCGTCACAGCAGGTGAGCAGGACCTCCCAGTGTCTATCCCTGCGCTTGCTGCATTAC
The DNA here is from genome assembly GCF_023638135.1 of Falco biarmicus. Taxonomy (NCBI): domain Eukaryota; kingdom Metazoa; phylum Chordata; class Aves; order Falconiformes; family Falconidae; genus Falco; species Falco biarmicus. Next base: position 87,036,648 of record NC_079292.1, read on the forward strand.
GGGCCCTTCTGTTGTGCTGTCCTGAGGAGGCTGTGGGGACTGCCAGCTAAAATCTGTGCATATAAGACAGAGAAAGTTTTAATCATACAGAAATACAGTGTCAGGGCTTTTGTTCCTGAAGTCACATTGCCTATCCTTTGTTGCTCTTTCATTTATCTTGCATTTGCATGCAGAAAAAACAGAAATTCTGCCTTGCTAGAATCTGTCAGAGCTGCTGGCTAACAATAGTCTTTTGGCTCAGATTTAGGGGTAGATGGTCGTGCATCGGGATTCTACTCTCGGCTCTGTAATTCAATGCATCCCCTGCTATGAATGCCTTGGAGAGGAGCAGCATTAAAAGGACTCCTCTGCCTCCCCAGTGGAGTGTCATCAAGTCATTCAGGAAAATTAGCAAAACTAGGGCAAGTTGGCCTGCTTTGCCTTGCAACAATACTTGCATCCTATTTTAATCAGTAGCCTATTTTGTCTTTGCTTTGTGGTTATAGCTGTACCATATATAGAAGGAGTCCTTGAGTAGCATTCTGTTCAGCTGTTCAATATCAAGGGAAAGAAAGTCCACAGATGTTTTTGCTGACAGGGGGCTTGCAAGTACAGGGACTCAGGCCATGGGGATGTTCCCACAGATTTTTTTCCTTTTGGAAAATCAACAGTCAGAGTTTACAAAGACAAAAAGTGTTTGAAGATCCAGAAGAAGAGCCTTTAATGAAGATGATTCAGGATAGGAAGTTATATACATCATAAAGGTGATCCATGTGGAAGTGGTGCCTAGGAACATATTTAGAAGCTAGGCTAAGGAGCTGAGGGGGAGAGGGAACCAGGAATGCAGCACCTACTGCCAGTGTTGGAAGCAAATACAAGCCTGCCATCTGATGGCATCGCATGGACCAGGCCAAAACACGTGAACGGTGTCAGTAAGGAAAGTTTCACATCCCAATCAGCATTCTCAGAAATGCTAAACGTGGGTGTAAGGATGCTAATTCTCACAAACTAAGCACTGGCGCGTGAACATCCATATTGTTAAGCTGATGGCAGGGGCCGTGGCGTGATTTTTGCATACACCAAGTAGCTTTGCCCCAGACAGCTCCCAGACAGCCACCCTGTTCTGGAGGGTAAGAGAATTTAGCCACATGGGCATGAGCTGTGTGGTGCCAGCTGGCCTCGGGGCCAGAGAGCCTTCCCTGGCCCATTTTATTTGCTGGTATAACATAATCCGATAGCCCATCAGAGAAGCCAGAAACTGTCCAGGGACCCCACAGTGCTCTCTGAGTGACCCCCAGAGATACAGTGATGCTACGGAAGTATGTTGAGTGCCGGCATTGAGGTATGTGACATACCAGTCTTGTAGTCTGTCCCACAACACCCAGCCCTTCAGCACTGGTTTCTTTTCCCTGTTCCTTGATCCCAGGTCTCGAGTGATGCTGCTTGCTTGGCCTCTCCATGGTCTGTGTGTATGTGTGTGTGGGAGGTGGAGTCAGTGAGGAATGGGGAGAGATGGGGATGGAGCAGACCAGTCACTACAGGGCACTAAGACCCTTGTGCATTATTCTACCTTACAGCCCTGCAGCCCTGGGTGACCCATCACCTTCTCCTGTAAAATGCAGTTCCACCCAGTGCATAAACCTTAGCGGCGTTTCTGAAAGAGACCTGGGAAGTATGTCAGTGTACTCTGATCTAAAGATGATGAGAGCTGGTCAGCAGGAGCTCGGAGACAATTAAATCCATCCTCCTGTGATGCAGGGGGCATGGTATCTCGGGCTCGATGAACCCAGCTGTAAGATCACGCCAGCCTGAGGGGCACTCCTTTCATTTGCCTTGTCCCTCCTGGCTGCCTCTGCCTTCCCCTCGGTTCCGATCCCCGTCTTGTTCGTTATTGTCAGATTGCTCCTAGTGTTCATTTTAACTTCTCATGTGAACGGTGTGCCAGAACGAGGTGCCTGATGGACAGGCAGACCCAGCCTTCAGTTACGCTCATTGCTTCCCCCTGGGGCAGGTCTGTCTTCGAAGGGAGATTCCAGAAAACTGGAGAGATGTGACAGCCTCCCAGATGAAGGCTCCTGTTCTTGACGTCTAGAGACGTTCCTCTAGATCTCTGTTCAGTGTAAGAGAAGTCTTGAGTTACAGGTTATGAATTTTTTCCCTCTGGGTCCTGCAAAAGTTTCAAGTGCGTGTAGACTTTTTGTGACCTCTTTAAGTCTTGGCTGGGAGGATCAATAGCAGTAATTAGGGGGCAACAATTCAACAGTGGTTGGCACGGCTGATGGGTTCAGTAAAAGGGTGTGTGATCTAGCTGGTAAGCCAAGAGCCTAATCAGTGCACCTAATTAAATGACTGGTGGTTGCCTGCCGCAGCAGCAGTGAGCTAGGCAGCTCCTTCCAGTTGCATGTGCTTTCTGGCAGGGCTGGAGGTGTTTTGTGAGAGCTACACGCTTGCCTGCTGGGCTGAACCTTGGCACATTCTTTTCATGCTGCAGGAATGCCAGGGAGTTGAGACCTGGGTCACGTTGGGGAGAGAGAAGCCTGATGCCATGCAGTCCATCGCGCGATGGCTGTGTGCACGTGCAGGAGGCTCTAGCTCATGGCTGACTAACCCTGGACCATCTCTTTCCCCACTAGATGCTGTAGAAGAAACCAAACCTACTGAAAGTGCCCAGCAGGAAGAGGTGAAAGAAGAAGAGAGCAAGGCGGACCAAGAAAATGCCTGAACATTAAGAAATGACTCCCCATTGCCCCTCCCTCCCTCCCCCTATCCTCTATCCTTCCTTCCCACCCCAGTCTCGATCTCCCCCCTTCCTGCTCACATCTGTGAGCCTGTCCGTCCCTCTCCCATTCCCACTTAAACCCTTTTTCTCTCTGTGTGGCAAACATTTAAAGAAAAAAAAAAAAAAAGCAGGAAAAATCCCAGTCAAACAGTGTGGCTTAAACATTTCTTTGTTTCTTGGTGTTGTTATGGCGAGTTTTTTGGTAATGATGATCCAATCATTTTGGGAAAATTCTTGCACTGTATCAGAGTTCTTTGACCTGGCGCGTGCGTGTGTCTGTCTGCCCACCGCGAGCGCTCTCTCTCTCTCTCTCTCCTCTCTCTCTTCTCCAAGTGTGTGTGTGCGCAATGTTACGTTCATCCGAGGAGTCCAGACTTACCGAGTGAGTTAAAACAAAAGAGGGGGGAAAAAAAAATAATCCTTTTCTTCCTTTTTCAATGTGATGGAATGAACGAAAGAAAAGAAAAAGAAAAAAAAAAAAGACCAAACCAAACAAACAAATGAATGAAAAATAATGCTAAACCCCAGTTTGTTTTCAGAACTAAAACAACAACAAAAAATGTGCCAATTAGCATAATGCTTGGCTCCAGGCTCCTTTTTCAAACTGAACAATAGTTATAATAAATGAGAATAATGATCATTAATACCACCGTGTCGCATTTCTATGCTGCTGTACATCCTGCTGGCCTGCGGTCTTTGGTGGGCCACTTCTTGCGTGGCCCCGCTGTGCTCTATGGCCACCGGTCAGTGACCAACCGCTCTGCTCTCCCTGGCACTGCTGAGGGGATTTTTAAGGGAAGCAGGCTTGGATTTTGAGTGAGGTGTTAGCACTGACTGGCATAAATAATGAAAGTAGTAAAATGAGTTTTAGGAAAAAAACAAAATAAGTGGCCCACTAGGAGTCCTCTATGCCCTGATTTGGTGTAGTATGGTGACCTTGGAGGGATGAGCCAGCCGAGGGACTGGCTTTGGTCCATGCTGAAGGTCCGACCCCTGCCAAAGGGTGCACCAAGGGCTGTGAGGGGACAAGGCACTGGGGCCTGAGCTCCCCCCCAGCAGCAGGGTGATGCTCACCCCATTGGGCTGGAGAAGTTGTTGAGTAGCATAGTGTGGCCCTCAAAAATGTTCTGTTTGGCAAAATAAATTGGGCCAATGCATTGAATAAATAGGCATGCGGGCAGGACAAGGTCTGGTGGTGTAACAGCCAGTTGATGGCACTTTGAGAAATACCTCATTGCCGCTCCCTGGAAAAAAGGAGGATGGTTCACCCAGCTCTAACGAGGGCCAAGGCTTTTAGCTGTCATTTTTTGGAGCCAGCTAAAAGCGTGCTGCAGGCTTGGTGCTGCGGGCAGAACACCACCTTGTCAATCTCCATTACTGCTTTCCATGGGATGTGGGATGTTCCCTGGTGCACGCCAACCACATGCCTGCTAGACCCAGCCTGTCCTGGTGGAGGACTGACAGACACCCTGCCCTGAGCCTGACCAGCCATCAGGGTCTGCTGTCCTCTTTATGAGCTGCCAGACAGAGCAGTTAAAATGTATTCAGGAATAACCGGGCTTTCATAACATCCCAGTTATTGCTCTGTCTCTGCCCTGATTATTATCGTGGGCTTTCCCACCAGCTTGCACGTGGTTTCCTGGCCTCATTGGCAATGACAGTCAGTGTACCCTGCGGGACTGCCGTACGATGCTGCAGGGCCTCGACTAAATTTTCCTCACGGCAGTAACACCAAAAAGATGGGTCTGGCTGACAGCCCCAAGGACCCTTGGTGGCTGATGCTTGGAGTGGCAGCCCCGTGGCCTTCAGAGGGCTCACCAGCCCTCCCTGCCCTGCTCCTTTGTTCTCCTCCATCTCTTTGTTGGAAATAGGGAGAAAAGATGAATGGTGTCTCCTCAGAGATGATCGGTTTGAACATAGACCGCTCACTGGAAGTGCCATCAAAATGCGTCAGGATTCATTTCCATGGGTTCCTGGCGTTGTGTAGAAAGAGAGAGAGAGTGGGAGGATTTTAAAAAAGAGAGGGAAAGAGAGTGGGAGAGAGACTGGACAGAGATTTTTAAAAACAGGGATTAGAGAGAGGAGGGGGGGAAAGATTTTCGAGTGGATAGATGGATGACAGGGAGAGAGAGGGGAGTATAGCTAGAGTCAGAAAGATTAGAGTGAAAAAGATGAGAGAGAGACAGGAAGAAATTAGATAATATGGAGCAATAGATGATTGATAGAGATAGTGAAATGTAGCTAGCTAAAGTAGATTAGACAGACTAAATAGGTAGAAAGATGGGCTGACTGACAGATAGGTATTGTGTCATACTTCATAAACGATATATATGCTAATATTCCCATGTCATGATGGGTGGTAAACCCTGAGACACCTTCCAGCCTGACCTCAATTCAGCAAATGTAGCGCGGACATCAGGCATTGCTTGGACCGTATGTCAGGTCTCACCACCCTGCCCGTTTCTGCCGCCACAGTGGCAGGGGGTGGGTGGTGTCTGGGGAGGGAGAGCGCTCTGACGGACACGGGGGGGGCGAGGCGCAGGGAGGAGAGGCGTAGAGTATGTTTGCTGTTCGTAGCACACGAGGTGCCCAGCCCAGCTCGGACGTTGCAGACGCCCCGTGTCTCTAGCATTGAGTCGAGAGAACTGAGGTTCAGCTCCCAGGATCTGTGGGAGAGGTGTTTGGGAGGAGGCAGGAAGGAGAGAGCACGGTTTTTGTTTAGCCTCATCTCCTGTCATGACCATTTACAAGAGTTTTCTTAAGGACTGTCTTGCCTGTTTCTGCAAAGACCATGTGGTCTCCCTGCTCTTCTTGACTTCAGACCCCAAGCTTTTCATCTTGCCTCCACTTTACTATTACTATTTTTAACTTTATAAGGAAAAGAAAACTGCCTCTCATGTCTTTGTGGACATAGGCCTTCCTCCCTCCTCAAAAAACAGAAACATTTTTCTCTCCCCAGGGATGTTTTATCTTTGTATTTCGCATGTTGCCTCCCCCTTGGCTGATGGTTGGGGCATTGCGCGTGTTTTGTCACCGTTTGTAAGAACATACTTTGCCATGTTGCTTAGAGAACAAAGGGTTGGGTTTTGTGTTTTGGTTTTTTTCCCCCACAAAGAGAACGGGGTATGTGGTTACCAACTGCAAACCTAAATAATTTAAATACTAATTCCTCTCCCTTGGTTCCAGTTTAAAATTACTAACTGTAACCAAGCACCCCCCTATCTTTCTTATTGTACCGTGTCCTGATCCTGCCAGAGAGTCAGGGCAAAGAGAGCGTGAGAGAGAGCGCACAGACAAACCCTGCCTTGAGCAGGCAGGAGTTTAATGTGCGATACACAAGATTTGTATAGGAAGCCGGGCTGTCTTCAGGGTACAGGAAGAGAGCAGAGAAAAGCATTTGGATTTCCTTGAGTTGCCTCTTCAGCCAGATTGTAAAAGGCTAAAAGGAAACAGTATAAAGGATGTAGCATAGGACGGAAACTGGAAGGAGAACAGGGGTATTTGAGGAGCGATTTTTCTAGCCGGATATCGAGTGAGCTGAGAGGAGCACAAGAGGCAGGAGGTCCCAGAAGTGGAGAGTGGAGCAAAGAGTATCCAGCAGGTTAGTTGGAGCTTTTCTACAACCAACACAAATTCCCCAGGGAGTATCTATCTAATCCTCTCTCCCTGAAGAGGATATAGCTTTGCCTGGAGGGGTCTGTGGTTGTTACTTGATGTATGGAGAGGGAAGGGCATGTCAGAACGACTCACACTGGGAATACGGTACCTGACCTCATGTACAGTGCTGTGGAAATTCAGCATCCGGGAGGGGCTTCTTCCATGCCTCCGTAGTAAGATATGCTAGTGATCCACATCTATAACTTAATGCTTGTACCAGCTGTAGGCCAGCTCTTGACATTTCACCTCATCTAGACTAAGCCTTGGAAAAGTATAGAAAATCCCAACTTAACCCCCTCAATGCAGTAGATCATTCTCATGAATTCCATCTGCTTTGCAATGCTTGTGCCATCCACAGACTCTCTGCATTGCTAGCGTGTAAGAACCCACAACCCTTGCAATAGTTGCATCAGCCAAGAAGCTCCACCGTGAGGTGAGCCACATTCCAAAGGGAGGGGAAGGGCATCCTGCTGAGATCCCTTTGGACCCAATGTTTTCCAAACCCAAACCCTAATGCAGCCCCGTGAGAGGCCTTAGCTAGAAGGAACTCACCTATGGTGACAACATAACACCATCGCTTGGGGAACATGGTACACTACATGAAATAAATGGCCATGACTGGAAGAGAGGGGTTTAGAAAGAAAGGAAAGAAGAAAAAAAGGGAAGAGGGAGTTCATACCAAGCTCCCCAAAGGAGTTATTTCTTTTTTCTGTGGTCTCCGAACGGCAGACTAGCACGTGAGGCTCTTTGTACTGAAGGTCTGGTGTTTGTCATAGGTGTCTTTAGGAAGGAAACAGAGCGGCTGTGGTTTGCCGAGGTGGAGGGAAGGGTCTGAATGAATGTTTCCGTGGCCCCTCTTGGCTGAGAAGTCCGTTTGGTGGTCACCTGCAGCTCAGCGATGCGGGCAGTGGTGGTGGGGGTCCTCTTCCAGGCCTGTGCTCAGATTCCCTGCTTTTCCGCATTGCCACATTAGCACTTTCACTGGATATTTAGAGCACCTCAGGACTGGTTCTCCTCTCGCTCACACCGGGGTAACTCAGGAGTCGCTCCACTGGAACCAGTGGTGTTAATCTGGTGTGAAAACAATGCGAGAGGAGGATTCAACTCCTCGGGGGGGGGATTTTCCAGGTCCCCGAGGGGGAAAAAAAAATCAATGGGAGTTACATGTCTAACTGCCACTTGTGCCTGTGAAAGTCTGCCCCTTGTCTACCCATATGTATATAGGGTACAGTTTTCAGAATAACCTAAGTGACGCGGGCACTTGAGAGCACGCATTTCACTGGCTTTCAAAGAGACGAACGCTCCTAAGGCCCTGATGCTGAAGGATGTCCAGCCTCCTCTCCGCGGTGAATTTGGGGTCTCAGGCCCAAAATTCTCCAGTCATTTTCCAAAATGGAACTGAAGATCATGAGTCATTTAGGTGGTCCTGAAAGCACTACCCTCTATCCATTTTTCAGGGTGTTGATCTCAGGTCATGTGCGAGCCTGCATTCTTACCTACAATGCTTTATTACTACATTCCTCTGTTGAGCAATACTTGGAAGAAGAGGTGAAGGTCGAGATTTGCAGAACAGGCTAGTGACCCCAGTGGCTCATGTCTGGAGTGACCAACTTGAGAGACACCTCGCTGGGGCCCAGTCCACAGGTCCCCTGTATACTCTGAACATCAAGATTCATGTATTACACACCCAGAACCACTGGTCACATCCAAAAAAAAAATTAAAAAAAAATCCCAGCCTGAGACCTACACTACTCTCACAAAAGAAAATCCTAGGTGAACCGTTCATCCAATAGCTTGGTTTTTCTGCTCATGCCTGTTCCCAATGAATGAAACATATCCCTGTTTATCACCTAAGCCCTATTTTGAGGAGTTACACTGGCATACAGCTGAAGTAACACAGTAGTAAATCGGGGCCTGAAGAAGGTGGCTACAGCCTAGAGAGTATCAAGAACTGTGATGTGTCTGGAAGCTAATAAGAGCAGAACTTGACGATTAGAGCGGCCCATTTCCGATGCTCTTGTGTGAGGATCTGGAAAGAGTCTCTCACTCATTGTACTTGTGCATTATGAATGTGTCCATCTGCAGAGATCTAATGTACACATATGTCCTGAATATTGTCCTAAGGTTGCAAGCTTCAAAAAATGAGCAGAAAACATTCCCAAGAAGTGAGAATAATACAGATGTCTGTATTTGAAAAATTGGTTCAAATAAAGTCTCTCACTTATAGATATGTGTAGTTGTGTGCGGTTATTTGCTCCAGGAATAGTAGTTTCTCCCTTGTGCAGGTTTGCAATGCTTTTCTGAAAAAACTCATTCCATTCTCCCTTGACCTTCTCAGTCAAGGCCTGTTACTGTGGAAAGAAACACTTTCTACTTTTAAGTCCCATTACTGCAGAAAGCAACACTTTCTACTTATTCTGTCTGGGTAAAAAGCTGTGTTAAAAGGAAAGGGTGAAGTAAAAGGCCTGCTATGTTTTTACTGTTGTTAAGTATCTATTGAGGTAGAAAATACAGGCCTGATGCGAGATGCGGTGACCCTGTGCAGAATTACTAGGTATTTTTATAATAAGAAAGAGAGATGGCCGCAGATGCTCCTGGCCCAGGAAAGGCTGTCTAGACACTGCCTGAAACCAGGCTGAACCGAGGAAAATTGTGCTTCGGCACCACTTATCTACAAAATATCCACGGCAAAGTGCTGGGCTTGGGATGTTCCAAGTAAGGGAATCTCCTCGGGTGTAGAAATGGTGGTGTGGGTCACCATACAGTAAAGCACTCAGCATGTTTAAGGAAAAGAGTACAAAATGGAATAAATTTTCTTTTAGACAATTAGGTGACCTTGTGCAAGTGTGTCTAAATCCAATCCCTCATTGGATTTAAAGCTTCAGGAGTTCACTGGGTGACTCCAGAAGTTTTTGAGATGGGAATATATATTTCAGCACCTAAGAAGTCCCACCAAGATATTTCCCTCAGTATCACGTTTGTGCCAAGCGCAATGAAATATAAGGAGCGCAGCAATCGCTGCCCAAGCTGTGCTAGGCTGCTGACTTAATGCTGTGCTCTAGCTGTCAGCAACTCAACACCAGAGCTGAAATCAAGCATTTTTATCACATCTATTCATCCCAGGAAGCTTTGCAACCACTATTTAGAAATCACTTGCAACTCCTCTCTGAAATACAGCAGCTGGCTTAGCAAGGGCCCAGGAAAATTCCTGATGAGGCTCCAAGGAGCTGCCTGGGAAACAGAGCAGACCTCAGCACCTCACATGGGTTCTGGACAAAGTGCCAATTTACAAATGAAAATGGCACAATTAGATGTCTGTATTCTCACATGTAATCATCAGTTGCCCTGTGGCTTCTCCAAAAAAGGCGTGGACTCCAGCTTGTGTGCAAACAAATATTTAGCATTCAAAATCAAGTGGTTTCAATTAGCCACGTTGCTAGATTGTGGGGTGCAACCCTGGCAGAGTGGCTCTGCTTCAGTGGGGCAAAACACCTGTAAATGGGGAGCCAGGGGCTTCCCTCCAAGTAAAAAGTTGCCTTTGGGTAGCAAGGCTGCCTTGCACTCTTTTGCACAGCGGTGAGGGGGCAAGAGGCTGAACGGTTGCCCCATGGCACGTGTGCCAGCTGAAGCACTCAGCCCAACGTAAACCTCTGCCAGAGACTTTCTAACCAGGCACACAAAGCTCGTTGCACGTGATTTCCAGTGTCACGCTCTTGCCACTGTAAGCTGGAAAGAAACTTTCTGCCTGAATCGTACAAAGTGACCCGTGACCCACCTTGGGTGCTTGCCATCACCTCTCCGCCCAGGTGAGCTGCCTTTGGGTTGCTGCTTACATTCATGGGTGCACCGACAGCCTTTCCCGAGGTTCTGGAGGCATGAGCCAGCCACGTGTTCCCAATTCCTGTGGCGGTCCCCTGGCTTCGCCCTCACAGGGCTGGGGGAAGACCTTCTCTCCCTGGGGAAACCACAACAGGAGCATCAGGCTTCCCTGGGGTTTGACAATGCCAACAGCTGCATGGCAGACCTGCAGCCTTCATTGCTCTGCTGAAGCCGCCGGCAAAAGGCGGGTGTTTCTCATAGGATCACTCCCATTTCTAAGCCTGCTATCCCTCACCCAGCAGGCAGCGTGCAGCACCCTGTAACAGACATTTACAGTCTCCTAATCCGCTACACTTTGCCCTGTTTTACCGCTGTATACGGAGCTGGCATCCAGTCTGACAAGGGCTGCTGCCCTCTGAAGACGAGCAGAAAAAGCCAGACAAAGGCAATTACACACTCCTGTACCTAAGATCACTTTTGTTCATTAAAAATGAAATTATTTTTCCCCGTGTAAGGCCACTTTTGTTTATTAAAGAGGAAACAATTTTCATTTAGCTTGACGTATGATGGTGAGCATGAATAATAAGACAGACACAGCAGTAAAAGCCCATTTCTCTCAGAGGAGCACTGCTGACTCTGTGGCTGAGCGGCAGGATTTGCAGAGCAGTGGTAGCTTGTACGAGACAGGAACAGGCTTGGGGTACCTCAGCCCCTGTAAACGCACCAGCCTCCTGCCCGTGCTACAAGCTGGGTATGGGTAGAAAGGCAGTGCTTTGTGCTTAATTTAATTCTGGTAGTTGATTAAGCAAGTTATGAGTAAAATGTAATTCAGGAGCAATGGGCAGGTGCTAAGCCAAGAGATAAGACTCATTATTTCTGATGGGAGAGGGGAAGGGTGGTACAGGTCATCCCTGGCTGGATAACAGGGAAGGGTTAATTGGGGTGAACTGAAAACTGCTGATGAGGTCTCTCTCTGCTCAGACCATGACTACACCTTTTTTTGGTCTTGAGACCGTCATCTTCTGAAGGGTTTTATGGCCATCCTCAGGACCCTGACCCAGAGAGGGAAAAAGTTTTTCTCATTGAGGCAGAGGTCTCATGGAGAAGGTTCAGCTTTCCCCAAGGTGTGCCCATCCCTGGCCATTTGACTATGCACAGCCAGCTAATCTGTGGTTTAAGTTTCAATGAGCTTCAGTCAACTCCCATCTGCGTGCAGCAGCTCAGGTTTAACTGCAGGGATGATTTCACTGTGGGTACTGTGGGCTGGAGTCCTCTTCCTTGAGTTCGCCCAGGGCCTGAGGCTTTCCTTCTTGGGTGTCTCATTTTGAGGAAGACCCGAGTGATTTAGGAACAACACAGCAAAAGCTAAGAAACTGCCAGATTTAACGGTGGCCTAAGGCAGTGCTGGTGTCTAACAGAGGAGACACCGGTGGCTTTGGATGCAGAGTTTGTTCCTGGATGCCATGGAGAAGAAATCCATGAGGAGCAGCCCCATGAGTGATAACAGGTCACCTTCTCTAGAAGCCACCTGAAGACCAAAAGAGAAATCCTGGTTGAATGCCAGCACCCAGCAAAGGGATGAGCAGGCTCCTCACCACTCGTGACAGCCAAGCCTGGTACCAGACACCCCACAGGGCGCGTTTGGGTGTCAGCTGGAAGAGCAGAGTGTGATGCAGGATGCATAGACTGAAAAGACTTCACATGCTGACTGGTCCTTAGGAAAAAGCTGAAGACCTCGGGGGCATCACCACCCCATCCCACACTGGAGAGGAGGGCAAGGAAGGCTCGCTCGCCACATGGAGCACCCGTGCTTGGGCTGCGGTGGCTGGGGAGGGCTGGCTCTGCCTGGCCGCGGTGGGACAGCCGCACTACCGGGCTGCTGGCACTCTCTGCCTCCCAGCCCCTTGCCGGAGGAGAGCCCATTAATAAGGCTTTCCAGCCTGTCACTTCCACGCTGAATCCTTTGAAAGCCGCGCTCCTCTGGGCCCATTAGAGGGAGGAACTGTCTCTGCTGAAACATATGGGGCTGTCAGGCTCTGTCTGGCTGTTGCTCTGAAAGCTGCTGCTGCTCTAGCTGTGTGCTGATGGAAGGGCGGGGGTGGGGGTAAAAGCCATCTCAAGGAGGCTGTGATGAGGATGGGGGCTCGGTAAGGGGCTGGGGGAAGCTGGGAAGGATGCTGGTAAACAGCGTTCCAGTAGGTGATGGGCTGCTATAGGAGGACATTGTGTTTAAAGGCAGCCAAAGGGCTGCTGGGCAGCTCAGGGGGAGTCTGGCATGCTGCAAGTGTGGCAGTGGGAAGAGGTACCCCTGAGGACACCTGGGGTAAGCTGGGTGGCCAATAGTGGTACATGTGTGGGGGCAGGCTGCAGAAGCTGCAGACATGGCTAATGGCAGAGTTGTTGGGGCTTCTCTGGGGAAGGAGAGGATGGCAGCAGTGCTGGTTGGCTCTACAGGGACGGTGCAAAAGAGGGGCTTTGGAAAGCCTCATGCGGTCACACAGTGCTGGAGTTTCTCATTAACCAGCACACCCGCCCACCAGCTCCATTTGCAGAGACTGAAGAGGATTTAATGGAGTCCCTTGACTTTTTCCTCTGAAATATTCATAAGTTTTAGCAGTCCATTTCATGCTCACCTCCTCCTCCATTAGAGAGCATTGAAGAGGGACTAGGTGGAAAGTATGCTGAGGTGGAGCCAGGGAGGCAGATGAAGGGACCTGTGGCTCCCACCAGAGGCTGCGGGAAGCGATCCACTCCTGGGATGCTCCCTGTCCCTCTCACCAGGCCGGCAAAATGACTTAAAATGAGCCCTGCACAGCATGCACAGGGAGGTGATTAATACACTGGGAAAGGGAGGAAACCAATTAAGCAAAGAGTGCTGTCTGGAGCTGCTGCCCCCCCCCCCCCCCCCCCCCCCCCCCGTCATATGCATACACCCCACATCTGCCTCCCTGCCCATCTTTGTAATCTGCAAGGCCAGGAGCTCTGCAAGAATCGAACAGGCTGGCAAAAAAATGCCTGGAGGCAATTAGTTTCCTCCTTGCCTTAGCGCTAATGCTGTGCTAGGAGGATACAGGGACCAGCGCTTTATCATATCTCATGATATGATTTCTATCATGTCTCATATATACGAGACAGTGCAGAAGCACATTGGATTTTGGGTGCCCTGTCTGCAGTACCTGACAGCAAGAAGTCTGCTGGGAAGTGTGGAGAAAGGGTGTAATAAATAGTGCCATTGCACTCTGCTATACGAAATGTCCCAAAAGATCAGGGCCAGCTGGGATCTCAGAGCATCATCTGCATCATTCCCACCTTGCACAAAACAAGAGCAATTGCACTTGTGGCATATCCTGCCATGACAGAAAATAGATGCTTTTCAGGTATCGTCATTCCAATTTTCTTGTTTTCTGTCTCTCCAGTTTGGCATTTTCCAAACCTGTTAGGCACTAAATCAGGCCTCTAATAGTTTCACTAACTGCTATGTCCCCACCACAGTCCAAGAAATAAATATCCCTGAGATTTTTAGGTGCTCAGCAAGGGGCTCCTACATCCACTCAGCTTCTCTCTGCATTAGCACTTGGATGAACCAAAAGAGCAAAATCTTCATGCTAATGAATTGTTCACTCTGGCTGACAGAGACAGAAAGCAGGATTATAAATGTACAAATTCCTGTGGTTCCTCCCTGCTGGATTAAAAACCAGAACAAAGTCACAGATGCAACAGCACCTATTTATTCTTTCTCTCAAACCCCTTGTCAGCCTGCTTCCCCTTCCCTCCCATACACACACTCTCGTGCACATGTGTCTCGGGAATCAGATGTTTATGTAAGTGTTTGCAGGATGTTCCACATCTCCCTGAAATGATAATCAATGTGCCCAGAATCAGCTTAATTACTGAGCATTCACCAGCCGCCCACATGGCACATCCTTTTCCATGGCAGCTCCACACAGCATCTCTATGAATGAGTCTGCACGTTTTTCCTCCGCTGCCAAACACTGCTCATGATCAAGAACTCGAGCCCTTACGTCTGAGCTGTTGGGTTGTCTGGTTATTTGTTTGTTTTCGGGCAGGGAGAGAGAAGTTTGTAAAGCAGTGGCAGCGCATGAACAGGCACGGAGAGTGACTCAGGGTGAGACTTGGTGATTATACCTTATTGTAGCACTCCCTCCACGCAGGATAGAGACACGAACAATCCCAGTTTTAAACGAGCCAGGTCAGAGGTTTAAACGTGCCAGGTCCATAGCCTGGCACTCAACTCTCTCTGTAGAAAAGGCACAAATCAAGACTCTAAGTACCAAGAAGCGTGGAATTATGAAGTTTTTCATTCCATGGGTTGCACCCTGACACAAACAGATGCCCAGCACAGAGGCACTTGCAGCAGAACAGAAGAAATGCTTAGTTTAGCTGTGGCAGTCAGAAAACACACTGCTGAGGTAAGAAAGGAGAGCACTCTCTGAGGTAGCAAAGTGCATCTCCTGTAAGAAAGAGCAGCATTTGTGGCACATCAGAACGTCCCTGAAGGATCTTCTGGACTGAGACTGTGGGGTTCTGCAAAGATCACGGTCATGCTTTTGCTTCCTATCAGTGTACTTTCCATCTGCCCCACAGAAACAATCCCTCATATAACTTCCCAAGTTACTTGCAGAGGTACTAAGCACAGGAGGAAGAATGATTCAGGCTCCCCCTCACTGCTCTGCAGTTGCACTGCCCCTGTTAGCCTGACAAGGTTTGGACTCTTCACACAAGTCTACCTGTCTTCCTTTCCTTCCCTGTGGCATTGCACTAGCAAAACCCACAGGATGATCCTATCACAGTATCACACAGACTGGAAGCATTTAAAGCCATTAAGCTCACACCGTTACTTTCTTGTAGAGCTTGGGGGGCCACAAAGCCCAGAACCAGGGAACCCCTTTCTGTCTCTACTGTGCTTGCCATCACATGGCAAGAAGTCTCCCTTCATTTAAAATAGAAGCCCTGGTGTCAGACGTGTCCTGAAAACAGAGGTACGATCAAACCAGCATTTTGATCTGAAGCAAGGGGGGAGCTCACAAACACAGGTTCACTTCACCCAGGCACGTTTACACACAGGAGGTGTGACTTCTGCTCTGTTAACACAGGAAAGGTCTAAAACAGCCAGAAACCATTTTGCCAAATCTTCCACATCCCAATTAATTAGGTATTCAAGATGCTTCGTATGAACAGGCCATTGCTCACACAGGCAGGTGGCTGTTGGTTGCCATCACAAATAAGATGCCCCAGCAGCACCTGGGTGCCCAAATGGCTGGCAGTTCTAGCCATTCCAAATCCAGTGTTAGCAATGCCAAAGCTGAAGGACCATCTCACATTGCTGGTGATGCCTCCAGACCTCAGAAGTCTGCCAGCCTTGGGATCACGGTAGTTCTATCACACTGTACCCAGGAGCCATCAGTACTCCTTGCAACTCCTGGAGTGCCATATGAAGGATGATTATTTTGCAACACAGGGCTTCACGGGGCTGTGAAGGTTTAGACCCTCAAGATACTTTGTGATACCTACCTCCTGGCTGTGCAGCAGGGCTCTGCACTTGCCCAGGGGCGCAGGGAGCGGCTGTGCAGAGTGCACAAGTGAGCATCTCTCAGGATTTCATGCAGATCAGATCAATAACTACTCTGTTCCAGAGTATTTATTCTGCAGGGAAGAGGATGGGAATAAAGCGTACCTTTAAGCCTTGTTAAAAATACATGCCATGAAGATAGCTGTCTTCTAAGGGTAAAAACATCTCCAGGGACGATCTCTGGGGAATGCCTCTGTAAGCAAAACACCCAGTAGGGAAAAGGTTTCCCAGGACCGTCTCTGTAGGTGAACACTCTGCTAAGTGAACTGCCTCGGGAGAGCACATACCCACGCAGTGCGCTGCCTACCTCTGTCTGTCCCTGAACAGTGCTTCCCCTCCGTGCAGCTCTCAATAAGCCTGCTGTAGCCACAGGAAAGTCTGCACATGTACGCTAAGGTTTTCTTTTAGTTCATCTTTATGAAGCTTGAAAGATCAAATTTTAAATGAGGAATCCCTAACCACTCTGTACCAACTGAGCTGTGCACAGGGCCCTGGGACTGCACGTGGGCATGGGCCTCTGCCTGCCAACAAGCAGTCCGCCACCTCTTAGGCTTTTTTTAATATCCAGGTTTAAATGCCATTGTCATTCAACCGGCAGTAGCGACCGCCACCTGGACCAGGCATCCTTTGCCGTGTGGTGGCACGGTAGCTGGCGTGATGATAGGGAAAGAGAACGGGGATTTTAGGAGGCCTTGGCACAAGGCAGGCAAAGCACTACTGAATCAGTGACTGGGCTGCACCCCATGCGCTGTGCCAGGGGAGAGGGGTGGCAGCACCCCGGTAGCACTGCAGGGTTTGGAGACGGGGCAGCCAGAGCGCCATGCGGCCTCCACAGCAAAGCACCCCTGTGCTGCTTGAAACAGATCAGCCCTGCTTTCTGCTGCTGTTGAGACTGCTGGAGGGGAAAATTAGATTTGCCTTTTGTTCAGCAAGCCTCACGGAAAGCCTCAGCTCCGTGGCTGGTTGAAAAGCAGAACCTGCTCATGGTGCATGCGCTTGGACATCAGCTTAGTCGAGAGGGACCCCAAGAGCTGTACCTTCTCCCCTCTCAGCTGGCTGCGATAGCTCATGCTGGGGTAGAGGTGCTGCGTCCCCACCAGAGACCTCAGCCCCCCTCGGCATCTATCCCCGCTGCCCTGCTTGTGGTGGAGAAAGCCTTACTTTTCGGTGGTGGCAGAGATCCTTAGGGTCAGTCCTTTGCTAAACCAGGCTCAAGCCCCACGGTGCCTGCATGTACCTCCTTGGCTGTCTGTGGATAACTCCCACATACACCCTACCCTGGTGCCATTTCCATCCCACCAGAGAATGGCGTGGCACATCCCGACAACGTGCAGCTAAAGAAGGGGGCAGACTGCCCTTCTCCTTTCCTCACATTAACTTGACTCTATTCTGGCTGGCCACCTCAAAGGCAGCTTCTGTAACGTTTCCAATATTAAAGGCCCTGATGCTGGTGCAGCATTTAAATTTATGTTCCCATAAAACATTTTTTTCCATAAAACGTTTTCTCATAAGCCATGGGACAGATTGGAATCTGACAGGTTCAGCTGTTGCTGGATGAAGGGAAGAGCAGAAGCGACAAGAAAATTTTAGGAGAACTATATTAAACTCTGTGTAGGTTTCTGATTTAGTAGTAACAGCAAAGTGAAAATTGAGCTTATATTCTATTACCCTGTGTACAGGACACTAATAGAATCTCCATTCATAAACCAGTCCAGCTCCTGTCCTTTAGTGTTGATCTATTTGTTTTGCTCTAGAGCAGTTTTCAACGTGCAAGGGATTTGCCTTCCTGCATACTTGCGTGTAGAGGGAAGGGACAACACCTTTCCAGGCTGCCAGCCTCATGTTTGCGTGTTGAATCCTGCCAATGCACCCTCTTGACGGTGCGTTATCTCATCTGGGTGTCCCTCTGCAAATCTCTTTGCGTACACTTGGTCAGCTGTATTTTTGCCCCCCACTTTCTGGACTAGTAGAGGGCAACATGAACAGATAGACAAAAAGAAAAAAAAAAAGAGAAACTACAAAAGGCTGGCCTGGGAAAGGGCTGGGGAGGGAAACTAATTTTCTGTTTCCACCTGACCAGGTCCCAGTGACCCATTACAAGTGCGTGACTTGCCTGGTTTTGTAGAAATCACAGTATGCAGCCTCACCAGAGGGCTGCAACGCCTCTCCCACTAAGCCTGGCTTGAACTAGAAATCCTTTGTTCTCTTCGGCTCTGCCCTCACTCGCAGAGCCAGGCTGCGCAGCCGGCACCCAGGCGATCGCAGAGCATCTGCCTGTGTTCTGCGAGGGATGAGCTTCCAGCCCAGCACAAGCAGAGGTGCAATAGTCTCCTTGCACTCACTCCTGCAAATTTCATCCCTTCTTGTTGGAAATTGTAATAATGGCCCTCGCTCTTTACTGACATCTTCTTAGCACCTCTGCAAGGTGAATTCAAAGTGCTATCAAATCCCAAGCCTATCATTTAGCCCCTGTTTGCTGGTGGCATATAAATGATATATCACCCTTTACAGTGAGTTCAGTGTGATTTCTCTCCCTTCTCTACTCCCTTCCCATCAGATACTGCAGCACCTCAACCTCCTTCCCTGTCTCCCAGCCCCTGCGAGACACGCAGCTACTTCTAGACAGCCTCTTTCTACACCACGGTTGAGTTACCGAGCAGCTGAGATAAAAGGTTCCCACCTTCATAAATAATCAATGCGGGCCAAATGGCTCGTGCTTGCTCAACAAAATCATGCACTAGAAACAGAAATGGAAGAGACAAACACTAACCCTGTGAGGAGATTAACTACCCAACATCTATAATATGTTCCACCACAATAAAGGTGGAAAGGAGATTCAAGTAACAGAGAAGCAGGAGAGCAAGAGTAGAAAACAAGGGAGCTGAGCACCCATCAAACACTTCCCTATGTAGCCACACTTATTTTATCTGTTCATAAAGTGTCTGGACTCTATTTTAGCTAATTTGCTCATTACAAGGAAATTATTAGAGCAGCCAAGTACCTGCCAGCACACTCCAGACCCTGGGTGAGGCTCAGCCTCTGCCACTCTGCCCTGCCAGGTCCTGCTGCCTCCAATGGGTTTGCCCACAGTTATTTGCAGGCACTGAAGGGATGTAGGTGTGCAAGCAGCATCAGAGGGACCAGTGAGCCCAATGCCAAGGTTTCTGTTGCAGACACAGGGTGTTCACAGAGCAAACAAGCCAGGTAGCCCTTCTCAAGGGCTGCCTCTGCTGCACAAACAGCAGCTCAGCTAAACGGGCTGTCCAGTGAATTAAATTTCTAGGGTGCGATTGCCATTACGGGACAGCATGGCTTCAAGGCTCCAGAGTAGATGCCACATATTATACCTGTTATTTTGCCTCTGTGGCAGCTGCATGGTGCCACTCTATGTAGCATCACTATATGACAGGGGTGAATCCCTCCTGTTTGATAGGTACTACATATAATAACTTGGATGTAGGAGAGAAGGCCGCTAGCCAGCACAGCGGACTCACTGTTGTCAGTATATCAATGCCAATTGCCACCACATGGTTATCTGGCCCTTAAAGGAGGTGTCTGTGCCTCAACTCAAAATTGCACAGTAATTGCAGTAATCTTTCCAGGTAACAGAGCTGTTGGGTGAGCACAAGTAGTGCCATCATGCTGTTTCTCTTGGGGTTATCCACAGGTATTAGCAGTGAGCATATATGGAAAAAACCTCAAACCCACTCATGTCTGACCTGCCACCGAGTACCCTCCCTGACCACGCTGGTGCCATCCTTTGGGAACGAGGCTAAAGCCAGTGCAACGGGTCAGGTCAGGCACAGCGAGCTCGGGAGGTGTCACAAAGGTCTTCAGGCAGGAACTATGTCACGGTTTGAGTCCAAATCAGCTCAAGCCTCACATGGGGCACCAATCATCCTAGCACAAGAAAAACCAGCAAACAGCAAAAAGACTTTACCATTGGTCAGATTCTACTGTCCATGCTGTTTCTTCACCCTCCAGAGGTGAGGCCAGGCCACACTCTGCACCTTCTCTTGGCTATGCCAGAGTCATCCCTTCCCCAGCCTATTTCTCCTCAGGGCTATTTAACCACTTTGCAGGAAGGAGCTACAGCTGCGCATCATCCGTGTCAATCAACCCCCTGCCTTCAAAGCAAGGCCACAGCTGCATGTTATCAATGTTAATCAGCCCACTGCCTTCATTCCTCCACAGTACTAGTCTATCTCTATCTCTGGTATGAATCCCTATAGTTCCCAAGCACCGGAAGGAAACTGTCTACCACAGCAAGAGTCCCAGCAGCGTCCCATGCTGTCAGCTTCCCACTCTGCATTGGTCTGACTGGCTGACCACACGGGCCTGACTGTCAAGCCTTGGTCCTTGGTCATGGGTGACCCTGGAGTAGGCACCACGTGCAGAAGGATGCATGGAGCGGTGCACAGTCTCCCTCCCCATGACTTGTGCTTCTTCCCACCCTTGGCAAGCTTGTGTCTCTTAGGGCAAGAGAGTACAAGGCTGAAAAAACAACCCCATGTCATAGAAGTGGAACAGGAGAATGCAGTGGCATTGCCAGCGTTTTGGAGATGGACGGGGACAGAGTTCAGCAATTCATTAAGTGAAATTGCCCAACTGCCACTATTCCCTCTGGTACACAAGCAAAAACGATCTCACACAGCCGCTGTCCTTGTGCCCCAAGCTGAAACCTCCCTGACCCTAACAGTGATCAGGCCACCCCAAGTTTCTGAGACTGTCACATGAAGGTGAGCACAATGCCAGCTTTTGGCCACGGGGATAGTGATGACTTCCTACTCCTGTTCTCCTTCGCTGCAGACAGAAACTGTTGCAGATACAAATTTTAAAAGATGGGAGGGAGGACAGCATCAAAGCAAATTCACCTTCTTGCTCTGCATAAATGTTTTCTCAGCTCTAGTATTTATATAAAAGCAAGGGTGATCACTGAAGGGCAGGGAGGGAATGATCCGAGGGCACCGACAGTGAGCGAGGGAGTGTGCAGGAGCACTGGATTCCTTGGGAGATAAAATTTCATTGCTACCGAGTTAATCTCCTGAGCGTCTTATTGCAGTTTTGCCTCATTCAGTGCCTCTTGAAATGAGTTTCCATTTGTCTGTCTGGGGCTAATTTTCCCTCATTTGCTGCACCACAGCCGTCATTAGAGGCACAAAGTGCCTCCATTGTCTTTTTTTCCCTTTCTTCAGTCACTCTTCTTAGTGCCTCTTGGTTTGTTAACTCTGCTATCACTCAGTTGCAACTGGCTCCTGTTAGTCTGACCTGGCTGCCTCAGGATGCCCCATCCCTCCACTGCCCGAGAACACATCACTGTCTGGGGTAGCTACTTGGGGCAGAGACATGCTTTAGAAAGCAGTTGCAAACCTTTGTTTGCAAGTGTTACAGCTCCTTCCCAGAGATGTTTTTTCTCTCTCCTTATTTCCCTTTCAATTAGCTGATGGGGGTAACAAGAGCAGAGCAGGAAGGCTTTACACAACATTGCAAATGCCCTCTGAGCCTGTGGCCCTTGCCCTCTTGCTGATGCAAGGTTCACTTGGAGCCAGGAGCTGGCTCTCAGATGCTGGCTCCTTATAAAGGGGTGCTCGGTTGTGGCCTCCCAGTAAGTAAATCTTTCTCTGCAGCCAGCAGCACAAACCCCCATGTCTTCTTTGCAGCCCTCGGGTCCCCAAGCACACCAAGAGGGGCAGCTCCCTACAGAGATGCCCCCTTACGTCATCTTCAAGGCAGCAGCAGCTCAAGGCCATGCTCGCACACCCATCCCTCCCCCAGCCACTTGCTGCCAGATCCCTTGGCAGTAAAAGGCCTGACTGAGCTCAGGCGTATGATGACATTTCTGTCCCGCTAGCAGAGCACACAGTGTGGCTTATGCTGATGGGTACCAGGGCTGTGTCAGCTGGAACCCCAGCCTGCAGCGTGGGAGGCTTGCCCTGATGCCTGTCAGCAGCTCTTCCATGCCAGCCGCCACCCCGGAAAAGCCTTGCAGAAGAGCAATGCACCGCTACCAGCAAGAGCATCTGGCTTCAAGACCACGGGTCTGTGTTCATCCCCGCCGTGTGCCATGGATGGAAATGGCAGCACCGCTCCTTGCTCTGCCTCCGCCGCAGTGCGAGAAGGCTGCACACCGTGTCGGGGAGCCAGAGCTGCAGCTGGGGGTACCGCTAGCCTTCAGCAATGAGCCCCTGGGCATCTTAGCTTCTGAGCTTTGATCAGTAGCAGGAGTCTGTGCCAAGGTGTGCAAGGCTCTGTGGTGGAAGGCAGATCTCAGGCTGGGTGAAGGAATATTAATGGAAAAATACTGTGATCCCACCCCTTCCTTCACAAGGCAGACAACCAGCACACAAGCATTGGTGCTGGGAAGCGGGTTGTCTTGGTTCTGCTAAGGAAACCAGTAAAGTCAGCAGCCAGTGAGATGATCTGGGAGAGGTTCTCCATGGCCAGAGATGTTCTTGGGCCACTCCACAAATTGTTGATTGACCCACAGGCAAGCCTAGCAGCCTTTATTTGAGCAGCCTTCCCAAGCCACATGGCAGAGAGAATGCACAGTCTCATCTCCAGGCTTGCTCATGGGTGCTCGAGCCAAAGACACAGTGCCTGTTTCCCACGACTTGGGCCAACTGAAGCCACTTAAAGTCAGCAGTATGTCCCTGAGGCAGAGCTCCTCATCCAGCATCATTGGATGGTTGTCCCACCCTTATATCCAGAGACCCAGCTGCCTCCTTATATGACCTGGCTTATGCTGTTCCTTGCTGCAGGCTCTGGCACCTCCAGGAGCCTGCTGGATGGCAGTGGATGGGTGCTGGCTGCCAGACAGCCAGGTGGAGGCAGGGCGCCCACCATCAGTGTCAAAGGGGACCTCCTGCTTCTCTGCCAGGATCCCTGGTGGTTCCTCTTCCCCTGCATGACACTGAGAAAATGAGGGTTTGGAGATGGCATATGGCTGGGTGGGAGAGGATGGGGGAAGCCCAGCTGGAGTCAGAGCTTCTCCCCATGGCCATTTCAGCTTGGTCACTTGCCACACATTCACTTGCCCAGGGAATGGAGAGGGATGGGTTGCAAGGAGTACCCAGCAGCCTTTTTGGTGCAAGATCCTTGCTTTCTGCGCTGCTGTATCCCTAGGCCTGAAAGCAAAATAACCTCTCCCATAACAGCATGCATCTTTTGATCCTGACTCTATTTCGCATCCCAAGCATCAAAAGATGCCAACTCTAAAACAAATATGCTGCCTTGGGATTCCAGCTGCTAATGGGCACATCAGCACTTAATAGTGCCAACCAGTGTACAGTTGTGGCAAACCTGATCAGGTGTCTTATCCATCACAGTTTATCTCCCTGAACATTTTTGCCTATTCTGACAATGCCTTCTTTGGATAGCAAAAGCCAGTCTTGGCTGAATTGCAAGGTATTTTTATGAGGACAAATTTTCTCATGGCCTTTGAGCACCATAACCCTTAAACTAATTTCCAATTTCAATTTATCTGTGTCTGAACATAGTTCTCCAGTTAGGGTGGATGAAGAACACGGTCCCCAGAACATCTCATTACTTTTCTTACTCTTCTGGAAGTTCTGTTATGGTAAGTGCCGAGAATTTAGATCCTGATTTACTGGTAGGTCTGCATCATTGCTAATAATTTCCTATGTACCTTTTCCAGTGAGAATGGGGTACATCTGATAACTGCTGTTACAGATACAGAAAGCTCTTTGTGGTAGTAAATGCAGCAATTAATGCTAATGAGTCTGCTGTTAGGAAGTAATACTATTGGTGTTATGCTCACGCCTCACCAAATGCAAAGCTTCAGTTTGTTAAGCAGATGCCAGTGTTAACAGCCAAATTCTCTTCCCATGGATAAGTTAGCGTTAGTTAAATGTACCATTAAAAATAACCATTTTAAATGTTAATGAAAAGAGAGGTTGTGCTTGCCAGGGTTTTGCTTCTTTTTAGTCTCTGCTTTCAGGTGGCGGAGGTGAAAAGGCACAGACAGCTTCCCCAGGTGTGCTCAGAGCAGACCTTGAGGTGGAGCCCCAGTAGCACTGGTGGCATCCATGTACAGCACCAGAAGCATGGCTTGTTTCCACCTCAGCGACTGGCCAATAAATCTCATTACCAACCTTCATATCTATACATTACACTGATAACCCAGCCCGGGGCTTCCCCCACCAGCTCTGCGTGTGCCCCACCCCCCACCCCGCAACCCCTCCGGCTCCCCCAGTGCCATGGAAGAGAATGACGGCAATGGAAGAGGATTCATAATCCACTACTTCTTCTCAGTCTCGAATCGCAAAGGTGTGCTAGCCACGTCCATCTTCACAGTCCTGCCCACACCTAGTGCTTACTGATGTACCTCTGCTTAGCACGGTTTGGGCTGAGTTTCTGACAGCACAGGTTTTATTTAATTTCATGCAATTTAAGAAACAAGTCTGTACTCTACTGAGAACCAGGCTTTCCTTATCCTGTGTGTAATGTTTCAGAAACAAAATTAGGTAAGTCTTTTTTATAGAATATACCCCTGGTTTGTACGCAGGTCTCGCGTCTCTGCCCCAGCGCACTGTAGATAGGCTGTAGAGGAGAAGGTGGAAGGTGAAACAGAGGCAGGGGGGGCACCGCACAGAGGCCTGGCAGAGAAGACCCAGGAATAAGAACCCCTGTTTATTTCACACTCCACCAGTGTGCAAAGATGAGACTACTTTCCTTTCAGAGCTGCAGCCGGGCTCTCCCACCGTGCGAGCTGAGCCCAGCCACGTGCAGCCTCGTGCTGCTTTCTCCAGTGCTGGGGTTGCCTTTCCCAGGTGCTTTGTCCCCCCCGGGGCTGCCACCCTGGGCTGCCGTAGCCCTGCTGCACAGCCAGGGGCTGGAACCTGGCCGCACCACTGCCTTCTGCGTTAGCACATTTAGCTGCATCCCCAGGGCCCGCCTGGAAACACAGGTTCTCCCACCGGGACAAGGAAGGTGTCGCAGGGCTGTGACACCAGGCGGCACTTACATGCTGGACAGCTGGAGTGATTTGTAGATGTCCTGGGTTCATCCTTCGTACTTACCGTGCTGAGATATCCCAGGTGCCGCTTTCTCCTTTCACCAGACTCCCTGGGACCTGCTTCTTGGTTTCTTCATCCCTTTGGCTGTTTTTTCTTGTAAACTTGCCTTGGCTGCTCTGCTGCCCCCTCCCCTCTCCTCTCTTTCTGCTAACCTTTTCATGCCTGCTTGTGCCTGTGGTACAAGACCCCTGCCCCTCTCCCCCTTGTCCTGGCTGCCCTCACTCCAAGTGCCAGGCCCTCTCCATTCCCTTGCCTCCTCTCTCCCTCCTTGGCATAAAACCTGGCCTCTCCAGAGCTGTGCCCTGCTCTGTTTTCTTGGCCAGCATCTCCTGCCTCCTTCCCCACTGGCCTCCTCTTCTGTCTCCACCATCATGCTTCGTCTGTTGGTGCTCCTCTTCCATGCTTGCCTGTGCCGCTCAGCTTCAGCCCATCCCTTCCACCTGCTTCCTTGCTTTTCCCTTCCTGCGACTGCAACCCTGATCCTGACCTGTACCTGCACGCACACGTGCGCACACACACAACTATGCTATTTAATTTTTAAAAAAATGTGATTATTTGCAAAAGCTGAAGGCAAGCACTTGGCCTCGGGGCTGGGCACTGCGGTTTCACCCCTGCCACCCAGCTGCGGATAGCCTTCACACCCCCCATCCCCGGCGGCAGCCCCAGTTTGCACCTATTTACAGCCAGCCTGCTCCCCCGACCCCCAGGCACTGCACCCCGGAGGCCAGTCTTTTAGGGGTGACCCTGCACCCCAGCCCCAAGCCACTTGCCCCTGCCCTGCTTGCAGCCCTGCGCCACCTTGCCCCTCACCTGGTCACCTAGAAGCCATCACTAGACAAGATCAGAGAGAAGACAAGCCAGCGTATGCAAGGACGGGAGGGGAATTGAAGAAACATTACCTCCTTTTCACGTTTATTTAATTTTTGTATTTTTTTGTATTTTTTAAGATCACAGAAGAGCAGAGCATTCATACATGTAAAGAAACAGAAACGAGATAACAGAAGTTAAATACATTGAGAAAAGAAAAAATAAAAAGCTTCTTTTTTTTTTTTTGTTTCCATCACTGGGGTTTGTTCATTCATTTGTTGGGTTGTTTTGTTTTTTTTGATCGGTTCTTTTACACACACACTTGCGCTTTTAAATTTTTCTTTCACAGAGCTAGTTCCAAAAACAAACCAATGGCAAAAAAAAAAAATGGCCGTTTTCTTGTTTCGTTAAAGAGAAGTTCAGCTCATGTCTACAGTGCTGGGGAAAAATATATATAAAGATATAGATATATATATATATTTATATGTATATAACACTGTTAATGAGGAGAGTTCTAACCACCCCACCGTGTATCAAGAAGAAGGGACTGGCCTTCATTCTCAAGGTCTAGAGGATGAAACTTGGCTCCAGCTGGGAAAGTTGAATGATTTGGGGAGGTGACGGTGGCACTGCGGAGGCAGGCTCCTGCTCTTGTCCCCTCCTCCCTTTCCTGGCACACGCGTGTGCTCCCACACGCACAGGCGCAGGCACACGGACACTTTCTCCTGCTTTCCTCGGGAGGTCACCACGGAGCCGTGCGGGCACACAGAGCCATCGCCGGGAGCAAGTGGAGGAGCATGTGTCTGGCTGCATGCGTGGTGGAGAGCGTGGGAAAGGAGAGTGCCTGTATGGTAGCCGTGAGGACTACTCTAGCGTGTGTGTAGTAGAGGTTGCAGAGGTGTGCGTGTTGCCTGTGCGTGGCTGAAATGGGGAGTAAACGGCATAATTCTGGAGGACAGCTGCACCTGGCATGTGCTCTCCTCTCTGGCTGGCTTCTAGGGTGTCTTGCTCCTCATCTCCATCCATGGCCCACACATTATGTACAGAAACATCCACAGTTCCCAGGGCACGGCCAGAGCCATCACGGTCTCACTCAGCGAGACCCGTTGTGGCGTGGTGTGTGTGCCCTAGGGGGCCAGGAGGCAAGTGCCTGATGCACTGGGACCAGGGACGGCAGGTCCTGCCCTACCTGGCAATGGCCTTTCTTGGATGCAGTCTTGGCCCCTTCCCTAGCCGTGCCCTGCTGAGCACACAGCCCTGCCGCCCGTGCTGCAGTCATGCCCTCCTGACTTGCACTGCCCCTTCCTCCTCTGCTGCCTGGCCACCTCTACAAGGCTTGCAGGACAGGCTGAGTCGCTGTGGCACCAGCTAACCTGAGCCTGCAACGAGTGAAGGACCTTTGCTTGGTACCTATCTGGGCTAATTAGGAGAGCTGCTCCTCTTTCCCAAGCCCTGCCTTGGCTGGTCTCCTTGCCTCACACACCCTAAGCCACAGAGATACAGCGGACCGTGCCGATATATCCTTGCCAAGATGACTTCTGCTTTCCTGTTACGGTGAGTGAATCAACAAACACACACCATACATTGCCCTAATGGGAGCCACCAACCACCAAGAAAAATTGGCAGGGGGGCTGTAGGAGGCTGCCTGAACATCGTTCTAGCAAGTTACAAGAAGGAAAAGAGAAAGGGGTTTTAATGGTGTGACACAGCTCTTAGTCAGCAGGAGTCATGCAGTTAAAAAAAGAACTCTTCTGGGCATTCCACTGGAAATGAAGCCGCTCTAAGGCTAGTGTTGAGAGGCCAGTCTCCTCGCTGCTGAACCTGGAAGTTCTGTGCATGGACGATGGACAGCACTCATTCTTACCCTTTTCCACTGGCATCACATCTTGGAAATTACTATCCAGTTTCTCCATCACTTCCCTGCCTGAGGTTCTGCTCTTTCCATGGGACAATTTGCTCCCGGCACCCATAACTCAAGAAGTTTTGTGTATTTGAGTCAGAGAAGCAGTAACATTGTGCACCATTAGATGAGAGAGAGAGAGAATACTGCTCACTCCTCTAGCATCTCCTCTGGAGGACTCTCTTGGTTAGCCATCCTCGGTGTCAGTTGCTACATCTCATCAAGCACCATGATGGTCTGGGCTGTGGGTCAGTGTGCATGGAGGAGAAGAAGCAGAGGTGTGAGAGGGGTTGGAAGGAGAAGAGCTGTTTCCCTGTGCCCATAGACTCCCTCATCAGGAAGGGGAGAAGTGGTGAACCAT
Organism: Falco biarmicus; assembly: GCF_023638135.1. Classification (NCBI taxonomy): domain Eukaryota; kingdom Metazoa; phylum Chordata; class Aves; order Falconiformes; family Falconidae; genus Falco; species Falco biarmicus. Next base: position 87,064,575 of record NC_079292.1, read on the forward strand.
TCAGATAGGTCGAGCTGAAACATTAGCTGGTGGCAGGATTGTGAAGGACTCTAAAGTAGTTCCTCCGACTTCCCAGATCCTCCTACCCAAATGCTCTTGAACCATCAGAACTTGCTGTTGCTCCCCCAAATTCCTTCGAGATGTGCAGCTTCCACTCAGCCTGGAGACCATGTGGCTATTGATGGCGACTTTGTCCATGCTGTGTGCTTGGACTTTCAAAGTGGGGTTGCTCAGACAGGTGGCTTAGGGGCATGGTCTGAATGCACCTGGAGCTAAGAAGAGCTGGTGGGGCTTGAATATACTTTGACCAAAAGTGGGGCAAGCAGCAGTACACAAGAGATCTGCCCAAGCGGTGAACAGTCAGTGGCATGAGAAAGGTGTGCAGACAAAGACTAACTCTCGACACAATGCATGTCACCAATGAAATCTTCATGAATGGCACGTTAACATGCACTCGGTGCTAGCATGGGGCGACACAACTTCACTGGTGAAGAAAGCGGGAAGGGAGGAGGAGGGGACTGCATCACTGAGCAACATACCCGCAAGCTGCGGGGCTGCAAACAAACAAAAATGAACACAACAGCCAAGATACAGGTGTCGGCTGGAGCATCCCACGTCGCCCTTCCCAGCCGTTCAGAGACAGGCGTCTGCTTCGTTTTCCATCTGACCAGACACATGCCCCAAGCAACATGATACAGCCATGCATGGAGTTCATGTGGCTCAGGGTGGCTGCATTTCCCCTGTCCGGTTCCTCTCGGAAAGACTTGCCTTCACTCCTCCTCTCGGTCATCTGAAAAGGGTTAGAAATCTGCTAGCAAGTATGGGGCCATATATTAAATCTAAGTCTTTGTTCCTCTGCTTGGACATTACCAGACATCTCATGTAACTCTTGTAATATTTACAAACCAGTAGAAGAAATACAATTTTTTTTTCTTATTTTTTTTCCATTTTGTTCTTTTCTTTTTATAACACTAAATGTTAAATCTCCATCAATCAAACACAATTACACTGACAAGCTCAAGGAACTGGTGTCCCATTCCAAACTCCAGTCTCCCCCAGTCCCCAACCAGCTGAGAGGCAGCAGGAAGGAAGCAAGAGCGCAGCTTTTCAGGAGGGGATGGGCAAGACAGCAACATGAACTGGTGGAGTAGAGGCAAGGAGGAGAAACAGCTTCAGAGAAAAGGGCCTGAGACACGAGAAAACCCTTTGCAGCATCTCTGTCAAAGGGCAGAGGGGAGAAAGAGAATGGGGAAAGCATTTTATCTTGCCTGTGTCGCCTATGCTTGTCTGGGCTCTCCTCTTGACACATGCTTTGAGCGATCCCTGCTTGGGTTCAGGAGAAATGGGGATGTTCACAGCATCCTTTGATGCATGCAGCGGCTTGCAGGATTAGCTTCTCGGAGTAAATCAAGCTCCAGCCTCCCCGTGACACCCCCAGCCCTGCTAGAAACAGACATTGCCAGGAATGGGGCTCCCAGTGCTGCTGCAGATCACAGGCATACTTGGTACTTGTGCCTTTTCTCAGACAGGTCTGCAAACATCTGGCTTTAACCCTGTTTCACAACCATACGATGTAAGCACAGACCTCCCCAGGTCCTGCAGGCAAGACCAGACCCCAGCACTGGTGTTGTGGCTCTTTCCTCTAGCTAATAGGCAGATGGCTAAAAAAAAAAAAAAAAAAAAAAGGGTGTCCTGGTTTTAGTGATATATTTCCCTTTAACCATAAGCCTCTGTGCCTTGACAGCTAAAAAAATATCCCCTCAAAACTCCTTCAAAGCAAAAAAGATGTAAGACAATGAGGTGCTGGGACTTGTGACCACCACCACACCATAGGGCTCTGATGTGTGTGAACCCAGTGCCTAGGAGTGACCCCACAGCGACAAAAATGCATGCAGAGGACAACGCATGGGACAGACCTTACCATAGCAACCAGGCTGGCATCAAAGACAAGCCTCAACCTAAAGAAAGTGGTGGGCTTGACCCAGCTTTCAGGAATAACCTGTGACAGCAAGTCACTGCAGGCTGCCCACCTGCTCACAACAAGCTCGCGACAATGAATCCAGGTGTAGGTACAGCCCCGAGAATAAGAAATGCCAGTGATGTGGTGTTTTCCCTCGTGCCAGTGTGCTGGAGAGGGTGGAGCTCCTGGCCCTGGTTTCTGGGACCAGCATCAGCTCACGGCTGTATCAGGGGCATGAGGAGCCCTAATGCAGCAGAAAACCTGGAGTTATTACTAAATCACCAAATGACATGACCCTCCCGAGAGGCAGGCACAAGGGCTGGGGTGTCTGGATGCTCTGGAGCATACAGGGCATTTTTTTCCTGGGCCTCAGCACACCGGTCCCCAAAGGAGCTGCACAAGTCCCATCACCGACCACCCTATCTTGGAACGGGGGAGCCATCCCTGGATGCCTTGGGCAGATTTCAAGCCCCACTTGCCCAGCTCTCCCCTCTTGCACTAAGCCACGAGCACCCCCAGCTATGGATTTGGGACCTGGAGGAGTGGGGGGAGCATAATTTACCACCATCCAAACCCACAGCAGCTCTATAGCAAGCCTGCCATCTCCCAAACTTCAGCCTCTTGTGTCTCTTAAAATTTCCTTGCTCATTCTGGCTGCCTGTGAGGAGCCCTTGACTGACTGCTTAACTGCTGTGTGCCTGCTGCTGCATGAAACTGCTGAGCTCAGCAGAGAGGCAGGCGCCAGTGCCGCAGTGCAAGGTGAAAGCGCCACACTGAGCAGCAGGGAGAGGCCTTGGTGGAGCGTGCCCCAGCCGTGCAAAGATGGCAAGATGTTCATAGACAGCAATCCCCACTTTCCTTCCTGGCAGGGGACCACCCAGTGGGTATCCCCCCCCCCCCCCCTCCCCGGACTACAAGCCCTGTTTCCCCCTTGCCTTTGACAGCGTGCAAGCACAGCTGCCAGTTCTGCTGCTACTGCACCAACTCACAGGGCAAAGAGAAAAGCAAGCTTGCTGGTTCTTGAAAGCTCAGCGGTGCCAAGCACCTGTAGAACACTGTACCGTCATGGGATGGTCACTCGATTTGTGTGGGCCAACTCAAGTTCCTCCCTGCAAATCCCTCACCCTCCAAAAAAACCCCCATGCAGCTACCTGATAAACCCTGTTTTATCTTTCCTGCTGTAGATGCTAGGGCTTATGACCAGCCAGAAAACACAGTAGCCTTCTCCCCGCTGCCCCTGCCTGCACACATACACTGCAGCCACTGGAAGGTATGACTGTTGGTGTCCCCTCTCCCATTGTTTTGGCTCTTGCAGCTGTCCTGTTGCTGGTGTGGCAATTCCCAGCCACCACCCAGCATTTTCTTAGCCCTGTTTCTGACAGCTCGTTCTCTCCCTCTCCTTCTCCTCACTCAGGAGCCACTGGAGCATCTCCTGTTGTCACCCTTGCATGTGATTCAGCCATGGGAAGGGTGATGGCAAGTGACAGCCCTCTCCAGCAAGACCAGCACCCTTCAGATGAGAAAAGAGAAGAGTGAGGGGAATTGTGCTGCCTACTTCTTTGCTGCACCACTTTAAGCTCCTTCTTTATAAGCCCAGGATTTTGGACCTGACATTTGTTTTTCTTCTTACATTCACAGGTCCTGGATATAACCCCCAATTTGTTTCAAATGTGGAATTTGCAAAGTGAGCTTTGTAGTAACAGTGGTGTACAGTACACACACACGCACACACACACGCACACTCACCCCTACATAGCGCATGTTTCCTTTTATAACAGGGAGGACAGTAAGAACAACAACAAAAAAAGGGTATTGGCTCTATTTTTGCATGACTACCAAAATGGTTAGGAATGACCAGATTGTGGTTTTCACATTGAGGCATTGTTCCTACACACACACTATACCTACAGGAATGGCTGCTTGGTGATGTCCAAGGTGTCATCACTCCCGTCCCACCGGCCCAGCCTCCCCTCCCCTGGAGGAGGGGGTGGCTGCGCTCTGCACTCCGCAGTGCTCCAAGCCAGTCCTGGTTTCTTCTGCTTATTTGGACAAATGCACATGTGTGCACACCCCCATGCGCGTGTGCAAGCACTCATGCGTAGCAGGGGCTGCTATGCTGGTACTTGAAGGCTGAGAGCCAGACAGGTTGCAGGTGGGAGAGAAAAAACAGGCTAAACAAGGGTGCAGACTGACTCTTGCAAGCAAGGTGGCCAGGAGTCAAAAAGCCAGTGAGGACTCCGGAGAGGGGACACCATGGGAACCTGTGTTGCATCTGCCCTTCTCTCCTCACCCCTCTTCTCTGCCTGAGTGATCTCTCAGCATCGTCTCACACTTACAAGGCAGGACATTATCTACAGCAGGATGAGCATATGTACACATGGACTGTTCCTTTTGCATGCTTAGAGAGAGCAAGAGAAAGACAGAAGAGAGAGAAGACGGAGCGAGAGCCACACATACACGCATGCACGCACGCACACAGGCATACACGGGAGAAAGAGAAAGACACCTGGTCGAATTGAGGGGGGAGAGGAAGAGGATCAAAAAAAAGAAAATTATGTTTTCAGTAGAGTTGACACAGCTTAGTTCAGGCCAGTGAGTGTGGTTGCATGAAGGAGGGGACAGGATAGGTGTTTAGCAAAGGGCTGGGTGCACAGGAGTGCAGGGTAAAGAGAGGAATGGGTTCTCCACAGGACACCAGTGCGCAGAGAGCTTCAGGTGACTTGCTCTGGTTTGTGGCTTTTTTTTTTTTTTTTTTTTTTTTTTTTGATTTGTTTTCAAAAGTATGAACTGGCTGAGCACTGGCTCACAAAAATGACCCAGGGCATCCAAAAAGTTAAGTGGCTATAGACACCGAAGCAAAGACCTCTTTCTGCAAAAGAAAGAAAGAGGAGGAAGGAAGGAAGGAAGGTGAGGGAGTATGGAAAAGAGGAAGGAGGAGAGAAAAGAAAAGGGATCTTCTGTTTGATTGGCTTTGTGGTTTTGTTGGATTGTTTATATTGCAGCATCCTCCGGCGACACGATCCTTGCTGGTGCCCCATTCTCTTCCTTGCTTCGTGTTGCCTCCTAGATGGTTGTGACTTGACAGCCGGCTTGTCAGGTTTTGGATTAAATGTTGCTGAGTCGTCTTTGCTGTAATTTTTCCTCTCCCCTCTCTTCGCTCCTGAACACACAAAAGTTGTGAAAGAAACAGTCCTCTCTCTCTCCCCCCCCCTCTCTTTTTTCTCTCTCCCCTCTCTTCGCTCTGTCTCCTGTATAACGCATTTTGTTTTGTGTGTTGTTGTTGTCGTGTTGGTTTTTTTTTAATTATTATTATTATTATTTTTAATTCTGATTTGTATTAACATTTGCTGAGTAGGCAGAGCAGGGATGCTGCCAGCAGCCACAGTGGGACGGCCAAACTCATGGAACCGTTGTCTACTCTCCCTGTGCCGGGTCCTGCAGGGTGCGAGAAGGGAGAGAAAAGAGGACAAGATTACACAGGGTTGGGCGAGGCAAGAACACAGGAACACAGCGCTTTGCTCCCAGGCTGCTCCTGCAGCTGGAGGCCGGGGCTGCAGGGCACAGCCACCTTCCCACGTAGGTGAGCCCCCATCCAGCCCAACCACAAGCTCCTGCCCACCAGCTCCTCAGCATCCTCCCCTCCCGCCCAGTGCTCTGATGGCATGTGGCTCTCCCCAAGCAACACCCAGGCTGGAGAAACAGGTCGTGGAGCACGCGGGAAGGCTTACCCACAGCTGCCAACCCCATCCCATCCCTCTCTGTGCCTCCGGCTGGGAGCAGCTGGCCACCCAGTGTGGGGGCACGGCTCACACCTTGGCACAGCACACACACGGCCCGGCCACCTGCCTCGCACCTCCCTGTTCCGCCACCTTCCCGGCGGTGGCCCTGGGATGCCAGGGCTCAGCTCGTTGTAATTCTGCGCAGTGACCAGTGCCTGCCTGCAGCCAGACACCAGCTCTGCGGGGGCTGATTCATCACAGCAGTCCGATCAATAAAACATGGGCTCAACCGGTGGACGCCTCCCCTCCCAGGGGCTGTGCCGCAATTACTTGTTTCTTAATCGGGGTGAAGGAAGGCTTCGCGGTTGTGTTTATGGCCCTGTGGCACAACACCTACAGGGTGGGGGTGCCGGGGGTGCCAGGGAGGCTGACTTTTTTCGTATGGGTGGGAAATGAACTTGCATGCGTGTGCGCGCATGCACGGGGGTCTGTCGGAGGAGGCAGGGAGGAGCGCTCTGCCGCAGCAACAAATAATGCAGCCTCGCTCCAGGAATATTAAGTGCTAACACTCCTGACATCTTCTCATTCATCCTCTCATTTATGGGCTCCCTTTTCTGGATGGCTTTAAAGGCAGCGATGCTGTTTTAAATTCACCCTGCAATACCAAGCCTTGGCAGCCTTTTCTTTGCAATGGGGCAGGGTGGTGTACGTGGCTATGGTTTTGTAAATGCATGCTCATCACAGAATCATGTATATGTACACACGCATGTATGTTACACATGTATGCATAGGTACATGCATATGTATGCATAGGTACATGTTTATGTATATGCAGCGTTCTACGCAGAAGGGGTGCAGGAAGATGCTGTGGACCTGGAGGTAAGTCTGTATGTTGGGACTGATCCTGCCACAGAAGAAGGAAGACATGCTTCCCACCAAGAAGAGCTATTTCTAATGACAGGGAGAGCCAAAAAACCCCAAAGGAGAGTCTGTTCAGGAGAGCCCCATAGTGCAATTACTCCCTCTCACAACCTGCGGTTTACCAGGTGAAGAGCCTCTCTGCTGAGTGAAGCACAGGTGCCACAAGCTTGCTCAGCAGCACAGTCACTACTAAATCTAGCTGGTGACTATAAGGCAGCAAATCTAAGAAGAGTGTCCTCAGAGTCCCTGAAATCCTGTAGCACTTTCATTTGTAAGATTTCTTCCTAATGTAGCTCATTGCTTACTAGATCAGCTGTTTGTGACCCAGTTCTATTCTTTCATTATTAAGTAAGTATGTGCTGAATTGTGTGGAAAATTTATATTCCATCTATGGCTTTTTTCGGTTAGTCCCTCGTGTTGTGTGGCTTGTCACATAAATCCTACAACACTGTTTTTTCACTCCTTGTTTGGGTGACAGGAACTTGTTTCCCCCTCTGAGCTCAGGAACAAGTTGAAGTTCGGCTACTACACTTACCCGACCTATATTTCAGAGAAAGCATCTTTCATGATCAGATAATTGGGTGTAGGCTGTTTGGGACCATTTGCATCCCATGTTGGCAGTGAAGAAGTCCCAAAACACGACTTCTCTGGCCCAGCAAAATAACCAAGAACACAACAGGCAGGGTGTATTGCCCACAACAAGTTTTCAGCCATCGCATTTTTACTGATTGGCTAAAATACTGTTTGTCTAATGCATACATGGACATGTATATATCACATACATAGGTGGGAATCCTCCTCCTCCTTGCCACTTTTCTAGGGTGCATATGCAATCAGAGCAAAGGCATACGTTGCTATGGTGGCACCCAATACACACCTAGCACAGCAGGGGCAGGGGTATGTTTGGCCTTGGCTGGGGTACTGCTGCCTTAAATAATGTGGAAGTGCGTGGATTGGGGGTTGTGTGCTTGGTGGGGGGTGGGGGATAGATGTATGGTATGGTATGGTATGGTATGGTATGGTATGGTAAGAGATAAGCTTTTGCAATACCTAAGCAGAAGGGAGGACACACAAAGCATGGTGTGATGAAGGACTTGGGAGAGGGTCACATCAGCTTCTGCTCTGCTTGAACTTGTGTGCAGAAGCTTGAGGATATCTGACAAGGCACAACTCCCATCTCCACAGCTGAAAAACAGGGTGAGCTATAGGTCCTCCCCTGATAAGCACCCTGCATGTGTCAGTGAGGCAGAAGCCTCCCCACATGTGATCCTGATCATCTTCCACACACCACCACACGCTAATGCCACCACTTGTCTGCACCAACAGCCCACATGCAGCCGTGTGGGTGCCGGGCAGCGTGTTCCAGTGACTGGGGGGCCTGGCACCCAGCGTGGCTCAAAGTCGCTGCAGCCCCTGCACATAACCCCAGGTGCTATGTGTAACCTCGGTGTCTGCCAGCAGAGCTAGTGAGTACATGCCACATACGCCACATTTACTGGCATACCTGTTGTAAAAACGGGGGAAGGTTATAGTTCAATTGCAAAATCTTGAAAATTTTCGGAATATATTCTCAAAGGTTTTGTGGGGTACTAATTGCTCAAATAATAATAATAATAAAAAAAAGAGTGGAAATGTGAGGAAAAAAATTAAATATTAATCTCTGAGTAGATTTTGTGCAGAAAGCACTGTTTTCAACTCATATATTCAGTCTTCTGGCCTAGCCACGCCTGGGTACGGCCACATTGCACCCTGCTCCGCTGTGACAGCCCACGCGTGCACATAGGCTTCTGCGGGTGCCTGTGTGCGCCCCCACCGTGGGAGCCGCGGCCCCGCAGACCCCCGCAGACCCATGCGTGGATGCCCGGGGGAGGGGGGAGGAGGGCACGTGCCTGTCGCGTCCGTGCAGCCCACCACCCGCCCGCTCTCCAAGGCGCCCACGCCGGCCGCCGCTACACCCACCCAGCCGCGCAGGTGCAAAGTGCGCGCAGGCGTGGGGGTGCTCGCCCCCCGCCATGCACCCACACGGGCAGGCACGCACCTGCCACAACACAGGCAACCGCCCCTGCACCCCTGCTACAGCCAGCCCCCCGCGGCGCGCAGCCCCCCGCCGCACACAGCCTTGCGGGCTCCCGGGTCTGTCCGCCCCCCCGCCCCGGGACCTCCCGCCCCCCGCAGCCCCCTACCCCAGGTCCCCCAGCCCCGCCTCCCGCAGCCACCGCCGCAGCGGGCGAGGCCGCGGTCTCCACCGCCCCCTGGCGGCCGCTGCCGCGCCCCGGAGCCGCCTCCGGTTCAGCATGGCGGGGAGGGGCCGCAGCGAGAGCCCCCGCAAACCCCGCTGCGACCCCGCCGCGCTCCCCCCGCCCCAGCCGAACCGCTGCGCCGCGCAAAGCCCGCTGCGGGGGCGCGGAAAGCCAAGCTGCGACCCCCCGCAGCGGGCACGGGGGGGGCTCTGGCCAAGGGGTGCCGCTGGCTCGGCAGCCTCCCGCTTCCCTACCCTTGAGCCTGCGCTCTGCGAATTCGCTGTGCAAACTGATCTCCCGGGCTAATCATTCCCCTGCAATTTGGCAGCGCTGCGAAGTTCATGACCGTGCAGCAGCTTTGAAGGGGGTTCTCTTCCACCGCAGCCAGGGAAGGAAATTGGGTTTCTGATGACGGTGAGTTAATACGACTATCTGGCAGCATTTCACAAATAAACACTTCACGGACCCCAGACCCCAGACGGCTGACCCAGTCAGATCACATTAATCAAATCAAGAAGGAGCAGGCTGAAAATTGGCAAGGACAAACCAATTGCACTTCTCTTCCTTGCTCCAAATAGTGAGGCATTTGGACACCCAGTGCTGCAGGTGGACCCCTGCCATGCTGCCTAACCGTGCTGCAACAGCCCCACAGGACACTGCACCCCGTCTTTCCAAGGGTTTCTTCGTGCCACACATTCAGCCTGTGTGATCCATATTGGTGTCACGGCACGAGGTAGACTTGGCTGAGATTTAGAGCTGTAGCTCTCCCAGAGCTGAAGGGAATCATGCGCAGCCCCCATGCCATGCCATGCCACGCCATGCCACGCCATGCCATGCCATGCCATGCCATCCCACCCCACCCCATCCCATCCCATCCCACCCCATCCCATGCCACCCCATCCCTCTCCCCAAGGCAGGGTAACCCTAGCTGTGTCCTTAAATTTAACCACGGGGAAACCAGAGCCTTGCCAACATGACATCACTGCTCCTGCCCACCTGCGGTAACGGCCCCTTGCACCGGCTTTGCACAGAAGAGGCACCAAGGGTCCTTTTCTGACACTTCCAGCAGAACATCTCCATACTTTTGAGTGGGGATGTGGAAGGGGTGGCAAGGCCGTTCAGCATGGGGTTTCAGTGATTGCACCTGGTGCAAAAGGCCAACACTTCCATGCAGGGTGAAGTGGAAGGCTCGTTGCACGCTCTCATGTGCAGTGCACTGCTCAGGCGGTGCTGCAAGAGCTTCACCAGCCTCATACACAGAGCCAGTGGCACCCACTACTGCTAAGGTTGCCCGACCTTTCCATTATAAGGCCCTGTCTGCATAGCACTTTAGAAGCATCAACAGGGCAGGTGGAATGATCCTATGCTGGGTGTTTGCCTTCAGCTGATTTTATAGTTTTTACGTGGAATACCAGCAGCCAAAATACTTCTGCTGTGCCTGACAGCATGGCTTGAGGAAGGAAAGAATTTTTATTTTCATCACAAATAACCCACCAGGAAGCCAGTGACTGTCCCTCAGAACATTTCTCTGCTCTGAAGCTTTGGCTCAGAGCCTTGCAACAGTCCAGAGATTTAGTCTTGCAAAAAAAAGAGGTAAACAGCTACACAAAACTATCTGCCTTCAACACCCTTGGGAAGAATGTCCCTGCAGACTTCACACATCTTGAATGAATTTATTGGGACCACCTCAGCCTATCAGTGCTTTGACCTCTCACTGGTTTTAGCCTCCCCCCCATACAACTGGCACAGCTGGGCTTGCTACACTTGCTTCTCCCTGGAGGGCTGCAAGCTAGGCTAGCCCAGGTTTCATCATAGAGGTCATGGGGATGTATGCTACTTTGCATGTTATAGCTGAAATGCTTTTTCTCCCGTGTGTGTGTGTGATGGCTTATGAACTGCTCCTGCTCCTGTGAAGAGTGTAGGGAAAGCCATGGCAAGAAGAGTGTTGGGGCTTGGGTGAGATGGTAGAGGGAGAGGGGAAAAGCACAGGGTACTGCTTGCGTTCATAGCAAACCGCAGCCAGATTGCAAACCAAGAGCTTCTCTCTTCCTCAAAAAACAGCCTGGCTCCAAGAGGCACATACTACAACAAAAAAGCAGCTCTATTGGGTCAGTCCAAGGGTCCTGTCTATCCTTCAGTCCTGTCCCCTGCAGGTGCTGGATGGGAGCCAGCTGGGAGCACATGGCCAGCACAGCATCATGTTGGCCTGCCTCAGGTGCTACGGAGTCATCCTGAACCAGCAGAACCTGCACTCCTTGGCAGATTCATTTTATCTTCCATGAACTTGTCCGGTCACTTCTGGACTGCCTGGAAGCCTTCCATATCCACAACCTCCCTCAACTTTTAAGGACCACAGTGGCAGTCAGCTGCCAGCAGTGATATTATGGCCACACATCAAATTCTGGCGTTACGTTCTCCTGTGACATTAGGACCTTGGCATTAACAGAAAGCCTGGCACGCTGCCTGTTACTAATTGCTACCTGAACTGGCTAGATTAAAACTGTCTCAGTCACTCCTTGCTCTGCAGTCTCCTCTGCTGCCTACAGGAAGGCTAAGGAAATTTGCTCACTGTGGGAAGAATTAGCTGGTCTCCCTAGGAAAAAGAAAGCTGAGCTTTTTGTCAAGGCAACTGTTAAGAAAGCAGCTCCCCAGTGTCAAGCCGTTGGTGGCTATGGGATGCTCAAGTCCTGAATTGCAGAGCTGCAGGTCTTCCCACCAAATCTGGGGCACAGCTGTTACTGAGCCCTTGGGGGATGCTACCCAGGCGGCTGAAGGGAGCACAGTTTAGCAAAGAGAGGACTTGGTATGATGCCCCCAAAGGCCTAAGCAGCTGAGACTTCAGTGGTGTATCCTCTATGACACAGGCTCATCCTCCAGAGATGAGGCCAGCTGCAGAAATCACCGAGAAGGGAGCAGACTTGTGAGATCTGACCTTTGTGGGATGAATAAAAGGGCCCTTTTTCTCCCTGCCTTCAAGCTACAAGGCGCTGCAACACACAGCCTCGGCAGCAGTGGCTGAGGGCAGAAGACTGCTTGGTAGCCCTGCACGTCCCTGCCTCGTGGCTGTTGTTGGCCCCTCAAAGCCTATAGTGCCCATTTGGGACTGGGGGCTGCGTGAGGGCGTGATACACACAGGAGGAAGGTTTTATCAGGTCAGAGGCATAGGAAAAGGCCGCTGTGATGAGGGATATAAGAAGGGGGTAACATGGACTGAGGCGGTATGATGAGTCTTTCACTCGTACCAGTGCAGGGCTGCAGCGTGGGAAATGATACCGGGGAAGGTCTTAAATTGCAATGGCAATACGGGCATGCTTGGCTGGGACGCTGGAGAGGGCGTGAGGAGATGTCAGCCAGGGTGAGGCTGGGGAGATGCGGGCGCTGATGTGAGCGTGCAGGCTGGGCAGCCAACAAGGACAGACCCTGGGAGAAGGGACGGAGAGGGCATGAAACCCAGATGCGGCACAGGGAGGCAGAGGAGGTGGGTGAGAGGCAGGTACAGGGGAATTACAGTGTTATGGGAAGAGGGAGTTAGTACCAGGAGCGTAAAGGCCAGGTGGCAGCACCAGCCCGGCTCAGACCTGCAGCAGAAGCAGGGATTCCTACAGACCCCTGCGGGCTGGATGCGGTGCTGCGGTGAGGCCCCAGCGCCCACAGACAGCTCTGAGGGAGGCCATGAGCGGTATGGACGGGGTGGCCCGGCAGCGGGCCCGGGGGGCTGCTGCGGAGCCCTCCCGACCTCGCCGGGCCACAGGCCGGCGGCAGAGCCGCGGGGCCGGGCCGGGGCAGCCGCAGCTGCCGCCGAAGCGCCTCTTCCCCGCCAGGTGGCAGCCGCAGGCCGGGAAGGAGCGGCACGGCGCCGGGCGCGGGCCGCTGGGCAGCGGGCGGGCCTGGGCGCTGCGGCTGGCCCCGGTGGCTGCCAGGGCCGGGGCAGCGGCCACGCACCCCTGTGGGACATCCCCGCGGCCCTGCACAGCAAAGCCCCCGCGGGATCTCGCCAAAGAAAGGGTGGGAGCCCCGCGTGCTCCCCGACGCCGCTGCCCGAGGCAGCCCAGTATGGCCACGGTTATGTGCCACGGGAACCTGATCGCCACCTGTCTGCATCCCTCCTCAGCCACCCCATCCCCCCTCAGCTACCCCATCCCCCCTCAGCTACCCCATCCCCCCTCAGCCACCCCATCCCCCCTCAGCCCCCCATCCCCCCTCAGCTACCCCATCCCTCCTCAGCCCCCATCCCCCGTCAGCTACCCCATCCCCCCTCAGCTACCCCATCCCCCCTCAGCTACCCCATCCCCCCTCAGCCCCCATCCCCCCTCAGCTACCCCATCCCCCCTCAGCTACCCCATCCCCCCTCAGCCACCCCATCCCCCCTCAGCTACCCCATCCCCCCTCAGCTACCCCATCCCTCCTCAGCTACCCCATCCCTCCTCAGCCCCCATCCCCCCTCAGCTACCCCATCCCCCCTCAGCTACCCCATCCCCCCTCAGCTACCCCATCCCCCCTCAGCCCCCATCCCCCCTCAGCTACCCCATCCCCCCTCAGCTACCCCATCCCTCCTCAGCCCCCATCCCCCCATAGCTACCCCATCCCCCTCAGCCCCCCATCCCCCCTCAGCTACCCCATCCCCCCTCAGCCCCCCATCCCCCCTCAGCCCCCATCCCTCCTCAGCCCCCATCCCTCCTCAGCCCCCATCCCCCCTCAGCTACCCCATCCCCCCTCAGCCCCCATCCCTCCTCAGCCCCCATCCCTCCTCAGCCCCCCATCCCTCCTCAGCCCCCCATCTCTCCTCAGCCCCCCATCCCTCCTCAGCCCCCATCCCCCCTCAGCTACCCCATCCCTCCTCAGCTACCCCATCCCTCCTCAGCCCCCACATCTCTCCTCAGCCCCCGCACAGCAGTATCCTTGATAAAATTGCTCGAGGGGGGCAGATCTGACCTACTTGGTCATCCCCATGAAAAGCAAGGCATCTACACACTATGGCAGCAAGAGTCGGTTGCAGGGAGTGGTGGTAAAGTTTCTAACCCATTCTGCTCCCTCCACACAGACACTGCCCCCTTCTGCCACCTCAGTCCCTCCAGCTCCCTTTGCTAACACCGACAGCATCCCTGGAGGGGTCCTTAAGAGAGGGGGACAGAGGCTGTGCTATGACATGTAACCCTTGTCAAACAGGCAAATGAGGCCAGACTTGCTACACAAAGCCACAAGTCTGCTTGGTTGCACAGAGGTGTGCCTCCGAGTATTGTAAGCAGCATGGTCACCACCAGCAGAAATTGAACCTGGTGACTTTCAAGTTTCCCAACGTGGATTTTAAAAAGGGTCGCCTGAGATGCAAGCAGAAAGCAGATACATTCCTAGTCCATACCCGGAGGGAAAAAAAAATCACCCACCCATCTACAAGTTTCACACCCAGATTTGCCACCTAGATTATTCTGCTGGGTCCTGTGTCCCATCATCTGAGTAAACCAAAGTGGGAGACAGGAAAAGAGACAGTGGGTGCCAGTCTTTCTCTTATTTACATTAACAAGACTCCAGGGCTTGACTATATTCAGTGCTGACAGAGGAGAGCCCACAGAGAATTACGAAGGACATCAGAGAGCTACAGGCTCCTCATTTGCTTTGGGGAATCTGCCCTTGGGATCCCATGAAAGAACACAAGGTAAAACCTGGTATAAGAGGATCACCAGCCCCCGTGAGTTGCTAAATGGAAGTGAGGCCAGGAGGAGGCATGGGACAGGCCAGGAGGACTTGTCTGTGATGGAAAGGAAGGAGTGATGGTAAACCAAGGAGAGCTGGCCTGCTGTTCTTCCAAGTGTTCTCCACCCTGAGCAGCTCTGGGCTCCATGCTGTTGAGAGGCCAACTCTACTTACAGCGAAGGCTGGAGTCCTGCAGCTTGAGCAAAGAGGAGGACCAAAAATTAGGGAGCAATGAAAATAAAACTCTAAAGGAGAAGGTGCAAGGGAAAGGGGATGTGCATCATACAGGTCTCCGTCATCTCACTCCCTGGGGCCTGGAGAGGCCTTAGGTTTTACACTTGCCAGCTCCTCTGTAGGAAGTAATTTTTCTAGTCTGTTGACTCTCTTGCCAGGGCTTCAGAAGATGAAATCTTTATTATCATGAAGGCTTAAAAGGGAGGAATACTGTTAATTCCATTTTCAAGGTCATACTTTGAAAGTTATTAATTTCTTTCTTCCAGGGCTTTGCACTCTACTCTGAGGCTTTAGGGATTACCAGCTCCTACCTACTAGGGTTCATTTGGGGCTTTTTTTGTTACCACTTTCCTGTTCCCCCTCCCCTTTGAGAAGAAGACATGAGTTTTCGCTCCCTGTTCTTAATGTTGAAACTGTTTTGTTCATTACCTGCTTGTACCCCATTCTCACTACCAGTTCTGCTCCTGTAATTAAAACTTAACCGGTACTGCAGTGGCAATAGGCTGGCTTTTCTCGAGGTGTAAGTACCACTGTGTAAACTAGGGAGGATGCCCTCCAGCAACTCTCCAACAAGATTAAGGAAATGTCTCTGGTGTCTATCAATCTTAGCACACAGTTTAATGTATTTCAGATTTTACTCATGCTTTTTTAGCACTGAACAGTTCTTCTCCATGTTTTGGAGCTCATTCATGGTGTACTAAGTACTCATCTATCATACCTCATGTCTTAGTGAAGATTCATTCTCTAATGCAGCTCACCCATCCTTCCCTAAGGCCTAAAAAATATCCCTGAAATTGTATTTCTCAGTGTCTTTCTGAGAAGGTCGTGGTGTTAAAGAGCTGGCAGCTTACACAATTTATCCTGGATCTGGTTTCCAGTACTCCTAGTTTAGAACTGAACTCTTATCCTGACCAGTGAGGCTGGCAGTGGCTAGAAGACCACCTACGTTTCAAAGTTACATTGATCTTCCATCACCAGATCTGTCCTGTAGGTATCAAAAAGTTCCAAGGTTTTTCTCACAGCTGAAAACCAGCTCTCCCACCCTTTCCATTCCCCTAGCAGCTGGAGATTTGTTTTTTTAAAAACACTTGGCCAACTACGGATACAAAATCAGTTACAACAGATTTGTCTTCAAACCATTGAAGACACCCATCCTACAAGCAAAACATTAACAAAACACAAAGCACAGACTCTTTCAGGGGCCATCACAGTGAAGATCTGAGCTTTTTCTGCTTTTTATTTCCTAGGATACAGCAGTCCCTCCTCTGCTCACCTCTCAAGCACGTGTATGGCACAGCAGACCAAAGGTGATGCCAGCACTCTGTCTAGTGTCTCAGTAGGCCACAAACAGCATAGCCCTCCTCACCCAGAGCACACACAACCCTAGGAAGCAGGTTTGCTAATTGGAGGCTCTGGAACCTCTTGAGAAATTAATATTTTCATCAGCTTTATGTCTGTTTACCCACTTCATCCCTGCTATGGTTTCCCAGAAGCTTTGCTGGGTATTTGGCACAGGAAAGATTTCAGCGGCTGTGGACAGAAATGAAGAGGGAGTGGGCACACCAAGGAGAAGGAGAGCAGGAGAACTAAACCGGGGTGGAGAGTGACCAGCATGCTTGAGGTTACTCTTGGTACTGAAATCCAGTCATGCCACAGCTTCTGCCCTTCCTAATCCTTCTCCTATAGTACCTGCAGCATAGTGTCTGCCCAACCTGTCCTTGGGGTCTTCTTAGGGCCACCACTTCCCTCTGGGGACTCCCTTCCAGTGAGCTTAGCAGGGACCAAGCCTTGGTCCCATCCTTCCTTGCCCAGGAGTGGAACAATCTAGAAGGGGGTTTTAGCTAGCCTTCACCAAAGGCTGCTTCTGAATGACAAGAAGTACAGGGCCTATCACGGGAACACTATAAACAAGCCTGTGCGCATCTCTGAGTGTTTCTGAGAATCAGAGATGTCATGAGAGTCACGCTGGCCCCATGGACTGGTGTGTCTCTCTGAAGCGTGTGGTCTAAGTACTACTTTGTGTCACCTGTAGTTCTCATCAAAGTACAGATGCGTGTCTGTGTATGCAATTCCAGAGTGGGATTCCTGGTCACCTCAGTGCCCTAACAGTGCAGGCATGGCTTTAATGCCTGGTCCGGGCATGGGAAAAGCCAGAGAAGAAAGCCATAGTGCCTTCCCACAGCCTGTTCCCAGACCAGTAATCGAAAAGGGAAAGTTAATACAGCTTGAACAGTTTACAGGCTGAGCTGGCCTTCAGCTGAGTGAGTTGGGGCAATGGAAAAGATGCCTGCAGCTGCTCCGGTTCCTCCTTTAGATGTTCTAGGGTGCCTGGAAACTGCTCAGTGACTGTGGGATGTGCCTCTGAGCACGGGGTGAGCGCATACAGCGCATGAGGTGATCTGGCTCAGGAGCATACTTGTCAATCAGTGTGCATGTGTATCTGTAACATCGACTGTAGAGGCTGCCTGATGGGACCCCATTGAAGCTATGCTGGTTATAGCACATCCTTCTCCATGGCCTGACCCCTTGCTTCTGTCCATGCATCCATTCCCCAGATTGCAGAGGGAAATGCAGGTGACGGTATGGAAGGGCCAAGCACATTTCTCCTTTGCTCGCCTTCTCCCTAGGCCTCTACCTTTTGCAGGGGAGCTCTTCTGACAGACCTGCTCACCCCCAGGTGAAGGCCTGTCAGTGGCGCTCTGCTTTTCCTGCAAGCCTGATTTCTGTAGAATGGCTGATTTCCCCTCTGGGCACCCCCTCCCTCCCAAATCCCGCACCTCCCTTCTCCCAGTTGTTTTTGTTTTTAGAGAGAGCGCTTAGACAGCTGTATTAATCATGCAAGCCCAGCCATGTGTAATGTGCTTTATCAACAGCAGAGCAGACACTGAATGGCAACCAGTTCACAAGCGGGCCCGGTGCAGTGCCTGAGCTGGGAAGATAAACCTTGCTGCTTCCCAAACCGACTTACCGTCATAGGTTAGTGAATGGAGAGACTGTTCACTTGGGACAATAACCAGAGGGGAGGCCAAGTTGTTAGCAAATTGTTGAGTGGTTTACACTGGAAATGGAAGGGGACGGAGGAGGACGAAGGTGGAAATTACCCTTTGGTCATTTTCTCTTGAGGGCTGGAGGAATTTTTGTGTGTGCATAAGAATTAAATCAACACAACACTGGCTGTTCCTCATCCTCCTCCTTGCTGCCCTCCGCACTTCGGTCTGAGTCAGCCTGGCTGGCAGCTCAATACAGAATGTAAGGAGAGCACGAGGGAGAGAGCAAGGATTTAGGTACACCTGCTGTGCAGTGGGTATGAGTTGCCTTCATGATCTCTAAGGAGAAAGGTTCCGTTGATGGCTTCAGAAACTCATCTAACATACAGATGGTATCAGGCTACGAGTGTCCTCTGGGCTGGGGATATCTGGCTCAGGAGGGTTATAGCCTGCCCGAACTCTGCTCTGCAGGGTGATCTGTCCATGCTACAACACTGATACCATCAGTGTCCCTACCGGACAACTGATTTTCCATGGCAGTTGCTTTTCCATGGGTTTGCTTCTAATCTCTGCCATGCGGTTGTGTATTTTCCCCCAAACTCCACTCTCCCACCTGACTGCTGCACTCTAACCTCTGTTTTGCAGGGCTGTTCTGCATGTATGTAAAGCCACACCTGTGGCTAAATAGACCTTGAAATGCCTTCCCTACCCCAGTGCAAGGGCCCAGCTCAGAGGAATGTCTTTCTGGGACTTCCAGTGTCAGTTCCTACCCCCTGCTGCTGCTCTTCCTCACTTGCTGGATTCTCCACAGCATTGCTACTGGAGAGGGTTATGCAAATATATGCAAGCCAGGGCTCATTTTGGAATAAATCAATCTAAATTAAAATTAATGAACATAAAGTACAGAAACAGATCAAGCAATAAAGCTATTTCTCTCTCTTCCCCCCTGTGTCTCTCTTCAAGAAAGCTGGTTTCTTTTCTTTACACTTTTTTGAGAGAAGAAGCTGACTGGTTTTCAATTTTTTTTTTAAACAGTCTCAGCAAACAGAAACTGTCTGTTGCTATTCAGAAAAAACCCACAAAGCAATGTTAGTAGCTGTAGTAACAAATAATTCTTGGCATTTCTCTTTTCCCTAAGATGCTGTTTCCAGCTGCATCTCTGCTACTCCTTTTGGAAGACACTATCATCACCTCTGACTTGTACTTTATTCACTTTAAACAACATGGTCAAAATAAGATACAATGCCATCTTTTGCCTGGTACCTATGAAATAGCAAGAAACAATTAATATGACATTGGCCTTCTGCCTTCATGCTGTCTTGTCCTTCTTGTTCCCTTGGCCTGAAACCCCCGCAGGCTTGGCACCCAATGCAGTCCCAGCCTTCAGTGCCTGCAGATCTGGCAGGGATGGACATTGACCCTGAGCAGTAAGAGAAGCTTGCCTGCCCGAGCATCCATCCTGCAGAGCCATCCCCTTCTGCACTCACCAAATGGGGAATCAGCTCTTTGGAAAGTCTGGCTGGATACCACCAGTGGGAAGCAAGGAGAACTGTGAGCTGTGCTTCCCACCCAAGGTCATGGGTGTTATCAGGTACCAATGCCCGGGGCTCAGCCAGCTTTCGAGGAAAAGAGGCGTGCTCCAAGTGCTCAGGCAAAGACCACTGCAGAGCGGTGAGTACAGCTGAACTACAGCCCCTGAACGCCTGAGGATTTACGGAAATACCAGACTTGCACATGACTCCAAACACGCCCTCCTGTGCTCGGTTCATATGGCCATTATTTTTCTATGTCAGAATTACAATAGGCCAAGATTGGTTATTTTGCCCTCTTTGTGTTTCTTTATGAAACTTTACAGTTTCCCCAGCTCTGCCAACTAGTTTGTTTCCAATGTTGCGAAGGTTTGGGTTTTCACTGACTCTTTCTTGGCACCCAGCTGATAAAGCACCCTCTGGCCTCAGTGAAGACGACTCCAGAGATGGATGGGCTTTTTAGCTGGCCACACCATACTGGGAGGGCTGGTTTCTGTGGACTGTTCCCACACCACTACCTAGTCAGCAAACCCTCGTAACGTGTTAACCCTTTACAGTCTGTACTCTCTGATATATTCCCCTATGCTTCTCTCCTTAGCTTTGAAATATTCAGATGTTCATCCTTCTGCCAAAGCAGACCCCACTGACATGAGAGCTGCCTACTCAGCAGAACTGACGGGGCCTTACACTAGGGAGAGCAGAAGGGGAGCAGAGATGGGTGGAGGTGACCACTGCGACAGATGAGCTCTCTTCACCACAGCTAGGCCCTCCATAGGGAAGGATGAGGACTGAGCGGGTATTAGAAAAAAAAGATGCTCTCTGTTTCCCACTCTGGTCATCGGACCCAAATGAACATCTCTTTTCTCCCTTCCCCCGGCTCCCACCCACCTGATGAAGGCATTAGTGACAGTACAGGCTACACGGGCTACAGCTAAATGGAGACTAGCTACGATCTACAGTCATACAGGGTCATTCTCCGATCAGTGCACGTTTTGGCAGAAAGACAGGACTGCTCATTCTCCTCTTCCCTCCCCCTCCACTAATTACTAACACACTATTGCTGTAATCTTTTGTCACCCTATTAATGGCCATAACTTCATCTGATCAGGCCCCAAAGACTGGCACGCTTGATGCCCCATGGGCAGTTCTGGATGTGCTGCTTTCTGGGGAACACAGCACCCCCCTCACAGAGCTCCCTGGGCATTCAAGCTAACCACACTGAGAAAGGCCCTGGTTAGTCTGTGCTAAGCCTTCATGACAAAACTCCTGTAAGGCAGACTCACAGGTTTTAAAGCCCATCAGTATGGCAAAGCCATTCTGATGTGGACACTAGGTGCTAATCCCAGGGGAAAGGAGTCCGTGTTCACAGGGCTGAGGACAAGAGACAATGGAGGACAGAGATGGAGCTAGTGCCATAATTATGACAGACCCCTTTGAGGCTCAACAGTGACCCCATTTGTCCTGTCATTGGCAGGTATGGTGTGGAATGTGCAAATTCTCCTTTTCCAGAAGAAAAACCCTTTTGAAAAGCCACCTTTTGCAGTAAGACCCCCTTTGTGACAGCCAGGCCAGGTCTTGTGTCATCCCATTATAACATGATGTTACAATGCAGACAGGAAGATGTGATGATGTGTCATCCTAGAAGACATTTTGGGGCATTTTGAGTGCCCGGCTGCAAAGTCAGGAGGGATGGAAAATTTACCAAGGACAATGCAGTTGAGAGCTGAATCAGCTGCGCTCCACCAGCCTTTTAGGAAACTGCCTCATCAAGTTCAAGTCCCATGTGTTTAGTTGAATAGGCTGCTTCTGAATCTCTAGCCTGCTTGAAAGATGTTTCCACAGCAGCCAGCTAATGATAGCAATGCATGACTACAGTACTCTTCATCTCAAAACACCTTCCTTTTAAATTAATGCTCAAAACCCCACAGGGCAGGGAAGAGTTACCAAGGCTTAAGAGAAATGGAAATCGAGGGAGGAAGAGGGAGGAGGCTGTGATTCTGGTCATTGAGGAGAGGCTTATTTGAGAACTGAGGACTGCATCTCAGAACATCAACTCATAGGGAGAAAAAGGACTAGCAGGAAAATTTTATACCTAAGGTTTCTTTGAAGGTGAACAGCGAAGTAAAAGCAAATGTTGAGATAAGTGCCAATATCTGTGCTGAACGCCCACATTGGAGAAGCCGGTAAGCGCTTTCAGAAAACAAATGAGGTCCAGCGTATTTAAACTCTACATTCCCCCTCTGCAAAATCCTCTTTGCATGTCCTGGGTCACTGGAGATATCCCAGCATTTGGCACCACAAATTCCTGGAGATGCCTCACAGAAGTGATGTCACACCAGGAGGTCATTCAAGATCCTCTCAGGAGACTGGGAAGTCATGAAAGGAAAAAAATAACAACTTCAAAGACAGAGGGGGAAGTGTTTCAAAGGATTGACTAAAGCTGTGCAGGATGGCCTTGGCAGCTTGATTAGGAGAGGTGTTTGGTATGGAAATCCTGGCCTTGCTCACTTGCAGTTTTTGCTTTATCATTTAGCTTAATGGACTACTAATTCAAAACCAGCTGTAAACAGGGCTGGCTATGAAAAAAATTAACACTGCCTGCCTGTAGAATTTAAGGATATATAATAAAAATAATCATAAAAAGAAAGAGCCTTGGGTTTTCCATCAGACAAAAATATTTGTCATTGAAAATTCTGCTTAAAAGAAGAACACGCAAAATTGGAAAACTCCTCAAAACCTTACATCCCGAACATCCTCAGCAACTTTAATTTCACATCCATGCACAAGTTTCATTTGCAATACATACGATAATGGTGTTTAATTGGATTTATTTTTCCACACTAGGTTCCCAATGGCCTACTTTACTCCTTTTCTCAGCTCCTTGAATGTTATTTACAAATCACTCTCTGGGATTTAATTTTAATGGTAGCTTGATTTCTCCCTCCACCCCTCCTCTTTTTGTAGGTACTTTTCTTTAATTGTATTTGTGGATTTGCCTTTTAAATAGGCAATTGTGACTACATCCTGAGCCTGAGTAAGTTGCCAAGAGCAGAGCTTGATTTGAAAATGGTAGAGTAGTTAAATGGGGCTGGTGTAACACCCAGCATTTATTGTTCTTTTCATGAGAGTACCTGCAGGTGCTTTACTTGGGCAGGTGCTCTTTTGCAAAACAACACGGGTTCCTAATAACACTCTACCCCAAAGCTCTGTACAGACATTAACTATTCAGGCCTCCGAACATCCTATGAGTTGAACACATCTTCATCACATGGCAGTAAAACAAAGATACTAAGGAGCTCTAGGCCAAGATTTTTTAAGTGAATACGGGGACTGCCTGCCTTATTATTATTTTGTTTCAAACACTGCTTTCAAATGCTGTAGCCTGCTTTCTGGAAGTGCCCAGTCTGCACTTTTTCAGAGTCTTGAGGTTGCATCCAAGCCCCCGAATCTCATGTGGATGTCGGACCTGTGCTGTCTGGACCTGAGGCATGCTTGGGCAGCACAGAGACAGGAAAAATACCCGGACGCTGTTCTGCCTTCATACCTTCTTCCCTTAAAGTAGACGGTAACACCTCACTACACACCTCTTTTCATGTTCTCTGCCTCAAATGCGGCACTATGTGACTGGCAGACTGGGGGCGTGTGACAAGAGGAATGAGAGAACAAAGTGTTTCACCATGAATACTTTGCACAACTAGAGTGAAAAAGCCTCCTGGCAGCAATTTAATTTTTAGCTTCTCACTTGTCCCTTCCACTGTCTCTGCAAATTTTTTGGTCTGCTTATGCTTTTGATCCAAATCCGAACATGTGGGCAAAGACAGCTTAGGATGGCAGTATGCATGAGGTGTAGGTCTGCAGGCATATTGAACCTCACTGAAGACTGTCCAGACCTAGGTGAGGACACAATGTCATGGCTCAAAGCTCAGCTACAGGTTGTTGCTGTTTCATTGGTTGTTTTATTGAAAAGGAAGGGAGGAAGTGGAAGGATGAGGGAGGTGAGCAGAAGAGACCAAATTACGTGTAGATGAGAAGGGAAAGCCCTTGTTTTCCTGCATTTCTGAGCTGTTTTGCCCATCCTTAGCTCTGAGCATTTTTCAGGATGATGGAGAATGACCCAGCTAAAGAGCTACTTCAACATAAAACATATACTGACCTGGAAAAGGATTGGGGAGTGTGGGTAAAACTCGTTCTAAGGGGGGAAAAAAAACAATAAGCAACATGCAGGAGAAAAGGACAAGCCACTTTTCACA
The DNA here is from genome assembly GCF_023638135.1 of Falco biarmicus. NCBI lineage: Eukaryota > Metazoa > Chordata > Aves > Falconiformes > Falconidae > Falco > Falco biarmicus. The sequence continues at coordinate 87,088,106 of NC_079292.1, forward strand.
CAAAGCAAGCAGCAGATACAAACCTGATGGAGTTGTCCATCCCCAAATTATATGAACTAGAGTAGGTTTCATCTACAGAGCATTTTGCTAGCCACACCTAATATATATCAACATCCCCTGGGACTGGGAGTCAGAGAGAAGTCATTTCAAAACCTAAACAAATAATATCCACACAGCAAGAGGGATTAAGCACCTGCAGCGAAGGTAATTGGAGTTGATGGGCCATATCTCCCCTCTGACTTTCAAGACCACTCATGTCATCACACTAGAGCTCCTCTTAGCTACACCTCTGGCTGGAAGCTAATCTTGGCAGAGAGGTGAGTTGTAGAAGTCCTCCATGGGTAGTTGCCGCACCCCCCAGAACCTTCTCCACAATGGATTTCTTGCCAGTGACATGTCCCCTGAGGATCTGTGCAGGGAAGCAGTCACCCTGGGGAATCCTTGAGACACTGTTTCTTTAGAGCTTTTGTATTCTGAGGTAGACAGAGTTTTTGCAGACTCATCAACATCTAGTTGTACATAGAACCTGCAGTTTTGTTTATAGGGTTTTTACACTGCATCTTCATTACGCATCACACAAGGATCTTAAAAGGATTGCACAGACACTGGGGGAAACCAGTGTCAGAGACCTCAGCTGGAGGCTAACGGTGGTGTTATTTTGCAGTTTTACAGATTGTGCAGTTGATGCACAGAGCAAGGAAGCGATTTGCCCAAGGTCAAATGTTTAACTGTTGGCAGAGCCAGGTGCAGAACCAAGACTACAAACCCCCAGGCCTGAGAGTGATCACTGGGTCTCCTTTCATTACCTTCAGAGTTGCTGGATTCCTTGTACTGACTGAGCCAAGTTCCTATTCATGGACTGATCAGCAGGTCGATATTTAACTGTAGAGATATGCCACTGTGCAACAGTAGATAGGCCTGAGGCAATGAGCTCTCTCCTGGTTTACCTGGAAGGACAGTGCTAAGATCATTGCTGATGGACACAGAGCTTGGCAGGATGCATCAGCAGTCCACTATAATTCTTTGATCAACCCAGGCCCAGCTATTTGGAAGCCAACGCTCTTTATATAGCACCCTTAGCGCAAAGAGCAAGTTTCTGCCTTGCTGGAGCCCACTGGGACATAGCAGGTCAGGCCCATCATCTGGTGACACTGGCAGGTCTCCTGCCCTCATGGTGGTAATGGAGCTGTTTGACTCCACAGCAGGCACAGGAGAGTTGTCTCTTGCCTAGAAAATACACAGCTAGCCTGGATCTCTGTGCTTATGTAGCAACAGGGGACTATTGTTCTGTGAAAGCAGGCTGTTGTGCTGACATGACTTCCTTGTTATTCAGTTTGGTTAAATAACTCAACTCCCCTTTACCTTCTTCCTGCACAGCAGGCTGCAGACTGCACAGCATAAGCAGTAAAAGGAAAGCACTACGGCCTCATTATCATGCTGCTTTCTATTCAAGGACTCTACCTCTGTTCCCCCTTGCCCGCTGCTGAGTGCTGCCTTTACTGCTCCATCCTGGCTCATTAGGAGTGTCTCAGCCTTGCCCCCTCTGGCTGTCACCCTAACCACTTTCCTCCTCTCCTGAGGCCTCCCCCCACCCCACCCCCCATTATTGACAGCCCCTGGGAAAAGACAGGGTTTGCACTGAGAACCACGGAGAGAGATTTCAGCCACAGTCAGGCTCCAAACCCTAGCAGCAACCACCACAAGCATACGCTCAGGTGCAACAAAGCGTGGGCAGAGAGTTGGCAGAAGGGGTGTAAGCGTGTGCACACAGCTAGCACTTGTGGTGGGGCACTCACAAATAATGACAAGTTAGAGGCAAGTGCCAGCTCATCTTAGGAACGTGCCTCTTGCTGCGATCAAAACTGCTGGACTGTAACGATAATTCTACCTGAAGCCTCTCGAGGAGGCAGGGGTGGGATCCTGTCTGCTGCTGCTTCTAATTGGCACGGGCCTTGCCAGCTGCTGCCTCACCCCTGTGTTCTCTTACTCCCTGAAGGGTGCAGAGGATGCAAGCTGCAGAGGATGCAGCAGGGGACCTGCTGAGGTGGCAGTCTCCTATAATTGAGACAATTTCACCAGCTGGGCTGCATGAGGATGTGCAGCACTGCCCTGTTGTCTCCTGTTTTATCCTCTGGGATGGGCTAGCTCTGCTGGAGGCAGAAGTCAACTGATGTGGATAAGCTTTGCTTTCTTTCCTCTGCCTTGCTAGAATGCACCAGGTGCTGAGCCTGCTTCTGTATGCCTGTAGGGATGTATGTGTGCTTGCTTATACATCACACAGGTGCATGCGTATGCATACATGCTCATGTACACGTAAGCCTATGTATCTGTACGCTTGTACAGCAGATTTGTATCTGGTATATATACACAGATTTACGCTTCTGTATAGTGGGGGTTAAGATACAAATTGTGACTTTTACTCATAATGCTTTTCATAGCACTTTTAGCTGAGTGGAATGGAAAGAAAACATGTTCCCCTCTCCTAATACACTTAGGGAAAAAAAACCCTTTCCCACCAGTTGTGGCAACTCTTTTCACCACTGTTGCTCTGCGATGGCAGCCCTGGCTTGGCTTGGCCTCTCAGTCGGGTAATTCTCAGAGAGATCTGTGTTCCTTCCCTTTTCCTAGGTCTCACACTGTTTTGTGCTTGGGGATTACAAACCTTGTTGCTAGGCTTTGCAGAGCTGAATCAGCCTACTGCCTCCCTAATGCTGCAAAACACGGTCCTGCCTCCCAGCTCCTCATCTCCACAGATGTGTGACACAGCTTGCCCTCTTGCATGGGCTCTAGTGCTTGTTGAGCCCTTCCACAAACTAATTCACTTCAGTACAACAAAAGGGGGGCTTTTTGGGGGGGTGGGTGGAAAAACTTGGTTATTTTTCACCAGTGCAGCAGGTTAAACTGGCTCAGCGGGATGTCCACTGAGTACCAGAGTAAGGGAGAAAACAAAAGCATGCAGCAGGGTGCGCAAAAGGAGCGGGCAGGAAAGGACGGCAGCAAGTTATTAGATCAGTTGTATCATCAGACTGTTCCTGAGTACTATCTCTGCAAACATATTCCATATTGCTGCTGGAGACAGGTTCCTGGGTAAAAGAGACCTTTGGTAGGGCCATTTTTATGCTGTTGTAAACTCAGTCTCCAGGAGCAAGGGGTATAAACCTCTCCACCTGCAGCAATCCTGCTGCTACATCCTTTAAGAAAGATCACTAGCTAGCTATTCATACAGCTCAAGGGAGCTGCTTTTGTATTTTAATGCATCTTCTATCTATGGCATTGACATCTAAAGCACTCAGTCCCTCCTAGAGTTTTTCACTGCTGGCTGAGGTTCCCTGGAATGGTAGCCACCCATTTTTCTCTGTTGCTAAACTGTTCTTTCACACCATTTTGCTAGCTCCCCTTCTGCCCTCCACCTCAGGCAAAACTGCCAGTACCTCATTATTAACTCGCTGGAGGTTTCTTCACTCCTGGCTGCCATTCTTTTTTGCGCTGCAATGGGACACTGAGAAACCAGCACTGTATCTGCCTCCCTAGTGGGATGTTGCCCTACAGTGAGCTTGTTCTGTATTTAAAAAAGAAATAAAATCTCTGATTCTAGGGATAAAAACCACTTCCAACTGTTTGAGTATGTGCTGTACCTTGCAAAAACTTGGCACTGCTTTATTTTTCTGCCTGGGTATGTGACTGTGAGTGTGCATTACCTGTTATTTCAGCTACTGTGTGATCACTACAGCATTTTTTTTTTTCCCCATCTGGGCTTGTAGTTTTTTCCAGCTGCTTGCTTTATCTTTATGAAGCTGGATTCCTTTCACTCATTTCCCCCTGATTTCTTAACCTTAGAAACACCAGCTGTAGACTGCCTGATTTTTTTTTTTTATTTCTTTCTCTCTTCCACACTAACCAGGAGAACAGAGATTTCATGAAATAGTATGAAGCAATTGCACACTGAAGAAATAGGGATTAACCAAGAAACAAAAATAAAAGTTATAAACATCCACTCAAGATCATCAAATCTCTCTCAGCTCCTGCACCTCCATTCTTCTGGCCCTTGTGAAGTTCTCTAGCACTGTCTAGCGTAAAGAGGCCTTGAATTTCTAAGCTAAAAATGATGAAGAAAATCCAGCAACTTGAAAGGAGGAAAGTTTTCCCCATACACATCAAAAGGACACTAAAATAGGACCCTCCCTGTTCCAAGTCATCTTTAATAGTTGCCACATTTCCTCCTGGAATAGTTAATGGCAACTTTGCAAGATCTCCTTGTGTCTCTTATGGGTTCTGCCACTCACTTTACGACCATGGGTAAACCACTTCTTCATTCTGTACCTTACTTTCCTACTGCAAAATGGTGCTAATAACACTCGCCCATTTCTAAATAACTTGTGATATTAAAATACTAATTTCTAGCAAATCCTTTGAGATCCTTTGGGGTGATTTTCTGAAGTTACGCAAAATGCTCTTCTAGCAAAACCAGCCCCCCCAGCTAAAATCATGTGTGCATCCATACATTATTGAATTTCATCTTATATTTTGTTTCAGTGATGCAGTTCAGCTCATCTGTGTAACAGGAACCAACAGAGAGCACCAAATTTAGAATTCAGCCACAAATAATGCATTCTAAACTTAGCATTACATTAATATCAGCAAGAACAAATCTGGAGTATTTGAAAATTGTGTTCCAGATTGCTGCCTGAGGATTTTATTTGAATCTCATGACAGTCACAAGACCAGGGTGAAAAGACTTTCGAAGTCAAAATTTGCTTTGTGTGCTGCAGTGCTACAGGAAATCAAATATATATTATGATAATATCTGTTCTTTAGAAAAAAGCTTCCACAGAATATGCCCACATTTTGCAAAAATTCAAACTGCCACAACATGAATCAAGAGGTGGTAAACAAAAAATGCCAATGGATTTATTCTTTTGCACTACATCTGTTAAAAAATAACCTAACCAAAACATTCTTTTCCTGATGGTTTGATTAATCCGACCACACACAGCAGAAACTAGACTAAACTGCATTCCATACCAACACTGCTTTATCCAGCTCCCCCCCCCCCTCCTTTTTGTTGTTTGTTTCCTGTTTAAAAGGACATGCAAGTTGTGGCCTGAGAGTTTTAATTCAGTTTGGGACTATCAGAGGAATACAGCCCTAAGTCACTTTTGCATCTATGTGTCCATTCCTGTGAGTGGGTCATTCTGCTGCAGTCGGTTTCTGGTGGCAATAACAACGCGTGGTCCAAGTTGAGGCCAAGTTTTGGACCTGAAATTGGGAACTGCATTTTCGATACACCACGGTTTGTACACGTGGGTGGGTGGTAGGAGAGGGGCACGGGCTCAGTTTAGGGTCAGGTTTGAATCAGTTGCAAAATCCAGAACCAGCAGGTAACTCTGCTCTACAGTTTGGTCTAGTCCTAACTTCTATCTGTTTACACTTACTAGGACAAACTCAGTAACTGAAAGGTAGCAGGATGAGATCCAAGGAATTTTACTCCGTATTTCATCTGCTGATTACTTTTCCCTCCATGTTCCCCATGGCAGGGCCCTTTAAATCATTCTGTCTTTTCCCACTTCTTTCCCTTCCATTTTCAAACTCATTTCTCTTTTTCTTGACTCTCTCTTGTTCTCCTCAGGCTCGGTGGCAAGTTCTCTCCATCTCTCTGAATTACTTGTCATTTCTCAGCTGTCACGGACCCTCTGAGCCCTGGCCTTCTGTGTCCTTATTAAAAGGGCTGTCATTCTAAAAGGTTTTTTGTTTCAGCTTTAAAACAAACATTTTTTTATTATTTTAACAAAATCTGACTTCAGCAAAGAAAGTCAATGAAAGGGCTTGACTGTAAACCTTTTAATTTGGCTGTGTTTGTGTTTCACAGCAAATATGACCATGTAGGTATCTGAAGCGGGGCACTGCAAGCCAGTTCATGGTGGTTTGGGGGGGTGGGGGTGGCAAGCAGATGCTTTCCTGAGTTTTGGTTACTCTGTGCTTTCGACACGGCCTGGTCTTTGCGAGAGCAATCTAGACCTCCCTTCACCCTCTCCCATACTTACTGTAAAGGTATAGGCTGGCATTTGTGACTCCCAGCTTGTTGGCAGCCACGCAGGTGTAGTTCCCATAGTGTTCCTCAGTGACGTTGGCCACCATCAGCAGAGACTGGCTCCCCGTGCTCTTTATCTCCAGACCATTGGCGCTGTTTATCCTGGGAAGACAGGCAAAGAGGTGTGTAGTGCAATGGCAGCTGTGTACTTGGAAGGAAATTGCTGCCTGGCAGGCAGTAAACCAAAGTCACTCAGGCCAGCTGGCAGGTGAGGATGGAGGGAGGCAGGAAGGAGGTGTGAGGAGAAAGAGACCAAAGAAGGCATTGATGGAAAGCAGGAGGACAGAACGAAAGGGAGAAGGACCACAGTGGGGTGAAATAGCACTGGTAAAGCAGTGGAGAAGCAAGAAAAGCCAAAGGAAAGGGAGGAAGCCTTTACCCAGCAGCAACTAACACCTGGAAATGAACACACCATGGCCAGCTGAGGGCTCCTCCATAGGTGACCGAAAGGTTTTTGGTGAGAGACACCGGTTCGTGTGTTCCAGTATGTGCACATACCAACACTGAGCCATGCCTGAGCCAGGTAAATGCTCAGGTATAAGGGACAGACCCCTTTTATCCTTGTCTCTCACATGCATATCTGGGTGGCTTAGGTCACACAGATGGAGGAATCTTACACTTCAGCAGTTCCTTCCCCTAGATGAAGGCACCCCAAGTAGCATTATCTACTTGGAGACTAACACTGGCTGGTGGGTTTTTTTTTTTTCCTTCTCTATCATGGGCTATTTAACACATGAACACCATCAGGAAGAAAGCCCTAGCGATGTCTTTATTCTGTATTTGCTCACAACTGACTTAAAGGCAAGAGCTCTGTCACAGCACTATCAAAACCAGCCAGCTGCAACAAGGCTTTTACCATCCCATCCCAGGTTAACTTCAGTAAATAGTTCCTGTACCTTACCCCTGCACAGCCACCAATCCCCCACAAGGTTTCAAAGGTTCATCTACTGTTCATGCTGTTTCTTCATACTCTTCAGGCCAGTCCACTCTGCTTCTTGCCTCTACTGCATCCTTGTCACTCCTACCTCCAGGGTATGCTCTCTCACTCTCCTCCCTCTGCTTTTTCCAGGTCTCTCTTCCTTGGCTGCTCCTCTTCCATACCCCTCAGAGCTATTTAACTACTTAGCAAGAACCAGCCACAGCTGCACATTATCCACGTCAGCCAACCCACCGCCCCTGAAGCCAGCCCACAGCTGTATGTTATCAATGATAATTAACCGCCTTCATTCCTCTACCATTCCTCTGCAGAGCTCCATCCTCTGCACTTCCTGCAGCATCCCCACTGCAGACAGGGATTGCCTTCTCCAGCCCTCACCATGCTGGCTCTGCTGAGTCTGATGTGACCGTTATGACTTACATGGTTTGTGAGAGTAATTTGTTTGAGGAGAAGAGTTGGGGAGCATGATAAGTGATTCTTTAAGGATCCTCTATTGAGGGCTAAACAGGAGAGAAGGGAAGAGGCAAGCTACAGGTCTTACCTGGTATCATCTCTGTACCACTCGAAATCAGGTGTGGGCACTGCTGATGCCTCGCACCGGAGTAAGGCTTGTCGTCCTGTGGCCGCTTCATTGCTCTTGGACTCTGTGATGGTGGGAGGGTCTGCAGGAAGGAAACACACGGTCACTTCACACACTTCCAGGTGGAACAAAACAGTGAAACTGTGTCAGGGCTGGCTTCCTCATGCAAACCATCTGGGCCAGTGGGGGCCCACGGCTGCTGCTTGCTGTGGCACACGCTGCCCGCTCTGCTTCTCTGGAGAATGCTGCTCTTTGAACTCTCCCTAATACACTGCGTTAGCATTGCTCCTTACGCGTGCTTCTCTTTAGCAACACTGAATAAAGTTCTGTCATAAATGCATAGGCATACACAGGGAGACTTAAGGTTAATGATGAACTTCTGTAATTTATGAATATTTACCTGTGGATCTCTAGTTCACATGGGCTCATCAGAGAGAAGAAGAAGACAGAAAGGCTTTATCAAGGGTAAAGGAAGACAGCAACAGTAACAGGAATAAAGTAGGAATTTAGCACTAGCATGAAAATTATTTTCCAAACAACCTCTGTGTCTAATGTCAAAACTATAATAAAGGAAAGGACTGAGACAACATGTTTGAGACAGAAATACATTCATGGCTTAAAAGGGAAGAGCTTTACCAGGAGCTGTGGGTGCAACTTTGAGAGCCAGACCACTTGTAGAGACACTTCTCTTAGTTGTCTAAGGTTACAAGTCCTGCCCAGACCTTCCTGGACATCACGCTTTGTCGCAGCTTCCAAGAGGGCTTGCTCTGTGTGAAGCTTGCCCTCAGCCCAGCATGGTGCTCCCACCTCTGCTTACTTTGAAGGCTGAGCATTGTGCCATGGGCAAAAAACCCCTTGGGGAACATATCGGTGTGCTCCACCTGAGTTAGGTCTTAGTGCTGGCTGGGTGCCAGGTGGGGTAGGCACCAGCATCTTCAATCCCAGCCCCATGTTCAAAATGTTAAGCGACAAGCTTTACATGTTAAAAGGCAGAATTATTTCCACCTGGCTGCTGAGAGGGATCAGGGAATAAGAGCTTTGTCTCTCATCACTAATACTTGCATTCCCTGAGATTACGGGGCTGCGACTCAGACAGCTACTTCGCTGAAACTCAAGTTACCATAAAGCATACTCTGCATGTACAGAGTTCAGATCTGCCGTCTGTATCCATCCCAGCACTGAAAGGCCAAAAAAAGAATCAAAATTGATTGTGTCAGTCAAAGAAAAAAATAATTCTGTCTGGAAAATATACAGAAAGAAGTTAGTTTGTGAACACATTAGCCATCTCAATGTGATCCCTTTCCTGACCTTAATCGGGATTTTATGCAGGGCTTTAGGGATATTGCAGTGTGCCCTCTAACATCATAAATATTAATAAGTGTACATAAATAGGATCCCACATTCAAAGGCTGTGGGTTCACGTAAATATTTTAATTTGGAGAGGAGGAGGGGTAATAAAAGGATAGCGAAGGTGATTTTTTTAAGCAACCTTCTTCGATTTTTTGGTTCGAGCAGTCTATCTTCCTGCCGTCTGCGGCAAGACAAACCTTTTCCATTTCACTGAATCCAGCTCAAGAGGTGAGTCACAAAATGAACCAGTACCTCTCTGCGGGCCTAGAAAATTACCCCGGCAGGCGTGAGCTCACTGGGCGGGCGCCAGAGCACCCAGCCCCTCGCTCTCAGCAGTCCCTGCCTTGGCCACCCTCCTCGGCTTTTCAAAGGACAGTGCCCAGACCGGTGGACTGGCCGTACCCCAGTGGCCACCGCTTTTGTTAAGGCACTGCTGGCCCCGAGGCTGCCCGCTCAGCGAGAGGCGGGATGCTTGCTGCAGTGCTCTCCCAGGAGAAGCGGCAGACGGTGGCTCTGAAGAAACCAGCCTTATCGTACTCAGAAAGCAGCTGCTTGCTGTTGAGGAAGCCAGGAGTGGTTCCCCTTGAGCTGTTTTCCCCAGGCCTCAGTTTCCCTGCCTGTGATGAGCAAGGGCCGTTACTCAGGAAGCCTCACGGTGGTAGTGTGAGACCAAAGCAAAGCGAGGATGCTCTCTCCTGCAGTTTGCGCTGACAAGCTACGAGCTCCACAGCATCAGCAGACGATAAGAGATGGCCAGGAAGCTCCAGAGGTCGGGCAGGTCCCATTTTTCAAATTTACTGTAGTTTTCACACTTCAGCTGCTCGTGGTATAGTTTAAGGAAGCAAGATAAGAAAAGCTGTATGCAAATGTCTAGCTTTCAATCCCCAAACAGGACTGACTTTTTTTCTTGTGCTTGGCCCTCATGACCCATTAGATTTTTTTCCCTTTGTTTCAAAAGCAAAGATCTGTCCTGAAGGAATTTATAAGTTGCTTACATTACAAATTAGGCCACATAATAATATTAAAATAATCCACCAATTTATATTTTCATATATTCCAACAGTAAAAATATTTAAGATCTTACTATAATAAAAATAACAGTTACTATGACTTGAAAGTAAGTAGAAATCAAACATTCTGACTTTATATAAACAATCTGTTTCAACCATGATAAAAGCATCGTTGAAATTATGTTTCACAGAAATATTTGAAAATATTAATTGGTTCTCATGGAATGTCTTGGGTTTATAAACTCAGCTGTTTTTGACAGGAAAAAAACCTCAACAGTTTTAGTGCAGAAAATCTGCTACTACAGTTTCACATTAATGCCAAATTTGGCCCATGAAGCAGCTGGTACTAAACCACTGCCACCCAGTTTCTAAGGGAACTATAAAAAAACTCTGTGGATTCTGAAGATGCTGCAGGGAGCCTATAACCTTGACTTCTAAACAGGACAGACAAGTTGATCTGATGTGATGGCCCAAAGGGAAAGAAAGAGACAAAGAGCAAGAATGGTATTAAAATGTGCTAAAATCACCTGTGGTAGCAAATTAAGACTGGGATGGGCTGAAACACTTGCTGCCGTCAGCTGCCTGCCCTAACCCACTCCCCAAGAGTGCTACCCATGAATCAAGGCCATGCATATGCACCCTGAAACACGTCTGTAACCATCTCCAGTTTCAGTTTGGGTTAATATTCTGGTATGAAAACTGAAGAAGGTCAGGAGAAGATATATCTCCCATTCATCCATCCCTGCTGCAGAGGTATTAGCCTTCAAAGCAAGGAAACAGGGCAGGTAGATGGGGATATTCACTTTAAATCACTCTAGTGCCAAATATGAGCCATACAAATACGGAGATGGACATATACACATGTTGAACTATAAGAGTAATGGCAGTCTGAAATATCTTGTGTCACTGTGAGAGAAGCATGCTGGCAGAGTGAAGTGGACATCTGTCTAAGCACGTATGGGTGATGTGATCCACGCCCCACTCATACAAGTGTGGATGTAAGCCACAGGTAGCTGTGCCTGTCGGTGTTTTAAGGTGGATTGCCGTATCCTTTGGTCAAGCCCCTTTGTGTATTGCATTGATGCACGGAGGGTCTCTTAGAGATGGCTTCATGCTAATGACCTGAAACCAGCATAAAAGTAAAGTTTTTGCACCTTCTCATTAACACGTGCCTCTACTGCACGCCCCCCCAGGCCCCTGGGCTGTGATACCCATGTAGGCGCTGCTGAGACGGCTGGGTGCGGGCAGGCGTGTGTTTGCTCTGAACCGGCTGAACCGTCCTTATCGCTCCTTGCTGCCTTGCTGAAGCTTCTTTTCACGCTACTGTTCTCCTGAATATCAATGAGTGAAAACAAGGCATCGCCAGTGTTTCTGAGGGGAGAGACAGGGGCAACTCACAGCTCCTCTCTTTTTTTCTCTCACACTCTTTTTTCTTTTTTTTTTTTCCTTATATGTTACCAGGTTTAAGGGACAAACTATACCCTGTGATAAGTGTCTGATTTCAGGTAAGTTTCCCCAGTCCTCCCCTCCCTCCATTTAAGATCATACAGTATAAAGCCAGAAAAGTTTCTCTATTTATCCTAAAGTCACCCCTGCCTGTGGGCAAAGCTCTCCCCATTGACCTGCTCCAGTTGCGATGTACTCACAGTTCACAGTGACCCGGACTTGCTTGACGTCTGCTGAAGCAACTTCGTTGGCAGCTTTGCATTCATACTTGCCCGATTGCTCTCGTGTGATCCCTAGGATCTCCAGATACTCTTCCTCGCCTTCAAACTCTCTGCCTGGTAGGATAGAAATATACAGATGGTAGCTCTGTTAGGCATTCAGTTATGGGAAGCGTTCTGCTTAATTGCTACGGAGGAACAATCACAACAGGGATTCTGCAAATAAACAACAGTCATGAGTGATTTTGAAGTTATTTCAGAAGCCATATCGGCAAGATACTAGCATTTAATTTAGTTGTGGAAAACCTGGGTTCTGAGAATTTGGAAGGAAGCATACAAGTGGTACCAAAGCATTGCATCTTAAAGGCTGTCCAGGCCAAGCAGCAAAATCTCCACCACCTGAGACCAGAGTAAGTTCATGGGTGTGATGGCTGAGTACCAGGGAAGGTTAGTCAGCCTGTGCCTGACGGGCTGGTTCAGGGCTAGCTGGGTCCTCAGATGTGGTGGTGTATTGTCAGCACCCTTTTCTCTACTGCCAAACTGTGAAAAATGTCTTTCTGTCTCTGAGAGCAACCACCACCGTGAAGTGTCAAAGTGTCATCAATCAGACAGAGCTACTGTTAACATGGCCAAACTGAGAGAAACAAAGTGTAATTTGATCTGTGGAGACCAATAATCATCACAAATCCCTGATCTACTGTACATACCAAATGACATATTTAAACTGCGCTGCCTCGCTAGCAGTCGTGAAAGCAGTGACTTGAGCGCTGGGGTTACAGCCGGGGGCAGGAATCAGGGGAGGTCTGTGGCCTTGCTTTTAATTCACTGTGTGACCTTGGGTGAGTCATTCCCTTGCTCCCCCTCTATGAACTGTGGCTAATAGCCCCCCCTCTCCCATCACCTCCTGGTCAGACAAGAGCGGTGAGGTTAACCCATGTAAAACACATTAGAATTGTTGGATGAAAGGTGCCAGGGAGGCATGAAATACTAGGACCGGTATATCTACCCTGTTCCTTCAGAAAGCAAAGTATGGATGCTCCTGGGAAGAATTTGAACCACGCTGGCAGCAGTTTAAAGGGAGATGCTTTGCTTCTCCGAGAGGGCTGCAAGCACTGCTCTGCAGCAGGCAAAGCCACAAGCCCCAGTTGCGTGTCTGTATATGTAGAAAGTGTCCCCCAGCTGTCAAAGGGTAAAAGCCAGATTTTAAAAAAAAAAAAAAAAAAAAAAAAAAGGTCAGCTCGCAATGGCTCCCATTCAGGCTCCTCAGAGAGCTGTCAGGTTTTCCCAGGCAACTCTCTGCCCAGAAGACGTTTTCTGCTCGACAGGTGCCGAGCACTTCTGAAACCCTGCCCATTTTGCATTAAATGCTTGGAGTTGAACTCCATTAAATGATGGAGTTCAAATAGTGCCTGCGAGGACGAGGCTGGTGTCCTTGGCTCTGTGGCACCGCGTGAAGGCCGTGGCTAAGCCATGTCTCTGGCGCTACGTTTCCCGTGGAGCTGCCTGCCGTGAATCCCACCGCAGGGCACAGCCTGCTGCAGCGCATCGCCCAGGTCAGGCTGGCCACGCACGCTGGCGATGCCAGCTGCATGCGTTTCCCTTCTGCATCAAAGGCAGGGACTTCAGCAACTTCAAGATCAGCTCAGAACTATGTCCCTTTCACGATTATTTTTGTGGGGTTTATTTTATTTTTTTTCCCCAGGCAATTTTCAGAACCATTCTAGGGGAAAACCGCCCCCTGTCACGGAGACTCGGCATGAAAACAGCAGTGTCCCTGTATAACGCTCATGTAAAGACAAGGTTTCCCCTCTCTTTCAGTGGGGCTAAGCCAGCAGTTCCTTTTCCAGCTCCTACAAGATGTTCAGGTGAGCTGGAATCTCATTGCTAAGCCTAAAACTTACAACGGCTTGGCTGCAGGTTTCCACATCTCCTGACTGCCTGCTGAAGGGCCTTACTGCCTGGCAGCAGTGTATTTTACACGGTAAGGAGGCAAAGCTGGCCCCTGCTGCCCACCCACTGCTCTGGGACACGCGCTCTGTCCTCTGCTATGCTCTAAGGCTGATGCTACGGAGCATCAGTGCAGAAGGAAGCAGGGTGGGATTTTCACAGGTACTTCTTATCTCTGTAAATCACAAATATGTTAGGGGATCTTAACCCCTGCAGGACTAGAGTTAGGTGAGTCATAGTACTGGAAGGGACTTGTCACCATCTAGCCCACTGCCCAGCCTCAAGGCAGGACACATGGGTCATGCCAGGGAGGCAGCCAGCTGTTCCCCAGCAGCAGAGGCCCTGCAGCCGCTCCAGACGATCTGTTCCCATGCTTCGCTGTCCTTACCACTGGAGCACTTTCCCTGAAGTTTGACCTGAGTCTCCCCCGCTGCAATTTAAAGCTATTATTTTTGTCTTAGCCACTATAGACAAAAAGAACAAATCATTCCCTCCTTCTCTGCAATAGCCTTTTATCAACTTTTAAATCACTTATGTTCCTCCCTCACTTGTCATCCTTCTTTTTTTTTCCTTTTTTTTTTTTTTTTTTTGCTGAACATTGCCAGGGTCTTTCAACCTTCCTCTGTAGGTAAGGTTTTTTTAGACCCTTGATCATTCTTGCTCTTTCCTTTTAGACCTCACTGACAAGTTCCCATTTTGTTGGAAGTGCAATACCCTAAACTGAACGCAGCGTTTCAGATGAGGTGTTGCCATGGCTGAACACAGATGAAGAATTGCATCACAACTTCTGCACTGTGCTGCCGTCTGTGCAGTCAATACATTGTTTGTGTTTTTGCCATAGCGTCGTTCATTTTTGCTTGGGAACTCTTTTAATTCCCAGATATTATCACATACTGCTACCTGCTAATAATGCTCTTTGAAAATCCCACCCCCAATTTCAGCTGACAACCAACACTCCCCTTCTTTCACAGCAGCACTCCCAGTTGGTAGGTCAGCCAGTTGACTGGAAAGTTAATCAGACATCAGGGAAAGACTCACAAAGAAAAGGTTAAAACGTAATTTGCCTCTGCTTTGCAAATCATTTGCTCTGCAATTCTGCCTTGTTTATACACAGGGTTCATTCCAAGTGGGACTTGCTTCTCCTGCAATTTGCCCTTGTCACAAGACTGTCACCGTAATGAAAAGAGGGTTGAGGGTGACTTAACCAGCTCTAATGGAGTGGCACCCTCATTAAGGGTGTTGTTAAATCTGTCTGTCAGAGAACCACATCAGTGGAGCTCCAAAGTATCCTCAAAGGGTATGTACTGTCCTATGGGAAGACGTTTTTCAGCTTCTCCCCTGCACACACACATGCACTCAGAGCCTAAGCCCGTACCATGTCCAGCAGGAGAGCTTTCACAGCTACGCGAGCCCTTCCCAAGGCATGATGAGCTGCTGGTCTGCCCAGTGCAGCTCTCTGGGAATGAGAGAAAGGGAGGGCTTCTGTTGTAAAGGGCATGCCAAGGACATCAGTAGGCCCATTCAGCTCCTCATTCCCTTGCTCCAGGACACAGATAGGAGCATGACACTTCAGGGAAAGTTTCTGTGACAGTCTCTTGCTGAAATAGTGGTAGCACTGATCTTGTCCCTGCACTGGTGACCTGTTTCAACCCTGAGCATCAACATTTTGCTACCAGAACTCGGCTACTCTCACTTGTAAGACTAGCCCTTTTGCTTGCAGCCCTGTCCCCTCTAAAAGTACGTTAACCATTTCCAACAAAAATCATTTATATAAAATTGACGTGTCCTAGTACAGATCAGGGAGAGGGAAGATGTATCATGGTGTGTTAGAAAAATGTCAGATTGTGATATCTTGCACAGAGCTGTAGAGATGTTTTCACTAATTCACCCTGGCAGCCAGATTAGGTGAGTCATATTAATTCTAACCTCTAAGGCAAAAGGGGAACGGGGGGAACAGGAACAGAGCTTTACACACCGAGCGAGCTTACATACGCTTCTGTGCAGGAGCCAGCTTTGGCAGGGAGCTGATGGTTGTCACTATGCAGTTTATCAAAGCAGGGAGGGAGAAGGCTTGGACAATGCTCTTTGGTACTGATAACAATGAACATATTCTATTAGGTGAAGAGAGGGACTGCCAGCTCCTGGCAAGCGAGCCACTCCATTCCCATTAAAAGAAGATGCTTGCCTTGAGTGTGTTATCCAGGGACGTAATCCTGACCCTACCGCCAAACCTTCCTTACTGACAAGAGTTGTCTCCTGGCTGTTTTGTCTGGTTCAGGACAACCCCTTCCCACTGAGGAGCCTTCCAGGCTTCCCAGGGCGAATGACCCCACATGCAGCACAGTTCTTCTCATCCAAAAGCGTCCCTTCCCACAACTCCGGGAAACCTTCTTCCCTACAGGTTTTTTGCCATTCACATGTTCATAGTTAACTTGGATTGTTGCTGCAGCCCCATTAAACACCATCTTGCCAAGCTGTAGCTCCTTGACTCTGTCCCAGTAAATCAGAAAGAGAAGCTTTCTGCTCTGGAGGCTGGAGATAGAGGCTACGAGCCTGGGAGGCTTGACAATCAAACCAACAGGGAATGACTCCGAGCAGAGTGAGCCAGGCGGCTGCTGCTGCTCGGAGCTGGCAGAGCCCTTTTTGCAGAGGGATCTGCAGCAGCCGGCTTTGATGTGTGCAGAGGGAAGGCTTTGAAGGCCTGCTTGCCTCAGCCACATTTCCTATCCCCTGGCTTCCTAATTGGACCCAGTAAAGTAAACAATGAACTCGAATAGCAAACCTGCTCGGCAATCCTAGCCTGCTGGCAAGAAGCCCCCCATCCTTTGGAGATAGCCCTCTACAACCCCACGGAGTCTGCATATTGTCACCCTGTTGGCATGCACAGCAGCCTATGCTCTCGTATATGTATGAGAGAGAGCTACTTAATATGCATATTATATTCTGTGTTTTATGATTATATATTTTATATTTTTAATATATAAAAATCTCACTGTGTGCAGAAACACAGGCTTACACCCTCCCCATGTATTTATGGGTCCTCCCCACCTCCACCCAAATGGCCCCTTACGCTGCCACGCACCATCACTCATTCCTCAAATAAACTCTTCCTTTCTAGAAATGACACACACCCAGATGAAAACCCTCTTGCACTGCGTGCAGACAGCCATTTCGGGTAGTCAAGGGACCAGCAATGCCTTCAGCCATGTGCTCTGCCAAAGAGGCCTTTCCCTTCATGCCCTAGCTCCTTACATCTCCAAAGGGTAAGCTAGTTTGCAGAGGTTGCAGCCACATTTTGCTCTGTCCTCTCCTGTCTGTCCATCCAACACTGGGCTCCTTCTTGTGCAGAAATTACTATATTTTTTTTTCTCTCTCTCTCTCTCTTTTTTTTTTTTTTTAATACTTTTGTGGTCTTAAACTAAACTGAAGTTCAGACCCACTGAAAGTATCTGTTTGCATTTGGTATGTGGAGAAAGAGATCAGATACCCTGCTTCTGTGTTTGTTTTCCTTCCAAGCCTCTTTGTAGTTGTGAGCAGAAGGGGTTATGCATCTTTGTTGGGCCCTCTTCTGCCTAAAACAAGATGCAAGAAGATAAAAAAGATTGCAAATCAATAAATACCATTTGAAGTTTTGTGTGTAGCAACTTCCAGTGCCGAACTGCAGGTTTTGTTCTCTCTGCACTCTCCATTTATTGTTTAAAGTTTTGCTCACCTAACTTCCCTCCTTCCCTCTGCACCTTACATTCCCTAGGAACAGGCTTCTGAAAGACAAGAATAGCTAAGGGAGCCTTTGACATAATTTTTTTTGTTTTACCTACAGCTGGGATATTATTTTTTTTAAATTCAAAACTTTGAAGTTTTCATTTATCAGTCTCTGTCTCCTCAGCCATCACAGATTCCAATGAGCTTTGCAATTTTTTTTGTCCCTTCGTTGAAGAGGCTTGTTTTTAGCAAAGAGATCAGTGGAGAGCAGCAGATGGTGGATGAGCAAAGGGATAGCTAGTGCTACAATGCTACAGTGTGGAGGGAAGGCAGAAAAAACTAGCGTGGCATGGGAAGTGGTGAACACGGGGAAGCATTTTTCTCTTTAGAGCAAGAGAAAAATAGATGGAGAAAAATAAGAGGGAGAACGAATGAATGAAGAGAGGGACAGTGGCTGGGAGAGAGAAATGCAGTGACATTCTTCACAGTGGCAAGAGAAAAGAGAAAATGGTAGTCAGCTACTGACAAAGAGAAACACACTGAGACAGAGCGAGTGAGAAAGACAGGAGGCGAGACGGTGGCAAACAGAGAGATGTACGGCACGGAGAGAGGCGCAGACGTCCCTTGTGTAAAGGGAGCCATGAAATAACAACTGCCAGAGGGACAGGAACAGAGGGGTCACATGTAGTAAGGCAGTAATTACTCTGTTTAAGCAGCAAGGCACAGCAGGGTATTTATTGTTTAAGCTGGCCTCATGCCTCCCATGCCCTTAGGTCTGTAGCTATTACACATAAACCAAAAAACTAGTGCAGTGCCAGGGAGGGCTCTGGCCTGGCTCTGGCTTCATGAATGAGAATGAGTCAGATCAGAAGGAAACACCCTGGCATGGGTTCCCCTGGCATTCACGGGACCTTGCTCATCAGCAATCGCATTTTCTCCTTACGTGCAAAACTGGCTGCCGTGCCCCCCCAGCCAAGGACTGTGCCCGAGGAGCTCCCCGGCTGGGGCAGCACGAGCGCCTGCTGGCACAGCTGGGGTTAAGAAAGCCTGTGACTTTTGTGGGGACTTTCTCCCCAAACCCCACACGTCTAGCATGCAAATAAAACTTTCCAGGTTGAAAGCAGCCTCCCCAGACTGAAGGCTGGCTCTGTGCTCTCTCTAGAGGGGCAGTGCTGACCAAACCCAGCGGGAGAGACCACTTGGGACGACTTGCTGTCGCTGATGTCTCTGCCCAGGAGCTGGAAGCCAAGAGCTGACAGCTCAGACGCAGCTTGCATCCCGGCCATGGGTGCGTGTTGGGGGGGGGCTGTCTGCTTGAAGCAGCCACAGCGGGTCTGCTGCATCTCTGAATTTCCACCCCCTCTTCACTCATATTCATAAATGACCACTAAAGGTCATCACACTCTCTCACACACAACCCTGAGTGTGGGCATGGAGCAGGTGTGCAATATACTACTGCATCTCAGCAACTGATTAGATTTTCCATTGAAAATCCACACGTGAACACGAGAAAGAAAGGGAACCACCCCCTGAAACAAAATACAACCCTGCTTCAGGTCAAAGCCTTCTCTTTCACCAGTGGTTTGCTTCTGCTCTTTCCTGAACCAGAAGAAGGAATTAATGTTCTGTCTGAACTTGAGATACAATTTAAAAAAAAAATGATCTAATGTCGAAGAAAATGACATTTTTAAACTTTTTTTTTTCAAAATTACTTGCTGAACTTAGCCCAAATTTGCTAACAATTTTTTAATGAATACAAACAGCATTTTTTTTTGATAGATGAATTTGCTCTTGCACAAAATTTGGCTGTGATGCCAATGTGTAAAGTCAATTACGAACCATGAGCTAAATTAAGTCATCTAATGTCACAGCTACAATATTATACTCCCTAAATGTTGCATGCTGCAATGTGAGTTGTCATGACTATGCTACCAAATATCAAGGCTTAATTCTACTGCCAAGAAAATGACATATAAACATGAATGAACCAATAGTTGCACTGTTTCTGCATCCCTGAATTTCTGCCTGCTGCCTTTTGGAGGTTACTTTGCAGCAACGTGAGTTAGAAGGGTGGCATCAGCTAGATGAACCACTGAGATGGCACCAGCTCTTTGAGTGTCTTACGAAGACAGGAGCTGGCAAGTCCCCAGGGCTGAGGGGGACCATGCTGAAGCAGCTAATAAAACAGAGGTTGAAAACAGGAGCTCTGACAAAGAATGGCAGCCGAGGCACGGGGGTTATTTGATGTGCACACATGGATGGCAGCACACCAATCTCTCACTCCCAGCAGTGTGGTCAGCTCTGCTGGGAGCTGCGCCCTCTTCCTCCACCACTTACGAAAAGTGGTTGCCCCTGGCAAGAGTAACAGTGGAGGGGGGGGAAATAAATCGGTGTTTGTTTCCTCACCTGTGTTAAGCACAGGAAGGTAATGCAAGCCGAGATCTGATGCAGGGGACTGGGTTTTCTTGCACATCATGGAAACCTATGAAAGGCAATTAAAATACAACAGCAAGCAGTCAGCCGTTACAGCCTTCGTTGACTCTGTCAGCTGGTTTCCTTTCATTTGGCCTCACGTACTCCTTTCGCTGCAAGTTCTCCCATTCTGGACAAAGCACTTAGGCTGTCATCGTTGTACAGTCTGGAGACAAGTTCTTCCTCAGAGACCCAAGACCAAAGAAAAGATCACCAGCAGCAAGTCCCATTTGGGGCAAGGTCCGCAAGAAGCCAGCCTGAATT
Source organism: Falco biarmicus (assembly GCF_023638135.1). Lineage (NCBI taxonomy): Eukaryota > Metazoa > Chordata > Aves > Falconiformes > Falconidae > Falco > Falco biarmicus. The sequence continues at coordinate 87,108,120 of NC_079292.1, forward strand.
TGTTTCTGTCCTGCCAGTGAAGAGCAGGGACGGACTGCAATGTAGTCTCTAGTTTAATTCCACAAATCCTTAGGTCAGTCCCAGACCTGAGGGAAACCTCATGTGATGACACTCAGTGGTACAAACTGTGCCGGTCTGTCAATCTAGGAACTATAGGGTTGGTCTGTGCTTGGTGACATCTTTATAAATCCTTGTTATGTTCCTTACAAGAGTGTTGTGTCTCCCGTAGAGCAAGACGTGCTCAATATACTATTGTGCCAGACTCAGTGGCTCGCTTTTGTAGGCATCCATGAAAAGGTTTCCCTGTTTTTAAATATAATGGGTTTGTTCCCTTCTGTCTTATGTCTGCTCGTACTTCTTGGGATGAGGGGGTAAGAATGAACCCAGAACTTCAATCCAACTTAAAAATTACCAAAAATTTTACAATTCCCAACTTAGCCCATATAATTCCATCCTTTTACGTTTCAAACTTGGAAGAAGGCTTGAGAAATTACGAATTGGCCCTGATTTACCTGAAATGGGAAAACCCGTTACTTTAGAAGCTTGCACATTGCTGTGGCTCTTTCTCTGCAAGCTGGAGGCAAACATTTCACGGCCAGATCACACAGCCCCTGAACCTCCTGTGCTTCTGCAAGATGGCAGTTCCTGTAGCGCATCCCTGTTTCCAGTGAGGCTACTCTGAACACCGAGTTTACAACTAAAACCTAAACACCAGGATTTCCGTATCAGCCTGGATCTTGCCACTGATCTTTTACAGAGCTATAGTTTTCAACTGAGGAAATGAGGTCAAAGAGCTAAGCCACCCCTCAGCAAGATTTACCCTTTCAAAAACATGTCAGTGTGTTGTGATGCCTGGCGCCAATATTTGTATAGGTGGATTAGCTCCCTGAAAAATCGTTTTGTTTGCTTTTCTGTTGACCACTCTCCTTGCTGCAATGTTTCTCAATTAGATCCAGCACAGTGACTGCCTGACACCATCTCCCGTATATCTGCTCCTGGTAGAAGGAGCAAAGGGGCTGTTCTCCAGGGAGCACAACAAGGGATCAGGAGATGAGGCTAAATGGCTGGTTTTAGGATTGAGCAGGCATGAAGCACTGCCAGGTATCAAAGCAAGGATCACAGAGGTTTTGAGGCAGGGTGGGGTGTGTTGGGAAGATATTGTCTGGGCTCACATGCTGCAGGGACTTCTGATCAATTGGGCTGGCTCCTGTGATATTATCATCTGCAGTTGATTCATAGCAACAGTGGTCCAGATAAATGATTGCTTCAGTCCAGGATATTTAATTCCTATGCTGTTAGCCACTCCCTTGCTTTCCAAAGAATCAGGAGTCTCTCTCTGTCAACCTCTCAAGGAACTGACTGCAAAGGAGGAGGAAGGCATTTGCTCTGTGACTAACATCGCAGCTTGTACAGCCCTACAGGGGAGGCAAGCGGAGAGGAAATACAGACCCAGACTTTGAGCTCTTTCAGCTCCCTGGTGCAACTCCTACCACAGAAAGTGCAGTTTGTTGGCCACCAGCACTAACTATTCAAATCATGGCTGTGAGGCAGAGGTGCTCCACCAGGGATACGGGAAAAAGGCGAGGGTCATGAGAAAAGGAGAAGGCAGAAAACAAGTAGAAGAAAGAGTTTCCAAACCAACTCCTTTCTGACTTCTTTCAGCTTACACCCTAAGTTAGGGGTAAGGAAGGGCCCGGAGGGCAAACCAAAAAGATATTTCATTGCCTTTATCCCAGCTCCCTAGTATTCTTTCTTGTAGTGATGCTTACAGAAGACTTCCAACTGTAACACTGCTGGCGTGAGAACACCATGGCCAATCATACCAATAAAAAGTGCCTCACTGGGCTTCACCTCTCTGTATCCACCTGTCACTGCCAAGGACAGGAATGCACTTCGTTCTCCCCTCCCAACCGCCCAGATACATTTGTCTCCTCTGGGGAGAGAGATGTTTTGCTCTGACAGGAGCCCCTAGCCCCTACAGGAGCCAGAGGCAGCCCAAAGACTCAAGAAAGCTGGGAAACCATCCATTTTACGCTGAGGGCTCACTGGCTCCTTTCCGCAAAGCTCCTGAAGAGGCAGGGGTCCCATCAGAGTGCCTTTGCAACTGCACGCCAGTGAGAGTTTTACTGTAACTGAAACAGCAGTTGTTCTAATTAAACCAACACAAAGCGGACCACCGTAATCACCAGCATGATTTCATCTTCCTTGAGGAGTGAGGGGAAGAGGAATCAAAACTGGTAAAGAGGGGGAAGAAGGGGAAATGTGCTCAGTCCCTTTTCCTGCTTCCTTAATTTAGAGCACTAAGTGATGTCTCTTATCTCTGCAAAGATTAATGTGAGCTTCTGATGGCATGTTTTATTAAATGGTTATATAATAATTAGTGCTTGAAAGCAGGGTTTCCAAAAGCCACTAAATGCTTTAATGGGACAAGACCCAGTGGCTTTCAATGTCATTTGTGCTTCCGAGTCACTCAGGTGCACTGGAAAGCTTCACCTCTACTCCCTTATTCAAATCAGTGCCTCATTTACTCCATCAGCACGACCTTGCCAGGCTATGTGGAAGAAACTAGGGGCAGGGATGAAAGCCACGAGCCCTCCAGGGAGTGCGTCTGTGTTTCCTCAACCTTGGGTGGAGGGAGGAGGTGCCGGCAACGCGTGGCCTGAGCAAGAAATCCATCAGCTGAGGAGCAAGTACCCAGACACCAAGGACACCTGAGGAAATAACAGCATGGTAATTCCCATCCCGACTCTCCCAAAGCCTGCAGCGGGGAGGCACATCCATCCCTGAGATGAGACACGCCAGCAGACCAGGTAGAAATGCTGCTGGCAAGCCAGGAGGCCAGTGGGCCAAAGCTTAATAGGAAAACAGCAGTGATTTGTCTCCACCACTATTTATGTTTCAAGCACATGACAGGCTGTCAGTGGAAGTGAGTGCTGCTAAATTTACTGCTTCTCAGATCTCTGCCACTGTTGCATACTTGACAAGTCACTTCATTTGAAGGGCTAGGTGTTGGGCTGGACTTTCCTCCCTCAAGCTCCTTCAGTGAAAACCACAAACCAGTTATCTTTACACTGCAAACTCTTCCCCTTGGGGGCTATGTTATCAGGGTGTGAGTTTAGAGAAGAGGGATGTTCCCAGCATATTAATTTTTAACCCCGATAGATGCCAGTCTTGTTCTGGGCCACTTGACTGCAGATGTGTGTCTGACAGGACACACATGACTGAACCAAACTAATAACAGCTGGGTTACAGGGCTGGGTGTTCAGAGACAGAGAACGTGAGAGCATGGCGAGCATGGGCGAGTACCAGCTGGGCACGCGGGCGAGAGCTGCCAAGCATCTTAAGAAGAGCAGTGCGAAAGCTCGTGAGGATACCAGAAGAAATGCAGGTGGCTGAAAGAGTACACAGGAACTGCACGCGTGTAGTGCATGTGCATGGGTGGTGCAAAAAATACACGTGGAAACACGGGTGTGGGACTGGAAGTGTGACAAAGCATTAACGTGAGGGTGTGCATGGGGGAAGGATGGCAGGCAGGGAGTGAGGGTGAGAGGATGCGTGCAGGGGTGTGCCTGCGGTGTTGCATGTAGAGCTGCACGTGACGTGGGAGTGGGCGCTCCTCTGTTGCCTCTCTTTTTCAGAGGACTGCAGCTCTGAGTGCCATTTGCCTCCACTGTCCCAAGCGTTGCATGCTGCTGGCATCCATGCAGCCTCACGGACACCCGCGACAGAACACCTTTTGGCGGGCGGGACAAGAGAAGAGATCTCATTAATGGCTGAAAACTTGTAATGGCTGGTTTCAAACACTCCTGGAAAGCAGCAGAAGTGGAGGGAGGCTGCTGTTTGAAACTCCAGACCTTCCTTTTCTTTTCCCAACTTGTCCTCATCGTGCTGCGAACACCTTGTTGTAGGGCTCTGGTCTTAGCTGCATAGAAGCTGCTCCCTGCGTTACACAGCTGCGCTGCTGGGCAGCACCACATCTCAACTGCTCTCACTCTCCTTTTGGACAAGGTTGTCAGGTATATGATGTTATGAAAAGACAGCCAAAGGGGACTGGGCACATCCTCCCGCCCCAACCACTCCTTTCTTGCTTCTATACACAGTGGAGCTCTGCTTTCTCCCGCACATACACTTGATGACATGCAGAAGATGCTTTCGTTCTGTTCTCTCATGTGCTGTCAGTAAGCCACACGTGCACACACGCAAACACAAAACCCTACACGGAGTGCCACGCAGAAGCAGGACACATCCTCTTTTTTCCTGTCAGAAGGATGCAGGACGACTGCAATTCTCTATGAGCCCTTTAGGAATCCGCTCCGCTTGCTTTTCCAGTGGTGCAGGCCAGAGGCCCTTGTTCTGCAATTGCGCCGCATAGTTTATATGATTAAATGTAGCATCTGCAGCTATATTAGCTGGGCTAATAGTGACAAGTGCTATCAATCCTCATACTTCAGTGAATAAACTGATCACCGGCTGGGGACAGAAATCTCCCCTTGTCTCTCATCACCATAATGTACAAACTGGATGCTTTATGTGGGTTTCATGCCGCCGTACACACAAACCAAGGCTGCAAATGGGCCACTTCTCTCTCCCCTGGCAGTTTACAGTGCTGCAACACCGGACTGCACTGACAGCAGGCGTCCTGACTGCCAGCACAGTATGCAGCATCCAGTCACCCCTCCTTCTACTGCAGCACTTTCTTCTTCTTCACCAGCTTTGCCACTGGAAGCATGGGCAACGGCTTGTCAATACTTTGCCCTTGCTCTGCTGACCTGTGGATCATACCGATACGCTGACAAACACTGTCTCTTTAGAAAACAGAAAGAGTGGACGAAGGGAAACAGAGAAAGGTGGAGTTGGTGAGTTAGAGACTGACAAATAACTTTGGGTATCTTCTTTCTTTGGCTCACTGCTTTCCAAGCAACATCACAGACATTTTTATGAGCAGCTCATCCAAGGCTGCTCTAAATTTTACTGGGGGTGGGAGAAAAACACGACAATCACGCCTTCCCACCTGGCCTCCAAGGACCAGGAATTCATCCACAGCAATCATCCATGCCCCGTGGACTGAGGTCCTCTGACACTTTTACTGGGTAATAGCCCCTCTTAATAATCCAGCCATCCAATCAAATTCCTTTTTATCACCTCTCCAACACTAATACTCCACCTGAGCACTGGGTATAGGTGAGGACTCAGTGGGAAAAAAAAATAATCCTGCAACTTCTAACCATAAGTTATTGAAATAATATTTTAAAAAAAAGGTTTTCAAACCCTCTCTCCCCAAACACTTATTTCCTTATTTCTCAGCTGCTTTCAAAACTGCTGTCCTTGTATTTCTAAGTCCAGCATTCCAAATGGGATGCTGGGTTTGATTAAAACAACTTCCTGGCTTATAGGTTATGTCAATACCCTGGTGGGACTTTATGCCACTAATCTCAGCAGTCTGCGACTGCGGAACAGATGAAGGAGGGGAGGAATGTTAACTACATTAAAATGGCAAATTCACCTGCAGACTGTATTTTTTCACTGCTTCAGGAGCAGAAGGTCCTGAGACAGCCCAGGCAGTATAAGCTTGCATTTACAGGTGGGATTGCAACAAGCAGGAAGGAGAAGGAAGGGGAGAGAAGGAAGGAGAATGGAGAATAGGGGAAGAACTGGCAAGAGAACAACAAATTTTTAAAAAGTGACATATGGAAGATAGATTGTGAGGCACAAGTCGTCAGGAAAAGGACAGAAAAGGTAATAGATAAGGAAATGAGAAACAGAGCATGAGATATAGATGAAAGGTTAATTAAAAAAAAGCGAGGGGGTGTAGAGGGTTAGGGCAAGCAAGCAGAGCTCTGAGCAAGGTGGATCACCATGGGAAAGCAGTGGTGAACGCAGTTAGTGCTGGGTGGGAGTACAACATTCAAGGGGGTAACTAAGGAGATGTATAACAGGCATATTGATCTGTGGTAAGCAATTTCACTGCCCACAGGCAATACCAAGCTGTTGGCAGTATCGCTAAGAGCCTCAGACACTTAGATGGTGTGTATGCATGCACTGGACGTACAAGTAGGAAGAGAGGTAGTTCCCACAGTGTTTGATAGCGAAGGCTTGGGACAGAGTGGGAATGTTTGGTGCTGACTCCTGCTCCTTACTTTCCTGCTTCACTTCATTGAAGGCAGATAAAATACCCCATTAACCACCATCCCATTCCTAAGAAAGCAAGTGCTCTCATTGCTACCTTTTCAAATACAGGTAAGTCCCCTAGAAGGTCTCAGTTAATAACATGCTCCATGTTACGAGACAGTCTGGGACTCATGGATCAAAAAGGCAAGGAAGAAGCCATAGTGACAAACCTCAGATAATCCCAGCACTGCAGGAAATCTAGAAGATGATCTGCAGCACTTTCCATGTAGCCCTGGAAGAGCTCCCATGCATTTCTTTTCCTAGGCTGTGAACAAACCCTGGTCTGCACGGAGGCCAGTGTAGCTGCCAAGAGGCTCAAGGAGGAAAGAAACACTGTAAGCCTCTCCGGTCGTGTGTCACTGGGGTCATTTGAGGTTTCGGTGCCCTCACTTGCAAGTCTGTTTTGGTGGGCAAAGGCTCTTCACATCTCCCAGCTGCGGCAGCTTGTCACGCAGTGGAGCTGGGCCACCTGATGGATGCACAGGAGGGACCCCATAAGCTGGGATGCAGCAGGAAGCTGCTGCAAGAGGGGATGGGGACAAAGCCCAGCCTGCTGGAGACCAAGCTCTGCTCCTAACGCAGCATGAGAAATGGCCCCACTGCTCTGTGATCTCCTGAACGTGCAGCTTGCCCAAACAGGCTCTCATCTGTCACATATAATGGGAAGGCTGAGGTCTGCTATGAGGCGGGGAAGAGCTCTCCACTCAGATCTGAAAAATCTGGGTTTTTTTCTATACCTGTCTCCTCTTCCAGCTGGAGGCACTGGTAGGGAGTCATGGGGGAGAGCTGGAGGAATAAGAAACTGAGATACCTATTTAGGTGTTTCTTCACTTAACCAAAAAGCCTTCCTGAGCTCTTTCCACACAGAAATTGGCTGAAGGTGACATATAACCCTCTGAATTTGAACCTCCTCAGGACATTTGTGTGTGCTGCTCATGCCAGCATGCTATGTTAACTCATCTGTCACTTGCTTAATGATTCAGGGATTTGACCACTTTAACTTGGAGCAGATAGTGAGCTGGAGGCAGGAAGATCTGACTCCCCGTCCGTGCTTCTGCACACAGAGTCATACACAAAAGTGGTTGATTTCTGTACTGGCCCAAAGGCAAGCTTGGCTCTTTCAATTAAGAAAAAAGAAAGATCAGACTTTTAGGAGCCCTCAGAGAGACAGAGAAGGGTTGATGCTGGCAGAGAGTAGCACTGCTTAGAGTCACAAGGAGAGAGATGGTCTCGTTTCCCTTTCCAGGTGGGAATACTGCTCCCCATCTGCACCGTGGTGCCCAGCACCAGCCCTGTGCAGGAGGCCATGCCTTAAGAGCTGTGGCAGGAACACAGGCTGTTGAGATGCTTGCCTATATTCTCTTCTCTGCTTTCTGCATGGTAGCTATGGAGGTGCTAGCAGCCTTTCCAGTTCCAAGAGTGGAGTCTAGGTGACAGATTAAATCTCAGCTTAGGCAAGAGTCTTTCTAGGGAATGAGGCTGCAGAAATTCCTACTGAGTTTTCTCAGGAGAAATGCAGTCTAAGTTAGATTCAGACTAATAGCCTAACACTTGTTCCTCTCTAAAAGCAGAAAATGCCCAAGGCATTTTTCTTGTGCTTGTGCAAAGACACTGATCACAAACCTGTATACAGCACCACATTCTGAGTTCCTTCTGCAGGGAAAAATCATTAAGCAAAATCATATGCATACACCCAGCAAAAAAGGCAAAAGATGAAAAAAAATTGTGTGCAGAGGGAACAGTCGCAGCTGTTTCAATTTATGAGACAAGAAATTGTATTTCAAAGAGAATACATGAGTTTTCTCCTTTGAGAAGGTTATTAACCAGAATTCGCAATAAACCCCACTCCATTTATATGCCCCTAAACTGAAGGGCCCTGACAGAGATTACAGTGCATTCTACAGGGCTCTGCCCTGCCAAGAAAAGCTCACAAGTCTTAGACCTTGCCATCACCGAGGTCTGAATCACCTCTTCTGCTTTTTGACCCATCACCCCCCTGCTTCCAGTTTCTCACCCTTTTTTTTTCCATTCTTCAGTTCACATAACTCTTTTTGTCTTTTCACTTCTCCCTCTTACACTCCCTCCCTCCTCCTCTTCCCCTATTATTCTCTTTTTTATCTTCCAACCCTTTTCTCCTTCCACTCGTATATCTGCCTAAAAGACCGAAACCTGACTGTAACTCAGTTGAGCTATTGCAATGACAAAAAACATTCACAGAGGAATAGCGCATTGGAGAAACATCTGGGAGGAGAGTTCTTATACTTTCAGCTTTGTTTTGCTTTTATAATTGTCTGTTACGCGGCAAACACACGGGGCGATTGCTCCAAGACAGACAATGCCACATCACACCACGTGGCTGGAAAAGATTTCATGTGACTTTGACGCTGTAGGGAATTGAACTGGGGCTGTGGGGTGGGGGTGGGGGGTGGGGAGAAGGTAGCAAACCCCAGTCCTTCAACTGATGGAGTACGCTACAGTTGAAAGGAAACCGCTGGGAGGTGCTGGCAGCAAAGAACTTCACCTAGGGAAGCTGGGCCACTGGAAATTTCCTTGAAGATGACCCACTGAAGATATGTTCGATTTGAACTGTTAAGGGCTTGTGTCTATTTGTTCTTGAGGACCCTGGTGAAAAGCTCAAGGCTAATTAAAAATCTTCCGCATTTACTAGCTTTGATGCTTAGGACATTTTTCAAGAAAACAAGAAAACAACAGAAGGTATCACGGTGGTTTAAAAACAGGAGTAAAAAGTAGAGAGAGAAGGTCAATCCAGCAATCTCATGCATACCTGCTCTTAGAAATGGAAAATTTACTGCGGAACATACATCCATGTTTCACTGTCACTTGTTAACAAGGAAGCGAGTAACTTCAGGAGGTGATAGGGTTACCCATGAAGGAAAAACAACAAATCAAGCAGTTATATAAATAAAGGACACTATCTTCTTCATAAACTACTCTCATTGCTGGAGGAAAGACAGTGGCCTGGCTGGACCACTGCCCTTTCCCTGGCAAGGCAGCTCTTAAACACACCCTCTGTGCCCTGTTGCTTTCTGCTTCTATCTCACAGTGTCTCAGCGCACACTTTTCTATACATATATTTGTGTGTCATCAACTTTATATAACACAATTTGTATGCAGCAGGCTGGAAATGAAAGTATAACAAGCATTGCAAAACTGATATTCTCCTCATTAAAAAAAAAATAAAAAATCCTCCTTCCCCAAGTATGACCTAGTATCTATATCTCCCTTTTGGACAATATATACTGTGCTGTACATGCAATGGAAGCAATAAATGCACCATTATGTAAAACAAAAAGAGGCTTTCTAATAGGGCAGTGAATATTTGGCACACAGTCATTGTTTTAAACATCAGCCAAACAGGTAATGATTAGAAGATGAGAAAATGCCTGGTCTCACTCAAGAGCCAAATCAACACATTACAAAAACCTTCCACATTTTTTGCGTGGTAACTCCATGGATAACTCCTGCTGAGGAGTGTCCAAGGCGCACGAGTGGGAAGGGTTTGACCGTGCTGCCCAAAACTTCTCAATTCCAAAGAGAAAAGACTTCAGCATCCAATATTTTCAGCCTTGTGCTTCCCCTAGCACACAAGTCGTGGGATAAAGTGTGACAGCTTGGCCTTCTACAGCCAGCAATGGTAAGTACCTACACCAGGAGAAGGAAGGTCCCGTCTAGGATGAGAGCAGCAGCAAAAGCAGCTTCTCTTTAGTACTGTAAAAGCAGCCGCCTTCTGTTTCCATTGCATGTTCCTACGTCCACTGGTCAAGGAAGCCTCTGAGGAAGGTACTCTCAGGAAGGTACCCTGAGATACCTACACCTGCTCATAAGCCTTTCTATAGCCAACCTGCAACCCAGCGTCAAACAGGCTTACGCTCAACCACTCAGGGGTTTGAGGTTGAACAAAAACAAACTGGAAAAAATACAGCATACTGGAGATCGTCTTTAGAGTGAGCGTTATATGAGCCTGACATGGAAGTAACTGAGCATCTTACTGCTTTGTACAATGCTGCTTCTCTTCCCATTTGCCTGCTTTTAACCAGATAACTGAAGCATCTCAAGAGACTCCCTGGTTTGGGGCTCACCTCCACGCAGCTCCTCCTGTCCACCTCCTCCTAGTAACCAGCCTTTCTTTTCCAATTCCCTCAGTATGAATAAGAATATCTCTGCAGGGAAAAGTCATCTTTCCCTGCACTCCCTGATACTCTGACATAGCATCAACATCCTGCTGCTGTCTCTTCCTTTTAATTAAATTCTACCTCTGCCTTTTACGCCCCTTCTCCTCAAGTCGTTCAGTTTTCCTCCTGTCTCTGCCCTGCTTCACCCTTCCTGGTGGTTTTTTTTGGTTTTTTTTTTTCCCTTTCCTCCTTTCCTGGAAACTTGCCAGTGATACAGCAGAAGGGAGCACACTGAGAAAGGTTAGGCAAACACAGCATTATGACCAGAATCAGCAACATATTGCTCATTAAACATTTAAAATCAACAGTTGCTGGCTTGATCTGCCAATGTTGTGAGAAATGCCAGTTTTAGCTCAAGGTGCCTCTTGTTTCCAAAATGGCTTTATTTATGATGTGGGAGCTGGTGGCTGGGAGAACAAAACCCTACCTCCAGCGGCCAACAACACCTAAACTACAGGCGGCTCCACAGAAAGTTCCCCAGCGAGCACCAATCGCTCCTGCCTCCCCGTCGCCCCCGCTGCTTTCCAGAAACAAATGGATGTGTAAGAGCACAGAAATGTGTTTGCAGGAGATAAATTATTTATCTGAAATATACTGTTGTGAAGTCAGCGTAATTCTCAAATCCGCAGACATATTTTATGCACTGATAGGACATTTCAAACAGGGGCATTTGGACTCGTTTCTTCCCTCCTCCTGCAAGTATTAACACAATAATACCTCACCTGGAAAAAAAAAAAAAAAAAAAAAAAAAAAAGAGCTGGTGCTGGAGCTGGAAACGCCGTGGGATAATGTGCTTGTAGTTTTGTATTGTGTCCCAGTAAAGTTCTGTTTCCTGATAAACAAATCAGCATAATACTCCTTCCCCCCATCCCTCCAATCTCTGTAATACTTTATTTTTTTCTCCCTGGTCTACAATGTTGATGCATTTGGCAGTTGGAAAAGACAAGCTTTGTACCACCCCGGGTACAAACATCACTACTGTGGGCAAATCCCAGAGCCCTCCAGCTCTGCCAGTGTCCTTCCTCCTGCCCTGCAGCAGCCCTTGCTCTCCCGAACCAGGTCAGAGACAGATCACTGCTATACTCATCATGCATCCACGTGCCTGCTGCTACATGGGCGCTCTCCTCTCTTCTGCGGGCTTCTGGGACATCTCTGCATCGATCAAGGCCCATCACATGTCATGTTCCTTCAGGAGTCCCTTGGGTAGTACAGGCTATCTAGAACCGTGGCAATGACAACCTTACAAGTAGGCATCCAAACTGAGATTCCTCCTTCCCAGAAAAGAATTTTGGGGATTTTTTGCCAGTTATTCTGACTAGAACAGAGCTGGGTCCTAGGTCTTGGTGTGAAGATCTATTCACTCTGAACTGTGCTTGTCTGAAGCGTAAAAACTAAGGTTGTCCTTTGCTAAGGCAGGAGCAAAGAGGTCAATTATAAACCCCCCAGTGCACATAGCAGATGATCAGTCCAACATTTCTGGTAAGCTCTTGCCCACTGAGCGGTAACAAGTCCTGCAGATGTTCGTGGGCACCCTTCACCTTAAGTCAGTCAGAATGGAAATGAACACAGCCTGGCCAGATCTTCTTTGTTCTGCATGGGTGTATTTAAACCAGTATATGCTCAGAGAGAAGCCAATGGCTCGCTCAAGGCTCTAGTAAATCCAAAAGGCAGCAGTAAAGACAGCAGCTTTCCAGGCTATAAGCAAGCATTTTTGAGAAATCAGATGGAATGCTTCCAACAGTTCAGAGCTCCTGCAGAGAAGTCCCAAAAGCTCCTCATTTCAACAATAATTCCGTAAGTGGATGCACTCGCCCACCTGCCACTTAAGAAGCCTAATGACATACCAGATCCTCCGTTAGAGTTGGCCACAGCACAGCAAAGGAAAAGTTGGCAGTCATTTTCACTGAAACATGGCCTAAGCATCTTGAAACGCTGCCACTAGAGTTTTTAGATGGAAGAGAAAAAATAAGAGTCCTTTTGATTTAAAAACAGTTGCTCTCCTCTTTACATCTGGCATCCCTTTTGTTTGTTAATCCAAACAAACACCTGACCTATGGTCAGATAAAACATGCTGGATTTTCATGGATAGAAGCAAATCTTCACCGTGGCTGCAAATGGCTATTTTTGCATGCTGCTTGATATTCAACAGGAAAGATGGAGCCCCTCTTCCCACCCTTCCCGAGCTAATTACCAGCTACTGCTGTCGCCAGGGCTGCAGGAACCTGCTCGGGTCAGCCCCAAAGACCCTGTTCTTACACTTACACTTCATGACAGCAACTGATGGTGAAAAATTGCTGCTGCATTAACCCAGATGCTAGGCAGCCACGAGAGATCTCAAGACGACAGCCCCGTTATGGTACAGGACCATGGATCCAGACAGACCTGGGGCCACACCTGGCCAGCGATCCTCAAAGAGGGGGGCAGGCTGTGACCCTCCTAGTCACCTTAAATAGAAATGAAAGTGTCAATGTTAACCTAGGGAAGGAAGTGTCTGTGGGTCATACTCCAGCTTTCTGAGCCAGAACGGAATCAGAACAGCCCTCTCGCTTCATCGGAGGCATCAAAACAGACAAAGCAGCAGCAGGTTTTGTTAACCAGCCAACGACTTGACCAACGACTGTATGTTCTGGATCTGAAAAAAGTACACCTTGCAAAAACCCACCTGAACCCAAAAGAACCCCAAATTCTGAAATGAGAGCACAGGTGATCTAAGATCTAGGTATGCGAGATACTTCAGACAGAAACAAAGCAAGTCCAAATTTCTACACATGGTACCGGGACCTGAGGACTGAAGAGAGAGCAACCCCACAAAACACCAGTGTGCCCTTCCTAAAAACCCAGCAGCAGCGAAACGGTTTGCTCAGCTTGCAATATATTTGTAGCTTTAGGCAGCCCAATGATTTAACCATTTAATTGTCTGGAATCATTGGCCTAAAATGAGTGTTCAATAAACCTGCCCCTTTCTTAGGCCAGGCAGCTCCCCCGGTCCCCGTGGGTTACAGCAGCCGGTGGACCCTTGCGCTCCGAAGCGATGCTGCACTGCAGAACTGCATCCGTGTCAGAAACATCTCACAGCCTCCTCCCCAGAGCCTTTGCTGAGGGCTTAATCCTTCAGGCCACCCGTCTCCGTAGATGCCTTCTTTTTCCGAACAAGGTGCGATAGTTACGAAGGGGTAACTTTTTATTGATTTGGTTAAAGTGATGCTACCCATCCTCTGATCAGCATTCTCACATCACTGCAAGAGCTGTGTTTCTGTCAGTACAGGCAGATTCACAGTAAAGTAAAAATCACAATAAGCCAGCCATGTGCACCTCTATAACAGGGTCAATTTTAAAATTACACCTTTGGTTAAATAGGTGCAACCTCCTTATGTAGCCAAGCCCTGAGCTCCCTTTTTAAGAATAGGTAGCACACCAAAAGCTATTTTCTTATGAGAAACCCCAGAAATAAGTTTCAGGCCTCAGAGAGAAGGATTAATTTGCTAGTAATGAAAGTGACACACAGGGAAAATGTAAAATCAATCTTGTGTTTAAAGGCAGAACAACACTGGCTCCACTTCCTTTTTTTTTTTTTTCTCTCTCTCCCTCGCTTTCCTCCCCTCTCCCCACCGTGGCTTGTTACCACCGAGCATACATTATGCACATTACCCACAAGCCTCCGCTCTGTTTAAATTAAAAAAAGAAACAGCGTTTTTAATCAATCTATTTGCACTCTTCTGCCACAACTCACAAAAGCAGTTTGATTTCTTTTCATTGCTCTCAAGAGAGCTGAACACAGATGACTAAAAAACCCACTGCAAACTTGTAATAATAATAGCAATAGTAGTAATAATAATAGTGACCACCACCACCCCCCTCCCCCCCCCCCCCCCCCAAAAAAAAAGGAAAGGAGAGGAAAAGTTAACCAGTCCTTGCACAAAACACAGTTTACATTAAAACACAACAAATCTAACCAAACCTCAGTGATCTGGCTCGTTCTGACCTTGGACATCCCGCCCTGGCACCACCAACAGCTAAGATTAACTGCAAAAGAGTGGAGGGACTTTTCAGTCCTTAAAAAATCAGATTATTTCTCTGCACCTTTTCTCCAATTCCTGGCAATTCCACTACATATGCATCTGGAAATGGAGCTGTTCCCAGGAATTCAGACCCTATCTTGGGTTTCATATACTCCACGATTCAAATGCAAAATTAAAAATAGAAGAGAAAAGTTTAGCTGGTTTTGCCCATAATGAATCACAGCCATAATTAATTCTACCCTTTCAGATCTAGGGAGTGCTAACTATTTCCTTCTTTCTCCAGTAAGGCAAGAGCAGGAAACCATCACTTAAAAGGACTATACCATGCTAAGAGCTCCTGCTCAGTTTTCTATCCATAAACAATTTTACACAGTGAAAACCATTTTCTCTCTCTTTCTTCCACAGATGAAGAGAAAAGAAGAACAATCTACCTAAGAAGGAACCCTGAAACAGAACCAGGATCTCCCCACTGCTGGACCTCTAACAGGAGAAGACCTTGTAGCCACAGAAAATGGTTCCTCGCTGCAGATGCTCTTCTGTCTTCTCCAGCACCCTAAGGCAGCACCCCCCTACTACATCTGAAACACTTCACATGATCTATATACCAATCCAGGGCAGCTACTGCTAGATGTATGTACATACTTTATGCTTCCAGACCTAAATATTCCCCAAGTCTCCTGCGTTTTAAGATTCCTGGACTTACTGTTCCAGTGGTAAAGATCCTGCCAACATGGTGATATGTCTTTCTGCTCCAACCCAGATACATAACTTGTCCCTTTCGGCCATATCAAAGACATACACGGTACATTAATGCTAAATTATATTCACAGTTCAAACTGTGAAAAAGATTTACTATTCAAAGAAGTAAAGCCAGGGACCATATCCAAGATACAAATCTAGATGCTAGTTCAAAACTGCAACACGCAAGTATTTTGGGTTGTCAACACCTTAGGGTTTGGTTTATACTTATCTTTAACCAAAATACTGCCATTTCCCCCTACAGCTTTAAAAATGGAAGAGAGGGAAGAAAGATACTGGTTATCTTCCTAATTGGTTCTTTGTAGCAGCCATCTGCATAGGAAATAACGCTGGGATTTGCCATGGGCTTTAAGGGAATTAGATGCTCTCTATGCACAGAAAGCCACTGGCTCTGGATGGCTAGCTCCACTAGGCTATCTGGAAAATCCCAGCTAGGCTGCAACTTGCAGCAGTGCAGGGAAAATGAAATGAGAACGATGGTCTAATGGTACTGCTAAAAAGTAGCGACAGCCCTCGGCATAGGCAGGTAGTCTTTGAAGGAGAGCAAGCATCAGTTCAGAGGCAGCAAGGGAATGGATGGGCAGGGTGGGTGCAACACACACAAATGCATGGCAGGGCATCTCCCAGTTCTTGCTGTCCATGTGTGGCATTAGATGCCACAAACGCACAATTTCTGGCAGACACAAAGAAGAAAAGAAAGTCCCTGGGGAGCTTTCCAGCCTGGGCTACGTTTGGATACATGGATGAGCAACCACTACCACACAGCAAGGGCTGCGGTGTTTGCCGGCCGGGGCAGCAGAAGGTGCTGGCCGCAGAACTCTCCTGCTGAAGAGCCCTAGACAGAAGGACTCCCTGCAGGGCATCAGGAGAAGCATCGGCCTCACCATGTTTGGAACACACATGGCCTCTTCACATCACCTTTTCTCACCTAACAGAGGTAAAGCACCAAGCTCTGTCAGTATGCGCTGGGGAAAGAGCAGCTATCAGCTACTTGGTGTAAGGCAAATGGGGGAACGGCGGGTCTAGGGTCAACGTCAAGGACTTTTGACCTGATCAGTGTAAACCCCAGACACTCAATGGGTCTTAAGTCTAGACCACAGCGCAAACCACATGCAGGTCCAAATTATACGAAGTTGCCAATGGTGGGAGGAACTATCAGATAAAATGATCATGGGGGCAAGTTCATGTTTTTCAAGGTGGCTAAAGCTGCACCAAAAATTACTTGGTTTTAAGAGGCTCAGTCCTTGAGCCCCGAGGGTCCAGCCCAGCCAACCACTGTGTCTGTGTCACCAACACTGCGGTGCAAAAGGAGCAGATTTATAGAGCAAAATGGTGCTGGACACCTGCTGAGGTGTCTTGGGACTGGATCTATTCAGGCCCCATAGGCTGAGCACCATTAGCAGCTGGTGAGCCTGTGCATCTCCTGGTTTAGTTTTGCCTGAAAAGAAGGCAGCATATGCCCAGAGACCTTCCTGCAATAGGACCAAAGCGAAGAGATGACTGGAAGATACGCTTCCAAAGCACAGTCAGGATTCAAATTCAGACGCTAATGTAGACACGCTCCATACCGTATGTTGTACTGCACTTAATAAGTGGTACATTTCTACATATTAAACATGATTCAAAATCAATTCCCTTAGTAATTCTTTATGCTCAGGGTGGAGAGTTCATGAGAGATGTCAATGCTTCACTGTGACAAGACCAAGAAGAAACCTTACCACCTCTACTTATGTGCAATAAAGTCAGATAAGTTTCCAAAGTCCTGACTTTCTTCTGATTCTGGACATCCTCACTATGACCTCCCTCACTGATTCACACTTCATAAGCCCACTACCTTCCATTGATTGCTGCTGAAGTCTATTCAACAAGAATAAATATCGAGCATTGCAACTCCGTTATTCTGCAATCTCCATGTCCAAAATTTATCAGACCAGAGATTCCCATCATCCTCTGCCTCAGGAACTTAATTCCTTCACCTTTAAAAATCCTGATTATAGCCAGAAGACTGCTTGTAAAAGTGAGATGGTGGAAGAGATTCCCTATGTGATTCAGTCCTTTTTCAAGGCAAGGGATGCTCTTCTCAAATGCCAGAAACACAGGAGGTTCATCAGAGAAGACTCCATCTGCCTTGTCCACCATTCCCAACAGAAACAACCCTGCCATTGGTGACAGGGATATTTCTGATGATGATGTGAAAATCTCATTCACCTTTTGTTCCACTGGGTCTGTGAGGCTAAGAGAAACAGGTTGTTGTTTCCATCTGTAAGGTAAGGAGATGGGACTGAAATACAGAGAGATGGTACATGTCACTGTGTAAGTGTGCAGTCACATGGTAAAACAGGGCTTCACGCATAAAAATCAGACCACCTGCTATCAGGATTTCCTGTGAAATAGAAATCCTTTAGGACCTGCTAAGCAGAGACAGAACTCCCACCTCCTATGCAACCTGGGTTTGTGACTGACTCGCTGCAGTGCGGCACAGCCACAGGCCAGTGAGCCCACTTCAGTAGCCTTAATCCACCCCAGCATGCGCAACAGGGGCCAGAGGTAGTTGTTGGGAGTTTGCCTGCTCTCCTAGGAGCAGAAAGTAGCCTGGATGCTCCTCTTATCCGGCTCCTGGAAGCTTTGGAAGAAAAGCTTCAGTAGCAAAGAGCTTCAGCTGTCTCCTCAAGATTTTTGAACAGCAGGTAGTTCAAAGAGACTGCTCAAGTCTGAGTCATCTATGGTGTCAGGGTTGAAGAAGAGAAAGAGAAGAAATGCTCTTTAGTGCATGTGCATGCGAAGACTTGAAATCTATGCAGTATATTCTCCCCTGCTGGGTTTCATTTCCTAGTGAAAAGCTATCATTATATATATATATAAATATATACATATACACACACACGCACATGAATACAACAGCTCACATTTTTACCCATCATTCACATTTCTACGTTCCCATGCCTACTGCACAAATTCTTCCTGGTGGGACATTTCCCTCCTGAAGTTTTGCTGTCTGATCACCATTATAAACAGATCCAAGAGTGTGCTGTTGATATACGATGCACAGAATGGCCAAAACCCTTCCCAGATGTTATTGTTAACATCTGCTACGCCGCCATTGATGCAGTGCAGCTAATGGAGCCTTGCAGACAAGCTCTGGAAGGGCAGCCAGGAACTGGGCTTAGGGACAGGAGCCAAAATCTAGCAAGTTTCAGCATGGAGCTTTGTGATGTTCCTGAAGCTCTTCTGAGCACTGCAGAAGAGCTCTCTGCATGTGTACATGTACATACGCATGCATATGTGTTTCTGCATGTGATGGAGGACGTAGCTTTACATGGGAAGGCGAGGAATATGCCCTCCTTTTCTTCCTCTTCCACTCATAACAATTTCAGTAGTTGGTTTCGATTTTCCTTCACGTTTCTTCTAGGTTTCCTTGGTTTGTGAAGTCCAAAGGGCAACACCCAGAGCTCTAGAGCACAGCAAAGCCCGTGGCATTGGGTGGAATGGCTCGGACAGCCAGTACATTGTACACAACACAGCTCAGCCTTGAACTGTATCAGCCTCCGTTATCTCAGTCCTCAGCTTCATACAGCTTTGGCAGTTCTCCTCCTCCTGTTTACATCTTTGTTCCTAAAGCTGCATCAAGGCACCAGGGGCTTCACCCACAATGTGCCTGCTCTCTGAGCACTGGGCTCCCCTCCCCCAGCTCTGCCAACAGCCCTAGCAAGCACTAAGGAGACAGAGAATGGAGAAAACCCTCATTTTATTTTAGTTTTCTTTCTTTTCTTTCCAGAATACTCTCCAGGATGAGTGGCTAACTGCCTGGAGCAGCTTTCACTCCCCTACAGCAGCACACCGCACTGCCAAACAGACAGAAACAGAATGGGGCAAATGTAGAGGGAAGGCAAATGGAGGAAAAAGGAAAAGGGTCGGCAAATGACTGCATGCCAACGGGTGCCAACAGACGGGAGAGGAGGGAAGAGCAGGGAGGGCTCTGACTGAGGTGTTTATCCCTGAGTGCAGTCACAGTTACCATGCAACTGGGCTCAGCGGAGTGATGAGGGGGGTGCTCCCCCCCTAGAAAAGGTGCCAGCAGTGCTCAGCCAGGCAGCTGCAGAGGCAGCACCCTGCCACCACCACCTAACCCAAACTGCCGGGGCAGCCCAGCCCTCTCCTCCACCTGCCCAGGCACTGGGATGCGCTGAGACATCTCCTGCCGTGGCTGGCACCCAGGCTGGGTGGGCACACCTTGGCAGAACTGCTCAGGGCTCAGGCAGTGCAGCAAAGCTCTTTCGATGTTGTAAGTGCTGCTGGTTGTGACAGCCCAGGCAGAAAAATAAACCATCTGCTGGGATGGAGGCAGGGGCCTGGCTTGGGTTCCCTCTTTAATAGGCTGCTCCGAGACAACTATAGGCTGCAGCACGGCAGAGGTAGGAGGCTGTCTGCCCTGTGCTGGAGGCTGATGAGTGCATCTCAGCCAGGTGGGCTGGTGGGCTGCAGGGCTGCTGTTGCGGGGTGTGAGCTGCACCACACTGGGCTCCCCCAGGCTGGAGTCTGGGTCCAGCAGCCCAGCGTGAAGGCAAATCCCGACAGCTCAGTGGGTCAGCTAAGCAATGCCATTTGCAGAGATGACGCTGAAGAAATAACTTCCTCTGGCAAGGCAGCCAGCTCTGGCCTGACACAGGCCACTGTCACAGGGCCAACAGCAGCAAGGCACCTGTGCTGCTGCGAAAGCCCTTCCCCCCTTTCAAGCAGGAAGACGGGCTGACACCACCTCCAGTTTACAGGTGCTGTGTTGGGTGGGATGGTTCGCCCCACATGCATCCATCCATGCATCCATGCATCCATCCATCCATCCACCCATCCATCCATCCAAGCAGCCTCTCAGGTTTACCCCAGCACCTCTCTGACACCGGGTGCTGTGCTCACAGCCCTTTTCCCTTGGTGGGATGTACTTCCAGCCACCCACTTGCCTTCCCTGCCCCTGGGAGATGGGGTAGGAGAAGGAGCGATGCCAGCGGTACCTCTGTAAGGCTGCCCTGCGCCTGGGTTCATCGGTGCGGTGAGCACGTGGGCTCACCTGGTGCTCCAGTTTCCCCCCACCCTGGGGCTGACAGGCAGTCGGTGACGAGCCCAAGAGGGGCTCCAGCTGAAAAAATCTAGGACACAGCGGGGGGCTGACAGGCAGTTAGAAGAAGAAACAGATGTGGAGTCGATGTGATGTGAGGACTGCGTTTGACCTGCAATACAGCTAACATCAAAATCAATCTACCCACTGTAGCTGGTCCTCCACCCCTACGCTACCTCCCCCTTGGACACCTACAACAATATATTATTCCTTCCTTCCTCTGCCAGACTCGTCTGCCTGTCTTTTTGCTGTATCTCTTTACCCATCCTCCTTATTCCTCTCTCATATCTCTCTCCCCGCTTCATCTTTTTTATAGTATCTTTTCTTCCCCACTGTGCTTTATGGTTTCCCCATTTTATTTCATGCACCCCTCACACCCCCTTATCTTTCAGCTGCCTTTGCTGTCCCTCCCTTCCTTCATCATATTGGTCTAGTGTTCTGAGCCAACTAAATATCTACCCGTCCTTCCATCCTTTCGCTGTGGCATGTATCTGTGTGGCGTATCTATTTATTAATTTCCTATATAGCAAATACCAGCAGTTTTGTTGGCTTGCTTCTCCCTCCCTCTCCTCATCATTATGAGAAAATAATGAGCTGGTTGTTCTGTGTTACTGGACAGGGGGAGGAGGGGAGAGAAAGGAAGGGCATGTGGGAGTAGCAGGCCAGGTGCCCTGGATTGTTTGCCTGGGAAGTTCTCTCCTCTTTCTGCCTTGCCCAGTGTGGCCTCATTTATCTAAGGATGTGGCTGCTTTTACTGTGTATTATTAAAAAGCCTAAGAAAGCAATCATTCTGCAGAAGAGGAGGCAAGAGAAACCATTAGGAGCACAAGGGCGCTCTGCTAATCATTACCTGAGACTTGCCCAGGGCTGGCAGCTAGGAAGCAGGTTTATGATTGTCTCCCATGGCCCATAGTGTCTTACATGGGGATTTTTCAAATGCTTCCTTGGTTATGGACATTCAGAGGAAAATAAAGCATTAAGCTAAGTGTTGAAGTAGGACATAAAAAAAATTTAAAAAAAGGCTCTAAGTTGGTGAGAAAGCCCCCACTACCTCTTCCAGCCTTGTGGTCCCACTGCATCAGTCACTGGCTTATTACTGCTGCCATCTGCTCACCGTTCTTCTTCGTAGCCTCAGACCATCTCCTGCAGGTTGGTACCACGGCTGCCTCCCGCCCAGTCACAGACATTGTCCCTGATCCCACATCCTTTTCCTTAAGCTTGTTATGGCTTCTCTGCCTTCCTATGCCCTTCCTACCCACGTTCCCAAAGTGATGTCTATCACAGCAGTCACCAAGAGCCCACTTCAAGCTCGCCCGTGCCATCTGTGCTTTGACAGCCTCCTTTAACCCTCTGCAAGTGCTAGTGAGCACCTGTCAAGGAGAAAAGTGAAGAACACACTTCAATACTCAATGGTAGCTCAGCAGTTAACTTAAAGTTGACCAGGCAAAAACTTAAGATGTTAAGCAAAATATTTTTTATTCCCTCCCCTTAAAATTGGCCTGAAATATCATGACAAGCATTATTTATCTTATTAAGTACACTACATTAACCTTGCAAATATGCTAATGCACAAAAGGCGCTGCCTTAGCAGCTTTTCAGAATAGGAAATTAACCATGTTCATCAGAAAGCTTTTAATTATTATTATTTCTTAAATGCTGGTGTAATGCAACAGTGCTCCTTCTGCCAGAGGCACCAGAGGAGAAGGATGAGGGACACATGCCACCATCCTCACAGCTGCCCCTGCAAAGGCCGTGTGGGTATTCCTACCTGAGCTAGGCATTAAGGAGCTGCTCTGCTCCCCAGCTGCACCACTGGCACAGGGGAGGGAAGAGCTGGAAGATCTGGCAGGCAGGGAAGGGATGGCTAAGCTGGGTACCACCACCGAGGCATTGCTCTAGCACTGCAGAGGATATAGGCAGGAGTGCTGGGGAAGGACTGCAACAGCAGAGGGAAGGGGCTGCGCCCCTGGACCAGGGTGAGCTTCCAGCAGCTCCCCGAACATGCGGTGCAAGCCCTGATCGAGGAGAGCACAGAGAGCCTGACAGCCGTCTCACTTGGCACTGAGTTTTGAAAACAACATGCTTGGCTTAAACAAGGTGTCTTGAACCCCTGCCTCCCTGTGCAGTCTGTGGCGAGGGAGAAGTGCCCCAGGGGGCCTCAGGCCAGTATGATGGATGGCTGCCCTCTGCCAGTGCCTTAGGCTGAGAGCCCAGCTCCGAGGCAGTGCCAGTGTGTCTGAAGTGGTCCCTGTGGTGGTCAGGGTGACAGCAAGATGCACTCCTGCACCCCCTCAGCTGCTGGCAGAGGTTTGAGCTGGTGGCATCACAATTTCTTGTCCCAAGAACATGGCCACACTAGATGCTGAGTCTGGCACAGACCAAGCACAGCTCCTCTGTGCTTAATGGCACTGAGCTGTAAGGGCACATCAGCACTGTGGCACAGCAATGCAGAGCATCACCACTGAAGACCCTCCTGCTTTTCAATGAGTGTTTGCTGCTGATTCACAGCCCTCCTCCAGGGCTTGCCCTCAGCATGGTCCTCCTGGTTCCCTTCCCCATGATGACAGACATACTCTGCTCCCCCGGCTGCCTACACCTCCTCCTTGGTGAGAAGCAATGAGAACAACATGTGTAAGCAAGGCTGCACAAAACCTACTCCCACTCGCCGGAAAGCTGTGTTTCTCCCAGCTCACCCTGCTCAGGGCCTGATCCGGAGTGAGTCGCCACCTCAGCAGGCTGCAGCGAGGGCCGTGCTGCTCCTTCCTCCACCCAGACAGCCATCGCTGATGGGTTTCCAGCGTCACTTTGGTTTTGCATCCCTTAGCATGTGCCGGCTGCCACTGCTGCCTGTGGCTCCTCGCAGGGCAGGCTCAGCTCAGCTGGCACAAGGCAGGACAGTCGCAAACATAATTTCTGACATATCTGTGGGGTTTTTTTGTTAACGGTGGCATTGCTGTCACAGGCTGAGGGCAGCTGCTCCCACAGCTGCTGCAGCTTGCTAGCACACTGCAGCCAGCAACACCCAGAAGATAAGGCCAAGGAGCACAGCTCTGCACTGTCATGCCTGCTATCTCTCTAAGCTTTTTAAAAGCTTTTACGTTGTTGTTTGGGTTTTTTTTTTCCCAAATGAAATCTGAAGAGGGTAGATTTAGCCCAGTATCCAATGTCTTTCTGGAGTGTGCTCTGATAAAGAAAAAAAAAAAAATCATCCCCTGAGCAGTGTAGAGGTGAGGGAGCTTATCCCATGCCACCGCATGGGAAGTGTCACAGCAGGATAAGCCAAGGGAAATCAAAAGCTCAGAGATTTACCCAGACGCAGAGAAAGGGATGATATTATCCAATATGACATTACATGTTCTTTCAGTAACACAAATCAGCTTCCATCGGTCAAGTGCTACTCTCCTCTAACATGATAGCCTTCCCGAACAGACTGCGCAGTGCTGCAGGAGCTCTGAGCAATTTTTTTTTTTTGTTTGTTTTCCCGTTATAATTATTTTCTCTGTAGTCATCACTCCAAGGCTGTCTTTCTGCTTGGAGAGGCTGAGGCAGCACTAGCTGGGTGCAGACCCACAGATGGCTTTCTGATAGCGTCTTGGACTGGCATATGGCAAATCAGGAGCTGCGTACCCTCTTCTCAGTCAGCAACAATGTGCTGCTCCCTGTGGTGGGTGATGCTCAGACAACACAGCTCTGCTGGCCTTCTCAAAGCTGGTGTCTGGATCTGCATTCATGCAAGTATCTGCTGGGCTTTGGCCGGCTTGAAACACAGCTCCAACACCTCCTGTGATGGAAAGCTTTAGAGGACAACCACTCAGTGAAGCCTGGGGCAAGCTGCTTAGACATTTGCCCAGTCCTGGGGTTTCAAAGGCAAAAATCAAACCAGGAATCAGGAGCAGCCCTGACTGAGCTGAAGGAAGCCTGAATCTATCCCATGCTGATTTTTCACCCACTGTCCTTTGCATACCTGGCCCTTCCCATGGCCCTTGGAGCCTTCTGTCAGAGATCTTGCTGCTGCACAGCCCCGGGGGTCAGCAGGAGGTGAAGGAGAGGCGGCCTCCTGAACGCTCCTGTGCTTCTGATGGGGAGCCCCAAAGCGACCCCCTGCACCCCAACACGTGTGCGCACACTCCTGGAGCGACATGAATTACACCCCCAAGGCAACCATTTCCCCAGTCCCTGGTCACATTGATGTCCCAGTACACGGGGTTACTAAGGCCCGAGTGACACTTGGCTGCAGTCAGCTGCCTATGGCCTTGGAGAGGAGCGGCTGCACCATGAGAGATGGATCTGTGGGAGGGGGAGGGAGGGAAGGAGAGATTTGCATGGGGGAGCATGCAGAGACAGAGACTAAAGACAGAGACACATGCATAAAAATAAAAAGTTTCTCATTCCCAAAGAAAGCACAAAAGGCAACGATGGTAAGGCCATCTTCGCCCATGACAGCATCTTGTCATCCTTTTAGGAACCTTGCTAGAATTGTCATCACGGGAGAGAGAGTGAGGGGTGCTGGAGGCAGAGTTGCTGACGTGTCCCCTTTCTGGACAGGATGGCACAGGTCACGCCAGGTTGCGGGTCTGATCTCTGGCCTTTCAAGTAGTGAGTCACAGATCACAGCCATATGTTTCTCAGTATGCTCAGGTGATGCTACGTAACAGAGCATCAGGAAGAGGTTTCAGGAGAGAGGGAGGGAGAAAAGGTGGAGGCATTGGGGCAGAGTGGGGCGGCTGTGGTTGCAGAGAAAGATAATTTGCTGACAAGAACACAGCCATCAATTTATTCTGAGCAACTACAACTGACCGGTGCATTCCCTTTCATCTCTGACTTCTCTCCTCCTTTTCAGTACAAACTGTGGGCAGCACAGGGCCTGCCTCTCCCCTTCCCTGCTTCCGTGGATAGTGCTGACCTGGGAGGCTGGAAAAGGCCACTGTTATCAGCAGGGCCTTCACCTCGGCTCCCTTTTTCCCTGGCATGAGCTCAGCAGCATCCCAGCTTGCCAGTGGAGAGAGCACAACGCAAACCCTGTGCCTATAGCCAAGTTTTCAGCGGGAGGTGTTGGGTAGGGAGCTCTCTCTTTTTATCCTGGGGCTCTGTAGCAAGTCGCCTTTCATCCCAGTCTGCTGACAGTAAATGGGTGGTTTTCATTCCTATTTACTGACTTCAGATTTTGTGGGTTTTTTTGCTGGTGTTTTTATTTTCTCCCTCTTTTTTTCTAAGATTCCTGGTGGTGGTACTGCAAGAACATATTTGCAAGGCAGACTCATGTATGGTCATGTATCCCCCCTCATCTTGTTCAGAAAACTGCTGCAGAGGTGAACACCAGCAGCACCAAAGGGAATGAATGATGAATGAACAGAACTGGCTCAGCCCCCCTGGTCCCTTATTTAATACCATTCCTCTGCTTGCTCTGGAGAAGGACTGCTCTGGTTGCAGCCCAAACAGAAGAAAGGCTGTGCAGAGGCTGTGGGAACTCCCTCAAGTTTTGATTTTTCTACTACTCAGTGACAAGGGTGGTCTGAAAACTTTTTCAGGCAGACCTGAGCACTCGGCATGGAGGGACTGGCAAAGGACTGTGACAGGAGCTGGACAGCAATATTGGAAAAGGGATAAAAGAGGCAAAAAAGAATAGAATGTTGATAAATAAAATATTACAGAATTCATTTTTTATGCAGAAGCACAGAGTGCACTAGCCTACTCTTTCCTGATGGCACAGCATGGGAGCTGGCCCGGCTCCCCGGGGGGATGCCTGCTGTTTGTGCAGTACCTACCACTTTTCTGCAAGTGGGAGGCATTTGGCTGAGGAAGGATAAATGCAAGAGCATGAGGGGAGGAAGGCAAGTGGGAGAGGAAAAAACCCACCCCCAAACCTTAGGAACCTTTCAGCCTAAAGTAAAGCATCCAGCATGCCACCACCTTCAACCTCCACAAGGGGATTCCCAGAAGAAGACAACTCCGTGGTAGCAAGCAGGCAGGGGATGGGGTAAGACGGAGGTGAGAAATCAGCCTGTTGGAGAAGGAGGGAATGACCAGTGGGAATGGCCAGCAGGCTGGCTGCAGCTGCTACCTCCCCGTGCAGTGGGGGAAGAAAGGCCAGAAAAAATGTTTAATGCTTGGGAAGCTGCTGCTGCCTGCCTGCCTGCCTGTCTCTCCATCTCCTCAGCACCTTTTTTGCAACCCAGGGGAAATCATTTCTACTCTATTATTGGTTGATTGGACACTTACCTAGCTGTTTCTCTCCATTTTAGATGCAGAAACTGGTTTTTATTTTGGCTTCCTCTTTCCTAGACATTTCAGTGCAGTTTATCTGTGGAGGACGCAGGCATATATACGCTGGTGGTCCTGCTCTCACCCTTCCTCTCCACCTCAACGCCGTGAGCCTAGAGCCACACGTAACAGCACAGCCAAGAATTACTCTCCTCAAAACACTGAGGACTATTGTGGTCCTCCTCCCAGCCAGCGGTGGTGGCCATTGCAGCACAGGCAGACTCCACCAGGCTGGTCAGCTCATGGCAGCAGCACGCTGAAGCCCAGCAGGCTCTGCTCCGGACAGCCCTACAGCTTCCTCGGTTGACTCTGTTTCTTCCGTCCCACCACCTGGTTTGGTGGTAGGGCAGGGAGGCGGTTTCAAACAGCCCAGCTCATGCAGGTGGGCACCTTCTCCAGAGCAGCCCACTCACTGAGTCTCTGCTGTGGTTGGGGCTGAAGGTCAAAAAGAACAGCACACCTTGAGCTAGAAAAAGGATTCCTTCTTTTGGAGCCTGAAGGGAAAAGGGGCTGCCCTGGAAATCCTGAGCCTCGCTACCTGTGCTCCTTTTAGAAAATATGTTCAAACTGACCAGCATCTTCTGGATTTCAGTCTCAGTCCCAAGAAAGAGTTAGTATGGTACCAGTAATGTGCTGTACTGCTGAAGTCTTCAAATACCTCCAAAAGCTAAATTTCCATTCAGTCTATTTATTTTAATTTTTTTTTAAATTGCATGTCAGTGCCTGTGCCAAACATCAGCAGTCAATACAGGACTTAGATGGTGGCAAATGTAATGTTAATTACATGGTTATTGTTACTCATTTTTTAATAAGCTCTTTATATGCAATCAAGTAATAAAGCAAAACTGAGGCTCTTCGCAAAGCATAAAGTTCCCAAGGAAGCACACAAGAAGCCAGTAAAATCTACAGGAAGGGCTCCAGACACTGGGGTGAGGTTCCTAGCGTTGATCCCAAGGTCTTCAGACACTGCAGCCATGGTAGCTAATCCAGTAGCCTGACAAAAGGTACCGGCAATGCCAGTGCCTGGCAAAGAGTAGAGCTGTACATAAGGACACCCAGACTCTCCCCATCCGTAATGCCCCAGCCCCACGCTCACAACCAGTCTCAAACCACTAAGGAGAAGCAAAAGAGCCATCTAGAGAAATGCCTGTTTGCCTTCCCACCAAAACCCCATTGCTCATGGCAGAATTTCCAGTTTTCTGCATCTTAAATTGTTACACTGCAATATTTCACACCTTGGTAGGAACAGAAGCCTTAACCATTAGGAAAAGGAAAGAATTCCTGTTCCCCCTTTTGTCTCAGCCTTGGAAGAGTCTAAGATAAAATACATCAAAAAGCCGTCATGATTTTACACGCAGGAGGATGACATTATTTTAGAGGATTCCCTCTGCCCTGTAAAGCTGGACTTCAGATTAGTGAAGTGCCTGGATTTGCTGCTGAAAGCACGCAGACGATGCGCCTGGTACAGTGAGCTAAACTGTCCTAAAACATTTCTGAAATACTTCATAATGCCAGACACAATCGTATCTTTAACAGTAACACATAACATCATAAAGGGTTTACCGACACAAATTGCAGTGATGTGGCCTTATTCCTGCACGACAGCGTTACTGTATGGAGCTTGTTCCCAACAACAAAGCTGATAAAGCCAGATGCCGTCCCTGCCAGCAACGCACTGTGTATCTGGGGCAACTCAGGGACCAGCCGATGGAAGGAAATCCTCTTCCTCCCGAACGCAGACTGGCAGCAGAAATGCTTCACAGCAGGGTTTTTTTAAGTCTTTAACGACTGTAACATCTTCTGCAATCTTTCTAAGGGAAGCAGATGCAAAGGAGCACTCGACTGATTGTTGCTCACCCTCTTGCCGTATTATGGAAGGAACTGTGTAGTGAGGGATGCTCAGGAAGCCTCAGGGAAGGGAGATAAGGGAACGGAGGGGAGGAACACGGGCTTTAGAGATACACCCTCCCAAATCCACCCATGGGAGTCTGAAAGAACCTATCTGAATGCTGATCTTTCTTAACACGCCCCGGTGTTAGAAAAGTTTGGCTTTCTGTCTGAGTCTGGCAGCACGAATCCACTCCCAGTCAGCAGGCGATACTCACAGCCAAGCCCCTTTTTTGGGATTAAACCCAGCCGCCAGCAGGGAGGACACAGCTCGGGAGGGCCAGCACAGCAGTGTCTGCTCCGGGATGCAGATGTCCATTAACGTTATCGGTGGGGAGGGGCTGGGATGCCCCCTTGGCCCCTGGCAGTTCAGACCTGTCCAGCTTAAGTACCTGACCCAACAGGTCTCAGTCATGCAATGCTTCTGGAGAAGCATTTTGGTGGAGTCCAGCTGCAGGTGCTGCCTGACGGGTGCCGAAATGCTGCTTGGGGAAGGAGACACAACACCTGTCCTGAACTTTCCTTATATAGGGCTTTTTCCCCTGCCTTTAAAGCATCTATTTGGTATTTACCTCAAAACCAGAGCCTTGGTGCTCTGCAAACACAGGCCCACAAAACAACCGAAGCAGTTCTGGAACAAGACATCCAGAATACGATGAGAAGGGGAGGGGAAAAAATTAAAGGGAAGAAAAAAACAGCCAGCCCAGCAAACGGCATTTAAGTCTGTCTCTTCGTCTCTCATTCCCTTGTTCAGTCATTTTCTGTCCTGCTTTGAGTGTGCTGTTTTTATCTTCCTCGCTCTCATATAAAAGCCCAGCTCCCCTAGCGAGTGTGCAGATGATGATTTGGCATTGTCCAGGACCATTATGCTGTCAGCTCTCAAAGAAAAAAAGGCTTGTAAAAATCCTGTAGTCAGACAAAGGCAGAGCGTGCGGCTCAGGACAGTTTGTACCGCCGCCTGCTAATAACCTTTCTGAACAATAGCTTACATGGAAAGATCTTCCACAGAACACGAATTTCCTCTTTCAGCCTCACCTTCACTTACTCCTAATTACTGCTCAACTCTCAGCTATATGCATGCTACATATGCAAATCCTCTTTCAACCTCTTCTGTACGGAAACAGAGGTGCGTCTCCCTCCCCCTGGTCCTGCCCCAGCCCCATCCTACGCTAACTTTGCACAACCCGCCACACACTCGCTACTGCTGCCACTTCAGCTCTACCTACATGCTAATTCACTCACATACGTGGTCTCTACCCCTCCCAGTAATTTGGCTCCTGCTTTGCTCTCAGGTATATGGAGCTCAGCTTAGCACTATTAAAAGCTATTTTTCTTTCTTCATTTATTCGGGAAGAGAAATTTGAAAAAAAAAATAAAAATGAAGAAGGTGCCCAAGAAAGCCATTTCTGTTAAAGACCTAAGGGAAGATCAAGCAGCTTTTCCCAAAGCACAGAAAATCACCAAGTTTTCTTGCGGCAACCTAAAGGAGGAAGAATTGCCACATGCACCAGTGGTGTGAGCACACAGTCAACCCAGCTTCCCCTGAGCCCCAGTGGTGTTGGGTCCATCGCAGCCCAAGCTATACAGGCTGGTTCTTCTGCTCGGCTTGTGGAGACTCGGACCCTGACAGAAGAACTGAGGACCTATCTGTCTCAGACAATTTGTCTGAGCTCTCCAGCACTCACTCTGGTGCAGATTACCAGCTCCATGACAGCGCCAAGAGGAACACGCGCACGATGTGCCAGTGCATCAGCTGTCCCTGTTTAGAGCATTGGACTGCTGCTGATAGTGAGTTTGGGTAAGATGCTGGGCTGTGAAAGGGAGCTGAAGTGTGGCCACGTGCCTGTCTTTCTGGCAGCTCGGCTATAAGGAAAGCCCTCACTCCCGCCACCTACACAGCACCTCTGTTTTCCTGCCAGAGCAGCCTGCAACACCACACAGCCAGTTCTGGGGAAGCTACTACGGGAAAGACTGAAATGGCTAAAGCTGATGAGCGCAACCTGCCGCCTCTTTGGAGGTAATCCTCAAATCAGTGCAAGGACTTGGCAGTATGTGATGGGGCCGTGAAGCCGGTACCTGAACAAAACAACACAGCAGAACCTGGAAAGGAGACTGGGAAGAGACTTGGAAGTGACCCTTGCTCTGCACACACCTAAGCCAGGGTCCAATGCGTGGCAACTCCAAACACAAAAGCGTGGGCAGGCTTTGATCTCTGCTATGCCTGCCTAATGCCAGATGGACACTGCTGCAATTGACAGTGTTAACTCTAGACTTACACCCATCTCAAAAAGGCCAGGATATGGCTCGATGGGTTTACAGTGGGGTGAGCAAGAGCAAGCTCAGGGCTTGCAGGCTTTCAGCAGTCTGTTTGCTGAGCTGGGACTAGTTCTTGCTCACCGCCTGTCTATTTAATGAAAGTCACGTATCTAAAGCTAGGGACAGGAAAGCTGTGTGGAATCCAAGGTTTTGCAAGTGTACTGAACAATAACAACATGCACTGGTGCTGCCAGGAGGAGCAGCCTTCCTTAAGCTCTGAGTTCTTTTCTGAGCAGGGCTGTATCCTGCTGTCTGTTACCAGGATGCCTGTTCCAAATAATGCTGCATTTATTTCAGCTGACAAACATTTACCAGAGCTGGTGACATAAAGGCTCATGCCTACTGAGACAAGAACCTAATTCAGGCAACAAAATAAGCTTTATCTAAGATGCACATCAGGCACAAACTGGCTGGAAAAAGGCCACACGAGGTGAAAACCTGCGTCTGTAGGATGAGTTTGGTCTTCTCTGGGTGCACTGAATGACTGTAACTTCCTTGTGGAGCACTGCTCCAACCCCTTTATCACTGCAAACAGTTTAACCAGCCCTCTGAAACACCCTGCACGTACGAAGCACTTCTAGGAAGTGCACGTGGCATCAGACGCCTTCATGACACACACACTGGGAAGTGGAGTGGGAAGGGACCAGGCAAAAGCTCTCTGGGCTGCAGCTGGTCACAGGGGCTAACACCAGTTCTTGTGTGATGCTCTAGCGTATGTCAGCACCAGGACACGTGGCCACAAGCCCCAAGCAGCCTGTATCACTCCAGACATGGGCTGATGGCTGAGAGGAGCAGGGAATCCAGCAGCTGTGGGAAACTGCAGTAGCTGATGTATTTTGCTTCTCCCCACTGTAACTTCCTCTGACTTGTCCCTGCCAGCCTTCAAGTTAAGGTCTGCTCACCACGCACATCCACCGAGTCTTGTTTCAGTGAAACAACACCCCATCACTTTCTGGGCATTCACGCATGCCTGTGTCAAGGACACCACTGTATATGTAGCGTCTGGCTTATATTCTCTCTTTATTCGTGTTTTTCTTTCTCTCTCTCTTTTCCCACCTTCTTCTTGTGCTAAGGGATCATGAGCAGAATGAAATCCTGACATACTTTCTAGCCCAAGATAGCTAGTGGTTTTACGCTCCCTAGAAAAATCATCCCACACTTCTGTGGAAAACATGAATGCATTTCCCTGTGGTCCACAATATCTGAAGTACCCTGTCATTGTCCCCAGGTACTTCAGTGCTTGGTGTTAGGAGCAGGGCCGAGATCAGCACAATGTTTTGCTCACTGTTAACGTCAGACATTCAGGTCTCTGTGATTTCTAGCACAGCCTACTTGAAGAAGTTCATGGTCTTACCCAGGAGTGCAAGAAACGGGCTTTTTATGGAGTATGAAATCCATTTTCCCCAAGCCTTCACTTGGATTGTGCTTTATGACATGAGAAGGTGCAGTAAATGAACAAAGCACTACATTCTTGCTGACTGATGGACAGATGATCCCAGCAGACAGTGTCTGTATCTTCCCCCTTCCTATTGCTGTGTACTTGCTGGGCTGTCAGCCTTAAAGCCTAAATGACTTGGGAACCGACACTTTCCTGAGATTTTCCCCCCTACTCATTCCAACGAAAGAACTGGAAGCTAACACAGGAGTGAGGGCAAGGAGAAGGAGAGATACCAGCTTTGGCACCTGTAAAGCTTAGATAAGACGAAAAGTGATGAGTGAGGAGCTTGGACTCAGTTGAACTGCAAATGCAGCACTGCAGCCAACGCAGAGTGGCTGCAACAGAGCATGTACTAACTTCGCAGCCATACCAGACAGCAGGGGCTGGAAAGTGCTTACTGGATTCATTCTTTTGACATCCAGGAAGATAAGAGGAATGGAAAGTGGGGCAAGCAGGGGCTAAGGTCATTTGACAAGGCCAGAGAGAACCAAGAATAAGACCACACTAAAGCTGTTCTCGTAGTCCCTTGTCCTAAGCAGAACATTCATGCAGGAGGGAAACAATCATGTAAGAGACAGAAAACCCATGAGTTATGAAGTTACTGGAGCCATGGCAAGCAATTCTGGGAACAGATGCATTTTTTTCCTTTACTCAAAATAGAAATTAAAACAAAGGTGCTTTTTTTGTTTTTTGTTTTTTTGTTTTTTTTTTCTTCCCAACAAGGAGGATAATCTGCTTCAAGAGAGGAAAAGAGAGCGGAAGATCATCTGTACAGAGCACCCCTGTTTCAAAGAAAGCCTAAGAAGGGCAATGCAGTCCCTTCTGATTGGAAAATAACCTTCCTCTTGTGGTCATGTTCCCAGCCGGCATCACTCTGCCTGCTTTGGAGGCAGCCCGAGCAATTCACACTGGTTGGGAATCTCACCTACTGCATTAATGGGGTTCCCTGGAGATGCTGCTTGGTACGTGGTCCCCCAGCCCAGCTGCTCGGCTCAGCATGGGATCCCAACAGCCCAGAAGTTCCTTCTGTGCTGGTGAATGAGCCAAGGCTCCTGCTCTGCCCAAGCATCCTGGCTAATTCTGCAGACTGATTTGGGTTCGTAGTCACGCACTGTACCCCTCAGACACTGGCTGAAACAGGCTGCTTGTATCTCCTAACCTTCCAGCGGACTGGCCTGCGGTCATGCTTCCCAGCCACCTCCCTCCTGCATCCAACATTTCCTGCTGCCCAGACAGAGCAGCAGCACAGACAGGTTCCCAACCTTTAACTCCAGCCCCAGCTTCTCTCAGCTGCTTTCACTCCTCAGCTTTTCTGCACTGATCTGCGAGATCCCACTGATGGGAAGGGATTGGCCTGCCGGACCCTCTTGCTAGTCAAGGAATGAATGCTTCTTCCCTCTCTCCACAGGAAACAAAAATGACCTATTCTCCAACATGCATCATATATGGGTTCAAACACTAACAGTCAATACTTCCCAACACAAAGGCAGGAAAGGAGGATGAAATGCGGAAAGAAAAAAAATTAGGGCTATGGAAGGCTTCTTTTAAAAGCAAAGCCCCTAGCCCAGCATCTCAGTGGTGCAATCTCAGAGGCCATTAAAATCAGGCTACAGTGAACTAGCAGCAGGGGAAAGGGTATAAAACCCCCTCTTTTTGTAGAAATAATAGACAATATTCGGCCAAAGTTCATGGAAGGAAGGTTGGGGGGGAGGTGGAAAGGGAGGGGGAGAGCAAGAGAGTGTGCACGTAACAAACTCCAGGCAGTTCGTCATAGCTTAGGTCTTTTTTCCCAGCTTGACCTACAGTCTGCAGACATGCTGACTGGGATGTAGATGGTTCAATGTGAGCGTTGTGTGAAGCACAGGCAGCAGGGCCAGCTCGGTCCCTTGTGTAACTCTGCCAACGCGAGCAGGAACCGATGAGACACCGTGACTTCAGTGCAGCTGTGTCATGGTGAGCTCAGGAGCGAAGCGCACACGTGAAGCTTGCAACTAGATCTCTTTTCCCATTGGAGAGAGCACATGGGAGTGACATTTTCCACCCCCACCCCCACCCCCCATTCGTTTTGCTTTGCCAAGAACATCCTTGAAATAGATGGAGATTTTTTGTAACAAAAAAAGGATAACTGGGCTTGCCATAAATCTCTGTGATGTATTTTCAGCAGTCCCTGCACCCAGGGTGGCTCAGCTTGGGTGGCACTTTCTGAATTGTAGCAATAGTGTATATACTATTGCTGAAACAGTATTTGGAGCACCATGCAGGTAAAAACAAAGGTAAAACTAGAGCACCGCACGAAATAATTGTTCCATTTTCAAACAGTCACCATTGATGGCTCAGCTGTCAAGTAGCAGCCAGGAATGACTTCCATAGTTGCTGAAGGTGATGGGGGCAGATGGGAACTGCACTGGCAGTAGCACAAATCCATCTGTGGCCTGGCCCAAAGGCAGAGAGCTGGTTTCATACCTGTTTCCCCCCTACAGCTGAGAATAACTGGCTGCCAGGCCAGTTCCAGGTTCAAGCCCCAGGATGGGAAATGGGCAGACAATCAGCTGACATCTGTTGATTTGATGGGATCATGAATGCCTTCCTGTATCTGCATCACCTACAGACTGTGAGTTCTAATCAATGGATCACTAATGCATTTATATGACAAATGGAAATCTACTGGAAAGGCTGGAGGAGGACAAGTATGGAGGAGTGAGGGCAAGAAGGATGTGGGCAAACTGGAAAGTCTAGAAAAGAGCAGAATGACCAGATATCTAGGACATATGAGCTATGAGGAAAGACAAAACCAGTAGGACCTGCTTAGCTTAAAAGACTGAAGGAGGACATCACAAAAGTGATGAAATCCTGGGCAAGGCTTCCATGAAATAAAGAAGGTAACAGATGATTGCACGACAGACAGGACAAGAAGGTATAGTCTCAAACTGCAACAGCGAAGAGTCAGTTAGGACTCAGGGAGCATAGCAGGGGTTATGGAGCAAGGCATAAATTGTCCTGGGAGGTTGTGAAGTCTTTCAAAACAAGCTAGAGGAAGAGTCATCAGGAAAGACTTGGGAAGAGCTGATCCTGCCATTATGCAGGGGTATGTACTAGCCAGCTTGTGAGATCCCTTCCAGACCTTTGTTCCGTTCATCCACTGCAAGATGGTCATTGTGCCCCCATGATGTATTGACAACAGCAGAACCCAGGCAGCAGCCACCAGCAGCCAGCGCTGCACTGGAGGTGAGGGCACGACAGGGAGGAGGAAAGGAGGGGAGCAGCACATCAGCCTTGTTACAAATAAAATTGCAGTGATACATCAATGCACTCTATCGAAGTCACACGTAAAGGACTTCCTCGTCTCCATGTTGGCTGCAGCTTAGCATGCATTCACGCTGAGCTGCTCTGAACCTGCACCAGCGTTTCCCTCACCCCTGGTCCTCCAAGCCCAGCCTAGCCAGGCAGGGGGACCGATGCCGCCATGGAGTGCTATGGGACTGCATTCAGTGCCAGCTGCGCTAAGTCACAGGACATCACCCCAGCTGGCCAGTGACTTTGCAAATAGGTGGAAACCCTCCTTCCCAGATGGCATTTTACAGGCAGGGAAAGGGAGGAGGAATAACACCATTAGAGTCTGTTGTAACTGGCGTTGTGCATGACACCTCCAGCTAAGAGAGGAAAAGGCTCTTACTGAGGAAAAGGGATGGGCCATCCCTGCTTTGTCTAATAGCTTACTGTCAGATTGTCAGCTGCCACAGGTCAGTCTTCTCTTGGATCCCAACCAAGTAGACATACCCATTTTCACCTGTGTTACGACCTGAACTTGGTGATCAAGCAAGCTCTGATGCATTGTGCATGAAAAGAGGGGTGACTTAAAGAAAAAACCCCTCTGCCCTTGAAGAACAGGGTGCTGTTTATGACAGCAGCAACTTTTTTTCAGATAGCTGAAGGCTTCTCAGTTTCCTACATGGCATTAAAAAGTGAAGCTGCCATCTCTGAGGTGAAAAACTCGTTTTCTGA
Organism: Falco biarmicus; assembly: GCF_023638135.1. Classification (NCBI taxonomy): domain Eukaryota; kingdom Metazoa; phylum Chordata; class Aves; order Falconiformes; family Falconidae; genus Falco; species Falco biarmicus. The sequence goes on from NC_079292.1 coordinate 87,144,273, forward strand.
TCATCTGCAAATAAAAGCCATTGCAGTCCAAGCCCTTTCTTGTAAAAGCAACGGGGTTTTAACTGCAACGTGATGGCCAAGGTCCCAGGTAAGGGTGTAGTTACTTTCTGCCTCTCTTAAATTTACCTCAGCGGTTTAAGATGGGGCATGGCACACATCACTGAAGACAAACGGCTGCTGTGTCAAGCCATGGAAACGGGCAAAGCAAGCCCTATGCAAACAGCTTCGTTAGTGCCCTGCCACGGAGCCAGCCAAATGCTGGGGCCTGGATTGAAAATTATGAGTCAGATCCTAAAATGGAGCAAAATGACTGTGCTCCAAGTCAGCACTGATTTATATCAGCCAAAATCTGGCCTGCTGATCTCAAACGGGATCAAATTATTGGAGTTTCTGGACTCTCTAACACCCACCCTGATCTGTGTATGCGAATGAGAAACAGCATGCTCACAAATATGTCAGCTCATGGATACACACAGATTGCAGGGACATCTGGCTGACAGAAACTTTACGGGATGTAGAACTTGTGGCAATGGGAAGAAATCCATTATCTGATTAAAAGGTTAGATACTGTAGGAGGAAAGGTACTTGCAATGAGCCTGTTCAACAGAGGCCTCCGTGGGGAAGGTGCAAAAAGCTCACCGTTAGCCCGTTTCTGTTAATGAGTTTTGATATAATTCCGCCCGAGTGTGCCTAATTCTTGCCACAGCAGCTTGAGCCATACATGACAGGAGCAGGTGCTGTGAAAGCTTCTCCAAAGCCTCCACTAAAGCTACTCCCTCCTGTCCTGCAGCCCCAGGCTCCCTACAAGAGCTCTGCCCTTGCCACTCAGCCTTTCTCCACCACTATCTAACCACCCATCATGCTGAAGCGTTAAGATGCTCTACTTGCAGCTACCACATCCACACCAAACCAAGAATCCATTTTCAGAGCCACAGATGGAGGGGCTGCCTCCGATTCCAGTGGCCTAAACTTTCCAACAGGATTTTTCAATTTGCACAATCACCTTTTCAGCTGGCCTGGCTGCCTGATTCGTCCTCGGTGCTTATATGCAGTTGGTGTGTATAAGCAAGCAGCTGCTGAAAGAAGAGTTAAGAATCATTTAAATCATTAGGTTTTCATCAGAGCTCATTCTGCTTCTGGAGTGCCCTGGAAGCATCTGTTAATAAAGGGCGGGGGGGATGGCGAATAAAACCCCTCTCCCTTGTGTTGAGATATCTTTCTGTATCCAGCTGCACCCAGAATGAAAGAGCTATCAAAGAAAGCTCCCCCATTAGCCATCAATTCAGAGCAACTTCAATCAGTCAGTTCTGCTGGAGCCTGTGGGAATATCTCCCCAGCAGCCTCCTACATGCTGCACTTGAGTGCTCAGAAAGAGCCACATTAAACCTGCCTGCCATCAATCCGGGGGCCTCCTCCTCTGTAACTTAATGAGCTGAGCTGGTTGGCATCATTGACAGGGAGCTGAGGAGTTAAAATGAAAGCGGGAGTGCAAGCCAGGCTGGCTGGGAAGGTGTGCAGGCACAAGGGCAGCAGCTGAGCCACTGGCCCTCCTCTAAGGGCCTCTCTGCAGGGCTGGGGCTGCTTCTGAGCTGCTGCTGGTCCAGGGTGTGTGTGTGAGAGGGATGGGGGCAGCAGCTAATGGGGGCAAGCTGCAGGTCTCTCCCCTTCCCAGGCTGACAATCCCTGTGGGCATGGCCTGTCCTCCTTACCCCTGTCTGCATAGTCTGGGTGGGGAGAGGTGACGTTCTCCCTCATCCCCATGACGTGACCTCCTCTCAAGCCTGTCCTTTTTGCTACTGCCATGTGCCATGCCTGGTGATTGAGCCTGGCATGGAGAGGCCATTCCCGTTATCTGCTGCGCTAACAAGGGGGCAGGTGGCTGTCTCTTCACATATGCTGCTTCCCCAGCTGGCACAAATCCTCTCTGTTTGTCATGCAGCTGGAGGATGGCTGAGCCGTACTAAACCAAACAGAGAAACTGTGTCTTTCCCAGACATTTTTAAAGACCAGAAAAATACATGGCTTGAGACGCAGCGCTTCTCTCAGACCTCGCCTCCAACCAGATCGGCAGGGACAAAACTAAAGCAACTTGCAAATACATCCAACACCCACCTACCATTTGATCTTGCTCCAGTCTAGGGACTGGACCTGCTTGCCCATCATCCACCCTGGTGACTCCCAAGGCACTTTTCTTGACCAGGGCTCCTGGCAACAGCCAACTCCTCAAGAGCAACTTCACTGCTGAGTTAGGTTTTTCTTCTCTTCCTTGCTACCTACTAGATGATTTTGGTTTTTTTTTTTTTTTTGGGGGGGGGGGGGGTCAGGGGGTGGTTGCTATTGCTCAAGGGAGCTTTTCCAAGAGAGGAGTACCTCCCCTTTTAATGCTACTTGAAAATTGTTCTTCCCATGTGCCAGGGTCTATACGACCAAGTAGGAGGAGTGTTCTGACGTGAAGAAGGTAGTTACAGATTGACCCACAAAGTTGCCTAGACCTGCTTTGTGGAGTAGATCTATTGCTTCAAAAAAACAGATAAGAGCATGAATTATCAGGAAGTTGCAAAGCAAGATTTGATGCGGTATATTTTCCTTGCTTGGATCGTAAGGTTTTCACCTTCAAAGTAAGTTGTTCAAGGCAAGAAGCTGTGTATGGCCACCTCTACAAGCACAGCAGCATTTTTTCCTTGACGCTTTTGTGATCTGAGTGCTCAAGAGGAGTTAGCAGTTCAGCATGACCAGCAGGAGAGGGCTTGCTTTGATGGTTGGTAGTCAGATGCCTCAAATGACGGTGAGATATGTTGTATAGTAAGTATGTCCCTCCTGTCACAAACACTTCCATCATCCCTGTGCTTGGTTGGAAGTAGCATTCCTTCTTCAATCTGCTTCTTTCCTCCAGGCAGGGAAACATCTTGGAGAAGCTGTCAGAGACTGCGTCAGTGGGGAAGGGCATGCAGAGCTGAGCCATGTCAATGTGTTATTGGCAAAGCCGCACATTGTGTCTCACATCTCTCAGTGCTCTGTGCTTGTGTGTGCACAGAACAGAGTGAAAGGAAGGGGACAACATTGACCCTACAATCTGCACAGCAAACACGAAGGGAGCCGCCCTTTCTTGCTGGACCTTTGATGCTGCTCAAAGAGTTCTTTGATCAATAATATCAAAGGATACCAACACATCAAGAAGCACTAGCATGGAGCCTTGACTTCCATCCATGCCTAGAAACAGGTCACCCATCAGGATTACAGCTTGGCTGTGTCCATGTCCCAAGACTGATCATGCCGGGGTCCAGACTGTGGAGAAGGTTAAGCACTACTGGACTCAGCTCACTGCTCACCTTTCTCTAGACACTCACTCTGGAAGGTCACACTGGGAATAGGGTGATATTTAATAAAGGAGCACACTGACAGCAGACCAAATCCAAAGCTTTCATCTCAGGCACTGACAAGGAGCTCTGCTCTCTCACCTCACATCTGCAGGTGGGGCAGGAACACAGTTTAGTGCTGCCCTCCCTGCCCAAGAGAGGGGGAAATCAGCAGGACCGCTTCATGCACTGGCTGGAGGATGCAGCTGACTATGTGTCCTCTCAGCATCCAGGAAGGAAGGATGCTCCATAAACATCATGCAAGGCCCTTTCAGGAAGGTACTATTTGTAGCAGTAGTCCCAAAGAAGCCAATATGGCCAGCGAGTGAGCAGTTTGGTGGGCCAGAGGGTAACTGACTGTGGATGCAGCGACAGGAGAGTGCTTAAGGTACTTACTCAGAATCCACTCTGTTCTGCAGTGGGTTCCTGCCTCAGCAAAGTGCCCTGAAACTCTTGTTAAGTCTTTGCTCTGGGGAACTCCTCCCCAGTAGCACATCTTGGGGACAACAGAGTAGGTGTGCCTCTAATAAGTGCTGGCCAGGATCCTCAGAGACTGTCCCTGCCTCATCTAGACCTTCCTTTGACTTCACGTTTCACCCCCCCCACTTATGCTGCCTACTCAGGGACTGCAAGGGGTCTACTGACCATATTCACACTGCTGCTCTTGCTCTGTTCCCACTGTATCCCTACAGGTGGCAGACTGAAAGGATGCAAAAAAAATCAGAGTAGAAGCAATTAGCAGGGACGCCCCAGTATACAAGTGCAGACGTGTTTGTTTGTAAACGATGTGTTCTACAGAAGACATTTCCTCTCCTCCCTGGTGGCAGTTTCACCTTGCTGTTTGCTAAAGGGGTTTTATCATTCAAAATGCATCAGATGAATAAGAAGAAAAGGTTAAAAAGTAATTTCACCACTGACAACATCCACAAAGAAAAAATAAATATAACAGATTTCCCCCCTCCCCTAAACATCTTTCACTGTCCATGGGATCTTCAAGGTCTTGTAGTCATGAAAATGATTACACCACTGCTCCCACCACCAATGCCTTGCTGGTGCATTTCACTTGGCATGCGTGTGGAAGCCTGTCAGGGGAATATCTCCATGCTCACACATTCATTCACATGCAACAGTCTGTTTTGTTCGCAGTTCAAGTGCCCATTTGTGCACAGGCCTTTCAGCATCTATAGCTTTCTGTTTAGGATGTATAATACAGCTCTTTCAAATGCGCAACAACAGACAGCTTACGCTGGTGTCAGACTGGATAGATATAATCATTGATTTCTGTATTCTTTGTATTGTTTAGCTTGCATTCAAATGGTTCTATTAGGGGTATTAGGGCTGGTCTACAACTACTTTGGGTATCCATATAGTAATAGGCTGATTAAGATTAGGAGGCTGCGGTCAGGCAGCTCTCACGCCAGGTGTAAAGTCTGAAGACACTATCCCTTCCCCATGCTTACCCTTAACTCTTAGTTGGAGATTACTGCTCCCACTGACTGTGCCAGCTCCTCTTAACTGCACTTCAGGCAAAAAGCCAACAGCAACTTCAGCTGACTTTACACCAAATGAGAAGAGTTTGATACCACCCCTTCCCGTGCCCATACAGAACTGCAATCTTCAGCAGGGAGATGGTTAAAAACAAAAAGAAAAAAAACAACTGATGAAAGAGGCGGGGGCAGCACTCTCGGACCTGATGCTTATAAAGTTAATGTCTGCAACATACCTGTGTATATACTGGGATAGTGTTTTCTTGCTCCTGTTCTGCTGCGCTGCCAGTGCTGCTCTAGCACAATGTGCAGTAGGTGGTGATGCACTGCTTTAACTACACCTGTGCAGTTAAAGTGGCACAGCTTTATGTGTTCATGAGGCCTCAACTAATGAGGGCATTAACGACAGCTGTAAAGACTCAGGCCATACTGCTTTATCTCTCCACGGTAACTTTAATTCCATGATCTCAAAGCACAAGACAAATGCAACAAATAAACCTTCCCAACATGCACCAATGCACGTGAAGTATTAGGGCTGGTTTAATTTTCACAGCAAAGATCGCACATGAATAATGAATCCTTTTATTATGCTCATGAATTATCTGTGAGCGGGCTGTGAGCTTTATGAACATGTCTGCTGCTCAAAAAATTTTAATGAACAGTTAACGTTAACAAATGTCACAGTACTGGATTACACCAAAACTCTTCACCCCAGCAGTTTGAGGTTTGTGACCGGTGACCTGGGTCATAGGACAGCATTTAGCCTCGCTGGTGGAAGAATGGGAACCTCATTAATGAGGATGATTATGAACGGACCATATTTGTTCACACTTGCGCCCTGGCTTCCAATCTCATTCGGACAAGTGAACAAAGAGCAACCACATGCCAGCCTTAGTGTGAGCAAAACCTTAGATACCATTAAGTATTGAGAACAGGGAATAAAAAAAGGTCATGAGGAGAAGCAATTAGTTGTTTGAGACACTCTCGACTGTCTTTGGCCACCAGTCCAACTGCTATTCCTAATCTTTAGTAAGTATCTTTATCTGTGTTCTACAGATGGAGTAAGTGGCACACAGGGAACGGGAGTAACTTCCCAGGGACACCTGCTCAGACAAACTTACTTAACGCCCTACCTACTCTATATCACGTCTCCAGCAAATGGACAAGGGTCCTCAGTTTGCAAAGCAGAGCTAGAAACCTCAGTTGAATGAGCTCTCTAAGGGGATTTCTTGTTTGAGATGATGAAGAAATAGCTTGAGGTTGGTCTTTTCCTTCCAGTCAGGCACTTCCACTGTTGAATCCAAGATCAAGAAGGGTCTGGGCATGTAAAAAGGAGTGATCATTGCAAGGGACACTACCCCCCAAGCTTTCAAATCTTCTAGAAAATTTGTGCTTGAAATCACCAGCTGTGTCCAAGTTCTGAGTCAGTTCTTATGTCCACATCCACTCACCGTATCCAAGGTAGGGATTAAATACATCAGCCTACTGAAACCCAGGAAGAGAAAAAACAACCGGACGATTCTCAACTGAAATGCAATGCTGAGTTCAGGAATAACAAGACCAGCTCCCCTGAAAGCTGAATTTTACCTTGGACAAGCCATAGCTGCATAGCGTCAGATTTGCTCACCTAAAAGGAAGAAGAGGGCCAGCAGAACAGAGCTAATTAGAACCATCTTTGTAGAATGAGCTGGAGCCATTTTCCTTTAAATCTAGGCCCTTCTCTACGTCCTTATACCGTACCTTCTATTGTTAACCCATCCACCCTCCTCCTGCTCCACTGCAATTAGAACCCAGCATTTCCTTTGAATTAGCACATCAACATTCCCCTGTCCCAACTAGAAACAGTTTTGCCTCAGGGCACTGAAAAATATTCACTGGCAGCAGCACTCTCTGCCGTAGGCTTTACCTTGCTATTTCATCCTCATCACACAGCTCTATTTAGTTTTCCCAGGGCAGTAGGCAAGCACAATGGAAATCAGAGCTATTCCTTACCAGGAAAGCCTGATTTCCAGCTCTTTGGGGGTAGGCTCCCCACGCAAAGTTAGCTTACACACAGATGGAAAACGAGAGGCACTTGCCTCTTTCCTTTGGTCCCTGGCACCCAGTTTTTAATCTTTGTTCGCGCTGAGAATACAAATTGTCGTGCCAAAGGTTCATTCATGTAAATAGTCCACCCTGCACATTCCTTGGAACTCCACTTTCTCTGGGGTCTCCAGCCAGAACCGTGGGGCTGTGCTGAACCGGGACATTCACTCCCACCACACCAGACTGCTGGTGGGAACCCACATGGATATAAAACTCCCGGGGCAAAATTTCCACCATGACACCCTGCTGCTGGCATGCAGTCCTGCAACTTCAGACCATACCTTGCCTGCAGTTTCTTAATTTTCAGCTCATGGTGGATCGAGCCACGTTGATTTTTATGGATAAGTAACCAATCCACAAAAACAAATGAAAGTGAAAACAATCATTCCAACGACTCCTCCCACACCCTCTCCCCAAGGACGGAAGCCAGTAGCAAAAATCTCACTGTGTGAAGTACAACTTCCATTCACACCGTTCACACGCTTCAATCCTGGCTGTTTCTGAGACCGGACAAGGTGCTTCTGCCTGTAAACAACGTGACAGTGCGGACTGCCAGGGGTGAGGGTCTTAATGAGGACCAGACTGAGATGGGGAAACTGAAAGATGGGTTTGTTTACTACTTGACACGGGAGTACCTTCTATAGTTTAAAGGAAGTGCCCTTTATCATAGTATTTCATCCAAATGCATACCCTCAGTCCAGCCACCTCATCTGTCCTTGGATGACCTCAAAATTGATTTTTCCCAAATCAAGCTCAGATTGAACTTCCAGGTCTCCAAGCTTTCAACCTGGCTAAATGAGCACATTCTCAAACGGAACAAGAGCATGAGCAATTTCCCTTGAACACTGAAACTAAGCACATGGAAAATGAATCTCTTCTGTTCTTCAGTAAATTAATCACAGGATCTTTTATTTTCCAGTCTCACCGTTTACTCTGTGAGGAATAACTCAAACCCCTTGCATTCGGCAGCTAGGCAAAGCTATTAGGAACCCAGTATGATTCAGTATATCGTTATGCCAATGTCAGGATACTGTAATTCCAGCGTCAGGACTCCTGGAGAGTGAGTCCCGTAACTAATTCAAAAATGAAAGGATACCTGCTCCTCTGCTTCCTACGCCCTGCTGTCTCTAAGCAATTACTTACGTGCCAGCATCATTGTAAATCTGTGCTTTAGTATACTATGAAAAGCAAGTTGAAGTTATGCAGCAACTTAAACATAGAAACACTTATTAATACCTGCACTTACACTGAAGGGACTTGGGTCTGCTTTGTTCGAGTGATGGGATCATTTGCAGAGCTTTCTAGTCAATGTGAACCTGACTGACAGGTCACTTAGGCTTTCAGTTCATCCCAGCAGCCTACTGACGTATCTCAAGTGTTCCTTGGAACATTGCCGTCCTCTGCCAAGCAAAAAGGCAGTACCTCATGTTTTATTCTTGCCTTTGTAAGGCTGGTGTTCAGACACAGAGATAGATAAGGCCTTCTCCCCAAAACTCCTGCCAGCTGAAGGCAGACTTTCACATGAGTTAGGCTGGACTTTGGTGAAGATCTGAGCTGAACCTTTTATTTGATTCTAGTTACCCCTCCTAATCAATACACAACAGCAGGCACACACCTTGAAACAACTCAGAGAATCAAGTAAACTCTTCCTTGGGCATGCTTAAAAAATATTGTCAGTGTCTTATCAACGCATCTCAATGCCTGTGTGGTTCTTTCCCTGTTGTGCAAGGACCCGCTCACTACCTATACCAAACTTTGTTTCACAATAAAGCAAGGAGATGCTTTGATAACATTTCGTGGATGAGGAATGGAGGCAGAAAAAGATGAAAAACTATATTCTCACCAGCTAGCAGGACAGCTGACATGGAGCTGAGGGTGTGCTGCGCGTCCATGATCAAGAAAGCAGTGAGCAGACTAGAACTCCTGTCCTGCAGGGCTGTCACGCCTGGCTCCCTCCACAGTCAGTGGGAGATGCCGCTGCCACAGCACTCGCACAGCCAGAGCATGCAGCACATACAGTGATTTAACAACACACAGCCAGAGGAATGGAGCAAGGAACCTCATTTTTTTAAGTGACTCATATTTCCTAACAGGTAGAAGTCTCCCCATGACATGAAACACCGTTCATCCTTCCCAAGTTAGTACAATGCTTTCCAAAGTACTTTATTTTATTGCATTGACGGTGTCCTGCTTTGAAAAGCCTTACATGCTCTGGGAAAGAGTGGCTTAGAAGCTGCAGGAACACAGTTATCACCAGTGTATTTGTCCCTTTCCCTCGACAGTAACCGGTCAGTTAACCCCCCATCACAATAAGCGCAACTGGAGTTGTCTGCTGATAGATATCCTGCGGTCAGGGCTCTTGGAGCAATGGGTTAAAGATTCAAAAGGATCTCTCTGAAATGTAAACCTGTAATGGCTGCAGTACAGTGCAGTGATGTAAAATCAATGCAGATGCGAGCTTTAACGCAAAGGTAATGGGGAGGCACAGACATAAATAAGGAAAACTATGAGCGAAGAAAGGGCTGGTAATAGAGGAAAGCACAAAGCGAACACAAGGTGCTGTCATTTAGGATAAATAATGCTTAGCTCTGGCACAAGGCTTTTCAGACATGCAGCCCAAAGGTGCTCTAAAGATGAAATACCATTTTATGGTTGAGGAAACTGAGGCACAAAGAAGGGGTGCTGTTTACATGGGATCATATATTCCATGCCAGCTGCAAAAGCAGACTTCAGGCTTCTCAGGTTCCCATTCCAAGCCCTGCCGCACTATACTAAAATGATTTGTTCTGCCATTCCTGCAGCCTTTTTCCGGATACTCTTTACTGGCTAACAATAAACCCAGCTTGCTGCTAAGGTATGGTTTTCCTTGGTCAGGAGGGCTACGCCTGTACTGATGTACTCCTTTCCCACACTCCACCTTCTCTTTATTTTCAACGTGTACGCAGGTACAATAAGGTTTGTTACCTCACTCAATGCAGGCACCTTTGCGTAAGGCACGTGTCACAGCTGAATGCACCCTGGAAGGGCTTGGATATGTATTCGAAAGGAGGAACATACAGAAGTAAACCCTCACATCTATTTCTGTCCTTTAACATTTTAAACACCATTTTGTTCCCAGATTACCGCCGCCTTTCAGATAGGCAGGCCGCACACGGTGCTCCGCTGCCCTTGTCCTCCTCTACAGCCAGGCAAAACACCCCAGCCGAAGGGTACCCACGCAACACTGGCTTTTCGTAGCTATGTACCATTCAAATGATCTTTTTCCACAAGGGAAAATATTTCAGTAGAAAATACTGTTACAACTTCAAATGTATCTTTGAAAACACTCATTAAAAAACCCAAAACATCTCCATTTTGCATTTATCTCTTGCCCTTTGTCTGCCTCCCCATTCTATTTGATGCTGAATTCATATGCATTTATCTTTTATCACCTTTGCTTTACCCTACAGCTCACTTTTTCTGTTCTAGCTTTCTAACACCTTCTTTAATTTCTGAAGTTGTTGTATAATAAATGGACAATTATTAGCTCATTCAAAAATGGAGATGTTCCCAAAAATTCAGAAGTGGGAAGTGTAAGTATGCACACACACACAGAGTACATATGGCATTATCATTTTACTGCATTCAGTGATGAGGAATAAAAAAGATGTACTGGAAAAGAAATTCTTCAAAGTCCCTTTTTAAGGTATTACAAAACCAAAGAATTTGCTCCATTTTTTATTTTGCAAACCAGAAATGGCTTCCAAAAGAAATTAATCCTCTTTTTTTTTTTTTTTTTTTTTTTTTTTTTTAAATAAAACACCTCTACAGTTTCTCTTAACCTAAAATAAACATAAGCACCACTTATCTGTCATCATGCATTGTTTCTGTTTCCAGCTTGCTGGCAGCCAGCTACAAGTTTCTCTTGGGATTTTGCTTCTCTCTCAAAGCTAGGTAAGTGTTACTCTCCTGCTTCTCTTGGTATCTAATCCATTATTTCTGGATTGAAGATTTTATGCTTTTCTCTCAACACCTGTCAAAGGCATTTCCTTCTCCAAAGCCACCATCCTCTCTTTTCCAATTAGTCACTTCCATTCATTACCTAATCAATCCACAAATAGATGCTGATCGCTTTCCTGGGGAGGCAGTGGTGGAGGTCCAAGTGGTGAGAAAATAATCTATTTGAATACAAAATTCCGTATCAAATATGAAACCCCCCACTTGCCCAGACTCTCTAGGGTTCAGAGGCCTGCCTAAATAAAAATCAGTTTTCCAGGGATGGCACTGACACTTGTCAGAGTTTATAGTCTGTCCACAACTCTAGGAAGTTATTGTTAGCACCTGAAGGGAAGGTGACCACTTAAAAGAAACGCTCCGCTTCAGAGACCCAAAGGGTGTTTCTAATGCTGTCCTATCTTTCCAACAGCTCGTGATGCCACGGTTAGGTTTTGATTGATTACCCACTTATCTCATTCTCACACGGTAACCCTGCTAACACTGAAAATACTTTTAAATCATCGATTTCTTCCATGGTTCTTGGGACAGGCTCCTATAGGGTGCTCCTGAACAGCATGGAGACTTGTACGAATGGCCTCATAGGTCTGTTCAAAATGCATTTGCTGGAATATCTGTAGCCATGTAGCAGGGAAAATACTCTCAGGTGGGAATACAGGCAGGCTTCTCCTATGCAAGTTGTTGAGCATTCTCCACCACTATTCAGTTATAAAAAACTATTTGTAGGACACAGATTCTAAATCTCAGTTCTACCAATATTACTGTAAATCACCGCATACGTCTCGGTGACGTGAACAATACAGTAAGATTATCTGTGGTCCACAAATAATTTATCATATTTCTTACCGCTCAGACATCTCCCTCAAAGTCAGAAGAAGGTCTGGGAGACAGGGAATATACACATTCAACAGCTGCTCTCTGGGTTGTTGGTATGGTAACATGCATCTCTCCTTGATTACCCTTTTCTACTTCTGACTTTCAAGATCATTTGTCTAACATGTGACAAGCCTATCCTAAATCCCAAATTTTAAGAAGCTTGGAGTCTTCAAAATACATTAATTCCCAAATTTGCCAATACCCCTTGAAGATCCCAAATTAGATAACAGCTTTGTATTACGTATATTCACTGAATTGCATTGTCGTACAGTGGAAAAAATTAGAAAACAAGACCTGAGATTTGAACCTGCTTAAGCCAACACAGCTTGTGTATTAAATGTATCCGTCTATAAGCGGGCCCATCCAGAATCATGTGCTCCAATGTCTGAATTCTTTGTCCTGTCAGACTGCCTCAGGGCTTAAACTGCTTGCACACCTCCAGCTATGCTCCCTCCCACGAGGTCCACAGCACTCCCCAACCCCAGGCACCAACTGTAAGCACAAGCATGCTTCCATGTTAGCTACGGGGAGGTCATTCGCATGCTCCACACACAGCAGCTCCTTTGGAGCTCGAGATGCTCCATGCTTCAAGCACAGCAGCCCGAGATGCTCCAAAGGACAGCCACAAGCTTCCACTCATTTCTTTTCAGTTGTTCATATTGTTTCCAAGGCAGCTGTATTTGTGTAGGGGGAATACACAGAATAGGTGGAGCTTCTAAAAGAGCACAGTCTCCAGCTTCTCCTTGCTCCGTACCAGCTGCGCTAGGTAGTAGGAGCATCTCCTGTCTTAGGGATGCAGTGGGCTGTAGACACGCAAGAGCACAGTCCCTGCTTGCAGAGGTGCTGGCAGGGGAAGAGGTTTGTTGGACAGACACTCCCAGTTTGGATAGAGTTGGAAACAGAATCAGAAATAATGACTCCCTGTCTCACGGGTTAATAGCCAGACAGCCCACTACTGTAACCACTCTGGGATCCTTGGATGACAAATAAATGGGTAGGCACAAAATATCAGCAGTAAACCCTGAAAGCAGCAATTTCTGTCCAGTGAGATGATAGAAACCCAGTGAAGTGATTTGCTCTGCCTTCTAGTGGTGATCAACGCAAAGGTTCAGCAGGAAATCTAGAGATTTTCAGAAGTCAGTACACTTTACAGTTTCAAAGGAGTGTTCCCTTTCACAGGTTCCTGTGAGACAGGGAGATCCACCAGACCTTTCTGTATATGAGAGGATGCACCTTGCTCTCCACCACCCCACAACAAAAGCAAACAACCGTAGCTCAGACAGGGCGGACAGCTGGCAGCTCTGACAGATACAGCCAAGAATGGCAACCTAGTCCCACCTTTGACTTCCCAGCATCAAACACATCAAACACCTTGCAGTTGCCCCATTTCTTTAAGCAAGGCAGAGCAGGTTATCAACTGAGTCTAGTTGCAGACAAAGGCAAGAACCTCTCTCTTCAGAAGATCTCATCTATCAAATTTCTCCCCTACTTATACAAAGTCTTCCTTTGTCCGTCCTCTTCCTGATGGGGCTCTTGATCTTTCCCGCCTAATATTTTTTCCATCTAATACATTTGCCTGCGCACTAACTGACTTCAGGGCACAGCACACGTCCAGCTGCATTTTCTTTTCCAATTTCTATTTTATCATTTGTAGCAGATGCCATTGCTCCAAAGCAGGACACATGAAGATATAACGTTAGAGCCTCTGAAAATGCACATGTTAATGAAGTTAAACAGCCCAAAACACAACCCTTTGGAGTTCCCTTTCTGGATCCATTTAGTGTTTGCTTGAACAGCCTCTGTAACTTGCAAACATTACACTCAGTTTTCTGTTTGCTACACGGGATACTCCTCAAGGCCAGGACCTCATGTCCTCACCTATTTGCTGTGCTTTGTCCTCTCTCTCCAGAGTTACATGAGAAATGGTAAAAACAAGCAGCATCCACATCGGGGTGTTTGCAGTGGGACAGAAAGCTGTGCATTCCCGGGAACCACCTGCTTGGTTCCCCCCTTCCTTACCTTGTTCACATTCTCAAATCCCAACCATTTCCCTCAACCAGCAAAATGCAGGAGGGTGCTTTGCTCCCCTCCAGCACTGGAAAGGAAGCTGCCTGCACTTTAGCAGCCGCTGAACACAAATACTTTCCTTGGGTGAAGTGGCTCCTCCCCAGCCCTTCAATTTGACAATGATGTCCTAAGTGCAGCAAAGTAGTTACGCTTCTCTCACCCAAGGCACTCAAATCATGAGTATTTCAGTGGGGGAAAGGTGAGCCAGTCTGAACCAGTTTGGAAGAAAGACAAATGACAGCCCACCCCCAGAACCTGATCTGAGCAGCTTTTGAGTTTGAAGAAGCACCATTGCAGGAGCAGGCTGGAAACTAGGACCATGCGTGGCAATCAGTTAGCTGAGGGGAATGTGCTCGAGCTTGTAGGTCACTAACCCTGGGAGGACAAGGAGTGTGTATAGACACAACAATTAACATGATGAGTCATGCTGAGAGAGCATAGGGGAGTGGGGGACGGATGCGACAAGGAAAGATAACACCTTGCTGTTAATTGATGGTAGTTAACCACCAATCATGGATTGCCTAGTATGCAATGCTTAGCTCAAAAGAACCAATCTGTTTAAAATGTGCGACTTCTGAAAGTATATATACCCGTGTTTCTATACAATAAATCGACATTTGCTTGCATCAAGCTGCGTCCCGTCTCTCCATCGCAGCACACCATGCCTATATTTTCTGTCACTGGCTTTCATTGCCCTGCTTCTCCATACATCCCACAGGCTGTGTGAAGCTCTCCGTGGACAGGAAAGCCTGTTGGGAAGGGGAGGAGGCCGTGCCCGCAGGATGCCCGGTTCCGTGGAGCCCCTGGAGAGGGGCCGCAGTGCCCAGGCGCTCCAGAGGGGCATGGGGAGGCCACGGGGAAGGGCCACAGCGGTGCCACCGGTGCTCTTGAGAAAGATGGGGCCAATGGGTGTTATGGGCTCGACACCGAAACTGCCATGCCACGTTCTGTGGACTGTGCTGCACGCGAAATCAAACCAGATGATCCCTTCTGCCCTTACAATTTAGCTACAGTAAAATCTTACCATACTTCCTTCCCGCCCCCCCTAATGTAAGGAATATTTCTTTGCAAAGCCCAGATACAGGTTTCTTTTCAGTTCAAGAGAGCCACCTTTTTTTTTTTTTCCTGAGAAGATTCAGAGGTCATTGCTCTTCTCTGAGATTTACTACTTTTTGTTACTTGCTCTTTGAGCCATGAGAAAAGAAAGTGTCTGTCTTAAAAGCTGCTCTCATTGAGTAGAGCACAGCTATTCTGGGTGCCTCGTGGAGAATGGCTCCCAGCTTTTTTTTTAGGCAGCCGCATCAATTTACAAACCAGAAACACCTCTGTCTGGGTCTGCTGTCTCCCTCTTTTTGAACCTGGTGGTTTGACATGAGTGAGGTTTTGAGCAGCCTAAACAATGCCACCGGTCAGATCGTGTCGATGATCTTTAAGACGGGGATTGGCATTGTAGGCTACTGCTTACACCAGAGATCAGCAGCAGCAGCACAAATGCCTGGGAACCTATTTTATAGGTTGATGTTAATGATTTATAGCATTACCTCAGCTGTAGTCTCTCTGGAACAAACAGTTGAGTGTGTTTTGCTCAAACTTTAAACACCACAACTTCAGCTGGTTGTAATAACAGTCTCCATTCTCATCCTGCGAGGGAGTCAGGTCAGCCAGTGAAAGGTCAAGTAAAGCCTGACTCTTGAGAAATGTGCATTACTTTGTGAGGCAAAGGTGATTTGGCTCAAACCTTTGGCAGGCTGGTAAGGAAACAGCACGTAGATGCTCCACAGGAAACCTTCCCTAGGCATGCTAGGGGCAGGAGCCAGGAGTGATGGACAGGCAGTACCTTGCCTCCACCCCTGGAAATCCAAACACAGGGGCACCAACAGGAGAATATTTTGTGATTTCAGTAAGGGAGGCCACCACCTCAAAGGGCTGAGAAAAAACAATGGGATTGAACCACACAATTTCTTTATGCCTCTCATGGCGAAAAGGCCAGAACTTCACCTTGTTTCATATGTGCAAACACAACCCAGACCAAACATGAGCAAGGTGGTCCACACACTCAGTACTTTCCCTGGGAGCCAGCTGGTCAGCTAAGGAGAAGTGGGAGCCATGTTAAATGACATCTGTTTATGTATTTATTTATTCATTTTCTATTGAGGACACACTAATCTTCAAAAATTCATCTTCTCAGAAGCTGCAAAATACATTTTCCACTCTTGTTGACCCTTTGGCTTTGTGGAATCGCAGCCTGATATATTATCTGATAATCATATTACATACCTGAGCGCTGCCTTTCATCCATTCCCTGGTGCAGGTTGGTTGAGTCACACAAAATGAATACCGATGGGGTGGCATTTACACGCCATGCATCCTGGCTGGCTACGTACGCGAGAGCATGAAGGTCACCCACTGAATTGTTTTGTGCTTTAGTCAATATTGTCCCATGTGCTCCAGCAGCCCTGTTTTCAGAGAGCATTATCTAATTGGAAACCAAATCTCTGCATCAGAATGCCAGCCAGGAGGCTCACCCAGGTCCTTCCTTTTCTCTGTGCCACATCCACCTGTATTGGATACTAACAACTTTCATCTTTACCAGGAAAAAAAAAATAGTAGTACAAGAGCTTATTTGAACACTGTACACGAGATAGGTGGAAGCTGAAATGGCAAAGATGGGAGGGGTAAGCGTGGTTTCTAAGGAATTGGAAAACAGCTGGGGAAAAGGGTAGCAATAAAAAAAAGTTCCATGCATATTGATGCAGATCTTCAAAAAATGTATTTATGTGTTTGCTTTTTTGACTTATTCTCATGCCTTACCCTGAAGGAACCCCTGTGACTCAGTTTGACAAATGCTGTGGAATACCTGAAGTAAACAAGCTCCATATTTGTACATGTATTTGCACCTGTAACCCAACCCTACAACATTTTTGTGTTTACCATAAATACCTATTTGTTCCATCCCATCAGAAAGATCGGAGGGCCTTAGAAGTACATCAAATCTAAAATTCTCATGGTTGATGTCATGGAGACATGTCTTTCAGGAAAAAAATGGGAGCACAGAAAGATCTCTGGCTTATACAGTGCTACACAGGAGGGCAGGGACAAATGTGAGTGCAGAACCCAGGACGCGAGTACTAGCGTTTCAGTGAAGGACCACCAAGGATCGCTTGCAAAACACCCTTCACGTACCGAGCATGTGAGCAGCTCATGATGTGATGAACCCGTGTCGATGTGTTGCGTGATGATGAGCGACGAACCCTGCCAGAGATCTGCCCACACACCCCTTCCTGGGCAGCCACAGCTCCCCCCTGCGCTTTGGCTAACCTCCCCACCGCACGGCAAGAGCACTCCTGTTCCAACAACTGCCACTCCGCTTCATCCCAGCTACAGCCGAGGGACACAAATTATGGAGAGGAAATTTAACCATCTTCTCTGATTTCCTCTGTGTGGGGGTAAAAAATAGTGAGCCAGAAAACACAGATGATCGCATAATTGGTTATTGATGAGCGCCAAGGGCAGCAGCAACTGTTTGCACTGAGAGAAAAATCTCGGATGCTGCATGATGTCAGCATTGATCTGCTTTACCAACAGAAGGAAACATCCTGCGCGGGGTCAGGTGCTAGAGACAATTAACCAGCAAACACGGAGCGGGGAAGCAGCTGATCTGCCCGATGAAGAGATGCTTGCTGCTTTCCTTGTGGGTGCCGTTCATTGCTATGGAGATAATACCTACAGCAAACCTGCCTGCTCTGCGCTACGAGTGCTAGGGCTGCAGCATAGGGCCAAAACCTTTCCCACCAAATCAAATTCTGCTCATTCAAAACCAAGAAGCACTTCCCTGCAATCCCAAGCAGCTGATGGGGACTGGTGGAGCCCTGGAGAAGCAGGTACCAAGAGGTGCTCTGTGTTTGCAAACCCTGTTCTTTGTGCCTCTTTGGTGAACTTTTAACAGCGTAGACCTGAGGCTCTTTAACTTGCTCTTCTTTAACTCTTTTCTCCCACTGCTTTGTTCTTTCTTCCCTCTTTCTAACCCCAAATACTTTGTTTTCCTTCTCTGCCCTGGTTCAGTTCACCTCTGCGTTTCCTCCTCTGCCAATGCATGGCTCTCTTCCCCTCCATGCTTCCCCAGCTCCCATTCTGCATCCATTTTCTTTGGATAGCTCCACATGTACCATCCCCTCCGCTTTTCCCTTTCACTCTCCACACCCACATCTTCCTTCCTTCGTGCTCTCTCCCTCTGTCTTTCATCCTCTTTCTTTGCCACCTGCCAATTCCAAGCCTGCCTGTGCTTTCCAGTTCTTTTCTTCCCTGATGCCATTTCAATTATTGGCCGATTCTCTGCTCGCTTTCCTCTCCCTCTCTCTCTTCCCCCTCTTCTCTCCCTCAGGGACACAAGCTTGTCTCTCTCCATTTGTTTCAGGGATGCTGTTGCTGTGGGGTTTTAGACATTTGCAGGTTTGTTTGTTTTTATCATCACACCCCTCTCTTGCTGTTTAGCTGCTTGTCACTTCACTTTCCTCTTTCTGCCTACCCCAGCCAGAGCATCATTATGTCCTTTCCCTGTCTCAGCCCATCATTTCCCACAGAGGCCATTATTATTAACCATGCCGGGAGATGTATGAGCAGCGGTCAGCACGGTCAGCAGGGCTCTGTTTCAAATTGATGGGAATCAGAAATGGAAGTGGCACAGCAGGCACGGGGGAGCGCCAAGTGGAAAGGGAGCCATGGCACCTCGCAGGCCAGAGCTGCGGAGGAAGGGCTGGCAGCAGAGCTGGAGGGGTCTCCAGCACCCACACCCTGACAGCTGCATCTTAATTAACATCCCCCATCCAAAAGCTGGCTGCAGCCAGCCAGTGTGAAGGATTCTCAGTGATCCAGACACTGCCTGTTGCTCTGTAGATCAAGCCTCATTTTACAGAAACACGTCTCCGTCAGCCTCCTGACATCTCCAGGCCAGACAGAAATTCCTTTCAATTAAAGAGCTTGCAGGAGGATCCCATTACTGTGGTAGGTATCTCAAGCACAGGAAAGGGTTGGAAGAGCTGCTGCCAGCACCAAGAGGGGAAAGGTAGGAAGAGGCTATGAATATTGGTTTCTGATATGGATACAGGGAGAAGAGCTGATTCCCAGTGCAGGGTGGTGGTGAGAGGAGGGGAGAGCGTCTCTGGCAGCTGCATTGTGGCATGGTGGGGATATGGCCTGTGACAACCACCAAGATTGATGGAGATGTTTTATGTTTGCAGAGAGAGGAGGGGCTTCCTCCTCACTGCTTTGGAAAGCGGAGGAGAGCGAAGTGCAGAAGACATCCAGTGGCTGGGGGAGGCTCAGTCTTCAGGCCTGCTCGGCCTTGACTCCCACAGCAATGCTTATTTAATGAGCTAACGAAGCAGAAGCAGGGGAAGCCTAAGTCTTGGTGTCCTGGATGTCTGAGGATGGAGCACATCCTTGAGATGGTGCTCGTAAACACCAGCATGCTGGGTTCCTGCTTCTGACAGGCATCATGGAAGGCAGCCTTCTTCCTAGCTCTCTGCCAACTACTGCTCCTTCACTCTCAGAGCCCCCAGACCTCCTGGCATGAGGAGGGGCTCCAGCAACACTCCCGTCCCGAGCACCACGTGTATAGGGCAAACGCTTTGGAGACTGCCATACCCTGCTAGGGAAGAGCATACTGAGACAGCAAATATTCTTGTCTTCTTGCACGACACCCCAGTACAAGCTGCACTCTCTTTCAGAAGCTTACAGGGGGTTGCATGGTTTTAATAACCCTGCTCCTTTGCACTTTTGCAAGCCTAGGAATTAATGTTAAGTTACCTTTTAAAATGGCCTTCAGAACACTGAAAAATGCATATTGGAAAGGATTGCTTAAAATTGCTCAACCAGCCTTGTCTCTGCTGCCTTTCCCCACAGGCATCGTTTAGTTATTGCCTGCATATAAATTAGGCAGGCTTTGACGGAAGAGCTATTGACAAGGGTACTTCATTCCATTTTCTTTTCCTGACCTGGGGAATTCTGGAGAGGAAGGAGTCTACGTTACAAATGGTCAGAAAAAGGACAGTCAAGGAACAGGGGGATTGCTTTGGTACGTGGTTATTTGCCATGTGCTCACCTCTACTAGGCTGATGTCTAGTAAACAACAGTGGTCTGGTCTTTGGGTTTGTAGGCTAGCCAGCTAAAAGAGTAGCTTTTGCTAACATTAGTATTTTGACAGTACTTTTATATTTAAAGTCACTTGCAGAAAATCTGTTCTGGATAGCCCTCCTGAATGAAGCTGTCTCCTTGTGAACCTATTTCCAGGATCTTAAGAGATGATGCACACCATTTGCATAGCGATGCGAAGATGGGTCCAAGCGGTTTCTGTTTGCAACCTTAAAGTTGAATTTCCAAGCTATGGTTTGAGAGGGGGAAACAGGAAATTTGCAACATTCCCTCCTAGAGATACTGACAATGTATAACCACTAGATTAAAAAGAGGAGCTGTCAAGGGGAGGGACAACCTACAGGCAAAACAGAGTGATGTGACAAAGATCAGCAACACAAGACCACAGTCACAAGGCAACACTTGCTACTAGGATATTCATTCTTAGGCTGGAAATGTGCAACCTCCCTGCTTAGGTACAATTCCCATACAATTTCCAGGCACTGACATCCTGCCCACGAAGGCTGTTCCCTTTGAGGAAGCTTTGAGGCCTTTCCAAACTATACGGAAACAACCCCGATTATATAACTGAGTTTCCCCCCTGCCCCCACCCCACTTCTTGTCATCAAAGTTATCCTTGACAAGAGCAACTGATTAAAATGCAGTTGGGCCCCACAGACCAAATTATAAGATGAGAAATTGCTGGGAAAAGGTTCCACATGTGAGACCCAGCTCAGTTTTTGACTCATTCTCCCCTCCAAGCTCGGTAATACATACTTTCCTGAAAAACTGTTCCCTGAACACAAATTAAGGACTTTGAGGCTTCTGGGCTGGTTGTTTTTTTGGTTGTTTTTTTTTTTTTTTTCTGCAGGGAAGCGTTCTTGAGTGAGAAAGTTTAACCCTTCAGTGATGTGGGTCCTGTTACACACAGACGTAGTGCGAAGTTCACAGATGATGGCAACCACAACCCTATTGTATTTTAGCACAAGCTAGGCCAATATGATGGGAAATCTTAGACAAATTTATGCAGCATTTTGGAAGAATTTTAAATGTAAACTTTTTAAAATGCCTACAAGCTACTGTGTGGGCAAGAAATTTCATAGTGGTCACAGTGTTTTCCAGAAGAGAGCTGCAATACAGAAATACCTCTGAATCCCCATAACCAGGACTCATGAAAAACATTCACCCTTACAGAGAACAATCTTTTCCAGTACAGCTGGGGATTTAAGCCAACAACTGCGTGCAAATTACAAGAAGCCATGAAAAAAGTTAGAAAAACATCTAAGTAATGAAATAAATCCATTTACAGAAATGGTCCTCTGTTCAACACCTCAAGAGCGGTCTGAAACTTTTCAGGATGCTTCCAACTCGGTTTAGGTTAAGAGAAGTACTTTTTCAGACAGATCAAGTTTGGCTGAGTAGCCTAGATTCGGAGGCATGGGCAGGTGCCAAAAGGTGTGTTGCAACTTAATCTCTGTGAAGAATGCAATTTCTTCAAAAGGCAGAGGTACTTGGCTTCCCATTTAAGACCGTGGCACATTTTATTTTGACTACAGCAGCCACAGCAGCACTGGACAGAAGACAATTTTATACGGCAAATCAGCTGACTAAGACGGCTCACACGCTCTCACATACATACGCAGACAATCATTGTCTTCTGGGATAGGAATAATGCCATAAATGACACACACACAGAGTATTTTCTTAAAAGTGATTAATGCCTTAAATTACATACTCCGATACCAAGCAACGTCCAATCGTTTTGTAAAGGCATTTAATTTGCAATACAATTAAGTTCCTGGATGATGCTCAACATTAGCAAGACAGACAGATAGACGAGGGAGACGAATGGTCAGCAGAGTTTTGGGTAGAAACTGCTGGTACATTAAGTACCTGATGCAGGAATCAGGGAACTTAAATACCCGCATATCCCTTGTGACCACTTAGTTTGAATAAGAGAAACAAGGACTTGTGCTCAGTGACTCAGCTAGCGCTCACCTAGAGAGAAGTGCAGCAACCCAAGGAGAGCAGAGGGCCCCAGAGGCTGTGAATAACTCAGCACCATTATTACTCTTTCTAAGGAGGTTATAAAACTCTTCTAGGGCTGGGATGGCACCAAAGAGGGAGAGAACTAAAAGGAAAGTAGAATGAATAAATACTCTATTTCTGCTGAAGGCCTGTGCAGCAAGCAGGGAACATTAGAGTTTTAGAAAGTCTGGGCTGACTGAGCTGTCCTGGAGAAACCCCATGCACATGTTCTGCTCTCTGCCTGGTGCTATTGCAGCCTTTCAATGGGAGAACAACACTTGAGGGGTGCTCCAAAGCAAGAGTGAGGGGTACTGGCCCTGCTGGGAGGCAGGGCTGGGAGCGCAGGAAGGCTGCAAAGCACTGGTTGCATCTCCAGAGTCACTATTGAAGGCAAAAGGACTCCCATTTTCACCAGCAGAACTTCGCAACCCTCTCCCCCAACGCCCCTACAACGCCCTAAGCTCAAAGACGTGTAACAGCTCTGCAAGTCTTTATTCAACCCCCCTGCCCACCTGCAGAGAGTTTCATGGATACCCGGTGCCCCCTGCCCTCTCAAACACAGTGACCAAAAGCCAGTGACAGAAGACCTGACACTTCATTTTTGCCATCGACCTTTGTTAAACTGCCTGCTAGAAAGCCCCTCTGCACGGCATGGAGAACAGCCCTCTGGAGCAGCTGAGGGTTTCCTAGGACGAGAAAATGTATTAGTGCCCGTATGTGTGGCACTGCCTGAACCTGACACTTTGAGGACATACGTCCTCCCCTCCCAGACCAGGCAGGAGTGCCTGATGTGGCAGGTGGAGCAAGGAAAGCTGTGTGCTGGACCTCACCTTAGCACACCAGAGGGAGAGACGGGCAGAGCTGAGTTTGCTTGGCACTGGTAGCAGCTCAAGGACTCCCACAGCAGTTTTTCCTGCTGAAAAAAATATCTCAATAGTTCTGACTCCGAGCTGCCCCTGCCCAGCATCATCTCCCTTGACCACGCAAGGTCACACACCACTCTGCTGTGGCTTCAGTAGCGCTGGCTGTGCTCTCCCTCCTGATGGGACCCAACGCGTTCACACCTTATCGCTCCACGCAGCCAGACGGGTTAGGTGTATCCCGTGGCACATTACCAAGAAAAGATGACTTCGCCCTGAGTACAGGCATGAGGGATAGCAGGGAGGGAGCCAAAGCCTCCCCAACGAGGGAGAAACACAATCTTATGCAGAGAGGGGGACTTGGGACGCTCAGTCTCCAGCTGATATGTCAGGGCTGGAGAAACACCCACACTTCCAAACACAGCCCTGATTCCCAGACTGTCAGGAGAAAACCAGACAAGGGGCAACCCTTGGCTGCTTTTAAAACATTTCTACGTTGATTCCTCCTTGAGATACAAAGCAGTGAGTGAGATGAAATCTCCTCTTACTTGAGCCTTATTTTTCATAATTATGCATCTTTAGTGTTTCATAACGACCAATTTAATCACTTTTGCCGTTTAGAGGGCTACAACAGCCAATCATGGTAATGGGCTTGGTATTTGGTAGGAACCATTTAACGCCCAAGAGCCCTTGTTCTGAGTCACTTGATGCCACTTAAGTTTGACAGACAGACTCTCATTAGCACAAGTTGCAAAACCTCTCAGATGAAGCTCATTTCTTTTAAACAAACTCTGCTCAGTGATCCCCAAAGTCTCGGAGTGAAGAAATTTTTAGCTCACTTCAGATCCAGGCAGGTCTGTGGAAATTAATCAGCATATTTCACCGTTCTGGGGGCTTTCTATGAAATTCTCTACCTTCCCTCCTTGCGGTTGTTCTCTCCTACCCTGCACGTCAGCCCTGTTCCCCTGTGGCCAGCCAGTGCCTGTCTCCTGCAGGGCCACCAGGGGTTATGTGACCTTTCCTTTTCACGTGTAACCTTCTGCTCCTTGCTGACCAGCCCGCACCTGCCTCTAAGGGACAGCTCTCACAACACGACGGTTTCTTCTGGGGACAACTGAATACGCATTTGGAAACCTTTTAAAAATATCTACAGATCTCTGGCTGCTGCTAAAGCTGCTGCCCTTGCCTTTGCCATTCCTGCTACCTGATCTGTTCCTTGGACAACGATCCACAATGCAAAAACTAAAGCTCAGGGAAACTTGACTGCTTTAGATGCTCTCACATGCAAGTCTGCAACTCAACTCACAGATCTGATGACACTCACAGTCCAACAGTGCTGAGTATTTGCTTCAAATGCAACCAAAGCAGGCCTCCCTACGTAGCTTCAAAGACGAGCAGTGGGATAGCAGAGGGTGCTGCAAGGTTGTGTTTGCCGATACGTGGATGGAGACTTATGAGAAATCTACATCTACTGCAGCAAGGGTATGTGGGGAAGGGGAGAGGCTTTACTCAAGGACTTACACAGCAGAACGGATGGCTTCCTCTGAAAGGACTCCGTGTTCAGTGGGCAGCCTAACCACTCAGCATTACTAGCAAGGAAGGATCTCAGGTCTACAATGTGTGGTTTAAACTCATTGGATCTGTTCACTTCTGTAATGTTCCCCAAGAACGATTTGCCCTTTATATTCTCCCTCTTTACTATTATATCACAGCTATTGTACATGCAATGAGACTCCACGTTGTAAATGTAGGAGTGCTAAAAGGAAGATATGTGAGCAGTTACCTCCTGGATGAGAGAAGAAAGGCATATTTTGTGGCATGGTCTGATGGGACAGAGTAACATCTCACCCTGTGAGCAGTCTGAATGCTTCAGTAATGCAACTAGGTTAAAAACACAGTATGCTGAGCTAAAGGAGTCAAAATCAGTCCTTAGAAAGGAAAACCCTGCATTCAACACTACTTGCAGCTAATGTCAACATCTTCCATGCCTGCTGCTTTCTGACACACGAAATGGTGACCTGAGAGAACGGATGGTAGGTTGCCCTGTATCTGGACACTCTGAATGGACCCTGTGTCTAAACCACCGTGTTTGGTTCAAGCACAACTGATGCAGTATTCTCAGTGCCATAATTAAAATGGATTCTGTTTCACCAGGCACAGGCAGACAAAACCACAATATTAGAAGTCACTGTGTGCACCTGTCCAAAGTTGAAAAGAGCATTAACAAATGTTATGATATATTACTTGAGAAATAGCTTGATGCCCCTTAATTAGAGGCTGCCTGCTAAGGTGCACTCAGCAGGAGAAGAGTTAAGGTTGCATTTGTAACCTTAAATCTCACCTTACCTGGCTTGTGGGTGCTTAACTGTGCAACTTTAATGTGTTCTTATCAGAGCATTTTTATTGAGCCATTATTAACATCAGTTAGATACAATCTCGCATTTCCCAGATCCGCCCCCCCTCCCCCCAGCCACACGTAACAGGAGACTCAAAGGAAGCATTTAACTCAACCTCTGCTATTGCCCTCCAGACACGGAGCGCCACTAGTTCCCTAGCAGCTTCCTTAAACGGGACTAAAGTTTTGGTTGCTATCTTGCATGCCCTCGGCCAGCCTGCACACTGAAGGAAATCCTCTACTGATAATTAATAAGTTCCCCTGACACTGGCTGCTCATTAATCTATTATTTTTCTCCTCTAATTACTTTTGTCTGTTCGAGTTAACAGTCTTCTTCCCTCATCTTCCCTGGGTCTCACACAGGAGACACTGCATGGCAAATGTGACTTTTCTTTGTCCCCAAGTCCCTTACAGATGCTGCTCTGTGCATGGGCTCCAAGACCCCCCCGGCATTCCCTGAGGCACAACCAGCCTCTCACATGGGCTGACTCGCCTCTCCACAGGGCTGTATTTCACCCAAACTATGGTACAAGCAGCTTCAGGCTTCTGAGCTGGGGCTGGCTGAAGGAACATCTAGGGAGCATGGGCTTCCCATATCCACCTGTGCTGCCCCCTGGAAAGCTCCCAAGAGCTACGAGGAATCCTCCTCACAGCAGTCAAGTGGTTGCAGATCTCCCTGCAGGAAAGGGGGCCATATACAATTGCACAGTGCAAGGAGCACCTCTACCTGTGCATGCCCTGACTTCCTTTCGCACCAGGAGGCTCTATCCTGTATTGGGTCTGGCTGAGATGGAGTTAATTTTCCCCACAGCAGCACTCACAGTGCTGCACTGTGTATTCGTACCTAGAAAGGTGTAGGTAACACACCAGTATTTTAGCTACTTTTACTATTCAGCGCTTGCACAGCATCACGGCTGTCTCTCCATCCCCTCCTCATCAGTAGGCTGGGGGTGGGCAAGATCATGGGAGGGGACATCGCTAGGACAGCTGACCCAAACTGACCAAAGGGATATTCCATACCATGTGACATCTGCTCAGCAATAAAAGCAAAGAGAAAGGGGGGCAGGGGGGTCATTCATTATTACGTTGTTTGTCTTCTGGAGCAACTGCTATGTGTACCAAAGTCCTGCTTCCCAGGAAGTAGCTGGACGTCACCTGCTGATGGGAAGCAGAGAATAAATCTTTTGTTTTCCTTTGCTTTCACACATGACCTTTGCTTTTGCTTTATTAAATTGCCTTTATCTTGACCCATGAGGTTTCTTCCACCTTATTTTCTCCCCTCCCTGTCCTGCTGAGCAGGGGAGTGATAGAGTGGCTTGGTGGGCACCTGGCAGCCAGCCAAGGTCAACCCACCACATACTCAAAGACTAACAGTCAGCACAAATTAACTTTAAGTCCCTTGGGGAGAAGGGGAGACAGAAGCAGGAACCAATTATTTATCTGCTTGGAATATGCCCAAGTACAGCAGAGATAAATGCAGGAGATATAAGTGGACGTGTCAGAGACAGGCTGAAGTTGCAAAGTTTGGAGCCTGATCTGAGCTCCTCCAGTTCAAGGAATTTCTGAAATTTTGTCTCTTACTATGATTGACACTACAAATACTTATTCTCTGTCCCCTTCATGCAGCTGCAGTTCAGGCGGTACAGACAGGCTTTGGACATGCTGCACAACCAAAGGACGGCAGGTACAGTATCACTCAGGATACTGTCTTCTCCTCTACTTTTATTTTTTATGGTTAAAATTTTCATTGTGAAACTGCTATGTTGCACACTTCTACCATTAAGGAAATGCAAACCTTTGAGGTTGCTGGATAAGGCTGGTAAACGTCAAAAAGCTTACCTGTGCAGCAAAATGCACGCACAGACAGCAGCATGGTGAACATACAAATGAACACACAGCAAAATGCTCACAAATAATGCATAGGGCAGTGTGCACCTGCATACTCGTGTGTGGCTTTCACAGATCCACAAGCTGCACAGCAGGTAAGGATGGTGGCAACAATGTATGCTGACCGTTATGGCACATGGACGAAGATGACCCTGCCCTCAACCAGGCCCATACAACAGGGCAGTGACCCGCAGGCACCCCCAAGAGGAACCCAGGGACCCCCTGAGAGGCTGCATTGCTCTTCCCTCTGCCTACCCCAGACTTGCAGCTGGCTCATTTCCATGGTGCCTTGCCTGGGACACAAGCCAGGACAAGATGTGGACTCTCTGAGCTGCCCAGTACAGTGTGCCATGGATGTGGTCCTGTCCTCATGCCATGACCCTTCCAGTCTGCCACAGCCCTCAGTCAACGTGGCTGAAATCTCTCACCATCAACACCTTTCCCAGGCCATCATTACCTGCATCACACTTTCCTTGCTTGCAGCTCGCACTGATCCTGTGGCAAGGATATGCACATCTTTCAAATGGCTCAAGTCACCCCAAACGGGGCGTGAACTGCAAAGGCTGCATCAGACGGCAGCTCTCGCTCCCCTGGGGGGGCCTGCACCCACCACCCCCTCCCAGCCTCCTCGCTGCTGCCTGCTTTGCTCCCGTGCTGCAGTGACACTGCGGTGGGCACTCACTGCGAGTTTACGAGAAAGGATGATTTGTTCAGCCAGTGCATGAAAAAATACAGAGTACATGAGAAAAGGCATATTTTTCAGCTGCTGTTTAGAAAGAAGTAACTGAAGAAGAAATAAGAACAACACTTTTGTACATGGACCTCTTAAAAAAAAACCAAACAAAAAACCACAACACCCTGCATCATGTTTTCAGTCTCTAATGTTTTTCTTCATCCAGAAAAGGGAGGGGTGTTGTGAAGCCACATCTCTGAAATGCTTACAAAGGAGGCTGAGGAAGGAAAAAGAGCACAAGTGTTCACAGCGCCTGGGCCTGTTGCAGCCTTGCGTTACCAAAATAGCTCACTGTCTTCAGCTGGGAGACTCCCACTTCCACTACAGCTGTATTCAGACCTGGGAGAGAGGCTCCCCGCTGCAGGAGGCTGAGTGACACCTGACCTTGCTGCGGTCCTCACGGCAAGCAGGTTTGGGATGTCTTCCCCCGAAAACTGACTTGTTCTTTGCCCTAGGCCTATCTCTGTACAGGAGGTTCTTGCAAATAGTCTTGCTTCTCCCTGCACCCTTGTTCTCTCTCACTATTTTCCAGCTGTCACTAGAGCTGGGAAATATATAAGCCAAGTGGCTTCATCGGTGGGATTGGCGTGGGGGTGGAGGCAGAGGCAAAAGGCAGCCAGATGATCGTGTGGGAGAAGCCAGAAGGGGTGAAGGCTTTGGGGGCTGTGCAGAAAACTCCCTCCAGACATCACTGTCCTGGCAGGACCCGTGTGCCGCAGTAGGTGCTGTCATCCATGCTCACTGGGGTCCTTAGACAAGGGGAGACAGTAGTTCTGGCTCCAGTGCGGAATATATCGGGTACTGAAGTCAGTGAAGTCATTGCAATCGGTTGAAGCCACTTTAACACGCATAATAACAAAAATGGTGAAGTCTCTCTCTCTAAATGAAAAAAAGATATGCAGGGAACAGCTATAAGCTACTACCTTAACTTTCCCCTTTTATTAGTGCATCTCTCTCCTACTGTGAAGACAGTGAGAAATATGCTTGCCTAAAGTGAAAGTATTTATAGATTACAGCTACAAAGGGGGGGAAAAATCAGCCTCTCCGTTTTCTTCCTAAGGATAGCTTTCTTAAGGATGTTTGAATTGAAAGTATTAAATTTAAATGCTATGAATTTTTTTCTCTCTTTAATTCACACTCAACCTTTCTGTATCTTTACAAGCACATTTAAATTTTCAGATGCGAACTACAGCTGTAAACATGGAGCTGCCAGTGGGGAATATGACCTCCAGATGGCAGGGGAAATGGGACCCAGTCCTAAAGGACCAGCCCTTTGCCCCTGTGAGCCCAGAGAAGCTCTGCCACCAAAGGAGTAACTCCAAGCACAAGAGACCCAAAGCAGACTTGTGAGTTCAGATCACTAGAGGGAGACACGATAACACACACGCCTCAGTGTCTTGCACTCATTAACATTCTCGCCAGACAATTTGTTTTTCTGTAGTTGACTACATATAGGTTGGATACAAGAGTGCTTGATCGCAGGTTGGGAGCACAAGGCTGGTAGGAAGGAGGGCAAAATGGACAGCATCTATCATGGTAGGCAGGGCAGGCAGCTGACCTCTCCTCTTTTCATCCTAGTCATGACAGAAAAGTCCCTTGATTTCAATGGATTTGTGCTGGTGGGAATGGTGGAGAATCTGGTAAGGTTCATCAGCCTGCTTGCTGAGATCCTACTTATGGTACTGTATGGCGATTCCTTTTCCTGTCAACATTAAACATGGAAAATTTTGAATTCTCATCTTCTGGGGTGCCCAGTTCTCGCTCCCATCTCCAGCCCTCTGGGATCCTTCAAGACTAGCTCATGGAAGGAGAGGAGAGAAAGAAGCTTGTTATTGCTGAATGTCCCTACTAAACAGGAACGTCCCCACTGAGAAGCCCTAGCCTGGAGGGCAGAGGTAACGACTGCACCGCACTGCACAGACAGCAACATTGCAGCATGCAGTGAACTAGAAACAGCTGCTCCTCTGTAGGTGGATGGAAGTTTTCATATGGACACAAACCAGCTCAGCCTTTAAAATGCCATAGAAAAGACACTAACACCATGTCCAGCCACAAGTGCTACCATCTGGGAGAAGGAAAAATGGAGGCAACTCTACTAGACTCCAGCTTGCTGCAAAAAGTGGCATTTCTAGCTGGCAGGAAGACCACCGACTTGGTACACAACTGCCACATCTTGTCAGCAGCATCACAGAAAATCTTGCCAGAGGTGGAGCAGCCAAGCACTGACCAGAAGACTCCAGATGTTCCCCTCCAACCAGTGCTGGAGGCAGCAGGGCAAACTCCTTCCTCACAGCAGCCTTATTTACCTATTTCCCAGAATACCAAAATACTCGCATGGCTTTGCTCTCCCTCTCTGCCATGGGGCAGCAGAGAGAAATCGAAGCTGTTAAGAAAATGAGTGTTTCATGCAGCATCAGTGTTTGTACTGAAACAGCATCGCAGACCACAGCAATCAAAAGGGGCTCAGCTACAACAGGAGGGATCTCTGCACAGTGTTCAGTGTCTCTGGGCACAGAAGGAACAATCAAAGCCCTCCAGTGTGCTGGGCAGACAGCACATTCAGGATTTAAATTTATTATAGATGAGGAAGGGGGCAGGGGCACTCCTGCTTGTCAGCTATGCACTAAGAAGAGGGGACTTCTAAAAAAGTGAAAAATATGGAGCCAGGAGAAATGGGAAGCAAAGAGAGGTTTAAACAACTTAGGATGCCTTCTGGAGAAGCCCTGAAGAAGTTGAAACTTTGGCTTGTTTCCCAGGCTTTTTGTGAGCCAGCATCCTTTTCTTTATTTTTACCTATAATGTTCGATAAGATGAAGACTAGACTAAAAGAGAAAGAGACATCAACAGAAAAGGGTCCTAAAACAAACTGGGAGAGTATAAGAGGCAAAGTGAAAGGTGGAAGATGAGGCCACATTTTTTTGCCAGAGAGTATTTTGAGGATGCAAGGTGGGGGAAAAAAAGGAGGAAAAAGGAACCTCGTTAAAAAAATCACCAGTTGCCTCCAACATCCTAAAATGCAGGGTCAAACA
This sequence comes from Falco biarmicus, assembly GCF_023638135.1. Lineage (NCBI taxonomy): Eukaryota > Metazoa > Chordata > Aves > Falconiformes > Falconidae > Falco > Falco biarmicus. Next base: position 87,175,198 of record NC_079292.1, read on the forward strand.
AGTACCTTGTAAATCTTAAATTTCCTCATCAGGCAAAGGTAGGTAGAGGGTGGGAAGGTTGTGACATGAGAAGAGCTGGCACAGTAACGCAACAAAAGAAAACACAAAACCCAAACAAAAAAACCCCACCCCACCTCAAACAATACTCCTCTTCACGACTCTTCTACTGAGGTTTTAAGAGTGCAGCAGAGAGGCAGGATAAATCCAAATGGTTTAGATAACCAGGAAATCTCCCTCTCACTAGGTGTGACCTACCTAGTGCCTACAGGGTCAACTTGTGGTGACTCTGGCTGAGGGTTTTCTGTTTGTTATCTTCTTTGGGCATAAACTGGCTTCTCCTGTGCCAGACAAAGCACAGTAATGAGGCTTTGGACTTAGACATAATGGGAAGCAAACCAGCAGAGAACACAATGATCAAAGTTGTCCATGTGAATCATACGGCCTTCTTAGATCTCATGCTTCCAGAGACCTCTCTGCTTCCCTCACGTTCAGTGTTCAGCCCCATGAGGAGAACAGCATGCACTGCGGGAAGATACGAGTGAGCAGGGGTGTGAGATCATCTGTCTCTTTCAGTTTAGGTCTCATCCTGATCTCTAGTAACTGAGCCCCAAAGCATGAGGTTTAACATCCTTTTCAGTATTTTTGTTGTGAATAACAAGAATATCCAGATTTGTTCACATTATCCTCAGGAACACACAAACTGTTTGAGTCTTGCCAAGTTCTCGTCTTTAAATAACTTTCCATGGCAATGAGTTCTACAGCTGTTTATAAACATATTATATGTATACCATCTCAATTACACAGAGCATGCAGGCACTCTTCTGTATTCTCTATCCCTTCTAAACTTCCCAGGCTATGGTAAATTCTCTAAGACTCAATGAGAATTTCTAGCACCCTCTAGGGAGAATCAGACTGGCATATTTGACAAGCCTTCCCATCTCCTTTCATTTTATGCTGTGACATGAAACTTGGGTGTTGCAATCAATACTTATCTGCTTTGCTCTAGACTGGGTTTTATGCTGTGATTACCACTGTAATAACCAAGCTCCTTCTCTGAGCCAAAGTGGGTATCTTCCGACTGTCAGGTGGAATTTAGGAGAATCCAGACTATTCTTTATCAAACGGCCTTGCTGGGCTGAGGCTGGGAAGTTGGATCAGGGATGAGATACCTGGTGATTTTACACAGGTTTCATGCTCTGTAGCTGCTCTAGGAAAACTGAATTGTTTGCACCTCAGCTGGTTATGCACAACCAGTAAAAGCCTCAATTGTTCAACCTTGAGCTGAGCCCCACGGGGATCAATAGTGCTTTGTCCCCCTGCCACCACCTCTCAGGCTGCCACCACACATGGGTACCAACCCCATGGCCCTGACCACAGCACCCATGAGCAAGGCCCTCAGGAAGGTTTCAGCCTTGTGGTTGAAAGAAGCAGAAACATGAATGGGACTGTTCCTGTCAGCTTGAGTACAAGCTCCTCAGGACAGGAGCTGCCTTTGCCTTCTGTGTTTGTCTGCCCATCCAGGACAAAAGGATGGGCAGTGAAACCTCTGGTAATGCGACTGTCCGTGTTCATATTGTTGCTAAGCCAGTTCACATGGGGCCCGTATTTAGGGCTTCTGCTGAGAGGGAGTTTATCAATAAGAATATGAACATACATGAATCTTTATTTTTCCCAGGAAGCTCTTCCTCAGTCAACCAGGCATCTAGCGTGGCTCTGAATAAGATGGAGAGATGAGGAATGATAAATGATAAAGCCTCTGGACTGCGATCTCAGCAGCTTATGAGGAGGGAGAAGTCGCATTAGCCTGAATAAACATAAGTCAAGAAAGACGTGAACTAAAACTAAGATGAGCTGAAAAGCTCATTGCCTATCATGTCTAAACGATCTTACTGGATTCTTTTCTTGGCTCTGTTAGTTGTTATCTCGGTGCATGGTGCAGCAAAAACAGAGCACCTCCTAACATAACTAGCCACAGATGGGTAGGCTGCCTGTGGTAGCCCACACAGAACGTGTCGGCGTGATGAACGGTATGTGGCCCTGGGCTGGGACCCTGTCCAGGCTGTGGTGCAATTACTGGAAATTTGATGCGACCGCGTTCAGTGTGGAAAAAATAATCTATACCTTTGTGGGCCACGGATTGTGTAAGTTATGAGTTAATATGAAGGAGAAGCAATATAGAGTAACACCCACTCTTTGTAGGAAGTCACAGAGGGGAGAGTCTGGGGTTTGTACCTTTCAAAAGATGAGAGACTGCAGCACATCCCCAAGTGAAATATTTTTAATGCTGACAACTGCTAACTCACGTAGTCTGCATCAGAAATCATTGATACTCATCCCCACTCCACCTGAACAAATCACAGTTTCCTGACAAATCCAGTTCAGAGGGCTGCTACGCTCTTTTCCATGGCTTACCATTACAAACTGGGATGGCAGAAGTCATGGAGCACAGCAAGCTTAATAAGCCCCCAGCTGTGTCCTGAATCACAGGAAAGTGATCGGATAGGAGCAGGGAGGTGCTGGCCTGCTGCTGGAAGCTGCAGGTCGGTGGTCCCAGAAGACAGCTCTGCTGGCTGGAGGAGAAGGGCTGACGGAGCTCTTTGTGCTCCCAGGCAATGCCTATCACGCTACCCACAACCAGCCCGAGCAGGCTGCCAACGTCCTCAGCGTAACGGCCTGTCCAATAAGGAAGGGAAGGGTCCGGCTGACCCTCTCCACCTGCTCTGTCTAAATGCAATCGGTCAATCGTCTGAAGAGGAATGGGAGAGCAAGGACTTGCGTCATCCCAAGGAATGGCATTCCTGCTTTCAGTAAATTAAAGCTGATCTGTATTGTCATTTGCCACTGGAATTACTATTTTTCCCCTTACTGGCCTTTCTCCCAGGTGTCAGCGCTACAGTCAACCACCACAGCCACGCTTTAGCTATCTCACAGGGTAAGGAGATTTTTTTTCCTATGGATCTCTTCAGGCCTTGGAGACTTAGAGCTGATGCGAGAAAAATGCCTAGTTCAGCTGCTCACCGAAGGACCAGCAAAGGAAGCAATATAGCATTTTGTAAAGCAATTTTTTTAACTTCCCAGATAGGCAGATGAGTGGGCTACAATCGCTCCCGAGGCCCAGCAGCATTTAAATGAACTATCACATGCATCCCTGCCTTCTTTGCCTAAGTAGCAACACTGCTTTCCTCTTGCATTTGCATCTTCCACTTCCCAGCCAACAAGAAATAAATCATTTCTGTGGTCCTAACTCAGGTAATTAGCCAACAAACCCTATTGACAAAGTCAATGAGTGAAAGAAGCAGCAGACAAATTCACTAATGAACTCCTTGAGGAGAGTACACAAAGAAAAAGTAATATGGCCCTCTCGCCCCCCAATGCTGGTTTAATTTCACAACCTGTCCATTCAAAGCCTCCTACACAAGCTCAATAACGTTCATTCTTCCAGTTCTGCAGTCACGAGTTTAACCACACAAAAAAAAAAAAAAAAAAAAAAAATCCAAGGAGAAAGATGTATTTTAGGAACTTTTACAATGATCTAAAATAGCTCTTTGATACATAGCAGATGTCTTCAAAACTAGCATAAATGGAGCCAAAATGCCTTACAGTTCTGGAAAAGGGAGATTCCAAGATAAGACGTGTTTCTAACTGCAGCGGCTCTGGAATAGATTTGGAATTTATATTAACTGTCAGCCTCAAGGAAAACATTTAAAAGAAGCCCTTCTGTCCCCCATTTTGGGACAAGTGCTTTATTGGGTTACATGCTGCTCAAAGACCTGATGTCTGTGTGAAAGCAGTTCCTCTGTACCCATAAAAGATAGCAGATGGGTTGAGATGGGGGAAAAGAGAGAGAACAACAAGCAGTGAGACATGGAGGTGACAGACTGGGGACCGCCTGCCCTTCATCCCTCGCTCTAGTCAGTTAGGAAGGGGGTGCTTGGCAGGCTTCGCTGTAGAGGGGGGACTGAGGATGGATTGGAAGGGAGTCAGTGAGATGGTGCTGAGGGATGCTAACAAGGCAACACCTCTGAGACACACAGCACGCGAGAAAAAGCATGAAGGGGCACGCTGGAAAACTGCCCCTGGAATCATAGCACGGACGGGATTCCCCAGTCCTGTTGCTCACCAGAGGGGATAGCCAGAATGAAGATTTGCTCTGAGGAGCCTTTGTAAAAGGGAGAAAAGAAGTCTTTGTCTGATACAACAGAGTAGGTGGTACAACTGGAAAAAACAGCACAAAGCACAAACGTGCAGCCAAAGTGATGATTCAGGACAAGAATCTTCTTATTACGGCTCTGAACAATGCACCTCGTGTACCAGCCCTTAGTTTTCATGAAGATTTAAGCCAGCATCGTTGCAACACCCTCACCTTGGACAATGCTGGGCAGAATAGCTAGGGAGTGTCTCCTGCTTCAGTACAAGAAATAATTTGATGCAGGACTGAAAGATGATGCAGCAGTAAGATGGAAGCTTTGAGATGAAAAAGCTTAAGAGCAGAAATGCCAGAGCTAGAAGGTTCTAGATACAGATTAAAGGTTAAGAAACCCCAGGTTCTACTTCCCTATATATGCAAATGGCACAGTGCTGCTTAATGCTGAAAATAGCTTAAGAGGAAAGTCAGGTAGTGAAGATAACACCACAGAGTATGTTCCCCTCATCAGCTCTGCTCCCACCTCTTCCTGGCAGCCTTTCCCAGTCTTCCTTCTTTTGGTATTGCAATAAATGGGCCAGAAACACAAACTGCATATCTGGCTTTCATATACATGAATGCTCAGGAGGACTTTGGTTTGGCTGAAGGGATGAGACAGGAAATCTGAGTAACCCCAATCTGAACCACGGGCCCCAAATCCAGGGGCTTCTGGATGCAGCCCTTGGACTGAGCTCTGTTCCAATGTGTCACTCTACCTTTCTCTCTCTCCAACCTTCTTTCTGCAATGTCCTGCCCTTTTCTGGCTGCTGAATTGCAGTAGATAGCTTGGCCGTCTGTAGCACATGCAGAAAGCTTGTACTCTGCCTGCCACAAACCCTCTTTAACCCTTTGTATATATGGAAGTATCACAGAAGACTATTCACATATAGTCAATGCTTTCTTCATGCATATTAGATGAAAGAATATCTGACAGCAAAAGAAATCAGGTAAAGAGTTCTTCTCTCCTCAAAGGACATTATACAAGAGAAACCTACTTCTTGTTTCCGTCTTACTGATAAATCTTTAGGGGGTGAAGGTTTCCTTGCAACCCAAGCTGCTAACCCCATGGAGTCTGACTACTGAAAGGACTCCTTTCCAAGCTTGCCACATCCCTGAGTGTGTAAGGCACAGTTAGATAGCAGAACAAAGCTGGTGAGTTCTCCTTTATTCCGTCTGCACTCTGCTCTTCACTCATCTTGCAGCTCACATGCCTTCTTTACTCACCTCACAAGACACGTGAAGGCTGTCTGCCAAAGTGGAGAGTAATATGAAATCACCTGTGCCACTGCTTGCCTCTCGCTTTTAAGGCAAATCAGTGGGAAGCAAATTCCATGGTTTACAGAACGAACATCTTCTATGTAATATCTAACCAGAAATCCTTTCCCCTCTCTCTGGCACCAGCAGTGTTTTGTCTCTACCACTGTGCTGTGCATTACCAGCAGCAGAGATGGGCACAACTAGATGAAGACCAAAACTCAGCAGAATAACAGGTCCAATTCTGTAGAGCATCTACTGAAGTAATTTAATTTGTTCTCTAGGACAACTTGGTTATCATGCCTGGGAAATCACTGCAAAACAGGCTTACAGTACATTTAAGATTCTTGCCACTTTTTTACAGCTGCCTGTATTGCTACGGACATTTTCTATTAATGTTGGAAGAGAAGGAAACTACTGTACAGTTCACAAATCACCAGCACAGTTTACTCCAGTTGAGACTCTTACCTGTTGGGGTGAGGTGCCTCCAGGTGATGACAGGCTCAGGACGCCCATTTGCCATGCAAACCAGGGTCACGTTGCTGCCCTCATTCACGGTGATGTCCGAGGAGATATTGGAGATCTTTGGTGGAACTGTGAAGACAAAAGAAAGTTGGACCTTGTTACCCAGACTCCTGGAGGGCAGCCTGTGTCTCATTAACCCACCCACCCATTAACTAGGGGTAGCCACAGACTCCTTTCACAGGCTGCGCTCTTCATTGCGACCTGGGTTTCTGAATTTATGTCAGAATAATATGTATTGCTGTTTTAAGGATCTGCAGGTAGAAACGGCCTTTGCTGCAACTGCGATGCTTTGTGTTTAGACAGGTTTGGGGGTCTTCATAAAACAACCCCTAAGAACTTGCCCGAGTGCTCCAAGGCTGCGCGGAAGGAGTGGGCAGGCTCCAAGCACTGTCCCAGGTAACTAATACTCCAAACAGTCCCAGCCACAGTTCTGCCTCCTCCTGCAGGGTGCTGGGCCTCAAGGCACTGTCTCAGAGGGTGTATGGGTTATCGCTGCTTCCCTGGGGCAGACAGAGCCCATGCTATGCTGGAGCTGCTCTGCTGCCCACGTAACCAAACGCTCACTGGGGATCGAATCGGAGCGCTGCTAAGCTTATTTCTGTTGTGGCTGCCGTTGAGAAGTGGGGATGCACGCTGCGGCTAATGTGAATTTGGTGAGGGAAGGCACCACAGTGACAGCAGGAAGGTTTCTGCAACATCTTGCAGCCAAGAGGGATCCCCGTGGGCTGCCCACAGTAGGCAGCTTCTGGCTGACGGCGCCTCACATGACACAGCACCAAAAGCATGGCAGGGTCTTTAAAGAGTCACAGCACCAGCTGCAGCTCAGGTATTCAGGCTCCTTAAAGACCTTCCAAGCTGAGTTTGTGTCATGGGACCAAAGTGACCATGCTGGGACCTGAACAGCTACTTCCAGGTGTGCAGGATGCCAATTATTGGCCACCCAGAAGACCAGGCTGTTGCAGTCTCTCCTCTCTCACACCCATGTCTTGCTTCCATGCTTCACACCCTGGAGGTGGTGAGGGAGTTTGACTAAAAAGGAATCTTCTAATTTATTTTTTTAAAATATATTTTCAGCTTCTGAATTTGTGTGTAGCGAGGAATGAAACAACATCATTTTCTGCTTTGCTTACCACAGAGTAAACAGACAGCAGCCCCCCCCCCCTCGCCTTCCCCCTCTTTGGCAGGAGTGGCTGATGGTCGTTTTGAGGCAAAGCAGCCTACCAGCTAGGTGGGGAAAGGCAATGAAGCCTGAAGAAAGCAACTCACCACTTCCAGCTGTGTTGCTGGATTCGTTGGAATATTGTTTACAACCTACAGCTCATTAGCCCCTCTCTGTAGGGCCCAAACACATAGGCAATGCTTCAGCATCTATGACCACGGGACCCCCTTGGAAGGACAGGGGATCCCAAGCAGGAACGGGACCTGTGGGATGAAGTGAGGCAGACATCTCTCCTGACAGGCTCACTCAGCCAGGCAAGGAGGAATTTAAACTGGGCACACCGGGGAAGCGTTGCCACAATCTGGGAAGAAGTGGCAGCACAGAGGGCAGCGAGGAAGCAGCTGGGGGCCAACAGAACAGGGAAGGCTTTTGCACTCCCCTTGTGGAAGCAGGATCCCTCGGGGCCCATCTCAAATGCCTGTTGCACCAATGCAAGTATCAGGGTGAAAAGATAGGATGTTCGTGCAGATTTGCAGTGCTATAAATGCATTGAGAAGACAGAGCTGTGGTGGGACAGCTCTCAGGCCCGGCAGTGCCGTGCAGGATGGAGACAGGCTGGAAAGGCAAGGAGATGAGGTGCACTCTCTGCAGAGGAGTGGCTGGAGTGCACCCAGCTCTGGGCGGTGAACTCACTGGGAGCTTAGGCATAAGGACCAGAGGATATCACAGTGTCACCCCTGTTGGGCGGTATCTGCTACCAAGCCTTTAAGAAGAGGCAGTGGACAAAGACTGCTTTAGAGAGATGGAAGAAGCCTCACAATCACAGTCCCTGGTGAGGGACTTCAACCACTCTGATTGTTGCTGGGAAGGTGAAAGTACTGGGCTCAAGCGGTCCAGGAGATGCAGGGGTCCAGCAGGTTCAGCATGACTTAGCAGTAAGCCCTTGCAGCAAAGACCAAGCATCCCGTGTTGTACCAGCAGGAGTGCAGCCCCACAAGTGGAGGGAAGTGATTATGTCCCTTTATATGGTGGTTGTTAGACAGCACCTGAAGCACGACACCAGTTTTGGGCTCCCCAGTACAAGGCCATTGACATACTGGAGCAAGTCGACTGGAGGGCTCCCAAGATGGTCAGAGGGCTACAGCATGTGACCATGACGTACCAGGAGGACCTAAGAGAGCTGGGTCTGTTCAGCCTGAAGAAGAGAAGGCTGAGGAGAGATCGTTATTGCCTTCTACAAATAGCTAGTGAGAAGGTGCATAGAAGACAGAGGCAGGCTTTCCTCAGAGGCGTGCAATGACCAGGGAAAAGCAGCAGACACAAGCTGCAATGTGGGGAAAATTCTGACTCAAAATTAGAAAAAAGCTTTTACTTTGGGGAGGTCAAAACCAGGAACAGGTTCCCCAGAGAGGTGGTGGAAACTCCATCCCTGGAGATACGCAACATTTGCCTGGATGAGGCCCTCAGCAACCTGCTCTAACAGGCACCAGGAAGAAAGGAGAAGGGACCTTGGAAGCTGGTTTGCTGCACAAGAGCTAGAACTGACAGCTGATCCGCTCATGGTGAAGCAACCAGATCAAAGCATGTTGGGGGAAAAACTGACTGCTCCAGGATTCCCATCCCTGGGGAGAAGGAATTTCAGAGTAGGCACATCTCCCTAGCAGCACAATAGTAGGTAAAGCAAAGAACAGCAGAAAATCAGCCTCTTCCTCTCAAAGCAAAATCTCCTCACAAACACAAGCCCTGGTACATTTTACGCCGGTGACGCATCATGAGCCATCGCAAGTGTGTCTGCACATGTAGGAAGAGGTAGGAAACAACACAACAGAACAAAAATAAACATTGCTGGAGAACGCTGATGTTGTCAAAGAATTTGATCCCACCGTATTGAGGGGTACATGAGAGCTTCACTGCCCATTTTGTGCCTCCCCCCCCCGTATCACACCCCCATTCTGCACAGCCAATGCCTGGCCGTACAAAACAGCAATCACACAGCGATCCTGGGAAGTAAGCGAAGCACTTTCTCCTTCTCCTTTCTGTCCTACTGGATGAGAGGAGCCCCACGTCTCACAGTCTAGGACAGACAGACCCATCGCTCCAGCCAGCAGAGCTGCAGGCTGGGAAAGCCCTGGAAGTTCTGGTGCAGAAATCAAAACCGCTACTCCTACTACAGGGAACAAAGCAACTTGGAAGGCCGCCTCAGTCCTGTAGCAGCACGGCTACCTGTAGTACGTACCGTGTTTCAGATCTGAGACCACCACGCACTGGGGAGGACAGAGGAGGAAAGAACCGCGGAGGCTATATGTGCAAGAGTTATGTCCAGGCTGCTCCATCAGGGGACACGGCGATGGTGACCTCAGAGTGTCCTCGGCACAGATTCTCCATGGTGTGCTGGCGAACATGGGTAAGCACACCCCAGGAGCAAAACCAGTGGCTAGACCACATTTTGGGGATTTTATCTTAACCTCAAGGAGTTAACATTTACGTCAGGGAAAAAAGCCACGCCACAAACCAAGCAGAACTAAGTTCAAGCTCAAATAAGTGCAGAGCAGTCTGAGCTCTTGGTAGAATGGTGCAATGCCAGCCAGAATGGTTGAGGAGAGAGCGGAGAAAGCTGCTACGGGGCATGAGCAGCAGAGTTGCAGTTAGGACATGTGTACCCTGCCACTTCCCAGTGCCGTCAAGTCATTTTAGTTTGCAAAGGATCAAGTAAAATCAGCAAATACAAACAGATCTGACCATGCCAACCAAATGCCCAAGAGGAGGAGCATGTGTCCAGATGGTCATATCAGGCTTACCGCTTTTTCAGACGAGGCAGAAAAGGGCATCCAAAGCTGAAATCATGTCAGGAGTATAATGGCTGGTTCCTTTCAGCTGCCACCCTAGTCAGAGGGCAAGGAAAGGCTGAGAGGAGGGGGAACAGGGCAGGAAATAATTTCCCCGTGAACGTAACATTTGGTTTGCTTTGTCTGCTTAGGCTCCAAAGCCAGCTAGCATTAAAAATGACTGGATCTTAGTGGACATTAATTTCACTCAGATAAAAAGTCAGAGACTTTTAATTTTCAGGGTGTCAAGCCAGCATGTTAAAATGCCAAAACTGTCAGCACCAGCAACAGTTAGCATTGCCTCCTTGGCACTTGTCATTACTTTGCACACACCTTTTTAGGACAGTCTTAAAATGAAAAGCTTTGACCTTATTATTTTTGCCCATTGTGGATTGTGCTACGTTTTCACAGTTCCCAGACGGCTGGAAGAAGGACTGCTGAGAATAAAACCTCCCGGGACCAGGATCTTGTGGGTGTCACAGCCTTCTTTCACCCAGCCGCCTCTTGTTGACCTCAGCTGGAGAACTCTCCCGTGTCCGGGCTCTCCGAACCATTAGCACAGGCAAAACCACAGCCTGCGGACCCACCGCAGGGGAAGCACTACAGTTAAACAGCACTTTCAGGCATTTTCATATTCTGCCTAACAACTTGTCCCTCCAGGGGGGACCAGGCTGCTCCTGGACACTTCTGGCTCCAGGGCCAACGGGAAAACACTGCCAGCCTCTCTGGTACTGCTGAAAAAGATAAAATGGCCAGATTTTTTCCTTCCTTTCAGTTTAAATGTGACAGGGGTGTCCATTCGCCAGTGCTTAGGATCCCCGTGGACAGGGTGGGGAGCAGAGACCGGCATAAAAGGGAGCGCAGTGTAGCACCCCACTGCTCCGTCCCCAGAGTGGTAGGATGCCCTACCCACGCCACGGAGAGGTTCTGGAGAGATGGAAATGAGCTCAGAGAAGAATGGCTTGGAACTCAAGTATTTCTTTCTTCTACATTTCACATCTACAGGACAAGCCTGATGCCAGCTCAGCATCTCATCTTGCATGTCACTGACAGCAAATAACAAACCGCAGAGTAACCAGTACCCATTCTCCTTGAGCAGCTCGCATGGGCAGGAGCAGAACAAGGGCAGAGATGCTGTAGGGTGCCCTGGGCTGGGAGAGCTGGAAGGAGGGGGAGCTGCAGAACATCAGGGGTGCAAAGGCAGAGGTGGTGCAGGAATTCAAGTCCCAGGCAAGACACAGTGACAGAGCTAGGTAGGACAGGCTTGCACAGAACCTGCTTGCACCAAGCCTGTTCTAGTTAATTGCCGTCAATCCTTCACTTTCATGACAACTGCAACTCACATTAATTTAAATAATAAGAAAGACTGAGACATGAAAAATAGAGCACACTCCCCCAGCGCAATCACTGTTGCTCTCGAGATGAAAGCAAGTGATTTGTTTCCACAAAACATTACCATGTCTCAAAAACACCCACTACAGCAGTTATTACAAACCAGGGGCTGCATGCAGGAGGCAGCAAGAAAACCACAAACAAGAGAACACACAAACATCTGCTGTTGTTATCCTTGCCTTTTATGACCAAACCCCTTCAGAGCTCAACACTCCTCCTGAGATATTACTTGGGATCGTGTAGGCAGGCTGGATCGGCTTTATCATTCAGGGCTGTGGAAGCAGGCAAACGGTGGTGCTACACCCCTAATCTCCCAGTACATGAGTCAGCCCAGTGGCTAAGAGGTGCGAGGTAACATCCAGGAAGGCAGCTCCTTTCCAGGAGTGCCACAGAGGATGGAACGAGAAAGCATCAAGGCCACCCTTGCTGAAGGTTATAACCAGCAATGCTTCTAGAGGTCTTCTCCTGTCTTTGTACTGGAACTGGCCGTGCTACAGCTCCCGAACAGTTCAAACACCTGCCTTTTGATCAGAGCATCCACACACAGCACAGGCACAAAGTAGCAGGAATAGGAGCCACTGCTTAGCAGAAGCGTGGTGGTGTCTGGCTCCTGCACGGGTTGCACTCTGCTGTCATAGTGATTCACACCAGGAGGAGGAGGGTAGGGTTGTGAGACAAGGGCAGGAAGCACGGGACTAGGAACTTGAATTGTCGGGATGAAAAATGTGAACAGAGGGATGTGGAGACAGAGTTGGAAGGTGGCTCTGAGCCCTGTAAACACACTCACATGAGGGTCACAGTCAGATGGTCTGACTGCTCCCTTTGGGCAAACGGAGCTTTGCTTAGGACCATTAGATACAGTCTTACACTGTGGGGCAGCTACTTCCCAATCTGAAATTACAAGTCTGCTTAACAGTCAGGTATTTTGTCAATAAGTCACAAAATACATTAAAGAAATAATAGAACTCTTACTCCCAGTCTACAGACGTACAATGCAGCAAAAGCTATTTAATCCCTCCAAGACGCAGAGGCAAACAGTACTGAAAATTCCTAAGAAAGCCCATAAACTTCATTTAAGTGCTCTAACGGCTTGCCCCAAGAAGGGCACCTTGGATACAAATAAAGAAAGTCACCACAACCCCTTCCATATATCCTCATTAGTTAGTTGCTTCCTCCAGCCTATTTACCTTCCTCTCTATTGGCAAGTAGGACCCCCATCTGCTGGAGAAAATTAAGACTCCCACCCACTAATCCACAGGAGCCCCTGCTTTCAGGGCAAAAAGAAAACATCAGGACTTCTCTCCAAAGTCAAAGGAACTTTGCAGGCACTAAAGCCCTCCGCAGGTGCCTATCAATTAGCCTCGAGAGTTCTCATTTCCTTGCCCCCAGCTCCCAATTATCAGCACTTTGCAACAAACGCAAAGATGCTAATAAGCCCCAAGGCAGAGGTAGGGGGGATGCTGACCATCATATGGCCCTTGAATGCTTTAGAGTTGCCACCTTGATCAACACAATTAGGGGTCCTTTCCTGGGGCAATTAATTGACAGCAAATTGGCCTCATTAGTCATTGTTTAGTTAAAGTGTTTAGTGGGGAGAGAGGACCTGAAGAAGGGGCTGAGCTGCTAAACACAACTAAATGGTTTAATTTCCCTCTTATGTGTGCAGCAGGCTAATCACAGCTCTTTACAACCGTAACAAGAAACAGCTTGTTGCTGCTTAGGTCCGCAAAGGGAGCAAGCTGAGGGCTGGGAAGTAAAAGCCAGACACCCTTTGGGATGCGGCATGCTAATGTTTCTGAAGCACTTTACAGGCAAAATGCAACATGAGACCCAAGACGTGTTTTTTACGGTTTGAAGTTAAAGAGAGTAGACTCCGAAACATCCTTCTGACCTCCTGCTCTGCTAGGCTTCTTTCACCCTGCCAGTGCCTTTCCTGGCATTAAAGCTTCTGGTGAAGTAGGAGCAAACACTGAAGGCTTGGTTTTGTTTGTTAATCCCCTGGGAACCAAAAACCTCTCAAAATACACTACAGTGTTTTTACAAGGTGTAAAAATCGCTTCTTTCTATTGTCTGAAAGCGGGTGCCTTGCCACATCCATCCATCCCCAGTGGCCTTTAGGGAAGGGTCTATCCCAGTCAGAGCATGGAAACCACTTGAGACCTGCCCTTCCCAACCCAGGCATGTGGCAGATCACTGCTGATGCCAGGAGAGGTGGGGCTGCAGGAGGCGCAGGGGCTGCAGGAGGTACGGGGGCTGCTGGCTTGGCCCTTGCATCTTGGCAGGCTTCCCCCATCGTGCAGCTGAGCCTCGCCCACGGAGACGCCGCGCAGGAAATTACTTCCATCCAGATGGGGACTGCACGTCTCGCGCTGACTGGGAGCACAGGATCGGGCAGGATGCTGTAAATCAAAGCCATGTGGAAAGCCCTCCCAGTTTGCTGAGCTGGGTAGTGTCTCAGAGCTCGCCGCCTTTGAGAGGAAGAGCTGACAAGCCAAACCGTTTTGTCCAAAGGAAGGCTCTGCCTCACCCAATAGACAGTTAAGTGTCTGGACTATTTTTCCACATAAAATTGCATGGGGAACTCTTCCAGTACATTGTTTCGTAGCAGAGAGCAGCATGGAGTGTAAATCTGTTGGTCTGTCCTGTTCATGAACTGTTGGAAAAGTCAGAACAGATCTGGCCTCTATTGCTTAAACATATTCCCACTGGTTTGATTTTTTTAAAAAAACTTGTCGCCATGAAATTTTCAGGAGAGAAGTTATTTCACTTCCTGACCAAGAGAGGAACAGAGAGAACTGAGTAGTTTAAGTTCTCAAGCCAGCCTTGGCTTTCAGTGCGCTCAGGTGACCTTGTGGGACAGGGATAAAAGCAATCTCACTCCTGCTCCTAGGCAGCATCTCAGCTTTAACCCCCGACGCCAGCCTTTCCCCCTAAAGCAGTTTCAGCTCCAAGCCTGAGCCCCAGCCTTGGCCCCGTGCTGACAGCATTTCGCCCACACCTGCCTTTTCGGTGTGTCCCCCCCTTTCTCCAGGCACAAGATCACCAATCCATGTTTGTGGGTTCTCATGCAGCCCAGGAGGACAAGTGCTCAGTCCCGTGCCCAGCGTGTAAAGGAAAGCACAAAGCCCAAGCCAGGCGTATGTCTGATATCCCCTTACCGCCAGATTTGGATCTCTGGATATGAAGTATAGGTTCTTTGCCACAAAACATCTTTTTTCTTTTCTATTAACATATCAAATTTATGCGGGGACTGCAGTGAACCACTTATCTGCGGTTCATCTCTTTTAAGGACAGCTCTGTGCATTTGCCATTCTTGTTGCTCCGGTTCTTTCCACTTGTAAAACTGACTGCAAGAGCTTTATGGCTAAACCTGCTAGAGAGTCCTGCTGTGGAAACACAGCTCCTTCACCAGACACGTGTAAACAACAACAGAAGTGCTTGCCATGCTAATCCCCAGGGATTAACCCTTGGAATAACGCCTAATCCCAAACACTTTAAGGACTGCAGATGTACACAGTTCTAGTCTTTGTTTCAAGTGTGCTCAAATATTCCCTTAAACCATTTTTCAAATGGGGGAAGTATTCACTTATGGGACTGAAACAATACAATTATTTTTTTTTCCTCCTGCAGATATAATCAGCCAAACCGGAAGAGAAATTCTGTGAGAAAAGTTGTCCTTACTGTCTAGGTCCTCCAAAGACATCTCTAAGGATTTTGTTAAGAAAAACTTTTTCATAGAAACCTTAAGCACGTTGGATATACATGATATGCAGCTGAGTCCTATTATGCAGCCTTTCTAGGGCTTGGTTCAGAGCCCAGGGAGCTCCTCCTCTGATGTTAACGGCCTTTGGACAAATTCTTATACAACAAGAATGGGTGATGGCTTCAAGGCAGCATCGCAGCCAGAACAGGGAGGCTTTATTAGGCAGTTCAGAGCAAAAAGCAAGATTATGTGTTTTTAGCCGAGTCCCAGCAGTCCTTCCTGTTAACTCCTTCTTTGAGAAGTAGACTAGGGAGCACTGGACAGTTATGAGAAGAAAGCACAGAAAAAAAGCCTATGCCAGGGCAAGAGGTACAGGTTCAGAGAGGCTCTCTATATGTTAGGAAGATGACTGGGATTTTCCTGATTAGGCAAGCAGGGGAGGAAGTTCATTTCAGCTAACGCCCCATTCTGGATGAAGATTCTATTATCCATCATAGCTTTACATGCAGAAGAAACGGAGCTGAAGTTTTTGTTAGTTTTTCTGTTTGCTTTCAGATCTTGGGCCATCACTTATGTTCAGCTCATTAGGGACAGACGATACAATCAACAGAACAAACTTCATGAACCACGCGATGGACATCCATATACAGGCTGAAAAGAAAAGGCAGCTTTCTCCCAGTCCTGCTCTCAGATTCCTTTGGCTGCCCATGGCTGATCCCACAGCCTCTGCGATAAGCCACAGGGCAGTGATGACAATGCCCTGACTTGTGCACACCCACATCCCCAAGGACCTGGCTCCGTTTCAGCTGAGCCAGACAGCTTCTCAGTCAAAAGCCTCTCAAATCAAACACACGTGGTACATGTAAAACATCCTTCATTAGCAGGCTTTTCTTCCTTACACATTGGAACCAGCAAAATGGAGTGGGACAGCCTGATGTAACCACCTTTCAAGAGTGCTTTCGGGCTTCTAGGGGAGCAGAAAGCTACCATTGCATTTTGGACATGGTGGGTTTGCTTCTGGTCCAAAGTATAAAGAACAAAGCTAATCATCCCATACTCAGACCTCTACATGCTTTGTATAGAATTCACTCTTGCGTTCAGTACACAGATCTGCAGAAGGGTGGAAAGTACTGTACGCTGCCCTTGATCTATAACTGTCTAACTCATGGCCTAGCACCCATCTGGTAAGAAAACACTGCTGTTTCCCCAGCAAGAGGATTCTCTTTGTCCAATTCAGCAAATGATGGACAATCTCTAACGCAAGCCACCACAGCTGCTTCCCCAAGTAGTCAGCTCAGCAATCAGAAGACTAATGTCTTAGCAGAGAGCAGCTGCCTCTGCTGATGCCAAAAGCCTCGCCAAAAAACATTTCAAGCAAAAATGCACCTGAAACAAATCCCCATCCCCCCCAAAATCGCAAATTTTGTGTGTCAAAAAAGACTGAAAGTGCAACTCCACATTTTTTCAGCTTGGGCTGCTCAGCACATTCCTGCACTGTCACTATTGCTGGATCCACAGATGGTGGTCTTCCCCAGCACGCATGGGTATGAAATGCCAGCTGTGAGACCTTCAATTGTTAGCTGTTGCTGGGCTCGGCGATAGCTGCAGCAGCGTGTTTTCTAAAGGCCAGAGTGTTATCATCAGCCATCTGAGAAGGGAAAGCCAAAGAGTTCAGGGCAAAGAGTGCCTTCTGTCAGCACTGCTCACCTACACAAGTCTGATCCAGCTGAACAGAGGAAAAACCCAAATATAGTACTCCTGAAGTAAAGGTATCTTTGAACCAAGTATGCAGCTGGCTAGAGCTGAGATGTGATTGTGGTGATCTCCTTCCCACAAACCACCCGAGAGCTGAGGTTTCCTGCGAGGGAGAGCTTCTGCTGTCCAAGACTCCCTGCCAAAGGAGCACGCTCTGTTTTGGTTCAGCCACGTGCAGCAGCACCTTAACGGCTTGGAAGTTTCCCACTGTTTCCTTTTCCAAGCTTTGCCGTGTGGTAGAGATGTGCTGTATACATGCAGACAACCACAAGGGAGGAGAGGGAAAGATTCCAAGAGCTTTGCTCTGTAAACACATTACCAGTGCCATTTCAATTAAAGGAGAATTTCTCCCAGACTGCCAAGCATGAGGTTTATTCCTTACAGCCTGCAGCTTTATCAGGACACATAAAAACACTGGCTCTCCCTCTTTCCCCGGTGGGGTTCATGTCCGCCCGCCTCAAAATTGACGAATTTTTTGCTGGTCTCTCAGTGTTAGCAAACAGAGGTAATTAACATATTATACGCTAGGATTGCAGAGAAAAGCAGGGGACAAGAGCCTTGGGTACTGAGTTTCCACCAGAGCTGAGCAGGATTACCCGCCCAAGTTGGTCCAAGAGGCCGGAGGGAGGCTGGCTCTCCAGTGCCCAGGGTTAGCTATAAACATGGGTGCCTACAAGAAAGAAGCAGCAAAATTTTGTAAGAAGTTTTTGAATAGCAAGTATCAAACTGGGAAGAAATAGGTAGATGTTGTCCATTGAGGAGGATGCAGTTACGTCTGGAAAAGGTTGCCAGCACCTTTATGTTGAGTGGGACAACAGCTTTACAGATACCTTTCATCTAAGGTTCTGCAAGCAAACACTCCCGATCCCAGAAATCCAGTGCTACTGGCTGAAGCAGAGGAATGAGTTGATCCCCTCTGCTGATCAACAAATAACACTAACAAAAAACTACAAATACTTCCACTGCAGCAGGGGAATCAAAAAACTATGTCTAATGAAAAACATAAGCCACGTCCCTCTGCTGTAACAGCACATCCAGGTCTGAGCATCTGTAATAACACAATTAACAGGATAAGCAACAGTACCAAAAAACAAAGGAAGGAATGACTTTGTGAAGGACTTGGTAGGTCTGGAACTCCAGGTTCAGTGACTGTTCTGCTGCACACTTGTGCTATAACCGTAAGTCATTCCACCTTTCCAAGGATCAGTTCCCCTTCTCACTCTTAGGGAGCTGTCACAGCACTCTCCAAACTATCAAGCTGCAACAAGGTCTTTTACCACCTCATACCAGCACACTCTTCGTACAGTCCCTCTGCTGCCTTCTCCTCATCCAGGGCAAGTGTTGTCTCTCCTCTTACTTCTTCCTCCCTCTGCTGCTCCCTCTTCATCAGCTCTCAACCAATTAACAGAACCAGCCACAGCTGCACCTTATCTACATCAGCCAACCCACCGCCCCTGAAGCCAGCCCACAGCTGTATATTATCAATGCTAATTAACTGCCTTCATTCCTCTACAGGGAGCTACTGCATGGAAGATGTATGGCACTCCCAGGGACTGGTACCTGGCTTGTGTCACAAGAGGTATGATGCCTTACCATCTACAGCTCCAACAGGTGAGAAAGAGGAGCAGGGGAGGAATATCTGCAAATCCTCATGCTGTTAAAGGGAGTTCCTTATGAGTTGTGCTGCAAAGTTCCTCGGCACAGCAAGAAGGGCAAAACCAAGGCAGACCTATCCACAGGCAGATGAAACAGGCCTGATTCTACGTTGCTGGTGGTAAAGATAAAATACTCTTTTACATGAAAGGGAATGCAAGGGAGGAGAGAATCAGCCCCGCCGTTCATAAACCCAAGGAAAAAAAAGCAGGACCTACAAAACATTATGCAAACTGGAAAGGAACACAAGTATAATCAATATAGTTAGGGATACTGATGAATGGCAGGAATACACTCGTACACTTTCCACTCTGATAGTCATGATATACTGGAGCCTGCAAAAATGATTTCCTTAAAGTACAAAGAGTGATAAAGAAAAATAAAGAAACTTTGCATCAGAACGGAATGATGAAAACTCTGCCAAAGCCTGAGGAAAAGCAGAGATATAACTGAGATGGCATCACACTATGGATCAACCTGCCACCGGATCGGGCGCAGACACTCATGACAAATAGGCACAAGGGATGCGGCGCAAATACAGTGTGACACTATATCCTGGGCATATGCTTGATGTATGGAGGATTAAATGCCACACACACACTGTCCTGGGTAGATTGTATCTAGTGCTGACAGATAGCTGAGGGATCTGTCTCTTTCTTTACATACTTTGGCAATTGCCATGCCAACAAAGGATTATGGGACTGGGGGGGTGAGAAGGAGAGATCATTTGCTACTCTGTTTAACAGAGACTTTATCCTCTGGGGGGATTTTGTCAAGATGTTGGATTTCTTCTTAAATGATATTTCTACCTGCCTATACACGTTTGGGTTTGATGGGCTTTTCTCCTTTCCTCTGTCCCTGTGACACAACAGCTCACTCTTCTGGAGTCCCAAAACAACCCAAAAGCAAACATGGCTTCTGTGTCAGTCTGAAGACCATTGCCCTCAACCCCCACCCCCACACACGCTGCAAAGGCAAGAAAACAGCCAACATGCTGTAAAGACCAATTCCTTTCCCTCTCTGGTGAGCCCTCTGATTGATGGCTCCGTTTGTCAGGAGAGACAGACTGCCTTGAGTGAGAGATAGCTAAGCATCACCTGGGGAGGCTGTTGGGGGGGAGAGACACACAGACACAGACAGACAGACAGACGGGCAGAAAGGAGAGCTGAGGAGGGGGCAAGAGGGAAGCAGTGACAGAAAAGTGCAGATGAGAGAAAGACAGCAGCATGTGATGAATTAAGTTGTCAACTTTGGCATCACCTGTGTACCTTGTCATGCCAATAAATTCATTGAAGCTGAAGCTGCACGGCAAGTCAAGACTGAGAGAGTGCTGATGGAAGGAAGAAATAACAGCCCATTTAAAGACTCAGAGCAATTTATTAGTTACCTCGGGAGGGAAGTAGTGACAACGGGGAAGAAGAGGTGTTTCCCCATCGTGCTGGGCAGGCAAGCTCATTTCGGATTCAAGCTGTCCACCCAGTCACGCTGTAGAATGTAAAGGGATTGACAGAGACAGAGACCTGGTTCAAGAAGGAGAAATGCAGGGGAGAGGCTCAGCAGGGTCCGAGGGGCACAGGGCAGACACCTGCCTTTGCATAGTGCTGCGTGCCTTGTACCTTTCCTTGAGGTGTCGAGGGAAGACTTTGAGAACAAGCAGCCAAATAACCCCGGTGGGAGAGAAGGCAAAGAGCACTGAGCATGGTCACCGTCACAGGGCTGAGGGAACATGAAGGAAAGCAGAGATGGAAACCACAGCTCTGGCACAGAGGGGTGCTGTGATGGAGAGCCGGGAGGGAGATAAAGCCCTCGGCTGACTTTGAAGTTGGAAGCACGGCACTGAGATGCAAACACTTTGCCTGGCTGTTCCAGGGAAGAACAGTGCTAAGGTGCTTTCCTGCAGAGCTAAGGAGATTGTCACTAACTTGGATAAAGGATCCTGCACATTTCTTAGAAGAGGAGCTCACAGGCTCCTGCCATCTCCCAGAACTCCAGTGAAGTCTGTTAGATGACTGAGGTATAGGAAAACTAATGGGTACTAATGCGCAGGCAGCAGAACGCAGAGCCCAGATCCACCCAGACAAGGGGTAAGTATGTTCTTTCTCTCCTCCTCCTATTAAAACTTGCAAAACTGAACAGCATCTGTCCCAGCTGTTTGAGAAATGCATCTACATCTACCTCTTCTCTCCTTTCCCTTCTTCCTCCAACTCACCATTCCCCACACAGGAGCTCTTGCAACCCCTGCGTTCATGGAAGATACCAACTGCCAAAATCTCCCTCCTATCAGCTAGGGAGCCTAGGGGTTGCAAAGGTTGATTTCCCAAGCAATCTGAGACCCACTGTGACCTCATTTGTAGCCATCCAAAGATGTTTACATTTATGTGACGAGACGTGTCCACTGACCCTTCCTTGCAATGAGCAGATCTCAACCAACCGCCAGACACTGCACCAAGAAAGAGGAGGAGACCACCTGCTCCAAGGCTCATTCCTCCCGTGGCCTCTGCTGCTGCGTGCTCCACTGATGCCCCAGGCACGGACAGAGGGGAAGGGGAGGAAGGAGAAAGGAAAAACCCCCAGATTCTTCCCTCAGGCAGAAGTATGGGAGGATTTCCTTTGATCAGGGAGAAATTCTGACTCAGCCACACAGCCGGAGAAGCTACTCTTTTCAGCTTGAGTGAAACAGTGAAGTCTTGCAATTGTCCAGGGTATTTGGAGAGTTTGGGTAGAAGTGTGTGCGCACACGCAAAGCGTTTGACAACTCCACGCAGAGAAATTATACGTATGGCATAAACTATCACACGGATATCTCTCTGTCAGTATATACATACAAAGTATATACATGGTTAGAATATGTATGTATGTATAGATACATACATATATATGCACATACATATCCACATACTGACATTTGCTCTTGACACTCCTGGCTTCTGCGAGGGCTCTCATTTGGCTGGTGGTTTGCAAGTGGCCAAGCAGCCACGACGGAGCTGTCCTGGCTGGGGTCCCCGAGCTGTGCGGTGCAGCTCTGTTGGCTGCCTTCAATTTGATATCAAATGAGAACAGGGATCTCGCTGAGCCAAGCTCCATTCTGATCTGCCTGGTCCCCAAATCAGATCAGCAGTAGTGCCCTCAGGCTGTGGCACGATATTAAAGTTGAGGGCAGCTTTAATCTGCTTCACTGTTTGCACAGTGGAAGCTGTGCTTACCCTACTGGGAAATTACTGGTTCACACCTCGTTCGAGTAAAGCAGACATTTCTTTTCTGGGAGTTGCGATCTTTGGGTTTGTGTAACTTAGTTTAAATGGTCTAAACTGGTGGCTTCCCACCTTTCTCATTCAGAGGATACCTTGCAGTTTTCCAGGAAAGGTACATGCATCATATAGTGAATGTAACTCTCCTGGGAATAGGTTTGGTTTTCCTGAAGTCCACGGACTTCCTAGGAGCCACAGACTGAAGGGGGAAGATGACTCGGTGAAGGAACTAGGAGTGAGAAGGTAGCCTGGTGCTCAGCTCAGCTGCAGCACAGCTCCGAGAGCCCTGGGCACCCATCCACAGCTGTCACACTCTCCCCAGGGAAATATCACACCTTCCCCAGGACATCACCCCAAACTACATCCTGGGGTGCATCAAACACAGCATAACCAGCTGGTCAAAAGAGGAGCTTATTCCGCTGTATTCAGTGTTGGTGAGGCCTGACCTCGGGTGCTGCGTGCAGTTCTGGGCCCCACAGTTTAAGAAGGATGTGCAGGTCCTTGACTGCATCCAGAGGAGGGCAACGAAGCTGGTGAAAGGGCTGGAGGGCATGTCCTGTGAGGAGCGGCTGGGGACTTTGGACTTGTCTAGTTTGGAAGAAAGGAGGCTGAGGGATGACCCCATCACTCTCTACAGCTCCCTGGAGAGAAGTGGAGAGGGAGGTGCTGAGCTCTTCTCCCTGGGATTCAGGAATAGGACACCTGGGAATGGTTCAGTGCTGCACCAGAAGAGGTTTAGACTGGACATGAGGAAGCCTTTCGTTACCGAGAGGGTGGCCAAGACACTGGTACAGGCTTCCTAGAGAGGTGGTCGATCCCCCAAGCCTGTCGGTGCTTAAAAGACATTTGGACAATGCCCTTAATAACATGTTTTACTTGGTCAGGCCTGAATGGGTGAGGCGGTTGGACTAGATGATCATTATAGGTCCCTTTGAACTGAAACAATCTATTCTATTCTACCAGACACCTGACATTTCAGGGTTTTTTACTCTGTCCTGATGGTACCTATCAGGCCATCTCTTCTGCTTTTCAGGTTTCCCCAAAACGGTGAGTAGGTTTTTTGATTGTTCATTTTGGTTTCTTTCTTTCTTTCTTTTTTTTTTTTTTTTTTTTTTAAGTGGAGAGTTGTTGGGAGAAGGAGACAGCCAGAGTTAGGTTCCTGCTAGGATGCTGTTGGCAGCCAGGGAGAACAGGGAACTAGAAGGGTGAGCTGGGCAAAGTTGCCTACAGAAAAAAAGTTGGTACTGAGACGAGCTAAAAGAAGCCACAAAAACCTGATGGCAAGTTACCCTGCGCTCCATCACACACAGAGATCCTGGGCTGCACAGTGCACCACTGTTAGCTGAGGGACACAGAGAGCTTCGAGCAGGTCCATTTACTTAAAGAAAAGGCTGGAAAGTGGGGAATTCCTAGGAATTAGTACTTGTCAATACATACCAGAGCTGCACACGCAGGTTGGAGAGAGAAATGACAGGAGTAGGGAATATTTGATGAAGAGACAGGTAGTGACAGCTGTGGAAGATGATGGGGGTTGGCAGAAGAGGGAAAGGCATGGGAAAGGCAGAACTGAATAGGTGGCTGAGAAGTACTTGTGTAATTCATCTTGAAAGGATCTTCTTGAAAGACACGGTAACAGGGGCATGGGTGAGGAAGGCCACAGAAGAGGCACAAGCCTGCAAAAGCATGTCCACATACACCGCCTCGCTGCCAGCAGCCTTCAGAGCTCAGATGTCCCTGTGGCAGCCTGATGAATTTTCACTTACTATGGGGGAGAAAGGAAAAAGTCTCACAAGTTCTTAGCCTTCTTCTGCCTGCAGGGTTGAGTTGATTATCAGCCCTTTAGCAACAGGAGCAGAAACCTAGAGCCACAGGCATGGGGGTCTTTTGCCATATATAGGGGGTTGTGGTACGTTTAGGTATCTTTGGCTCCTTGAAAGGTTACCGGGCATGTCCTGCCCCACAGTAAGGTCACTTTTAACCACATGCTCATCCTAATGGGCATCATTGGTCCTGAAAATGCCTCCCTGACTCTGCAGTGCCTAGCACCAGCTCCCTCCCACAAAAGAAAGCCATTGGGATGTACACACAAACCCCTGAACACCAGGATGCCAGAGTGGGAACAACAGCACCTACACCACTCATGGTGTGCTGGCACCTAGGCACCGGCGCTGCTGGCACTGCTCACGGCTGTAAGGGGGCTGTGTCACTTGCTAGCTACGCAGGGCTTTGGGCAGTGCCAAGTCGGGAAGCAAGCAGGAAAATCTCACTCCAGATAGCCTCTCTGTGCAGCTGAGGAGGTACATGCACATGGAAGGTACACCCATCAATGATTTCCACTCAAGCCCACCAGGCTGAGGAACCTGTGCCCAGAGAGTCTTTTTCTCAGAGAAGGTAGGATCCTCTGTTACATATTAAAAGTTCACGAGAAGGGCTGGTGTCATGATTCCAGTGTCACAGGAAAGGAACCTGAAGCACCTTGGAGGCAATGTGCCTTGCGCGAGGATCAGAGGGGACCACACCTGAGGCAGGTGGCTGTGAGGTCCACTGGTGGGACACTGGGTTGGGGTGAGGAAGGCTCATTTCTTGCTCTGCCATGAGCGTCGTGTGGCCCTGAGCCACTTGTACCGCCCTTCTTTACCCTCCTTCTTCCTCCCTTTTCTGCCCCTTTTCTTTTCCAGGTCTTGTGACCAGGGACTGACCCAGCTACACCAGCAGCCTGGGTCTCACTTGAGCCTTTTGGTTATTGTCACAATCCAAATGCCACAGCCCAGAATTTCAGACTCACTGCCCTGCAGTTTGACCAGGGCTGTGCTTTTGCAAAGACCAGTCCTGTATTCTAGCCCTATTTTTAGAAAATCTAATTTGTAGACATGATGCCTTGCAGAGGAAACAGTATTAGCCAGAAAAATTCCCTTTCTCCAAAAGCTGTTTAAAACCAACCATGACCATCTTGCTCTCCTGGAACTGCTGAGGCACTCAGGACACCTCAAAGGTGGCTTGCCTTTATCTGTGTCTATCCAAGGAACAGATAAAAGTATTATAAAGCAGTGAAGGGATCATGCTAGAGGCTACAGAAAGGAAGAACGACTTTTACTCGGAAAGACCGTTCAATAATAGGTATGCCGATTAATAAATAAGTGAAAAGAGGTGACATTCATGATGACATTTAAATGACTGAGGTGCCAAGTGCTTGTTAAAATACCACATGGTCTGGAAGGACACAAACAAAGAAACAGGGCTTGGACAAGCAGTGAGTAATGGTGACCCAATCAATTTAACTATTGATAAAACACAGGTGAGGAAATGTGCAGGAGAAAAATCTCTGCAAATCATCAGCTAATGGATTAAACGCAACTGAGTGCGAGATGGAAATTAACTGATCAATTCACTCAACAGCTGCTAATTATATGTGACAAAGCACGTAGAACTCCAAAAGTATATGGAGCTCAAAGGAAAGCAATGCTGCAGAAATATTTGAAGGCTGCCTCTTGCCTCTGTGGGGTAGGACATTTGCCCCAGTGAGAGAATACCACTGTCACTGATTAAAATTTAACTCTGCAAACGTTTGAAGTCTGTATTTCAGAAGCACGGAAAGGGGGGTTCTTTTCCACTGCTTTGTAACAATTTGCAACATTAGGTATAAATATATGGTATCAAAATTACCATGCCAATCTAAACAAAATTAAATGTAATGGTACAGTCAAAATGAAACCTTTTTGCCTCATTGCAGTTAAACATTTTGACACTAGTGAAATGAAACTGGAAAGTTAAAATTATTTGTTGTGACACTCGTCTGTCAAAAAAATTCGTTGCATCATCGCGCTCCTGCAAAACGCTTTGACGCCAACGAAACTGATCTTCCAATAGGAAGTTATCTCACATTTTCTGATCACCACTGTCACAATTTTATTTTGAATCATCATTCACATCCTGACCACTTCCATTTTGGCTTGCACCATTTAGGAAGTGGTCACTGGAATATCAACAAGCTCTTCTCTCGTCTTAGGCTTACTATTCTCTTATATAGCCTTTGGGATTCCTTCAAAGTCATGCCCTTGGAGAGTCAGCAGATAGTAGAAAATATAGAAATATAGAAAATAAATAAATAGTAATGATGAATTAATTGATCCCAGGGAAAGATGAGTACCAAAGTGTGATTTTTCCCTGAATGAGATCAGAACGGGAACCTCGCTGGTGAAATTCTCACCCTGCACTGTAGAACTGAGTTTGGAATCCACTTTTGGAGCAAGGATAAATGCTAAGCACACGTTTAACTTACTGCTTATACCAATAACTAAATTATTAATTCAAAGGGGAAAACCAGTGTGGCGCATAAACCAGATGAAACTGAAAAATCAGGTAGCTCAAGCCTGACACTACAACATAAGCAATGTCAATTCTGGAGGTGATGAGACCTAAGTCAGGGCAGTCTTCCAGATTCATCACGCTAACAGTATTTGTTATCTATCCTCAAACCCCAACTCTGTAACTTGTGAGGGTCCAGTATGTTCTATGCATGGCCTACGATGCTATTTTTAGACTGCTTTTAAAATTCACGGTTGAAGGGAATTCAGAGGATGCAAAGTCTAATACAGTGCTTCATGATCTCCTGCTAGCAAATTTAATTCAATCCGTCTTGGGTTAGGAGCACTGTCACAGACTGGCAATTGCCTGAAGAACCATAAACAAGGGATAATGACAAGGGGCATGTAAGAGCAAAGTTGCAAGCAGGTGTGTAAGCGAGGTGCTGTAGGAATCCATGTGAGGTCTGCTTTCATTTAACATCTTCATTAATGAGCCTGAAGAAGTCGCTTCTTAATGAAAGTGGTGGATGATGCTCAACTGGGAGGAACGGCAAACATCCATCAGGGCAAATAAACACAAAGAGGTACACAGGGATTAGGTAGAGGGGCAGAAAGAAAAGAATGGAACAAGTCAATTAGTTCTCCAGGAGAAAAAAAAGTCAGCTTATGGTTAGCCAAGATCATGGGGGGGGGGTGTGCGAAGAGACCTGCACATCTTTTCAGACAGATGGGTGTGCAACTTTGGATCAAATTTCTGAAAGCACTGAAGAATGTAAAACTGTGGCTGGTGGGTTGTCTAAACTCAAGATAAGAGTAAGTGATAAAGCAGGCAGACACACTATTAACTAGATGAAAATGTCATCTAAGACCCAGTCTAGAATACCTCTGTGCTGGGGATGGCACATCAGCCCGTATCTAGCTTCATAGATGGATTAAAGTATATCGACTTCAATAATGCTTCAAGTATAATGCTTCCCTCATTTGAGGGACAATAAGCCACAATAAAAAAGAGGGAAGGAGAACACAGAAATTCATGCATTCAATAGGCTTAACGGCTATGCCGGAGAAGTAAAAGGTGGCAGCAAACTCACTGGGACCTATATAAATTACATGGCACAAGAGTAAAGTTTCAGACAAACTATGAAGGCACCACGTGGTGGAAAAATGGTCCTCAGCGCCACTAAGATTGCACATTCAATGAAGCAAGTCATTCAGGTCTGCTGCAGCACCCAAAAGATGTAGAAAAAAGCAGGAGAGGCACTCCGCAGCTTGCTAAATCTAAACATAAGAGGACAATACAGCAGCCCCTGCACAACATCTCACTTCCACAGCAACACCAGACTCGATCAATGCTCATCCCACAGTATTCCACAATATGGCTAAGTCTTCAGCAGAGATTGATCTACACCACTTGCTCTTAGCCAGAGAGCAGCTTGATAATTCACTCCCCAGCTAACCCAGTGCTGAAGTGCCCCCCCTTTGCTCCTGAAAACTTGGCCAGAATTGCCCCTCCTTGCTATAAATGCAGAAGGCCATAGGACTGCGCTTGTTAACTGTTTCATGGTGGTGAATCCTTGCAATTTTGGATTCCCATTACAAGACTGTGATACTTGAAAGACAACCTTATCCCCTCTGGCAGCTGTGTTCCTTTGTATTTAGTACTTCTATTTTCCAAAAAAATGTTAAGGGAAGACAAAACAGAATAAGCAATCCAAAGAGAATAACTTATCAAGAATTAAAAGAAGTAAGTCATTTTGTTTGTCCCTTCTTCCCATCACCTGTGGTCCATTTCTGCCTACTCCAACTCCTTAACTTAAAGTATTTCAAACTTAACTGGGCAAAAAGAAGCAGAAAATGTATGTATGCTAAAAAAATGTATGCTTATGTATGCTAAAAAATTCTGAATGGACGGGGGTGTCAAGGGACAGAGAAGACAAGGAAGTTATCAAAAATAGAATATTCTACTGATTACAGCAGTTCAGAGCCAGGCCCTGCCACTCATTTGCTCTTATTTTGGGCAAGTTTCCATACGCCTCAGCTCACTGGGAGTAGCGATGCCTTTTTTGTACCACTCCGTTTTATCTGGTCCATTTTAACTGTAGACTCTGCAGGGCAGAGACTATCTCTCAGCCTCTGTTTGCAACCCTACCTTACACGGACTTATTAGAGCCTGCGGACAGTACACTAGTTTTAATTGGAATAAGCAAAATTAAATTATGTTCCTTAGTCTGTATGATAGAAACGCCAAATGTAAAGCTAAAAAAGACGTCTGTTTTTTAGTTAGCTAAGAGCTAAAGAAGGAATCTGAAGTATTAGCTCACTTGCAAAAGTGGTGTGGTTTTAATTCTGCATGGTATTCATTGCAAAATGGCAAAATTAAATATTAAATCCTTACTAAAAAAAATTGCAACGGGGATTCAATAAAACATGGCAACTCGGCCTAAAATGTATTTCTTTTTCCTCTCAGAAGATGATAAGCAGGATGCTTAAAATAACATTATTTGAGGCAGGTTAGTATAGTTCCTTTTTTAAAAGCAATGAGGTGGAGAAGGGAGAAACAAGGGGGCCCTGAGAATTTCAGGGGCTTGCTGAAAACCACAAAGGACAGAAGTGCTTTTGTCAGGAGGCCTCATATTTTCAATTTTGGGCTTAGATCCCAGGGTCACAGGGTCTGAGAAGAAGTACATTTTGCACATTAAAAGTGTGAAGCTGTGAACGGAGTGCTGTAACACAGACACACAGAGAATATCCAATAGCAAACTCAGACTCTAACCCGAAAGGCCAGATTAGGTACATAAGCACTCCGTAGGGTGCCCGGCTGCACTAGGTGGACATCTAGTTTTGCTACTGAAGGTTTCCTTCTGCTTCTCAAGCCAGGTTTCCAATTTAGCAGAGCAGCTCTCCTTGCCCTGACGGGCGAATGCATATTGTCCCCTTTTCCATCGCTAGCTGAAGGCGGGAGGAGGCGAGAGAGGGTTCAGATGACTTCCTGGACAAAGGAGGTTTGTAGCTGCAGCCTGATGAACATTGGAGATAAGAGCAGCAACAGCAAATTGGCCCCAGTGGGAATGGCAGCAGCACTCGCTTCACCTAAAGGCAAGGCAGCAATTACGCTTGCGGTGCTCAGCGTCCATCCGTCTGTTCCTTCCCTGCCCTCCTGCCGCTGCCCCCATGCCCCCACTCACGGACCAGGTGCGCTCAAGGCTACTGCTATGTTATGTGCAGCTTGAAAAAAAAACCTTCCAGTCCTTTTTTTCTCCTGTTCAGGTATCTGAAGGCAGAGGTCTGAGCCTTATCATCCTGGATAACAAAATGCAGAAAGAGGTTTGGGCAAAGAGGAAGGAAAAAGCATGGTAGCGCTATGTGCATGGTTTTGTTCCACCTGGGTGGGCACAGCCCGCAGGAGGAGGTGGGCACAGCCCTCAGTATCTCGGAGAATGCTCTCTTGACTCACCAGACCAGAAGCAGAGCCTGTGAAGATCCCACCCTTGAGGGCAGTGCCTGCCACCAGTATTACGACTGCTCCAGCATCATGTCGGATTGACTGTGCATGGGCAAGCAGAGGGCTGGAAGCGCTGCACTGGTCTCCAGAGCCAAGAGGAGCATGGGCATCCTCCAGCCTAAGGAGTTCAGCTTCCACCAGCCATGGGGAACTGAGAAGAAGAAAATGGGAAGGATGATGTCATTCTGAAAGCCCAGCTTCCCTGTCCACAAATGACCTAGAGAAGAGCAATGGGCATTTAGCTGGCTTCCCAAGGAGCAGTGCACCCACCCAAGATCTCTGACAGCAAACCTGCAGTGCAAGTAGCAAGCAGGACTGCAGTCCACTAGCAGAGGGCTCCGATACCTAGGTCCCAGCATCCAGCATCAGCTGGCTGGCTGAATGCCTGTAGTGTCTCCTCCTGGCACACAACAAGCCAATAAGGAGATTCTCAAAATGCTCTACATGCTGTGAACCTCCTCTTTGAGCTCCTTCTTTTGTCCCAACTCCCTCCCTTATCCTGAGTCAGCACAGCTCCTAGCACCCAGCTACAGCAAAAGGGCTTCACAGGATGGCTGGGCAAAATCAAAGGGGTGTTAATTTGACAGGTGCTACTGCCTGGCGTCATGTCCCAAGTTCGTCCTATAGCACTGTTGATTATTTTTTCTCCTTGGATCAGGGACATTGCATTTATTAGCACTGAACTTCCCCCTCACTGCCTGCAGCCACTGCTGCCCTGATCTCCCCAACTCACTTTGCAATTAAATTTTGTCCTTTTGTGAAAGGACTGTGCAGGAAAGGTCTTGTGTTTTGGTTGGTTTCTTCCCCACCCCACTCCCCCCCACCCCCAAGTTCTACTTGGTCAAAACAGCCTCTGGAAATCCTAGCAGAATCCCAAACAGAGTAAAATTGGCTGAAAACAGTATTTATATGAAAAGGAGTCTAAAAGCCACAGCTTTATGTACCTAAAACACTCAGCACAGAAGAAGGAGCAGGGGCACAGGAGGCCACTAAGTCTTAGCTGTAAAGGTATAAATCTGACGTAACCACAGAGTTGATGGAGATTTACATGAAGGTGGCTTGGAAGGAGACACAAGGGGTTTTGTGTTGGAAGCTTGAAATGTGGAGCATCAAAATCATCACGTCTTTCCCCTTACAAACACTGGCAGTCAAACCAACTGATGGGCACAAAGACTGGGGAGCACGATTGTGCTCATTTAAGTGATTTACTTTATTGTCACTGCTGCTAACACCCTTCTCCTTTTTTCCCCAGGAATCACATTAACAGCTATAAAACCGCAAATTTAAATGAAATCTGCTCGGAATCTGATTTTGCTCCATAAAGCTCCAGAAGTCACAAGGCTTTTTGTTTGTTTCTTCTCATCCCGCTCCTCATCTACATACACATGCCCAGAAACCTTCATATCAATAATAAATGTTACCATTTTTTGCTCCTTCTCCTTGTGAAGCCTAATCTTCATGCCTCCCTTCTCTTCCTCTTGTTCCCCCCCCCCAAAAAAAAAACCCAAAAAACCCACCATCTTTCCCTGGACTACTCATGCCAACCCTTTCACTCATTCCTAGGACCATCCACTAGCAAATATCAGTCTGACATTTGGTTTCGTAGGACTGGACAGCCTCTCCTAAGCCCTGGCTCCCTCACAATCTTTAATTAAATACAAATACTTTTCTCTAGGCTTCCTGGGCATTCCCCAAGTCCCTGCTCCCTTTCCTATCACTGAATATGTCAAAGGCTGGAGATAGCAGAATGATATTACCCTTCCCCAGGAATGAACAGGGCTCAACTGGCCCGCATTGATGCCAATTACACCAGCTTTTTTATGACTTCATTACTGCTAGAGTCACTATAAAGCATAGCATTGAAAGGTTGGACCAGCCTTTTTAATTGCACAGAGGTACCGATCATTGTGCTTTTATGTACTTGAGGTGATCTTTCTGATCTTCCATTTCCCCAAGCCAGGGATAGCTCCCCAGGCTAGGTGGAACAGAATGAGGAAAAGCCTGGGTAAAGCAGCTGGCGTAAGTTGCCTCTCTGGAGATCTCCATGTGAGAACCACAAAGCACTTTGGGCTGTTTGAAGCGTGACAGCTGGCTGAGCTGCAAAGGTCAATACAGAATGGAAAAAAGGGAGGAGAGAGCTCAGCACGAAGGATTTGCAGAGCATCACAGGACAGCACTCTCTACAGCACAGTGATCTGACTGTTCCCAAAAGGTAGGGGGTCAAACTCTGCTCTTATCTACAGCAGAATGAACAGAGTTAAGTTCCCTGACTGCTGCATATCGCAATACTAAATAAATGCTCAGGTGCTGCACTTGGAGGTGAACCAAAGGAACAGCAGGGGATTGCTTTATGACCTGGTTGAATGTTGTCGATCCCTGGACAAGGGAAGGTAAGAAAAAAAATCCAGAGTGTCTGACACCAGCTTCCTTGGAGAAGGTAAGGGCAACAAAGGGCTGAGATGTTTCTGAAACTGGGAGGTATCCCTAGGACACAAGTATATGTGTCCTCCTGAGTTGGGAGGGTACATGAAAGGCAGCTGCCACCTCGAAGCCATAGGAAGAAGATGATACTTCTTCGACTGGGGCTGCTGTGGCTGAGTTCGGTGAACCATAGTGGATGCTCAAGTCAGGTGAGTTGCTGAAACCAAACTCTCACAGGGAGTGAAGAGCAGCCTGGTCTGTGAAATGGGTTGCTGGGACAGAAAGCAGTGCTGGGTGAACTCTCAGTGGTGTGGGCAATTCTCAGTATTGCCACGGAGGTGCAGCTCTTTCCTCCTTCTCTCTCTCCCCACAGCGCATGGATGGCTGCCTGCTATCTGCCCCTCTGCGGTGGGTGGCAAGGTAACACAGCAGCTCTCAGTCCGATGGCAGCATGGCACATATCCACAGGAACTCAGGAGAGCGTGTTAAGTCTTTTCCAGGACAGCATGTGATCCCGGATGCTTATTCTATTTCAAACCCATTGGAGGTTCAGTTTTGATCTGGGCAAGGGCACTGAGCTGGGGTGTTAGCAAACAGCCTGTTCTGGCTGCGGGGCTAGGGTGAGCAACAGTCGGATGCAGACTCCAACACACAGGAATGTGCCACCAGAACAGGAGGAGGATTTCAGCACCTTCGTGGCCAGACTTGTGAGTGGGGAATGGCAGAAGGTTGCAGGAGCTCTGGATAAGGAGACCTTCTGACAACAGGGCGAATGGCATGGAGGCACCTTTTTGCTCTTGTACCCTGCCTAACAAACCTTCCAGCCTCCTTCCTCATCCCCATCTTGAGTTCACCTCCAGTTCCGCCCCCCGCCCCGCCCCCCCCCAGTCTTTACAGCAAAGGGAGCACCAGGTTTCCCCCAGCTTTGAAGCAGAGCTGCTTCAGATAGGAAGAAACACGCAGCCTTGGCACCGGAGGGGCACACGACCAGCTTTGCCAACAGGTCTGGGGGAAACAACTGGGGCACCTGGCACATGTGTCCAGCTGCTCCTGTTCTCTGTCCCCTCTGCCAACAATTTCACTTGCTTTATTAACTATTCCCAACAGCAGCACTTTCTGTGTGCATGCTTGTTTGGGTAATTCTTGTTTCCTCCCATTTAGCGCAAAGGAAAAAAAGCATTAGCAACACTCTTGGTTTTAAATGAACCCTATTAATATTCGGCTCTGCAAGGAACTGTGGGATAATTTTGATAAATGTGGCTGGGAAACCTAGCTGACAGAACCAAGCGCAACGCTAGTGTGTGTTCAGAGCCCGTCGCTGCACACACAGAAGGGGGCAAGAGGTGGGCACAGCATGGGGCTGGGGGTAAGCCAGGCAGGAGGGAGAGCAGAGGCAGGGGGTCCATTGAACAGGAAAGATGCAGGGCTATAGGATAGACTCCTCAAAAGATCAAGAACAAAATAGGCTTAGTGAGATAGGAATGGGGAGAGGAAAAGAAAAGCAAGATGCAGTTTGGAAAATGCAGGCTAGAGTGACTAGAGAAACATAACATGAAACACAGACACTGAACTGTGGAGGGTGGAGAAAGAGAAGGAGAATCCAGCAAACTGACAGCAAAATGGAGTTACGGGTGACGGTAGGAAATCAGATGCAAGCTTGCAGAGAAATGAAAAAGAGACAAAATGCACCCAGGCCACAGTTCAGCAAACCGCACAAATTATTTCAAGGTACCTCCTTTGGTCAGTGTACTTGAAGTAAACGCATCTGCGGTTCAGACTGGCAACCTCACGCAGCACCACCTTACAAGAAACATCTTGAAACACTAGAGGTAGGAGCGAACAGAAATGCACTCGAGGGGCATCAGCTGCTGACATAAAGAACTACCTGTGGCAAAACTTTTGCTGTGGACCCCTAAGGACTGTTCGTTCTCAAGAAGCAGGCATAGCTAAAGAAAAGGTGCCTGAAACTAAAAACAAGTTCAGAAGGACTTCTGTGAAGTTGTTAAGTATATAATTATTCTTGATGGCATGTGCTTTCAGACAAATCTCCCAAAGGAAATAGCTGGCGTCCACAGCTTATTACTATAGGTGACTGCAAGTCATGCATTTCTACTTCATGCATGAGGTAAGTTCAGCCTGGAAAGAGACTTCTGGGCATCCTCATAAATGCAGTTTAGCCTTCAGGAGCACAGAGCAGCAGCTGGAATATCCCCCAGTCTTTGGAGCAGTGCAAGAATATACACACGGCTACTGAACTGCCTTCAAATTAATACAAGTAGCTTATTATTATCTTTTTTTTTTCTTTTCCCAGATACATTCCTTTTTTTTTTTTCAGTCCTGTGGAATTACAAATTTATGCCCAGAAGATTTAATATTTATGGAAATTATACCTTCCTGGCCAACTCTATGCATTATGGCTATGGTCTTTAAAACTGGCCAGTGCCCAGGGTAGACCAATTCAGCAATAACTACTAGGAACATGGTCCAGGGAATACTGGGGAAGACAACAGTCATTCCTACATACACCTAAACTAATCTTTATGAGCACTTCAGTGTTTCACTTGTGAACAACATTGCTGATTTTGGGCCTGTGACTGAATTTCTTTGACAAGCGACATGACAAACCTGTTTAATTAAAAACAAAGGTAAAACTTCTGTGGGGCATCTGGAACAACTTACCACAAGCTCTACTGTGAGGTCCTTGAAAAGAAAGACTTCTATCACAGGACACAATAAAGCTACAAAGCAGCATGACTCTCAGCAGAAGATGTTCTGTTGCTAAAAAAGTATGGGAACTGCATTTCAGGATTCATGTCCTCTGCTTCCCAATCTCTCCAAGAACCTTTCCTGTACTGGGTGAGTCCCAGCCACGGTTTCAGACATTTCTGAGCCAACCCATCCATGTGTGCCACAGCCTATTTTGAACTCTCTGCAAGATGCTGCTCCACAAGTGGTTGATCCTGTAAAACTAATTTTCTCTTCTTGCAAAGCAGGCAAACACATGAAAAATGCCAGGATCATTTAGCTGCCTCTGACGTGCCGGCTGTACCCATGCTGTGAGGTTCTGCAGAAGCATGTACCTCTCCTTTCGGAAAGCAGCTGCTGTTAGCCTGCAGCTGGTGGAGCCAGCTCCATCTGGAGACCAGATCAGAACCCATTAAGCACAGGGGTAGTAGACTGCTTGGAAGTGGAGTTTGCAAGGCAGGGAGGCAGGCAAAGGCTTGGCTGCAAAATTTCACCTCTTGTAAAGAAAGGAAAGGAAAAAAAAAGCAACCCACACAGCCTATTGAGCAATTGTTCCTGCATAGTCTCTCCAGTCTAATTGATTTGGACACCACAGCTAATTTTCGCTCAGACATCTGTTAGCACACATTAGCGCATGTCATTAGACAAGGAAGCATAGATTAGATGGAGGGGCAGAGCTCAAAGGCCCTAGTTTGGGATGCTGGAACAAGTGAGAGGAAGGACGAGAGGGATATGTTTGAGCAGGGCTGGAATAGTTGGAAGGAGCTTGGAGTAAAGGGGAAGGATTTGGCTGGCTCAGAGCATTCCCACCAAAGAGTCGCATATGTTCCATGCTTACCCATGCTACAAGCACACCCCTTTCATTTACAGGCATACCACAAAGGTCCTGGTCCTCACCAGCACAGAGGCAATAAAGCCAGAGCTCCCATGAGGAACTCTAAAGTGTATTCTTCCATGTTCTTGCAGTTTGCAGCTGCTTTGGTTATGATTGGAGGTCTCAGAGATAAAAGAAAGGGACAAGAGAAAAAGAAAATGACCTTTCTTCACTCACCTCACTCCAGCACAGTGTCAGAATCCTCAGGAAATATTTTATATTTAAAGCTTTACAGATACGATGAGTCTTTCCTCTGGAGAAGCAGAACTATATGAAAGGTACTGGCTAGGAGCATGGGACAGAAGGGAGATTGTAGGACGTCAGCAAACCCAATAACCAACAGTCACAACCCTCCTCAGGGCTGTTTTGCAGCCTACAAGTGGCTGCAGTTCATTTTTACCACGCCTGACACTAACAGGTCAGGGAATTGATAATTTTAGCCCGGCTACGACTGGGTGCACACCAGAACCACCACTTGATACAGCCTAATTTGTCTGCCGGTGAGAAAGCATCTTTTCCTCCTACCCAACTATTTCTTTTTTTTTCCGGAACGATGTAAACCCTCTGCCTACTGGCACCCCAGCAAAATGGAGGCCTGTGCTCAAATCCAAACCCAGCCCGCAGAAGCAATTCCCCAGCTGAA
Organism: Falco biarmicus; assembly: GCF_023638135.1. Taxonomy (NCBI): domain Eukaryota; kingdom Metazoa; phylum Chordata; class Aves; order Falconiformes; family Falconidae; genus Falco; species Falco biarmicus. Next base: position 87,211,384 of record NC_079292.1, read on the forward strand.
ATCCCAGGACGCAACATTCCCGGCAAGACTGGCTGCCACCGCGGCCAGCACGGGCTCTGCAGCGCACGAGGTGCTGCGACTCTGCTGGCAGCACGTCCCGGCGACACCGGGGCTCCGTGCAATTTGGGAAGGAGTTATGTGGAGTTCTATCTGTTCACGTACGTGGAAGCAAAGGTAAAGATGAAGAGCATAACAAAGTTTCTCTGAGCGTATTTCTGGTTTCCCACAGCTTTCCCATGAAAGGTGGAGTTGCTGTATTGATTTGCTGATACCTGGGAAAGCGTTGAGCTCATTCTTTCATGTTTTTGCTCCACGAAGGTAATAAAAGAGCCTTTCTTTCCTTTTGGGTCATACTTTGCACAAAACACATGGGAGCCCTAATAGCCTTGAGGCTTTTACTTCTCCACCAATTGTGGTGGAAGTTAGCCAACAGGCTTCTGGGTTCAGAGCACTGACACTCACCACGACCATGCAATATTAATTTCCTTTGAAACAACAAGCCAAAAGTTGATGAAATGGCCTTGTTTTGCTCTAAAACACTGCCTGGGAAAGGGGGAGAGGCAGGATTTGTCAACTGAAACTCCATTGCTGGAGTGAAGAGGTCAACATCTATTATAGGGATGATAGAGATGAAGGTAAGCCGGTCAGTCACAGGGTGAAAAATTAAGCCCCCACCTCCCGTCTAGTGTATAGAACCTCTGCTTGGTCACAGTGGGTCTCATCCTGTGTTCCCTTGCACTGTTTTTGCCTTGGCATAGCTCAGTTGACTTTAGCAGAGTTGCTCCCACACTTTCCCAGGGATCGCGCTCTGCCCAATTTTGACAGGCATGTCGCTTCCAATTTAGAGGAGGACTGACGCATAAACATCTGCACAGCCCTCTGCAAAACCACCCCTCTCGTGCAAGCATCTGCCAGCTGAGAAGCTCCAGCCCACAAACAAAGCACTGATCAGGGTGCTGGCAAAAAAGGAGAATAAAAGCCGATATTCCCACCCCAAAGGGGTGACTCCCTGGAAAATACCAGGCAAACAGCAAACTGCTGCAAAAGCACCCTGGTTTTAATCCTCTGATGACATGAAAAGCCCATGGGAAGAGCTAAAAAAGGAATCATAAACCTGAGCAATTAGGCAGGGACTCGCTCAGATTTGCTTTGCTTGCCCAGCAGCTGCACAATGCGCACAGATACCTGCACCATCAGGTGGGCAGTGCTGGGCTGGCACCTTGCAGGATTGCCCCTCTGTTTTCTATTAGACCCCTTTTGGGGCATAGCTGTGAGGTTTAGGTTGCAGGGGAGGCAGAGGGTACCCTGTGTGGAAGAGGTCAGGGGCCACCCCATTCTGGTCCCTGTTGGTCCCGTTGGCTCTGCAACAGCTGGCACTGAGCCACTGCACCCCAAGGCCATGGACAGTCAGAGGGACCCCAGCCCCACTGCCACAGCAGGGGTAGGGTGGCACAACTGGGGCAGGGGGCTCCAGAGGGGACATGTAGGGTAATGTAAGAGGAGAAATGAGGAGATATTGGAGGAGGTGTGAAGATGCACAGAAGGAGACACCGGAGGGGACAGAGAAACAGAAAACAGGAGGATGCACGTGGAAGGCAGGGGGCATTGCTGGGGACAGCGCTGGCAACAGCTCTTGGAGGGAGACACACTATGCTAGGGGCTACCTCAGAGGAACTATCACTGTAGGGGACCCACCCTGGAGCAGAGACACCCCCAAAGGGACTGCAGCCATTGAGGACCCAGGCTGGGGCAGGAAAAGTGTAAGAAGGAGCAGGGCAAGAAAAAAGCAAGAAACCAAGAGCAGCAGCAAGAAACCATCACGCACCAACCCCATCTCCAGCGCTGCCCAGTGCCTCACCCAAGGGACTGTTAGGGACTGAGCATAACTTGCGGTCAAAACAGGGGGAGAGGGGACTCAGGGCGGGGGAGGGGTGTTAGAGTGAAGCTGAGCCTGGGGAAGTGCTTGGAAATGAGTTGCCCTGGGTGTTCAGTTCATTGTTTGTCTTCTTTGTTTCTCAATAGCCAAACAAGCAATTAAAAGTTTGTCTTAATGGCAGTAAATCAAATTAAGTGAATTTTCCCGAGTCTATACAGATCCGCCCACACCAGCCCACCAGGCTGGGCTCCAGGAGCCAGGCTCTGCTGACAAGAAGCAGCTTTTTGTGGCTGCTCAAAGAACAGCGAGGTGAGGGAAAGTCTGGGGTTTGTTCCTCCCCCTTACATTATCTACTTGGACACCATGGCTACAAAAGTCTATGAAGTCCATCATGAAAGGGAACTGAAAATGGCGTTTGTTTTAGTCTGTGCCAGGGGCAGCCTTTATTCTACTGTGTGTCTTCCCACAGCCTGACTGCATGGGCTTCATTATGAGTGTGTATCAAGGACCTCAAAGCATGCTGCAAACATCATCTGTTCAGACCCTGTAATTCCTGCAATGGTGAAACACCTAATTATCATCCTAAATATATCCATGGAGAAACTGAGCCATTAATGAGGTAGGGTGGGGGAAGTGACTTACCATGGGTAATACGAATGACTGACACACCAGGAAGGGTACCCAGGAGCAACACTCCCCCAGGGCTTGTACTCCAGCAGAAAGTGAAGAGGGGTGTGTGGGGGTGTGTTTAAAAGAAAAAGATGGGCAACGGGAAGTGAAAGAAAAGGAAGAAATAAATGCAAGACAGAGAAGGAGAGAGCACAGAGTGAGGAAAGCTGTCAATGGAAAAAAGGGCTGCCTCAGTGCATGCCAAACAAAAAATGGAAGTGACAGCCTGAGCTGCAGAGCAAAAATGCCCCAGACTAAATTGGAAAAAGCTAGAGTGGTCTACCATGACTCCCACAGTAGAAAAAACACTTTGTGTTTGGGATGCCTGTAGAGGAGGCAGGAATCCCTCTGACATTTGCATGCCTCAGGGCTTCCCTGAAAGGCATGTTTCCATTGGCAAGGAGAGGGTTTAGAAGAGTTGGATAAGATGCTGTGAACAAGGCTTGCAGCATTTAACCTCCATTAGGAAGTACCAATTTACTCACTTGCTACCAGTTACCAGGCGCCAGGGCTCAATTACATGGGAGACTTTAAAGGAAGGAGTGTCCATACATTATCACAGCAAACAAGTCAGTGTGACTTCGTTCAAGGGTATCATCCACCCTGGAACCTATTTCACATCTCGTTGGCTAGCTGAGTGAGAACTGATTGCACGCGCTCCCTTGTTTCTCCATCTGGGTGTACAGTGGAGGAAGACCCCAATTCATTAAAGGAAACTGAGCGAGGGAAAGAGCTGAGCCCCTCCTTGTTAACCTCCTCTGGGAATGCAGATTCCTACATAGCCAGGAGTCTCCTAGTGACTGTTTGCAGGAGAGGGAAAAGCACTTTTCCTCGGCCTCTCCAGCATTAGGCCACAGCAGTGACATCACAGGACCTCTGTCATAATCCCCCTGCTGCTTAATGAAACCGTGCAATGCAGAGGTTTTCTCCACTGCCCTGATGCACTCAGCATGATTCTTCTGCCTTTTGCTCCTGCATCATCCCCACGGCAGGGACTCCAGCTCGTTTTTCTGGGTGCACAAAGCAACCTAGCTCCCCGTGCCTTCTTTAGCTGCACCATCGCACAGCCTCTCCTTCCCTGTCCCCACCACCCAAGTAACAACCTTAGTATCGCTAGCACTGCTTCCCTGGGACATTCCTCCGATGTGATTCTCTCTGTAGATAAAAGATAGGCTGGGTCAAGAACACAAGGGTGGTATTTAGGCTGAAATTAGGAGGAGATTGGCCATCAGAACGCTTGGTTTCTGCTACAGCCTTTCACTTAGGGCAGAAACCCCCGCCTGCTTGAGCACTGGAGCTTTCCAGGTTCATTACCGTTGCCTGTGATAACATGGGATCACTCCTGAGAACCTGTAAGGCTCATGCCCCGAGTCTACAAGCCTTCTGCACATCCCTTTACAAGTAAAGAGCCGACACTCAGAGAAGACATCCCCAAAGTACTTGGGAAGCCCAATGCGTAGCACAGGATTGGATCTAGGTGCCTCCAGTAGGTACCAAATACTGGAGCGCCCTTCCTCTCTACTCCAAAGGGGAGCAAATCCTCCTCTCCCTCCCGCCTGCTTCACATCACTCAGTCAAGCCTGCCTCAGCTTTCCCGCTGCCTTGTACTGGGAGCAGCCACTGCAGCTCCCCACTGAGTATCTGAGCAGGAGTGCTGCCTGTTTGCATGCTGCCCGTCACACACATTTTGTTTGCTCTGCTCCTGTACTCCCTTCACAATGAGGCAAAGCTTGCCCACAGCTGCCGTGGTGGGATGAGCCAGGGCTGGCCCGGCTGCCAGAGGAGCCCTACATCACCTTCACACTCGATGAGAAGGCAGCGATGAGAAGGCAGCACCAGGTAATAGGACGACAACGGCAGCTGGGAGCCGTGTGCTGCTGTCCTGGCCAGCCTGGATTGCTCTCCTCCAAATCCCACAGCTCACAGCAGGCAGCGTGCAGCCATTATGAGACACATTATATTGTGATGCCTGCAGGCACAGAAACTCTGCCAACAACTCGCTACTTGCTCGGGAGGAACTAGGAGAATGCAACTTTTTTTTTTCTTTTTTTTTTTTTTTCCCCCTGTGGATGAGGTGCAACCTATTTTTTTAACCTATTTAAAAGCTTTGAATTTGCTGTCACGGTATTTGTCTATCTCCCACAACAGTCAACAGTAATGTGGAAGTCCCCAGCGGTCTTCTTGAGGCTCTAGACAGGTCAGGGCAAGGCTAACACAAGGAGGGATTTACATCCTTCTTTTCTTTGTACTGGTTGTCAGTCCACAATGGTTATGACAGCAAACCCAACGTGTGTGTGCCCTTTGTGCCCCAAACAAGGAAGAAGTCAAGCCTCTCGGGCAGTCCAGCTCCAAAGAATAAGGAAACAGGACTGTCAGACCTCAAAAGATGTGGCCTTACCAAAACCAGATGTCCTAGGGAAGTGGAAAGATGCTGTAGGAGATGCTGAGGGAGCTATCGTCCTGATCATTCCTGAGACTTACTGCTGATACTCTACCCCTGTTCGTAGGGGGCTTCAATTAGGGGTTCCGTGAACATTTGAGATGGGTCTCCTTTTGGCCATGAGCTGCTGAGAGCTCTATTGGCCCAAGCAAGGGGATCTTTCTTCTTATCTAAACAGCCCCAACCCTTTTAAACTCAAACCAGAGAATTACAATCCTAATTTTCACCCTAGCCTCCAGCAGTGTAATGGTCAAACACTGAGTCAAGAGTATGCTAGAATCCCTTCCCTGGGGTGAATGTGCAGTGGGAGAGTGGTGAAACCCTTGGGGAAAGACAGCAAGACAGAGGAAAATGCTTCCAATTCCTAATAATACATGATGCAAGCAGCACCTCCAACACAAGGGTCCCTCTGATGCATAAACCAGAACATTTTTAGTGTTCAGCTAAAGAAGGACTGGGAGGCCCACAAGCACCTCATTAGTGACAGGCTGTAATGAGGAAGAAGCTGTTTTGTCTCAGGTTATTGGGAATCTTTAGTGCTGATCCACTTCTCCTCCTGCTTACACAAACGCAACCCTATTTGCTCTCCTAGAGACAATCAGAATCAGACTGTTGGTAGAGGCATAAACATGATTTTCTTAAGAAAACAAACTGGAGTACAACTTACACATCAAGTTTAAGCTGATAAAGAGTGGTAGAGGTAATTCACCTCAGTTAATATACTCTCCTAAAATAAGACATTAAATGTAAGTGCATTTTTTTAACCTAACCCTACGGTCAATGAAGAGAAACAGATGTTGAGAGGTCCGTTCCTTCCAACCATTTCCAAGTCTACCTTAGGTTAGACACCTACTAGAAGGACACAGTTGGGTGAGGTAAGTCCCACCCAAAATTTGCAGTCACACAGCTTGCACTGACCGTGCGCTGAGGATGACCATGGCAGTGCCCTCACCAGCTGGGCATAGCTCCATAGGATCTGAATAGAGTGGGCAAAGCCAGGTGCTGGTATCATGGTTCATCAACAGTTCCAGACGCGGTGACATTGTGAACCAGATCCAGGGTCCATGCAGGAAGACAAGGCCAGAGACAAGCTACCTACCACATAGGTCCACGGCCCATCCAAGAGATGGTACCAGAGGCACAGCTGGAGACAGGTACACCTAACACACAGATCCAGGCCTGAGCTTACATGGATTCCCTTGTCAAAGGGTAGGTGGATACTCCTGGGGAGACTGGTCAAGGCCTAATCAGTGCACTCAGGGCCCTGGCAGCTGATGCATTTCCTGAAGACGTAACAGTGGCTCCCAGTAGGGAGGAAGATGATGGAGCTGTCCAGAAAAAATAAACAGGGTACGTAACATCTCCACCACTAACCCAGCATTAACTTTTGTGTTAATAAAGACACCCGGCGGGGATGTATTTAGTTATACTAATGTCTTTCCCCACTAACAGTAGAGACACTGAACATTTTATATGCAGAATGACTAATTGGAATAAGCATTGCAATTTTCAGCTTAAACCAGCTCCTTTATGCTCAACATCCACCCAACATCTAATGACAGTTTATATTTTCATTGAGGATTCAGCATCCGGGCAAAAAAGAGAAAGCTTTACGAGTCTTCACTCTAAGTCAATTAGAATTTCAATGTAGGTCGAATGCCAGGGAGAAGAATGGGACCTGCAGCAATTCAGATCTCAGATGTTCATGTACTCTAGAGACAGAAGAATCATTTGCACACTTATTCTATCTTCCAGAGCTGGGGGCATTCGGAAAGGCTGGTTTGTTCTCTGCTGCATATCTAATAGTGTTTTGGCCAACTAGTCTTTAAAGTTCCTGGGAAATGACTCTTCTACCTTTGCCCTTGGGAGGCTATTTCACAGCTGAATACATCCCCATTCCTGATCTGCCCTTGTTAGTCCTAGCTGTGACCTCCATAGAGAAGTACACAACTTCTTTAAATATTTGGTAAGTCTGATAGTTGTTCGCAGGGTGTTTCTGCACCTAGACCCAATCCGGCACACCCCAGCGCTAGTCTGGAATACATCAGGCCAACTTCTGTGAAGTCAATCAAGCTGCATTGATGTAAACCATCTCTCAAACACTACATCTTCCACTGCATTATCACTTAACCAGGGTTTGCCCATCTCCCTCTTTTAAATTTTAGCATATTTGTCTTTGCAGTTTGTTACAGTTCTACTTATAGTGATTGATAGTGCTGGAGAATGGACAGGAGGAAGCACCAAAGAAAGAAGGGCCAGGATGCGATCACTTGTGCGACAAAGTTCCCGGAGAGGCCCGGCAAGCCACACGGTCATTGCTGACTTCATTTTGATACTTCCATACGCCAGCACGGACACACGCATGCACACACCTGTGCATGTCATCCGCTACCAAAAGCATCACTTCCAGTCTAAACTACTTTCTTCTTTTTCCCCTCTCCACTCCCTCTGCTGCTCATTAAAACTCATCTCTGCCACCTGCGATGGTGAAGAGTCAGCAGGCTGCCCGGGCAGCGCTAGCTAATGGGAACTGACAGCCTGCCACCATTTTCCAAAGGCTTACCTTTTTGAAATCTGCCTGTCTTTCAGCCTGACTAATTCTATGGAAGACTTTTATCACAGGGAGATTGACCTCAGGCAGGAGACATTTTGTGTCACTGCGAACAAGTGAAACGAAGACACGATGGGGACGGCAAGAACTCACTAGCAGCAAAAGGGAAGGGGAAGAAAACTGATGTATGACAAGAATACCTGCTTCACCGTGGCAGGCAATCCAGTGACTGGTCTTCTAATGAACAAATTCACTAAGGAACCTGAACTGTGGCATACTTGGGGACCCTGTAAGAGGCAACCTTAATTGATGATAAACTAAAATATCAGTTGAGTTATGAGAAGCATCTTCCCATTGATTTACAACACTCTGGATCCAATTAAAGGGTTCCTCCTTCCCTCTGCCAGCTAGTGTCTCATGAGGTTTGTAGGCTGCCTTACAATGACTTACAGGGACAGAGTCTGGAATACCTCTGTACTTGGGTTTGGGACCAGTAATTTTTACTACATTTTATCGCAGAGATGTGAAATTTAAAAAAGTAAAAAAAGTTCACAGCATGGATACCTATTCATACTTAGAGCACTTAGAGTAAACAATGCTGTTATTGTACTTCCCTGCTGAGGTGCTGTCCCACAGGAGCTTTAGTCTGGAGAACTCATTAGCCTCTTTATTTCCTGAGCTCAGCATCCCCAGTTGAACTACATTCCTCAAGACCCACTTCAGCCTCCTCTCAAACTGAATGGCAGATCCATCCCAAGAATCACAATTTCTTCCCATTCAAGGCTTCTGAGGCTGCCATGAAAAGAAAAAGCTATTCATCCAAAAAAAAAAACCAAAACCCCCAACAAAAAAACATTCCATCTCTCCCTGCATGGTGTCAAGTGCGGCCCAGTTATGCCTTTCAAAAAAATCAGGTCACTTTGCTATTAGCTCTATACTATTGGGCCGGAAAGCTCCTGAGAAGGCATGGCCGTACATCTCCTAAGAGCTCAGGACAGCTCTTTCCATCAGTGGTCTGAGCTTCCCCTTCCAGAACAGGCCAATGGATGAGTGTACCAGACCAAAGAGGACAGAAACTACAAAAACCTGGAAGGACTGGCATCTATGACAATTTTCTATGTCATGTGTTCCCTTTGTCAGACACCAAGGGTGCATTTTGCCTCAGAGACCCCTCCAGGTCCTAAAGAAGTCTTCACACACCTAAAGCTTATCTGTAGCCAAGCAACTGGCCTTTGTGGGGAGCTCCAGATCAAAAATTTAAATGAGAGTGGATACAAGGCTTTTCCCTCCCCTGACTTCTCCACAGATAGAGGAACCTATGCCCATTTCCCTCCCACTTGAATGTGCCTGCATTGTACTTAACCCTTCTGTTCTGAGATCCTCCTCTACATCAATTACTCTGCTTTGGCCTATCTGCTGGATTTCCTGCATTCTGAAGGAGACGTGGTGCTTCTTAGATGACCGCCTGGCAGACACATACAAGGCATTTACCCTTATGGACCCTTCCCCTGAGGTTGGGTGGCACAGTCAGCAGTCTCAGTTTGCCCTCATTAGTGGCTACTGTGCAGCAGCAACCTTCTGAGTTTGCAACTTTGCATCAAGACTAGGTGTTTACTATTTCAGTGTGGGCCAGCAGACACATATAGGGTACGTGAAAAGGTGAGATTTGCTCCCTTAAAGAGGGCTATCACTCCAAATGGGCTGCAACCATCGCTGAAGAGGCGAAGCGCCCTGTGGCAGTGATGAGTAAGGAATATCCAAGCGGCTGGGCAGAGCTGCAAAGCTGCAATTCAATTCACATTCACACGATGCTGAGGGAGGCCTATCTCTGGGACAGTGGTTTAAGCTCATCTTGAGATAGGGGAATTAGGGCTACAGTAGAAGAGAAATTGGGGTTTTTTGTATATTACCCAACACCGTCCACTCATCCCTGCAATCATCCAACATGCCCTAATTGGTTCAGTATGTCCCTGCAAAACAGAAACCGAGAGTGGCTTGGTAGGAGATGTACAAGACACAGATCTAAGACACAGGCAGAAGCCAGTAACGATGACCAGCTGTCACAGGCAGCAAAACCCCCCCGGCAGTTGGCACTGGTGAATTTTCAAATACCCGCTGGTCACTGCTACCCCATTAATCATGGGCACTTTGCCCAGTCTACATTCCTGAACAGCTTTTTTCTTTCTCTTCCCCCTCTCTCTTCCTCACAGACTTCTAACACAGTTAATAAAAAATTTATCAGGGCAATGAAATAAACAGCGATTTGATTTGATCTGGGAGCCAAAGAGGGGAGAGTTTCTGCTGTTCAGGTGCAGACTTGGAAGTTTCTGCAACTGCTGGCAGAAACGTGCCCACAAAACCAATAGGCTTAGGAAAATAGAGATGTTAGATGTTGTTTTTTTTGGTTTTGTGGGGATTTTGTTTGTGGGCTTTTTTAAGGGAGTGGAAAAGGCTGGAAGGGTGCTCTTGAACCCCAGGAAGAAGAGGGTAACACTGTGAAATCCATAGGGACTAACGGACGTTTTGCAGCAGCAGTGATGGAAACAAGCATGGCAGCATCCAGCACTGGCACACAACAGTCACCACAGCTCCTGAGAACTGCAGGTGCAAGTGACTAAATATCTGGTGTTTCTTTCTGAAATCTTTTATAGTTCTCCCTTCGGGAAGAACAAAGAAGAGCGAAAGAAGCACTTGGGTCTAACACCAGTGATGTCTCAAGGACTAGAGAGACAGGAGCAGCATCAAGTCCAGGAGTAAAAATGGAGTACCCTGGAACAGTTTGGGCTAAAGTAGCATTACTCCTCCATGAAAAATTCAGACTTCACCTCAGGGCTTTGCTGGGCTGGCGGCTCTGGGAGCAGGAAGAACAGAAATCTTTTCAGGGGACAGCCTTACCCTCTGGCTCAGCGGGAAGCAGCAGGCAAGGGTATCCAGGCAAGGAGATGGCAACCTTCCATGGGGAGAGCTTGCGCGAATTTATGTCAGGCTTAAAGCAAGAGATATGGAGGGGAATGCAGCTGCCCATTACGAGGACAGGTAAATACATCAGGGATTACAGCTGAAAGTGTTATCCAGTGTAGGACAGAATACAGACTGAAAGAAAAGGTATTGTTATACTATTTAAAGTCACACATTCCAGGTTATGGCAAGAGGAAGAGTCAAGGCCAGTCAGTGCTGCCGAGGAGACAGTATTAGGCTGTGGGTAATGCCAGAGTCTCTAGTTTCTTACAGAGTTTCATCTTTTCTGCATTGACATACAGGGTGGATTCATATCACCAAATTTTCGACATTGAAAAGTTTGCTGTGTAAATCCAAGTCATTCACATTCCTCCTGTAGTCCAAACAGAGAAGCAGGGACTTCCAGGGGGATGATCCATCACATTATCTCAAGGCAGACAGCAGAAAGAGTAAGATGCCAACTTCTCCCAGCAGACTACAGATGAGGGCCAGATGACTAGCTTAGATTTGTGCTACTAACGCTTAGATGTCTAAGATTAAGTGTGATGAATCTCACCTGTAGTATTCCACTTCTGTTTGCAAGACCGCGTCCATACAGACAAGAGATGCAATGCCTGAAGGGAGTGACACTTCAAAGGCTAAGTGACAGAGATGTGTATCTCTGGACTTGGATTTTAGTCCTGCCTCTTATAGGACACCTGTGCAATTTATATAGCAGAACTATGTACACACCCTCGGTTTGTTAAAATGAGATGAACCTTTTATGAGTTTGGATGGGTATGTCTATACTGTCAATGTGATTTGTTCTCTTTTGCTCCAGAGAGCAAAGCCCAGTCCCTTAGTTTTGCTCCAGCCCTTTGGACAGCCGTGCACACAAACAGGACATCACTCCCAGGCTCTTTCCTGGAATGAACTAGTGCATCCCCTCTCAGAGGAGAAGCAGGCACAGCTGAAGTGGACAGCCCACTCCAGACATGTAGACAATGCCAAGTTTGATTTCCTCAACCTGCACAAGTCCTCCAACACCAACTCTACAGGCCCTGGGCTTTCAAATCCCTCCAGGCACTCTTCTGTCATGTAACACGCAGTCTTGGCATCAGGTTATACAAAGACCAGTCTGTCAGGCTGTCTCCCAGCCTTCTCATTATTTCAAGCACTTTTAACCAGGAAATATAATAAATCAATCAGCCAAAAAGGAAGCATGTCTCAGGACCACAGGGGCACCACGGGGAGCATGGAGGAGACCAGCACCCCCCACCAGTGCCCAATGCAATGTGGGCATGACCTATCCATTCCAAAAGGTGGTACCATCAAGTAGCATGAACACAAGCCAGTCTGAGTTCAGGGTTTTCTGTGATACTACCCACAGAGGGAGTATTGGCATAGCCAAGGTATCAATCTCAACTGCAAAGATGGTCCACAGGCTTTGCACAGCTGTAAATATTCTCCTGTCATACCATGAATTACATGAAACATAATTGTAATAGTTAAAAACACAGTAGGAGAAGTAGTCGCTGCCACCCCGTTAACACTTCTCTCAAACAGGTTAATGAGGGGCAGTCTCCCTATGAACTTTTGTTCTTTACTTCTTTCCTGTAGGTCAACAAGTGGATTAATCTTTCAGGTAAAATCATGAATTGGGAGCTCTACGCATTCATAATCCCTAAAATCATCATTGGATTTTTATAGCCAAGGTCATAAGGCTTCTACCTTGCAAAGTCTGTTCTGTGGTTATTAGGGGAGATTTATTCTACTTCTTTACAAATATATATTTTTTTTTTTGCATTCAAAAAAGGAACATACCCGAAAGTCACGTTCCCATCAGTCTAACAAGAGGAAAATAATTTTGAAGAGACTCTCCAGACTACAGCTGCTGCTGTGACACCTGTGTGAGGGCCATGTGGATTTCAGGTTTAGGATCTTGCTTCTTGGCTTCTCTCCCTTTGAAAGGCTCTCTGTGCCTTACTTTGCTTATCTGCACTTAACGCATTGCTGGATATACTTGGTGGGTACCAAAGCTGAGAGCTGAACCTCCCAGTTACCAAAACACGAGTAGATGTCCCACTCACCCACTAACTCAACAGCTCACAGTAGTCTAGCCTTAACATACAACTTCTTCTGGTGACATAGGTCTGTCTCTTTGCAGACAATTCTGTCAACGCATCCACCAGCCAGATCGTGCCTGACCTTCCAGGCGAGCTGCTAACCTTCCTTATGCCCAAGTCAACCACGGCCAGATGCCCCAGGCCCACCACACCACCCATACCCTGTGCACAGCTAAGCATCCACCTGCCAGGATGCTGTGAAGAAAGTCCACAATCTTACAGCCTGAATGGCTCACAAGCTGAGGGCACCCAAAGGTGAGGTGCCATTATGTTAAAATCACAGCACCATGACAGTCCCTTCCCCGCACGTTCAAAGGGAGTGTCACCTTATTAAAGGCAAAAGGCTTTTCTTATACTGCTGACAGAGAAGCCTCAGAAAGGAATAAAGAAGATAATAGGCTGCCAGAGGCCCAATTTACGCACCCCAAAATTAATGAGTCATTCCAATTAAATTATTTGCCCTAAATTAAAACTTATCACCAAAATCCAATTCTCATTTCATTACAGAGGACCTCCCTAGTTACCAATTTTTTTCTCCACAGATTTTTTTTAAAGGTTACCTTCATGGAATGGGAAGAAAAACTGTAGCTGTAGTCTACTTTTCTGTTTGAGGAGCCCTGAAAGTTTTATTTTTCAAAAATTTCTCATTTCTATATGTCTCCACATAATAAATTAAGACATTCCTAGAAGATCTGATGGAAGACCGGAGAAATACAAGATCACGCCATCAAATAGATGATGTAAGGGAAATGTGATACATAAAGGAGGAGGCAATTTTAAACGTAGCGTTGCCCAAGCGTCAGCAGCCCCAGCTTTTTGATATAGAACTGAGAAAGCTCATCCACCCGCACCCCCACGCCCCCATCTGGGGATCTCCAAAGGGTCTTTCAGCAAAAGGCAGGCAGACAACTGACGGCACTCCCTATGTGCCTTTGAGAAACAAACCGAGCTTCTGCTCGTATTCTCAGACTTTCACACACCGCTACGACTTCTCGAGCAGGGCTTGGTTCCTCCTGCCACGGGTCTGCCCCCCCCGACAGCCGGGGCTGTGGCTGGCAGGCACCCAGCCCTGCCGATGAGCACAGCCACGTGCTCCCTCACACTGCCCACGCCAACCGTCCTTGCCTTCCCAGGAACAACCTTCCTCCTGTCTTCTGTTGGAGATTAACACTTTTTAACCTAATATTTGTTTTTTTAAGAGACGTTTTCAAAAGCTGTGGTTGGGTTTTGAGAAAGTGCTCCCTGTCTGAATACTCTGTAAATGGAAGCCATATGTCTAAGTATCTGTATCTTTTTTGTCTATTTTGTTGTGCGCACATTTGGCAAGTTATTTTTTCCCCTTAACTATCACATCTCAGTCTTTATTAAACCAAGCTGCTATTCTGTTATTTTGGAGGGTTTTTTTCCCAAGCAACCAACTCCTGACATTTTAGTGGCTATACAGGAAATGTGATATTAAGTCATTATTTTTTTCAGAATGTTTCTTCACTTTCTAGCGAGTAAGGAGCTGCTGTTGGGGTAGCAATTTCAATGTTTCTAAAGATAAAAAGAAGAGCTGGAGCTCTGAAAAAGCCATCAAAATCCAAACCCTGAAAACCTATTACTTAATACAATTTATCATTTGTTGTTTTTCTGGAAAGCAGCTGGAGGCTCATCCTACATGGCATAGCATGCATACACACCAAAAAGACAGGGTACGCATCCGTTGAGGAGTGATGAGAGCCAGCAACTGGGCAGAGACAAATGGCAGGAGCACATGGTCATCGCAGGCCGGCTGGGGTCAGTATGCACCATGAAGATGCTGTAGCAAGTGCACAGCACAAAGACTACGCCTACCTGCCTTTCCCCGTTCTTCAAACCGTCAAGTCACTTTTAGAAGGACAGTCTCATTTTAGAAATACTATCTCCTTTTTCCCTTTCCTGAAATGCTAATTTCTTTCCTTCTGTAATTAATCCATATTAAACAGTAAAATGGGAAGCTTCTGAAGTAGGAAATAAATTTGCTTCTTTCTACAAGTCTTGATGTTGTTTTTGAACTGTTGGCTCAATTTAGGCTTATTTTACAATCTGTTCCTGGCCAATTCCAATTTCAGATGAAATTTTGGCTCCAGTGAAGCAAAATTCCCTTTAATTTCAGTGGAATCAAGGTTTTGATCCAGGTTCTCATCCACTAACACACAGCTACAATGAGTGTAGACAGCAGCACAGCAGCCAAAACCACAGAACATGAGCCGGTGAACTCCAGGAATCTGGAATTTCATCCCATATGGAGTTTTGAGCATGGCAGATTTGCAGTATCGCTCCACTGGCACCAGTGAAGTAAGAAAAACAGACAAAAGGAACACGCTGTTCCACAAACGCTGGAATTAGCAAGGCCTGGTTTACCGCAGCTACGTGTCCTAGGTCCTTATGCCTTGTACCTTGGAAAACCTTCAAAGATCTTGACCAGTTTTAGTCCAGGTGGCACCCGCCAGCTGGCACGTGCATGGCTCCAGACCTGTCTGCAACCACACAGGCTTCTGCGCATCCCCTTGGTAAGGGATGCAGGAGGAGACTGGGATCCATCGGTGGGGATCTGAGGGGCAGGAGCTCTTGTTGGGGCGAGGTCACAGCAGGGATGAGGGGTGCTGGAGTGAGCTGAGCAGAGGACTGCCAAGCAGAAGGGCAGGCAAACAGCATAACCGTACAAATAAACCCATACACGCTTTGTTTCTTAGGAAGCCAAGCTACTCCCAGTATCTCTAGGGTTTGGATATAATAAGAGCTCAGCTGAGCGAACCACAAATCCGGCTAACCTCAACCTGGCAGTGCTTCTTTCAAATGAAAAGAAGAAAATAAAGTGGACAGTAAAGCTACGGAAAAGGTTGATCTGAGACAGAGCATGATTAACCTTAGCTTTCAGCTGTATTGCAAGTAAAAAGACAAGCTGATCCTAAAGTTTCTAGCGGAGACTAGCTATGCGTCTTCTCTCATTATTTTGGGTTAGAAATCCAATGCTTCAGATCAGATCTTTTTGAGAATTTTTTGAAACACATTTTTTGCTTATTTTCAAGCTATTAAGCAGTTACAGGCCTGCTGTGTAAAATGAGTAAGATATTTATTCCTGGCTACATTAGCACTTTTTTCCTGGGGAAAAAAAAAAAAAAAAAAAAAAGATCTGGAGAGGATGTGGCAAAAAAATAGTTCACTCACTACTGACAAGACTGGGGCCATCAGGAAGGGAGCAAGCAATGGGAATTTATGACTTAGGATGTCCAAGGGGCTATATTCTGTGGTGGGCAGATCGAGTCAAATTCCAGGTCAAAAGTCAAGGCAATTTTGTTGGGCCACCACAACCACAGCTTTTTCCGCAGCGGGAGCAGGAACACGCTTGGCTTTACAATTAACGGTTATCTGTACTCTGCCAAGGGTTAGCAGACGTGGTGGTGGGACTAGGTTCTTGCCGTGTTTGGAGCTGACAGCAAAATATTGTTCCTATTCCATTGCCTTACAGTCCGGGCTAAGACTTGGGACAGTAGACTGAGACTATCAGCCTGAGAAATAACAAGGCAAAATCTTTCACAGCGCTGGTCTGAATCTAGAATCAGCTGATCAGACAAAATCACACAAATTCAGCTGATACTGCTTTAAAGAGACACTCAAGCTAAGCTGATTTATATACACTAAGGAGCTGGATTATCATATCAAGATCTTTCCTCCCAGCCGTAGGAAAGCCTTCTATGTATTTTATGCAATACTTCTTTCTCCAAAATGAGTAAGCATTTTTTCAAGTATTCTGTTTTTGTCTCCTGCCTGCACCTGCAAAGCAAGCATCAAAATATTTCCAGAAAAACCTCCTGATTTATGCACTAAGAAGTGCTGAGATCCAACCTATATAACAGAGCCAAACCCTATGCTGCATAGCAACATTCCAGCCATGCCTGGAGATAGAAAAACAGAAGTTAAGAGGCATCAGGACACTATGGGGAGGCCATAAAAATACTAGATGGGGAGCAGCAGGAAGTTCCTTGGTAACCTATGAAGCACCAGGCACAATCTCCTCCTGCAATTTATGAGTTTGGGCAAAGCGAACCAGCACAGAAAACCTAGATAGCATGCCACCAATACTACTGTGTGCCTGAAATCCTGGAATTATTTCGCTGGTAGGAAATTACAGTCCATGGTAACAGGGGAAGGGTGGCAACAAGATCTACCGTGCTTCAGTTCCCCAAGACGATTCCCTGCTCTCTCAGATTATTTTTCCCATCAAACCCATCCGCTGTCACTTCCTTCTGAGCATGCTGGTCCTGTCTTTCCCAGTCCCTGTGGTAATCTGAATTTATCTCCTCCCTCCAATCTTTTCTTCTTCTCCCCCAACCGCTCCCAGTAAAATGATCTTTTTTCTTCCTCCCAGAAAATTCATACTCCCATGTTAACTCATTATTCTTTGCAACAGCATGCCAAATTCGCTGTCATTTTCCCACTGGGGCTATGTCCTGAAAAAGACAAAGTGGTCTGTGCTCATTCTTACCTACTGCAGACTCACTGGAATTGAAAGTGCTACAGTGCTAGCGCTCAGAAAGATCCCTCCAAATTCTGGGCCCTGCGCCCACAAAGCGGGGAAGCAAACATCTCTCGGAGAGCAGCAGCTGACTCCAAAATCCTTATTGTCTGGCTAGCAAAGGAAAAATAGTTTCAGCTGTCTTCAAACCGCTCTGCTTCCAGTGCTGGCCAAAGAGGTGTGGGAAAGACAGGCATGGGCTCCCACCACAGCTCTGCTGAGCTCAGAACCAGTCTGGCTCTGGTCTCCCAGTGATCCACTGCAAGCACTGACAGCCACCGGCCCCGGATTCTGGCAGGGAATAAACTCCAGCAGAGAATGACAGCAAGGGGTCTGGAAAGACTGAAAGGATGCATGGCATCATATGCACTGCTCATCCCAGGCTCCCCACTACAGCCAGTGGAGGGACACCGTTATTCCCACTGGTCAATTCGTCTCATGAATTTTGGACAGCTACTTTAGGATGAGCCAGACTGTGCCTCAGAAAAGTGCTTCTCCTCATGAATGGCAGAGTCCATGGTGACCCACTCCAGTGATAACATCTACCTTGGGTTGGATGAACCCCGCTCTGGCTCATGGGCTCAGGTCCCGGGCTGGTGACCAGCAGAAGTTACCTCCACCTGAGACCTGGCTTCAGGTTCCTACGTGCCTCCTATATGCACACGCTCATGTGCCTTGCTCCAGTTCTGCTTGGAAATCCTTCTCACAGTCCCAAAGTCTAAAGAATAATCTCTCCCTGTCATCTTTCCCTACCACTGTCCTCATCAATGAGAACAAGGGCTGAGCAGATGATGGGCAGCACCCTCTCTCCTCAGCTCTAGACCCAGCTCCGACCGAGGGACTCGCTGGCGGAGCAGTGCTTACACAGGGGAAAACAAGCTGCCTTTGTGGGTAAAGCATTTCTCTCCACCAGTGCTTTACCAGTCACCCTCACAAAGTCCTTTAATTACAGAGGACTGGACTGGGAGGGGGCACAGCTAATCTACCACGCACAGTTAGTAATAAATTTTCTATGGTTAGATCCTGGCCACAATGAATACATCTTTATACCACTTTGAAACAATGAATGGTCAGTCTGAATCTTTGCAAGCAAGGAGCTCTACAAAAGCAATGCATAACAGAGAAAGGCTACACCCTGTGGTTCTTTTCACACACCAATGCCTATCACTTTGAAAGAAAACCAGAATTTGCCCTTTAGCTCCTATACATTTGACTTTGAGTTTGTAATTAGGGCTGGGCAGTAAACAAGAATTCCTCTTTGTGAAAATTTGCTGCTTAAGTCTCCAAATCTGTTGGGTTTTTTTTTTGCCAAAATGCCAAAGCCTTTTTCATTATTATTTTTTTTTCATTAAACAAGGGCAAGCTCACATTCTTTCAACAGCCAAACACTGGGAATTGCAAGAGATGTTAGTGAGCCCGCAGGAGTTCCAGGCTCCGAGCAAAAATGCAAGCGTGACTTCTCCATACCTCTGCTGAATGTTCCAGCTTTTAGATAAGCTGTGGCAATGCTACACCTTTTTCTCTACCCAACTTTGACCAGAAAAAACATCTCCAACCTGTAAAACCTTCCTGATTAAATTTTAAACAAAGCCAAAACTAGTGAAGTGTTTTAGTTTCAACTGAAAGGTTCCCAGCCATCTCCATTCACAATGATGCCTTGCTGTAAAGGCTCTGGGCAGCAAACACGGCAACCATCTGCTTGCTCCTGTTCGCGAGTCATTCCTTCAGCCTGCCTTAGACAGACCTAAGTCTTTACTGCACATGAGAAAAGTAAGGACTACAGAGTTTTCTCCACTGATATTTAATGCCTGAGAAGGGCTTGAGGACATTGCCCTAAAAGAACAAGAACTCAAAGTAACGCTGGGAATGGGGCAGCCTCCACTTCCCCGTTATGACTCGTTCTCCTGGAACAAGTCACTGAACATACTGGAATGAACGATTAAACATCCCATTTATAAGCACCTAGAGGATAATAATACAGTAAGAGAGGAAAAAAAAAAAAAAAAAGCAATGTACTTTTGGCAAGCACATATCATGTCACCTCAGCTTCATTCCCTTTTTTTGTAGGATATCTGGCATAGCAGATATTGCAGGAGCAGTATGCTTGATGATGTGATATATCTTGACTTCATAAGGCCTGACAGTCTCTGGAATAAGCTAAGAGAATATGGTGGATGTTAAATCACCATCAGGATGCTTCAAAGAGCTGCAACCAACAGATCGCTATCCACCAGGGATGGAGGTTTTAGTGGGTTGCTACCACAGTCCACTTTTGTGCCCTGATTACTTCAATACTTTAATTAACACCTTCATGATGGAACAGAGAGATGGCACCAGGCTTTAGTTGATGACACTGAACTGGGGGCAGTTGCAAGTGCTTTGGAGACCAGGATCATAAGTAAACTGAAGAAGTGGTCTCCATGGAGAAACCAACCAGATGGCATCCAACACCAGTGAGCACAAGGCAGTATGCCCAGGAAGGGGTGGGGGTGGGTGGGTGGGGGGTATTAATGCTCCAATACAGAAGGGGGGAACGAGCTGCAGACTGTGTCGCAGACCAGTAAGAGAGGGTTAGAAAGCAGCAGAGAGACTGAATAAGCAAAAGCAATTAGGTGCTCTTATAAAAGAAAGGTAAATCTCACCTCATTCTGGAGTTAGGTGAGTGCAGCATGATATGCAAAACACGGCTGGTATTTTTATCTGCATGACTGAGTCCTAAACTGGGACTTTTGATTTGGTTTTGGACAGCACACTTAAAGAAACATGTAGACAAATCAGACAGTAGTGAAACCCATATGACATGAGGGTTGTAAAAGCAGATGTGTGAGAAGCAGTGAGCCTGTTAAGCTGGACCAGAGAGTTCGGAGACACAGGGATTAATGGGCTTTTAGGAGATAAAAGGTAGTTTTGAGGAAGAGGAGAAGAAATTACCATGATGTGTCCTGGAAGGACCAGAAATAATTGGCAGCAAAATCAATTAGGATCATATGTTAATAAAAGCTTTCCAAGTGCAAGGAGAGTGAAATAATGGCTATGCAGGCACAGGTTGTCTTCAAAAAATACATGTTAGGGGCAACCACCGTATAGCTGATCTTGTTTCACTGCATGGGGAAGGACCAGACCACCTCCTGTGGGTCCTTCCATGTCTTTGCTCCTCTGAGGAGATGACCACAGAAACATCTGGGGTAGTTCACAGGGAGGTTTGCTATCACACCCCAAGCGAAGCAGCAGGAGATGCTGTGAGGTGGTGGCTCGGAGCAGCCCCCTCATGTGTTCACCCCAGTGCAGATAGCGCAGCCCCAGCATCTGGGAGCAACTGAGCTGGGCAGGGGCAGGTACCTCCCGTCCAACCCCCCTGCACGCAGTGCTGCCCACCTGGGTCAGAACGGCACAACTCGTGGCCACGTTATACTAACCAACCTTTTGGCAGGGAATGCCTACTTCTGCTAGCGGAGTTGGCTTGAAGTTTGAGGAGGAAAGACTTATGAAGAGAACTTTCTCTACTTTTAGATGTCTATCAAGTGGCAATTTTCTTTAAGTGTTGTTTCGTTACCTCCCTTCTAGACCTCTGCAACATGCCCCAGCTGGGAGCAATCCTATCAGTGAGCACAGACACTTACAGAGAGGAAAGGCACAGACCGAGAAGGCTGGCTGTGCAGAGACTGGTGCTGCCCGACAAGGCACAGCTGGCTCTTTCCTTGGAAATACTAAAGGACATGGGCACCCACGCTGGAGAGGTGATGTCCCTCTTTCTGTGAGATACTCCTGCAGCTCTGGCCAGCAAAGCTCACCGCAGGGAAAGCTGATTTTCTCAAAGGAGGGAAGGACCTGCTCCTAGGATGCAACTCCATTAGCCTGCAGTCATCTAAACGCAGTGAATCGTTAGCCCAGCTATTTCAGTGGCACTGTGGGCATGGAAGTGGTCTTCTCGAGTTATAAGGGCTCCAGCATCACTCCAGTATCCACCTACCTGTTAGTTAGTCTCTGGTATAGCTTCCCGTTTGTTTCTACAAGCAATAGGAGCTGGGTTTTGACAGTGGCTATACAGATGAGGGAGTTGAACTGGGGGAGATGAAGGACGTGTCTTTGGTATAGAGTGCAGTGGGGAGCAGGAATACCCCCGGCAGCACAAACGGAGCAGGATGGGAAGCCTGAGCACGTCTCTAAGGCAGCCTGTTGCTTCCAGGGCACGAGCAGCTACCATTGCACGGTCTTTCACTGACAAATCCAGGCGTCGCCAGTGATGCCGTGCCAGCTGCAAAGCTAGCAGGGAGTCTCTGACCCTGCCTTATTTCGGTTTCCCTGGGCTTGTTCAAAGGGAATCGCTGACCACCATTCCAGAAATCCTCCCGCCAGATTACCGCACAGATTGCTTGACCTGTTATTTAATTTTTCAAGAGCTGTATTTTCTTTTTTTTTTTATTTATTTTTACATTTGGGATGCCCAGAGCTCTACACAGCCCATGCTTTTAAATTTATCAGCACAAAACCAAGTAAACTACATTAAATAAATAAAACCAAAAAGCTTAGCATGACTCAATATCCAAACTCCTTTCATTTGTACTAGCGGCAGACTATTTTTCAGGCAGACAACCTGCAAATCTGAGAATAATAATAATCAATATGAGAAAATGATACCCAAAGAGGGAAGAGATTATTTTTTAACATATACTATTTTCTAATGAATTAGTTTTACTAGTTAAGATTATTTTTAAAACACGGTTTAAAATGATGAGTCTACTCTTCCAAATTGTAAAGGATTTTTCATTTGTATTTTGCTTGGCATTTTTTTTTTTTTTTACCAGATGAAATTCACTTTTAGAAAAATCAAAGCTATGAGTTTCAACTAATTACAGTATTACAGGACCCGGTGCTTAAAAGCAAGCATGAGGTCTTTTGTTAAATCTGTGGCAGGCATTAGAACAAAGATTATCCACAGATACCTTGTTTACAGGCATCCAGAGTTTAGGTGTGCCAAAACCCACATTTCCTCATCCTCAGAAAGGTGGCAGCAGTTCAGAGCTGGACACCCACACGTTTAGGTGAAAGCTAAGCGAGAGAGCTCAGATTTGCTCCTTTCCTTAGGCCCGTAGCTAATAGGCACAAGTAAAATTAATAATACATGTGCATGGCTCTAAAATTAATTTATACCTGTATTTTTCTTGACAGGTAAATGGAAACTGTATCCTGTGAGATTTTACCAGCAATAACCCACCTACAGCCAGTTAGCTATGCACGGCTACAGCGGGCAGGGTACACCTGCAGGGCTGGGGGGCACAGTCCACAGCCCGCTGCTGCGGCAAACACTCAGCCGAGCTGGGAGAGTGGCTCTGCGTGCTGCTGTGTGCCACTTGTCACACCGCTGGGGGAGGACTTTGCGCAAGAAGCTAAACCAGGAGCCTTCTGTCTCGCTCCATGCGCACGTAGAGCATCACCTCTGACCATACACCCGGACTGCACCGGTGTGCAGATGAACACTCGGATTGCTAGTTAGCCCTCAGCTTGCCAAGCAATACCAGCAAGAGGAAGAGTCCCTCTGGGCATGCATTTATATCCAGAGCAATTCAAACACTTGCTGGGTGAAATAAAAGCTGGAGCCTTTTGAGTTACAGGAAAAATCAGGAGAAATAACAAACTCCTGCCTGAATGATGATTTAGAAGCTGAACATGTCTGTAATATGTATTGAACACACTCATACATACCTATCTATCTAAGCTGCTCTATAAATATTTTAGATAAATAGGCAGATAGACAGAATAGCACGAAGATTAAATGCAAAACAAAACAAAACAGAGTAAACTCCCTTGTTTGGTTTTCTGGTCTGGACAGGATGGAACAACTAAATTCCATAATGTCCTTACCTGTAATTGGTGAACTCCTTAACGCATTTACTCTGTTATACTGCAAATGCAGGCAGACAGATAAGACAATGCTGGTTCAGATAGCCAAGTTTCTAGTTCCCTATGACACACAGAGGAGGAGGCTGGCTAAAAAAGGAGAGGGCAACATAAGGTACGCAGCAGCTACCTCAAGTATCAGGTCTCACACATGCCTAGCAACAGCACACCCTGCAAACGAATGACCCAGCACAGAAAAACACCCAGGAAAATTAATTCCCCAGCCTTGCAAAGAGTTGACGACAGAGGGCCAAAAACCACAGCACAGTAGTTTGTTGACACAAGCAAAAAGAAAGGAAATCTGAGGAAGGAGGAGGCGAAGAAACCAGAGGGCTTTCTGGGAAGAGATGAGACAAACACGATGTTCTGACAAGTGTCATTATAAACAAATGTTTCCCCTTAACGCCAGAACAATCAGAGCCAGGAGCTGGGTTTGCATCATACTAGAATATGTCTGGGCATCACTGGTGTCCCCTGCTCTGTCACAACTTTTGAAAGGCCAGACTGAGCGCAGAGCAAAGCCATGCCACGCCACAGTGCAAGGGGACAGTCCTGCTGACTCCTGTTGCAAACCTAAGGGATGCACAGGCTACTGACTCTACTGACTCTGGGGTTTCTCTAAGAAAAATACAGACCCCTCCACCCACTGTGTCTTTTGCTTTTTGCTCTCTTCTCCGGCACGTTGCTTACCTTGCACGATCAAGTAAACCTGGGAAGTCTTGGGGTGATGCTGCGTCTGCACTGAACACGTATAGGACCCCTCATCGTAGACATCCACTTTCTGGATCCGCAGGCTGTATTCCAGGGGGTTTCTCTTCTCCAGTTCTACTCGAGGGTCCAGGGACCACTTGTCCTCTCCAGCAAAAATGATGCCAGAACGGTTTAACCAAGCCACCTTGGAGCTTCTGTCTTCTACGTAACACCTGTAGAGGAGGAGAAAGACAAGGGGGAGATTAACCTCTCCATCAACTCCATGTTGTCTCTTCCCTTTCCTATTCGCCCAGAAGCTCCTGCCTTGCCAGTGAACCACAGCATCTCCTCACCATTGTTGCGCCACGGCCATGTATTCCACTATGATTTTTTGAAAGGTTTCAGGAAACTTTGGTTCAGGAAACCTTGGGATTCGGGATGGCCATGCCTCTTGTTCTCTCTTCCTTTTGTCTGTAGCCTACACCTGCACCAAAAATGACTTTGGAAGGCCACAAGAGATCCTGGTCACCAAATCCCTTCTAACCCTGCCAGTGGGAAAGGTCGGAAGGAGTTCTTCCCATACTTCCCCCTCACCTTCAGAAGTTAAGTATACAAGAGAGTGACATTCCCATCCTCCTGTCAGCCTGCAGGGCAAAGGTTCAGGGCTCCAGCTTTGCCAGCTCAGGGCACAGCTGCTCCATCCCTCAGTTCCAGCAGCACAAGGGGAGGGAGCTACAGGGTACCTCTCTTCCCCATCCCTCTGACAAAAAATGGCTTTGTGGACAGGAGCATTCACTCCTCAAACACCACCCTCTTAACAGACACACACCCTTGCCGTTGCACATGTGCCCACTTACGCAGGCAAGTGCAGGTTTGAGGCTGAAAAGGAGAGGCTGCGGGGGTGTCCCTGCCATCCCTGTGACACACAGAGCATGTCCTCTGACCATCCCAGGTGAGACAAGAGAGGAGGAATGACAGGTAGGGGTGGCAGGCAGAGGAGCAGCAGCAGGACCAGCAACTGCCATAGCCCTGACTGGCAGCTGTTGCAAGGCAGAGGACCGACTAACCCTGTTGCAACTGTGTGACAAGCATTTTGCTCCCTGACAGAGCACGGTGAAGGCCCTGTGATGACAAATGCATTTTTGGCCAAGGCAGCTGCCCTGTACCACTTCCCACCTCTAGAAAGTGGCTTGCACAGAAGAGGTGAGGAGATGCCAACGAGGAGGCACGTCCTGGTCACTCTCAGCTGTGTCTCATTCCAGAGGTCCAGGGCTGAATAAGACATGGGGACATAACTGCTCCTTCACCCTGGCAGCCCACCAGGGCCAGGCTCAGCCACACGGAGGGGGTTTGCCCTGCAGCAGCTCACACCATGTTTACTGTGTGGATAAAAAGGGAAGCTCAGTCTCCAGAGCTGTTGCTCTTTCACTTCTCAGAGCTCTGCCTGCAGCCTCCTAGCAGCCAAACAACCCAGCAGCCCTCCCCACCACGATTCAAGCATATGTTGTATTTGAAAGAGAAAAGAGAGAGGATAAAGATTATTGCTTCAAGATAAGACACATATTTGATGGTAGGCTTTCGTATAGCATCTTAGCACGGGTAAGACATTTTCCAGGTTCCTCTATTTGAATGCATTTCATTGGTGCTGTGCTGCAAGACATCCCTTGAAACGTGACCCTACCATTATGGCCAGCACCTCTCACCCCCTCCCTTTTGGCTGGCCCACAGATGCTCTGGGGTTACTGGTGGGCAGGAGGAAAGCCAGGCTGTGTGGGCAACGATGGGAGGCACGCTACGCTGCTGGCCAAGCTGGAAGCAGCTCTGTCTGATCCGACAAACATTTGCTTTAGAGAGCGGCCCAACAGCCCCGGCCAGCACCGCCGCCATCCAGCCAAGGGAGGGGAGCGAGGGCTTGGCCCTCAGGGCAGAGCCCACCCTCCCAGCCAGGTGAGCTCTCAGCTGTCACCTGTGGTCTCTTTACAAAGCTGCTCTTTGTAAAAAAGAAAGGGGCAGGGGAATCCATGAGCAGCCAGTTAGATGTACAAACCAGCACCACTGGGACACGGCGGTGCCACGCTTCACTCGGCCGCCTGGGCTGTCATCACCAGCGACGGGGCTGGAAGCAAGGACCTGGGAAGGGCACTGTGCCCCAGGGGCGGCAGCAGTGGCCCTGCAGGGAGACCCAGACCGTCTCCGGAGCCAGCCGCGTTAGGGTCACCAGCCTTCTTGCTGGTTCTGTGCAGAGTCACAATGGCACTGAGAACGAGGGGTCGGGTCTTTTCCAAAGGTTTTCGAAGTCCCTCTCTACACATTTTGGATTTGTGAAAATCCCAGGGGGGATGGCGGTGAGAAGCTAAGCAGATTAACAGCTGAAGTCAGTGGGAGCTGAGGTTTCTCAGTCACTTCTGAAAAGCCCCTGGCACACCTATCAGTGCTGCTGGGCACCAGCAGATCCAGCGCACCACACCAGCCCCACCGGGCTGCTTTCTGGACCTATACCGTGGTGCTGTGATACAGCGCAGCACCCCGTGGCTCTGCCCCACAGCTAGTCAGTGCACTCTGCCTGGAGGTAGTAAAGATGCCCCTGTGATGTCCCTCAGGTCAGTTGAAGCTCAGCGGCACGGTCAGAGCAAAACTTTGTCCTTGTACTCATGAGGGGGCACTCACCCGGAGACCCTCACTCCCCTCTGCTCAAAAGAAAACATGTCTCATAACCTGTCCTACAACTCCTGAGGTCAGCCCTAGTATGGTGGTCAACACCTACAGTCAGACAACATTGCAATAAGTTGGGTGCTGCTAGCAAAATAAAGCAAGAAGGAGCAAGAAGGAAAGGGAAAGGAGGAAAATGGGAAAAGTGAAATGGATTTGAGCTGCTCTGTTCAGCATACCTCTTCCTATCAAACCATCAGGGAAAAACAATGTACAAATGTGGAAATTCCGAGTCTTGGTGTGCTCCAAACATGCATCCACGTGGATGATGCAGCTCAGTTATGTCCGTCTGCTCACACCCCCCCTCTTAGTCTGCCAGAGATGCCACCCAGCTGTATGGATCATGCTTTAATAAGGATTTATGGTGATGATTTTCACAGCGTAATAAGTGCTAATTCAATACTAATAGAATATTAAATGGCACGTTAACTGACATTTTAACTGCAATGCAATAGGAGCACAGCATCAGCAAGATATCAGATGACTCTTATTATTCACTAATAATCAATAATCAAGTTCACAGAGACAGTCAAACACTTTTCATTACGCTTATTGAAAGCACTACCACTGGCGTCACTGAACGCTAACAAACGATTTGTGATCCATCCATTTTGCTTTTCCTTACAGTTTCAGGTTTAATTTCTTGACATCTCTGATGCGGCTAACGAGAGGACCAGCTAGTGACAATGGTCATGCCTTGCACGAACACTGCAGGGACTCGGGAACTATTGATTTTAGCACCAATTTAAACTATAGACACAGAGAGACAAAAAAACCTCGCTGCCATGCCCCTTTAGCCCTCCTTGCCCTCTTGTAAACAAACATAGCGAAGTGTGGCACCCGAGGTTTTTTAGTGACAACACCATTTTTAGCTGCCACAGATGTGTTTCCAGTTCCCACACAGTGGCTAATGACTGTGTAACAACCAGCCAGGAGAGGATGATTAGAAACTGGACATGGAGTAAGGAACCATCGTCATGCACCTCCCGCAGCCTCGGTTTCCCCATGGAGACGATGGGGCTGAGCTGTGCGGCAGGAGGGAGGGGAGAGGGTGATGCTTTCACCAGAGAACGCTTTGGGACCTTCAGCAGGAACCATCACCTCGAACGAGAGGCAGGGCTGCCCACCATGGTTCCTGGTCCCTGGATTTTAGCCTGGGAGGGGACATTTGGCACCATCCAGGCAGGGTGAGGGCAGGAGCTGGGAGCAGGTTCTGCTGCTCATCCTCTCTCCTCCCACACCTGCTGGGCCAAAGCAGCACTCGTGCAAACCTGCCTTCATAGGCTCTAAGGTAAATTCCACCTGGGCAGGAGAGATCTCTTATTTCCCCCCCTGCCCCCCTCCTTGAAAGCATTTGGGGTAATTCCTATTGACAGGTGGGAAAGCGAGTGAAGAAAAGGAAAGGGCAGCTCAGGCATCCACATATCTCCTGGTGAACACCGAGGCTGGATGTTTCACTGCCCGCTCCGCCTTACTGAGGTCTTGGTGCTCGACTGCTAGCCCCAGCGCCTCCTGCTCCTCCTCCCGCCCAGGCACCGCTGCACAGTGCATCGATTCCCCAGCACGTTGCTGTAACACTCGTCGCAGCTGATCTGCCTGTCACTGCAGCGGCTCTCAGCCCTAAGCTTTCTGCCCTCCCTTCCCTCCAGCGAGCAGGCAGGCTCGCTGCTAAGAGGCAGCATTGGGTTGGAAAGCCCTAGCACAGGCTCCCCAGGCTGGATGCGCTGCTGCCAGGGTCGGGGCTGCAAGGGGTGAGGAAGAGGAGAAGGAGGATGCATGAGAGCCGGGGGCTCACCAGAGTGCTTCCCATTCTGCCTCAGAGAAAGCAGCACAGCAGCTGGGCTATGGAGATGGAGTGGCAGTATTTTTTTGCCTTCGGTGTGGTGGTGGTGTCTTTTGGGGGTAAATTCAATGGTGTTTGCAAGGGGTGGATGATATTTATAGCCTACAGTGATGAACAGGCAGGAAGGAAGCCCTGTAGGACCTGGTGAAGCTGCTGTTGAAATGATTAACATGATGGGGATTTTACAGCATTATCAGTGATGTATTGGGTCGCCTTGAACCCGGGATAATTGTTTGGGGTGGTTTTATTGTTGTTGTAATTCCAAATAAATAATTTTTTTTTACAGCAGACCCAATCCCACTGTTCTCTGCCAGAGCCCCACCAGTGAGAAGAGGTGAGCTGCTAGGATTAATGAAATACGGCGTGCTGCTTTGCCAGCAAGCCACGGCTCTTACCTCATTTGGGGGAAAAATAAATATAGTGTGGTTTGGGGCTGCGTTTTCTGCCCTCTTTCTCCAAAGCACGTTGTGGTGACAGCTCTGTGTCATAATTTCCACACTCCTCTTTAATCATCTTTTCTCCCTTAACCCTTTGATGATGCTTGCTGTAAGACAAGTTCTGTGCAGCAGGCCAAAACGCAGTGGCCGCATGCACACGCAGTTAAGCACCTGAGACCCCCCCCCAATACCCTCACCGAGGGACACGACCTGCTTTTGCCAGAGGATGTCAGACCCACCCTGGATCAGATCTCCTGCCTTCCCCTCGGCTCTGTGATGAGCCTGCTCTAATCTTCTCACTTCACACACACGCAAGATCCAGCTAACAACTTCCCCTGCTGCCCTCTACCCCCAGCAGCAAAATGGCAAGAAGGGAAAGAGAGAGGGATCAAACACGGCTTGTTCAGCACAAAGCAACGTCAGCTCCTGGCTGCCAGCTCTGAACGTGCAAGACAAATTCTCTGTTGTGTTGCGAAGTATGATCCTGGAAAGCTAATGCGGTGGTTAAACACAATACCACTCGCAGCCTTCTGAGGGAAGCTGAAGAGAGAATCCTGCTCGTGAGAAGAAGCTTCTGAGGGAAGCTGAAGAGAGAATCCTTGCCTTCTCGTGCTCTTCAGCCTTTCCTTGCATGGCAAGCAAGGACTTGAAAGCAGAGATGGTCAAGCAGAGGGGCAACAAAAGCCCAGCCCCTCTGCTGTCGCTGCAGGGACACAGCAAGCGAGGAGCTAAGAGCAGACCATGGGCATGCCAACCCTGACCTTCCCAGGCAGGGTGCTCAGGGGAAGAGTCCAGGCAGGTCATGGAAACATAGAATCATAGACTGGGTTGGGCTGGAAGGGGCCTTAAAGATCACCTAGTTCCAACTCCCCCCCCCCCCCCCCCCCGCCCCCCGCCATGGGCAGGGACGCCTTCCACTAGACCAGGTTGCTCAAAGCCACATCCAACCTGGCCGTGAACCCTTCCAGGGATGGGGCACTGCCACCGCAGTGCTGGTCCCTGCCACCAGTTCAAGAGCAAGGCAGCTCTGCCACTGCAGCCGCCAGCTCCTTTCCCTGGTGGCTCCCACTGCTCCAGATCGGGCTCTCCTCAGCAGTAGATGCTACAGAAGACAACTACGGCTGAACACATCTTCATCTCTGCGAGGGCCCCCTAAGTGGATGGCAGTTGGAGACTGCATCAACCAAGTGCCTGAAACCTCCCTTCAGCCAAGCACCGAAACCCTCATTTTACTGAATTTGAATACATGGGCATGAGGTGTTGCTCAAACTTCTCCTTCTTCTCCCTGCTGCCACTGTTCCTCTCTTTCCCCAGCCTGGTCCAGCTGCTGCCACTCTCCTGATGCGCCACAACCCACAGCAGGTCATTGTTTGAGAGGGAATACTGTGCTGAAACAGGATGGATTCCCAAAACGGGGCATAAATAGCTCCTGAGCCACCACTGCCAGTGTGATAACACATGCCCTCGGAAGGATTTAGAAAACTACTGCTTAAGTCCAGTCCTGCGCTGGAAAACTGGCAGGAGGGGGAAAACGCCACATCTGTTCAGCCCACACTTTCTTTCAGCCACATATGCTGCGCCTTGGTCATGACACCCGTCTGCAGCCCCCTGGGTATCTCAGCACTCAGGTGACGATTTCAGACCATCCCCCTGTTGGGGTGGCGCGGGGCTGATAGGATGCCTGCACTTCTGCTCATCCTCTTTAGTAAATTGCCACTTTGGGAGCACGAGGCTGGGACGGGGTTTCTGGGGTAAGGCAGCCCCCGCCTCCGCTGGCACGGCCGGCTGTGCCTCATCATCTTTTTCAGAGACGTACTTCATTTCTCCTTAAACCCAGCGCGTTTGGCGGGGGGCACCCTCCCCTGCCTCATATGGCAGGCCGTTCAAAGTCTTTCTGCTCTGCTGATTAGAAACTTTTTTTCTAATTCTAAGTCTAGATTTATTCATGGCTGGTTTATATCCATTCCCTCTCACGCCAACACCATCCTTTAGCTTAAATAGCTCTTCTCTCTCCCGGGTGCTTATCTTCCAGCGTGTTCACAGAGTGCAATCATATTCCCTCTCAGCCTTCATTTTGCTGGGCTCAACAAGCCAAACTCTCCTAGTTTCTTCTTGTGTGATAGACTCTCCATTGCCCTAAACATCCCAGTAGCCCTTCTCAGCACCTGTTCCGGTCTGAATTCCTCTTTCGTGACCAGAATTCGTAGCCAGCTTTCTAGATGAGGAGTCCCCAGTGTCTTGTACAGAAACGTTCCTATCTCACTCTCTCTCCCATCAACTCTTTTTAATGAAAGCAAGAATTGCAACCAGTGAATATGACTATCAGTGCAGAACTGCTCATGTGCTGCGAGCATCCTCGTCTCTTAGTCCATGTGATAAGCGTGGAAAATGAAACCCAAGGGACATCACCAAAAATACACAAGCCTAAAAAGACAGCTAGCTGCATGGGCTCTCACTAGCAGACACACAGCTGGTCTCACATGGGTTTTCTTTCTGTTAAAATGACTATTTAAGAGTACAGGTTCCTGGTTGTAGAGAAAAAAAAAAAAGAACAGAAATCAAGCCCAAAATTATAGTAATCGTTATGCCAGTACTCTCCCGGGGTAGAGGTAACTGTATCAGAATAAGAGAACTTATACTGGCATGATTTATTACTCTTCTCATCTTCTGGGGATCAGTATACCTGCATAAACAACTTCAGTCCACATCTACTCCAGCAGAGGAACCTTCTTAACAATATCAACACGAGCTGCTATGAACAAAATTAACTCCATCCCAGCCACATCCCAGCACAATTTAAAACTTCAAAACATAGAAAAAGCCTCAGACTGAGGCCTACCACCATAGTGCTGGGTTTTCCTATATCTCACCAGACCTAGGAAAATCCTCCGTTTCTCTGGAGCATAGTCAGGAAACCCTTGGACGGCTCTTCGTCCATGCCGAAGCACGTATCTGGAGTGACTGTCTCCAGCCACAGGGCTCCTGCCAGAGGAGACTTGCTCCCCATGTGTGCGCAGATGGGCTAAACTGCTCTCTGGCTGATGCTTGCAGAAATGCCAAATGCTCTGACAGCTTGCATCAGGGTCTTGGACCGAGATCAGTCAGGAGGTTGAGACTGCTGAGGGAACAGGCCCTGAGCTCCCTCTTACCCTTCTGGGTTAGCTGAGGACTCATCAGTGGTCCTTTTCGGTCCAGCCAGAAACTTGGCTCTGATCTTGATCCAGCATGATTAGGCGATGCCCATCAGCCATTAATCACATGGCCTTAGTGAAATGTTCAACCAGGTGCATATACCTTGCTCTGCTGTCTGCAGCTTCCCGTAGCATCACGGGGCTCCTGTACCATCAAAAGGGGAAACCAGGGAATAGCAGAGGTGATGCAGAATGGCAATGGGAAACGCTGCCAGATGATTTGCCTTTTGGTTGCCTGCACTTCCACTAAGGACTCCGTGCTTTTGCCATTACTAAGACATGGGCTGACATTTAAAAAGCACCTGCGGTCACTTAGGAACAGAAATTCACCGAAACACAATAGTAATTAGTCACTTATGTGAACTGGATATTGGCTTTTATGCCAGATTTCTAAAAGGCCCAGAAGCCAAACAGCTGCTGACAAGTCTTTGCACCATTAGGTCTTTTTTCTGGTTGGGTGATATACCAAGAATGAGAACAGGAGCACTAATAAGGCACCAATACAGGCTACCACCCCCTTTACTTTCCTTCACAAACTTCAGTACTGGAAATCACCTGTTCCTTCTGCCTGAACCCCCAGTCCCTCATAGGTACCTTTCATGTAGTCACCACTAGGTAATTCCAGAAAAGCTACTTCCAAACTTTTCCTTTGGCTTTCTTATAAAAAAAAAATAAATTTAAAAAGTGCTTTTCAGAGATGTGATCTCCTCCTCTGACAGGAGGGGAGGGAGGGTTTGGCTGGGGAGTCCACGTGACTCTGTATCTGGTAATTATCCAGCCGCAGAGGCAATCTGAAACGTTCTGTGCTGTCGTGGAGAATGACAGCACCTGGAGCTCCAGCACCCAGATAAAAAGCTGAGAGACAATCGGGCAGATGGAGAAAGGCAATGCTACATCATGGGGTGGCAAGCGGAGGGGGGGAGAGAGAAAAAGAGGGGGAGAGGCAAAAGCTGGCGAGAAACATCAAGGCAGCCAGCACAGCTACTGGAGAATGAGATAATGCCACAGATTAGTAATGCAAAGAGCAGCTCTGAACGAGGGGAAAACAGAGAAAGAGTGAGGGCAGGTCAGGAGAGAGCGGGTGTAGCAGAGGGACAGTTGTGAACACAAGAGGGAACCGAGAGTGATGCTAGAGGGAGCTTCAAAGCATTTTGTATGGTCTTGGGTCCCTTCCTCCCTCCCCAGACACCGACTAAAAATGCAGGAGTTATCACCCGAAGCTGTCACAGAGCAAGGGGGAAGATTTGAAAATGAACTGCTCACAGCTGAAAAAGACACGGCACTGCACATAGCACTTTGCAACTTGCGGATTCCACTGGTTTGCTCAGGGAAAGGGACTACAAAACTTAAGATCTAAATAATTATATTCTTTTTTGCAAGCTTTAGGGCATCTCCTCATGCATTTCATATGGTGGAGAGGTGAGAGGGAGGTTTCCTGACCCTCCCTCTCACAGCTGCACATGCAGAGGCACATGCAAGCCTGCAAAACAGTCCATGTGATCGATGCCGTGGTGTCATGGCCCAGTTCTGAAAAGCCAAGCGCTGTACGTGCCATCCCATGCAGCAACGTGGCAATGTGAGCATGTGCTCTCGGGGCTGTGGCGAACGAAGGGCATGCCCACAGGACTGGCAGCAGCCTGCGATGGGTCAGGGAGAGCCGACTGCCAGGTGGCCTGAGGCCATGTACCACCTCTGGGAAGGTTTCTGATGTGGGAAAACACAGCCAAACAGACAATCAGATTAGGGCCAGAGGCTCGTCAGGCACTGGTGCTGGCCACCAGCCTCCAGTCCTGCTGGGGTAGCGACCCAGGTATTGGCAGTGACAAACAGGTCTGCAGTGGCAGCACCTCCCTATGGAGGCAGGAGGATCTAAGTGCCCAGGTGTCCACGCATGGACATTCAGGGAAGGAAAGGGGAACGGCAGCAACAGCAAACGGGTATCACAAAGTCTGAGCACTGGGCCCCATGGCCCAGTGACCACTTCCCGTGATTAGTGCCAGACGTTTCAAAGAAAGGTGGAACACCTCCTGAAAGGACAATGTAAATCACCATCTACATAATTTCATGATCCTTCCCAGCCATAAAAGCCTATTAATCTAGCCCCAAGCAAATGTAAGTTGGCCTCCACTCTGAATGACAGCTTGTGTTCCACCTTGCAGGTTTGTACTCTGCCTTTTTTATCCCCGGGCATTTCTCAACCCCCTGCCCCCTTTTTCTTTTTTTGAACTCATTAACATCCTCATCTTGGTGATACTTTCTGACTGAGAATTTTGTCAGTTAACCATTAATTGGTACAAGGCTGTGAAAGAGTCCCAGATTTAAACGTTAGGTGGAACTGGCAGGTGTCTCCTGTGTTTTGCACTACATGAGACTTTTCCTTCCCATACCTGAGGAGCACACTACCTGAGGCACAGGAATGTGCTTTCTATTTTGTAGATCCTAATTTCATCTCATACTGCTCCTTCTCCAAAAGGGAAAAGAGGGTATCACGTCTGAATCATTAGCCCTTGTCCCGGGGGGTGGGACAGAAGGACCCGCACCAAGGAGAAATCAGTCTTGAAACTCTTTGGAGAGGCAGATCAGAGCAGGAACGGGAGCAAAATTAGGGAAAATAAGACTTAACTTTCCCTTCTCTTCTGAGGTCGTAAAAGTATCAGTTATCATCCCCGCTTCCCAAGGCTGCCCTCGGGCTGCCAGGAGCTGCCTGTGAAGGGTGGCATTTCGGGATGAATGAGGAAATGGGCCCATCCTGCCTGCTCACTCCCAGCTGCTGCATTTCAGCGAAGGACACCGCCTTGACGTGCAAACACTCCAGTTATTATTTACAGATGACCTTTTCCTTCTCCAGCTCCGGCTGCTGCAGCGCCGCTGGTGGAGTCAGGGCTTGTAGAGATTGTGGAGACGATGTGTAGTGAAACGCGTTAGCTTCCCTACCTGTGCCAGAGCTGTCACCAGTGCCACTGTGGATTGAGCTGTACCCATGCAAGCAACAGTGGGAAATATGAAGAAAAAAGCCTAATGTAGACAAAGCCTTTGAGGAGCTTAACCCCTCTTCCCCTTTTCCATCTCTCTCCCGCTTGAAAGCAGAGAACAGCTTCTGAGCAAGACACATGCTCTCA
Source organism: Falco biarmicus (assembly GCF_023638135.1). Taxonomy (NCBI): domain Eukaryota; kingdom Metazoa; phylum Chordata; class Aves; order Falconiformes; family Falconidae; genus Falco; species Falco biarmicus. The sequence continues at coordinate 87,246,410 of NC_079292.1, forward strand.
TTTCCATATCTAAAGCCAGACCTGAAATACCATTGTGAAATAATGCTCTCAGAGAGGAGACCACGAAGCAGATTCCCTTTGAGAGATTCTGCTGCTTCTCTTTTTAATTCCACTAAAAACAACTGCCACCAAATACCGAACGCACCTGGACTGGCACAGTCAATCCAAGGCACCTTGTTACCAGAACGATATGGGAAAATTGGAGGGAATTCAGAGGCAAGCAACAACAAAATCCATTCAAGGGCTGGAAAGGGATCAGCACCTAAGGGAAGCTTAAAAACATTAAATATGTATAACTTGACTAAGAGAGGACTTAAAAGGGACATGTTGACAAGCTATACCTCTTTGAAAGCTGAAAGCACCGAGGGAAGAGAGGAATTATTTAGCAGGTTGCATAGGGGTCTAGGAAAAAGTAATGGGTCAGAAAAAGAAGAGAAGTAAGTCTGTTTAAACTTAAGGAAAAACTTTTTGCCATCTACAAGTGCTAGCCTTGTGAAGAGTCTCCCAAGGAAAGCAAGGAAGCCCCTGTTGTTCCAGACATTTAAAACCAAGTCAGGCTGAGGACCAGAGGATGTTTAAGCCGTGCGGGGAACAGCTCCACAGTGGCTGCAGGAAGAACAAATTACAGTGACCTGCTCTTATTACTTTTACCACCTACCTGGCAGAGTTCAGCAGTGTGTCAGGAGAAGACAACTCCTCTTGCAAGTTTCTTTCAGATGAAGCTATGTTTTTAGCTATTTTCACTTCACATACAGCTAAATCTTTCTTGGCAAGACCTTGGACCTCTATATACTGTACTGGAGTTAACCAGCCCAGGTATGGTTTTGTTTTCATAAACTGGATCTGTTAGAAGTCACCCATGGACTGAAAACTATTGATACAAAGAATAGAAGTGTTGTTATTTCCAAAAGCCATTGGCATTTGGTTTTATTACCAAATGCACTGTGAATAAAGTTGCCAGGCACTTAGAAGTCCGAAGTGAAGCTTGATTTTTCAAAGTGCTTACCACTGAAATTAAGACCAGGTTTGGCAAACTGCTTTTGGTCCTGGCAGCTCACAAACTAATAGACAAGAACCAAATCTTCCAAACAACATTTGGCACAGTGAGCTCCTTTACCAATGTAGCCACTTCTCCGGCTGCCTAAACTGACGTACTTTTGAAAATCTGTCCCAGGGGTATTTTACAATTATGGAACAAAGTACAGCAAACTTCAGACTCGCGTGCTGTATTTATCTTGCGTATTCAAGAACTCCTTGAAAACTGCAGCAAAGCTGTACCAGCCAGGCAATGCTCAACTCCACTTTCTTTCCTTTATTTACAGCTTTGCTAAGTTTTGCCTCTCCCTAATGCCCCATTTTTGTCCACCACGAGGCCTTTTGTGAAAGGAGGCGTCTGAAAAAGACTTGCAGGGAAGGTAGAGAAGAGAAGCCGCTGGGAGAGAGAACTCTCAAGAGCTTTGATCTGAGCTTACCTTTATCCCCACACGCACAATATGCCTTGCAGAGTAGGACATGTTTATAAATAAATAAATAGCAGAGAAGAGGGGGAAGGCTGGAGAAAAAGAAATGTCAAGATATATTTGATGGGGTTTCTTCTGTTGGCATGAAAGGCACCAGCTGACTTAAAACCTCATAGCCCGAAATCGACCAGAAGGAAAGTACAAGTCCTTGGGAAAGTGAGGCAGGAATAACCCCCACAGCTAGGGCTCCTGGCCATCCTACTTAACATAACAGTATCTTGCGCTGCCTTTTCTTTGAGATCCTTGCAGGACTTGGTCTTGCGAGGCAACTCAGCACATGCTAAACATCAAGCAGTGTTTTTGACAAAGGGACTAAGCACTGTGAAACTTGTGCTTTGTGGCAGAGAAGCACTACTTTGCCTGTTTTACACATACGGGGAGAACCTGGAGGCAGAAAGAAATAGGTTTTGCAAAGTCCTACAATGAAATGATTTTATAGCCAGAAACAAAACCTGACAGACTTGCCCTGTCTCATATGAAACTTTGTTTGGTGTGTATTGGTGGCACGAGGGCGCCAAGAGGGAGGCAGTGAGGGCTGCAAAACAGCCTTTGCAAACGCAGGTGCCACCTCCAAGCAGATGATACTGCGAGAGATGACGTTTTTCTTTCTCTCTTATTGGGATCTGCCCTGGGATGTGCAACCAGAGCTGAAAGGACCGGCTGAAGCACAAGCTCCTCCTCCCCATGGTTTGAAGGTAACCGGCTTGGGTCACTTGGCTCTGTGCTCTGGAGCCTGAACTCCAGCCTGGCTACCGACAGCAGCACAGGCACAACCACCGGGGCTGCTCTGCCGGCTTCGGCACCTTCTGACCCGCAGTCTTCTGGCATCGACAAAACAAGCTGTGCAAATTGGCTGGAACACAGAACGTAAACCCTTTTCATTTCTTAGCGAAGACAACGTGGCTTAATCCTACCAGAAACATTTACCCTGGGATATCTTATCTGGATCCACTGACATCCCTGCCTCTTCTCCCAAGAGCCTGCCGTGAAACAAAACCTCTCCCCTGTGCATAGCTTAGCCGCAGTACAGATAAACCATTTCCCCACAGAGCTCCCCCCCGTACAGCTGTCTAACTGGTGGGGTAGTTTCTGACATGGCTGGGTCTAAGGCTGCTCACGTGGTTCTTGGCTGGTCCGAAGCTGGATTCCTACTTCTGCTCTTCTGGCAGGTCACTTGCTCTAAATAATTTCCAGAAGTCCAGTACTGTACGGAGAGATGCCAAACTGCGGCTTCGGCTGGCATAAATCAAGGGTCAACAAGGCACCACTAAAGTAAATGGGGAAGCCTGGATTTACACCAGATGAGGATCAGCCCTGCTTCCTTGCACCAGACTAAATGCATTCATTAAATAGAGCACTTCAGTCTGCTCAGTTAAAAGCAGCTCCAGCTGGCAGGAGGTTTCAGATCCAGGGAATGTTTAAAAGAAGAGGATTTGTAGCCTGCTCCGAGTTTACACTTGGCTAGAGGTAGGCTCTCATCAGCCACGCAGGGGAGATGACATCATGCCCACCTGATGGGTGTCTGTGCATCCCCAGCGTCTGTGCATGGCATGACATTTACACAGGACCTCACAGCCTTGGGGGGACAATCTAGACATAAATTCTCCTGTGGAGATGCTCAATTTAGAGTGTTCCAGGGCAGCAGGAGAGAGGCCCTGCTGTACCTCCACCAGACTGAAGGGCTTATTTTTGTTTTTTCATTCTTTTAAATTTTCACTTGGGGTGGGGGTCTGCACTGAATTTTAATCTTCAGTAAGGTAAGCACCAGCACTGGTGTCAGTGAGAGCTGGGATTTGTGAGACAGGATCGAAATGTTAGTTAATTTTGACATTAAACCTCAAACAAGAGGATGTTAAAGTTATTCTTAGCTTACGAAAAAAGAAGCTGTGCTGTGATTGTCTGGCCTGCTCTCATGTGTTGCCCAGATCTCGTGATTCCTGCAGTCTAATCTCTTATCTGCTCACTAAAACAGATGGTGTTGCAGGCTCTTTGCAGACTCTGACGAATATGACTGCACTGGGAACACTGTTCATATAGCCACACTTGCCGTACAGCCCTCAGGATGAGATACACTGCCTTGAGATGAGAGTTCACATCCCAAGCACAATCTGCAGCAAGGCATAGATTCTATTCTCAATCAGCATTGCTGCTGAGTTCTCTAATACACACAGTCACACACAAAATACAATCCTACAGACACATATAAAGCTCAAAATAATATGGGACCCTCCAAAACCTTCATTCTGAGCTCCCAGCCAAGCCCACTCTCTTTGGCCAGGACCAGGGTGCACATTGTTTTTCCTCAGGGAACACATCTGCCCACTGAACAACAACGATACTTCCAATAAGCTAGAAAATTAAGAGACACCCCAACTCAAACGGACCTGACACCAACCTCTCTCTGACTTTACACCCACTGTTCCTTCCTTGGACTGGGAAAAGAGGGTCAGTCCTGGGCAGCTGCCACCGGGAGGTAAGGAGAGCACCCAAAATGATTTGTTCATGCTGGAGTCTTGCAGGTCTTCTCTTTAGGATGCTACCTTGTGTGTGTGTGTGTGATCAGGCGGTACTCGGAAAGACAAGTGAGGTTAACCGAGCTACATGCATTGCTCCCACTAGAGCAGTATAAAATGGTGATAAACCACAACTGGAACCGCTCTGCAGTAAGTATCTGGCCAGAGGTGAAGCATGAGGTTACAGCAGCAGCTCCACTCCCCTGTCCCCCTCCGCCTGATGGATCCTTGGTAATAAACCACCCTTCAGCTTTTCCTGTCTTAAACCCAAACTGCTGGGATTCAGGGAAGATAAAGATTTCAACCACCTTTCAGAAGAGCCTTCACAAGAACTAAAAGCCCCTGTTGGCATAAAAGCAGACATGTAATGGGCTTTCTCTGTCCCTGAAAGTAGTTTAGCACCACAGGAATGTGCAGTCCTTTTATCTCTCTTCTTTATTTAACTGGAGTCGTTAAAATAAACTGATTTCCCAGCCAATTAATTATCAAATATCTGTAACAGCTTTCAAGCCCTGCCATTATTCAGTCTCAGAGGCCCCCACAGGCAATGTTAAGCTACAGTCAGTCTCCTTACCTGAGTAACTGCTGCTCCTGCAAGTCTGCTCCCTTGTGCTGAGCTGCCAGCAGAAAAGCAGCACAGGCGCCCTCAAAATCCTGGAGGAAAGCTGCAAACACCACACCACTCCTGCTCGAGCAGCAGCTCCAGCTACGTGTAAGCCCTGCGCCAGGAAGCTTTAACCCGCTGCTTGACCAAGACTCAGTTCCCAGCCCCCAGCCCCACTGTGGGAGCAGATACACCCTGTCAAGACACCTGATGCTGCCAGAGGCATCAGCTGGTACCTGATGGCAGATGCTGCCAGCTGGGATGAACTGCAGGTGTCAAGTACCATGAGCTCAGCCCGGCGCAGGGCATAGGCTGCAGTTCAAAGCATGTGCCTAGAACCAGCTGCTCGCCCAGATGTGGGCAGGGACAGCTCCTGCCATTGCCATGTTACCTACTGAAAATCCAGCCTTTACCTCTTTGTTAACTGGAAGGCTGTACTTGCCACAGGTACATTAGCAATACCCCTGCCATCTATTTTATAAGCAATAAACTGCACTCATATGTGGTTTCAATTAGGAGATTTCAAATGAGATTGAAGATAATGCATCCCATAATTACTTACCCCTCTCTTTTCTAGAAACTCAAGCAGAATCATTTCCAGGCCAAAATACGGTCTCTCTTGATTGATGACGCTAATAAAATGGCTTTATTGTGATATAAATAGCCTTAAAAACGTCCTGGAGAGTCAATATCAGTGCTTGATGGCCTTACGCAAGCAAGGTCCTTATCTTGCGGTGTACTAAAGCTTAATGAGTTATGCTTCTGAGAACTCTGCCATTGGGTTTGGGCACTGCTTTGGGGAACTGCAGAAGGGTAGCTCCCAAATTAGACATGCAAAGCGGGAACTGTGTAAACACCTTTCCTCTTCCTTGAGTTCCCTATTAATAATCCCTTCGTTTCCTAGCTTGCCCGGTGCCAGTTCAAACACAAGCGCCGGCTGAGCCCAGCAGGAGCCACGGAACACTGCGCTGCAGCATCTCTTTGCTGGAAGGTTACCAGCCACTGCTTTGATAATTGGAAAACCTGAAATTTCTCCCCCATCGTGCACGTTCCGAGCTGCTCACAGCCGCTACAGAGGTGCGCGGCCATTTCCCGGACAAAGGGCTTAATTTGGCTTGCTCACGTGGCCCCCATCGTGGCAGCTGATGTGTTTTCATTACCCCCTTGTCAGGAAAGGTCACACGTCTGTCCTCGCCATGCAGCTGGGAACCAAGTGCTCGGCATCTCGGCCCCCACTAGAAGCTTGGGGGCAGCAGAAAATGGAAGTAATTTTTGAAATGAGTGCCCTCCGTGCAGTAGCCCACTCCAGGAGGCCAAATCCAGTCCCTGCCTTGCAGGAACAGGGAGAGGACCTTTGGGTATTCACGAGAGAAGTGCCCAGAGCGTTCCTCCCTTTTCTGAACCGCAGCAAACCTCAGCCCTCACAAAGACAAAATACTGGGTTTAAGGCCTGATTTGAAAGGGGGATATCCTGAAAACACGCAGGCAGCTCTGGTGGGACTGTAATCTTCTGCATGCAGAAATACGAGATGCTGTTGATGATGCTTTCCAGTAGTTCTACCTTGGCTCATACCTGTAGGCAGGCTGGGTGCTAAAGAGCTTTGCTGGGAGTGACAGAAGCATATACACCTGTCAGAAAACACTGATATCATAGCGGCCGTGACAGTGATGTGATCAGGACCTGACAGACAGGCAAAAAGGAGGGGGAAGGATGCACAAGAAAGGGCGGCGGAGAAACTTTAAGGGACAGTCTGCATGTGAGGGGATGCAAATGAGTGATGCTCGGGGTGCTTGACTGTGCATGGCAGAGGAGATGAGGACTCCGGGGCCATGTTTTCCCTTCCCCCTGGGTAGTGCTTCATGTCTCTGAAGGGTGAAGAAACTGTACAATTCAACATCCCTGTTTGGCTCCTCTCTCTTCCCATCACCACTGTAGTTATATCCAGTCCCATATATTTGAGAGCAATTTCCCTCTTGGTAATAAACCCTTTGCAAGCATGTAGGTGGCCGTGCATGTGTGTGTATGTTGTCTGCAAGGGTACCCAGGAGCCAGAGTCTGCTGAGATGAGAAGGTGGTTCTGTGTACATGACAGAGCAGGAGTGAGGATGAGACTATCAAACATGTGTGCGAGGATACCAGAGAGACTGCTTCGCAGCGAATGAGACGGTGAGAGTGAAAATGAGAAGGTACTCGTATGAGACGGGAGGTGTGTATGTGTATGTGTGTCAGAGAGGAAGAATGAGAAAGGTCTTATTCACAGCCTTCCTGTATGTGTTTGATGAGTATCACAAGTTTTAACCAAGAAAAAATATGTATGTATTCAAATCAAACACAAAACACCCCTTTTGCCTGAAGCGCTCCTGCCTTGCTTGTTTGTTCTGTTGCAAGCTGCTTGTTAAGAGGAACACAGGAAACAAGAAGAGGGGGAAAAAAAACAGATTGACGTTATTTAAACACAGCCAGCTACCAAGGCAGCAACAAACAGCGAGAAGGGGAAAGAGCAGGTGGGATAGTTGGAGAGCTGCTGTAACGATGCTAAAATGAGAGATGCCTGTGAGAGCATCTGAAGACCATCCCTCAAGTGGATTATGACCTCTTTTACTGTGCACATGATGAGTTGATTCTGGAGCTACCTACCAGGAAACACACTCAACAGCCTATTCCTTATAGCCATTTTTGCAGCTAAGAGTCAAAAGACAATGCAAGGAACACCGGTGTCCTGGCTCAATCTCCTGCAAAGCTCTCTACACTGAGTCTAGACAGCCACCGCCGTCAAACTGAATGGAGGGACAAAAGGACTTGAGCTGGATTTATCAACAGGAAGGAAAAAACAAGTAGCAACAGCTTGAGTCCCAAACCTCCTGGGACTGAAGGCCTTTTTAGGTCATACAAATACGGGTATGGAGACAGGGATGGCTTTGAAAGTGTTCTCCCCCATACTGTTATGTTTTGTTCTTGCTGGTAAATTTAAACACCTTTACATGTTTATGACTCTTCAGTGCTATTGTAATCCATAGGCCTACGCTGCCCACAGGGAAAATCCACCAATACCCATGTCCAGTCAGACTTGCTAAGTAGCTTACGATGCCACAGGCAATGCATGGGAAGAGCAGGAGTGCGCCAAGAACTGACTGCAGGAGTGGCAAAGCCACCAGACAAGGAGACATCATCTTCAAGAGACCCAGGAAAAGGGTCAGAAGTGCAGGGGAGGCTGGCTGTACCCCGATGCAGCTCACCCAAGCTTCACCCAGGGCACTGCAGGTCACGGGAAGACTCTTCCAGGATAAAGGCAGCTGTGGGCATTCCATACCTCCCCCTCCCTCCCCCTTTTAAAATCAGAGTGAATGGCTCTGATCTACAGCCAGAAAGCAGAGCTCTCAGGACACCAAGAGAGGGGAACCAATACCCTGATGTTGAGACTACAGCAAGACAGAGGGAAAAGTGCCATACGGAGGGCTTGAGCTTGGAGTGGCTCTTTCACCATCACCCCTCCAGCATCTGACCAAACCCAAGCCACCCTCCTTTGGCTACTGAAAGTAAAGCAACCGTGGCCAGCGGTGGCTCCCGCTTTGGGCTTGCACTGTGTTGTGCACAGCGGGTCCCTCCTGACTAGGGTCCCAGGGGCGTACTGCATCCTCAGCAGTAATAGTTATTATTGTTCAAAAAATTATCCAGAAACTTGACAAATCCTTCTGCAGTGTTTGACACTCTGACCTCTGGAGGCAGCGTGGATTTCACAGACTGACTACCTGCTGTGTGAAAAAGTGTCTCCTTTCATGTGATCTAAATTAAGCCACCATTAGCATCTCCAAGTGACCTCTTGTTCTAGTATTACAGGAGGACAGAAAAAGGAGGGACTGATCAGTTTTCACTGCACCCTTCATTAGTGTAAATAACTCAATTATAAGCCTTTAGCGTGTTCCTTCGGGGATGCTGCAGATGGCCGGTGCTTGCCATCTCCTGCTGGAGCCAGCCAGGAGGGAGCGGAGGCAGTGCGGGCTCAGGGACGGCAGAGGGCACGGCGGCAAGACACGGGATGGGAGAGCTATGGAGAGAAATGGCGCTTGCACGTTTTTGCAAGCTTGCTCCAGTGAAAAGCAAAACCCCGTTCAGTCCGGCTGACTGCCTCCTTGTAGGTAAATCTCACAAGATTACTAACCATGCTTCACGGCCCTCTGATAATTCTACATGCCGTCTTAAATGAGGGTGTAGCCAATGTTCAAGATAATGTCATTTTTTATAACATATTCCCTATTGTTTTCCTGTCCCTTAAAAGCAACCAAGCATCCTCTACGCTTGTGGAATTGACGCAACCCACTGAAGAAGCTTTTATCGAGTTACTCACCATGACTCCCAACCTCTTCCCTCCAAGGAGCCTGGGAGCTCGGTGCTCATCACCATACAGCTGAAGTGGAGACCGTTCTTGCAGTCTGCATTACCATACGCTCATCCACGTTATAGCTCATCCGTCATCCTGCTGCCCTGTCCCCACAGTGCCTTTAAATCCTGCTGACTCACGGAGGCGGCAGCCCCTGCCTGCCTTTGGTGGGCAAGAAGGGGGAAAGCTCCCATGAAGGTGAAGGATGCTGGGGCAGGGGGAGGACCCAGCTCCAGGGAGAAGACCCCGGAGCAGCCAGGCCAAGCCCTGGGAGCAGGTCCTGCTGCCTCTCCACAGCCTGTGCAGCCAGCCCGCAGAGGATGCGATGGGGTGAGCCCATCTCAACATCTCCTATGGCTTTTGCCAACCCTGCTGCATCTCTCATCAGTCAAACCAGCAGTCGTCACTGAAGTCCCAGCATGCCAGCCACATAACACAGGGCAGACTGAACACCTCCACAGTGTGCGTACTGACTCCCACTATTAACTTCCCTCCATGCGAAGGAGCAACTATTCTTGCTTCCTAACGCTTGACTGGGTTTTAATCCATGACAAGGCCTTGTCCCTTCTCCCATGGCTATTTATTTCCCTTCATAATTTTGTGTGAAAGGCCTTATCAAAGGCTTTATGAAAATCAAAGTACATTATGTCTGCTGGGGATCACCTTTATCTTATTTTATTAAACTTTAAAAAAAAAAAACCAAAAAACCCACTTGCAGCTCAAAAAGGCACAATTTTCTTTTCCAGAAGCCATACTGGATTGACCCTGTCATGTTATACTTACCCGAACGTTGTACTAGTCTGTCTTTAATTAGCTTCACAATCAGTTTGGCTGGAACTGAAAGAGCGCTCATAGATCTGTAATTCCCAGGATGTCTTTCGATTATTAAAAAAATAATAATAGTACTTAGCATGCCTGGAGCACTCCCTCTCTGAAGATCTCAAAGCACTCTGCACCAGGGTGAAGGCAGAGCAGGTTGGAGGCAGCCCTTCACCACCTTCACCTCGCAAGCAGGGAAGGAGAAGGGAGAGCAACTTGCCCGTAAGTCCACACACCGCAGCTGGATACGGAGCTGCCACCCTGTTCTTGACCCGCTCAACCGTCATCCCACTTCTAAAATCTCTCACCGGTCCTCAGGAGTGAGGAAGGGGTGGCGTTTGCCCACCTGCATCATCTCGCCTGAGCATGAAGAGATTTCAGCATTTTCCTCCCTGAATCCGGCCCTGCTATTAGCAGCCCTGCACTCGTTAGAGAGATGCTGTTTATAAGGATCCGTCAGACACTGCTGTCAGTATATTTCATGCATTATTTACTTCAGAGCCCTGAGACTAATGCTACCCCAGTCCCAGTGATTTACTGCATTTGAGTTTCTCAAGCTGATCCATAACTTTGGGTAATAATAACAATAACAAAATACTTTGTATGCATATATCATACCCGTCAGCAAAAACCCGCACAGAGACGAGCATACGATGCCGGAAGAGCTGCTACTCCGAGATGCCGGAGCATCAGCCATTTGCAGGTACAGCTGCCTCCTCACACAGATGCATCCCCCATGGCCCGATTTTAGAATACTTTGCCTTAAGACCAGTGCATGTAGGCGCTTTGAAGTGAGAGTCCGTACCCAGGGGGCTTCCCCCTCGGCAGTGAAAGCTCAGTGAGCCCCACAGTATATCCCCTGGCAAGGACAGCCCTGCTCAGGCAGAGGAGCCTCCTGAGCCTGCCCCAGCCAGCAGAAGGGGTCCCTCTGCCTTGGTGAGTTAAAAATCCCAGAGGGGTGCTCAGCGCCTGGGATGGGGACTCTGTAAGCAACTTGGCACGAGCCAGAGATGCAGCTCAATGGCTTTGTCTCAGCTCCTTAATTGTGTCCCCGACTTGTGGCTCCCCTCATCCTACCCCTGGCACTGCATGGCCACAGGCCCCTCGCCATTCCTCTTGCTCCCCCCAGCTTTCTCCTCGTTTACACCTTGCCTACTGCTTCATCTGACCCCTGGTAGTTCAGCCTGTCATTAAAAGGTGCTTGATGAGCCCTAATAAAAGCCAATACTGTTGTGCAGCTAGGGATCCTCCCCATCCCCTTTCCACACCATGCTCCTACATCCTCCTCACCCACCGAGGCAGGGAGAAGATCTCCAGGCTGAGTCCAGTGCTTTTAAGGATTGTTTTAATGGTTTGTTTGCTTTAATTTATTTTGTTCTTCAGCCTAGCATTTGCTGTCATCTTTCTCCTCAAGAGTTTTCCTGCTGCCCTGTCTGAAGCTCACCTAATCTGTGCCTACCTTGGGGCGGGGGGCGGGGTGGGGGTGGGGGGTTGGCACCCCTAACGAGAAGGAAACTACCCCACTGCCCTCACCCAGGTGATGCTGCTGAGTCCTCGGCATCACACCTCTGTGCCTTGCTGCTACCCCGCGGCACCCCACCTGCTCCCCAACGTCCCCCCGACACAGCAGAAGCCTCGAGAAAGGGAGTGCTGCATCCTGGCAAGCTCTTAATATGCCACAGGCTGTATAATAATAATGTGAATAAAACCCATTGAGAGATGTCCACTCATCCAGGGAAGGCTCCTGCGTGGGGGCCAACTCTTACCACTGCACTGACACAAAATCACTGTGATCAATGAGAACATCAACTAAGTGCTGCAAAGGACGCTCTTCTCCCTTGCCTTTCACATTTGAACCCTGCAAAACCAGCTTGTTTCTAGGAGCAGAGCTAACCCTTCCTGGTGGCTCGGCAGCTTCGGCCAGATCTGAGCTGGGGCCATGTGCCTTGAGGCTGCCGGGGTAGGAGAGATGGAGGGCTGCGGAGCTGTGCGGCTGCCTTTGAGAGGCACCGGCACTGAAGCAGGGGGATGCTTTGCCTGATGCCACCCAGGGTACGGGCACCACACTCATTCGATGGTAGGGGCTCTAAGAGCCCACGGAGGCCCTGGTGAGCCAGAGCAGAATGCATGCACGCCCTGTGCCTCGCCAATGCACCGGCGTGCAGCAGCCCAGCCCCAGCTCTTCTCTACCACAAGGGACACCCCCAGGAGTCCCACCTGCAGAGTAAGTACTGCTGAACAGAGCTCTAAATCAGGAATTACATCTTCCCGCATAGGCACCAAAACAAGCTGCTCAAAAAAGCCGTCATTTACGGTGTCGATAAATCGCCTCTCCAAATCACGCCCAGATGTGCACTTCAGGACCCAGTCACCTTGCCTTTTTATTCTCGCCTGCAAAGTGCTCTGCTTTCCTATAGCACTCCCTGCCTAATAAATCACGCCAAAATATGTTAAAAGCACCCATTATTGTTATTAATTGCTATTATTCCATTAGCAGATTTTACTACTTCCTTAATCTCTCTAACAGCTGAAACCCTGTGCTCACTGAAGAGGAGGCCAGGTTGAGATGGGGGGCTCCTCGGGACAGCACCCTGCCTTCAGGGCAGCTCTCTGCTGTGCATCATGCCATGCACTAACACACATAGCCCCTCCGCAGAGCAGGGTTAACGGTGGCTGACAAACCTCCAGCCCGGACGTTTCCCTGACACAAGTATTTGGGGCTGGTGCTCTCTGGGTCCAAAAAGCCAAGGGAGGGGAGGGGAAGCAAGTTCCCCAGCTTATCTGCAGGCTAGATAATATCATAGCACAGTGAGCTGGGCAGCCCAGGGCACGTTTATCATGTTGTCCTAATACTCAGCAAACACACTTCTACTCTCAGCACAGAAACTGCCTGAAATGTCAACTCAAGCAGACCAAAACATCCCTCGTTCTCAATTTTTTCCCTACCCTTTCTCTGCCATGTCTATTTAACTTATATCCTCTTCAAGGCAAAGGAGTCTCATGTCATTTCCGTGTCTCAGAGGCTGCTGTCCTGGTTTCACCTGGGATAGATTAATTTTCTTCTTAGTAGCTGGTACAGCACTGTAGTTTGGATTTAGTAGAAGAATAATGTTGATAACACACTGATGCTTTATCAATTGCCAAGTAGCACGTACCTAAGTCAAGGACTCTCAGGTTCCCTGCTCTGCCAGTGGGGAGATGCACAAGAAGCCGGGAGGGAGCAGAGCCAGGACAGCTGACCCAAACTAGCCAGAGGGATATTCCATACCACGGGGCATCATGCTCAGGATATAAACTGGGGGAGCTGGCTGGGGTCCACAGCCCCCTGCTCGGGGACTGGCTGGGCATCGGTCAGCAGGTGCTGAGCAATTGCATTGTGCATCGCTTGGTTGGGGGTTTTTTCTTGGGTTTAAATCCTCCCTCTTTCTCTCTGCTTTTCATTACGATTGTTGTTGTTACTGTTATTTTATTTTAATTATTGAATTGTTCTTATCTTAATCCATGAGTTTTACCTTTTTCCCAATTTTCCTCCCCATCCCACCAGTGGGAGGTAGGAAGGAAATGAGCGAGCGGCTGCATGGCCCTTAGTTAAGTACCAGCTGGGGTTAAACCATGACACTGGAGAGGGTCTCTGGCTTTCCACAATGCAAATCACAGTAGCAGAAGCATTGTGAAGTTCTCTGCTTCTTCTGCACAGTTGACCAAAAAGAGGGGTGTACCTGATGATCAGTAACCTAGATGACAAGACAGGAGACACCCTCATCAACTTCAGGAATGAAACCAAAATCAGGGGAGTGGTGACTCACCAGAGGGCAGGGCTGCCATTCAAAGGCCCTCAAGGACCTGGAGAAATTGGATGACAGGAACCTTGTGAAGTTCAACAAGGATAAATGCAAAGTTTTCCACCTGTTGAGATGACCCCCATGCAACACTACAGGATGAGGACTACATGGCTGAGGAGTAAGTCTGAAGAAGACCAAAGACTCCTGGTGTGCAAAAGCTGAAAATCAGTCTGCCAGCATGACCTTGAAGCGAGGAAGGCTAAATGCGTAGCTGGCTGCAATGATGAGAGTGTAGCCAGCAGGCCAAAGTAAATTATTATTCCCCTCTACTCAGCAGTTCTGAGGCTGTATCTGGAGCAATTTTGGGCTCCCAGAATGTTTGGTTGGACATAAAAGAAAAATATTTTCATAATGTGGGTGGGTCAGCATTGGAACAAGTGCCAAGACAGGTTGAAGAATCACTGTCCTGGGAGATTTCCAAAATTTGACTGAGCAAGGTCCTGAGCAACCTGATATAATGTTGAAGTTAGCCCTCCTTTGAGCAGGTTGTTGTGTGAGAGACCCCCAAAGCTCCTTTCCCACTGAAACTACTCTGTGATTTCAAGGAGGATGTTGTAGTTCTTTCTTCTGTCTGGGATAACTATGGTTTGAAAGCTGAAACCATTAAGCATTTGGTGGGAGATTTGCCCCACAACAGCACCCAAAAGCCTCTCGGCAGAGCCCCGGCATCTGCCAGCACTGAGCGTGCAGGGGCCAACACACAGCCCGAGCACAGCTGGCTCCTTCCACCCTGCTGCCTGCCTTCTGCGCCACGCGATGTCACCAAGGAAGCTGTTGGGAATGGGCTGGAAACTCCCCAGCACATGTTTATGCAACCAGAGGATTCCTGTGCACCTCTGAAGGTACATGTTCTCAAAATGTGGAGGGATCCCCCGCTAACACGCAGGGAATTTTCCTGGGCAGGAACTGGGATGGGCATATAGAAACTGTGGCAGGTGTACCCATGCTCAAGCCCAGAGAGGCAGCTGTTTCACTTAACATGGAGAAGCTGCCGCTTCTGGGTTAGATCACAGCAGCCATGTAACACATTTCAGTTCAGTGAGACCCTAAAGCCACCAGAATGGGATTGACAAGTAGGTCAGGCTGCAATTAGCCACTCTGAATTTAGACCTGACTCCTGGGACAACAATCCGGGATTTAAAACAAACTCAGAGAGATGTTTAATAGCTGAGAGAGGCAAGAATGTTGATTTTACATCTCCTTCAAAACACAGCTGTCCGTTATTTCTTCCTTCAAGTCATCACTCTCCTTTTATTCCCCTTCTCTTCCATTCACAAACCTGAACTCCTCCTCCCTCCTCAATTTCCTCTGTACCGTCCCCTCTTCCAGCTGATTTCCGCAAGTCGCTTCCTTACTGCTTCATCCCTTGCCAACTTTCTGGCACTACCCTCACATCTCAGTAACTCCTGCAAACAACGATGAATCTGCTTGCAGAGAGACAGATTCACAGGGCCACTTGACAGAAGCAGGGCCAGCACTTTCCCCTGGCTGCAGGAGGGACACGTGGCTGGACTCTCTAATGTGATGAATAACATATGAAGTGTGGAGTGCTGGCCATATGTTGTAGTAATCCCTTTATACACAATGCCCTCTGCAGAACAAACAGCCACGATGGGGGCACTGATAGAAGTGCAGGCTCACGGCGGGCTTGCACGTGGGCACCCACTCTTCAGTGAGAGATGCTAGAGAAGGAGGAAGGGTAAAATTGGCTCTTGGAAGTGATTTACAATCATCTCTAGTTATGTCAGACTGCAGGAGCGGGTGTTTATTAAAAAAAAACAACCCACAAGTAACTTTCAGGGAACATCCACTGATAAGGGTAGATAGGGAAGACCCTCCAAAACCCCTGAACAACCACACAGCATGACATTTCAAGGGCTCCTGAAAGCTCCCAGGCCCATGCCTGCATTTTGGCACAAGTGCTGTGAGTGACAATTACCTCTGCTGCTACTGGCTTGTGAATGACTGGCAGGGACCCAAAATTCTCCCGAGTCACCTTCTCCAGCAATTCAACAAGCCAAGGACCGGAATGAGCACTTGATGTAGCTGGGATTTCTCTGATGACAGGAGGCAAGGAGATTCTAGGCAGATTTCATGGGCTGGACTGGCTCCAGTTCTGCTTGGAAGTGAAGGGTATTAGGGTACATTGCCTGTGCTGCACAAAAGAGAAGAGTCAGCACTTCCATCCAGATGCTCAGACCCCTGGGCCAGGCAGAGAGAGGACAGCTGCTCCACTTCATACTTGGGCTTGCGCAGAGAAGGAGAAAGGTAGAAAAATCCCTTGCTGAAGAACAGGCAAGGAAGGAGGGGAAGCTGTGTCATATGAAAGAGAAAAGTAGAAACTGAGTGACTAACGGCACCCTAGCCTAGTTTTCTCATGTTAGAGTCTTAAGTTGCCCACGGTGGGCAGAAAGTCACTTTAACCGCTCAATACGGCACGTAAAACTACTGTTGAAAGACAAAGATCAAATAGTGTTGGAGGAGTGATGGAAATGAGATTGTTACAAAGCTGTACCAAGCTGAGGGTCAGAACTAGATGATGTTGTAACGGCCCCTCCAACCCAAACTGTTCCATGACTTTAAGTTGGGAGTCTTCTGGTGAGAGGTGAGAGCCTCCATGTCAGATGATATACTGGGATGGGGACTGAGGACCCCAGAGTTGGAAAGCACCCACCACTGTGGCCTGAATGCTTTGCCAAGGATTGAAAGAAGCTCACATCCTCTAAGGGAGGAGACACAGGAGTGCAAGACCTAATACAGTCCTTAGCCAGCTCTAGAAAGCATATGGAGCCCACCTGAGTGGGTTTTATTTCATCAGATAGTTTTTGATGGCCCTAGGAAATTCACTGTATCAAGGAGGGAGGGCGAACGGACGTGGCAGGCTCCCACAAGATCAAGAAAACAGGAACTGAAAGGACTGTAGGGTGCCATCAAATGTACCCCTCAGCTCTACAACAGAACCAACTCTGCATAACTGATCCCAGGGATGAGCTTTTCCTAACCTGCTCTTAAACACCACCAGTAAAGGAAACTCCACATCCACAGGAGTACCCCGCTCCCCTTCCACTACGTGATCCAATATGTGAAGAGCTGATGGGCTTCACGAGGTCTGAGGTAGGTGAGGCTGCTGCAGCAGTGGCTAATTTTAGTAAGATGATACCGAGTGCACAAGACTGGTATGAAAATGAACAGGAGAGAGTCTGCAAATAAAGATGTCTTCCAGTTTTAAAATCTTTTGTGCCTTCTGATTTTATGGGCTAGTAAGGTTTCTGTAGTGAGTTGGCAAATAGCAGATAAAGTTGTTGACAACAAAGCCTTCAGCTCAAAATTTAGCTAATTCTGTAGTTGCAAAAAAAAAAAAAGAAAAAAAAAGGAAAAAATGTAAAATAAAAAGATGGCAGGTTAATTGTGATAACATCATTAAATTCGTACCCAGTCCTCAAAGCACATCATAGTTATTTAGAGACAAGTGATCTGGGGAATCAGAAATGCAAGCGATTACGGCATTTCACCTCTTGGGGTCTGTTTTGCAAAGAGACACAAATAAACTGAGTTTGGCAGTCAGAAATATTCTCTGACAAAATATTCTCCCACATCCCCAAGCTGATTAAAGGAACAAGCTGGAAGAGAGGGGTCAGTGGGTAGGCACACAGTTAAGCGATAGATAAGATGAGAGAAGACATCTTGAGCGTACGTAGTCAATATCCTGGAGCTAATAAAAGTTCCTTACTGCAGACAGCTCTCTCTGCACAGCTTTTCACATCAGATCTCAGCAGCCAATGCTTATCTGTGACCACTTGTTGGATTAGGTCCCACAGTGGGTAGTATGCCGAATCTTGCATCTCATTCTCCATGGGGACACAGACATACTCCCTGCAGCTCAGAGAAGGCCCAGGGAGGCAAGGGAAGACTTCTCCACCCAGTTCTTTCCACCTTTCTAGCAGGTGTCAGAGAGCAGTGACAAGCTTTCTGCGGTACAGAGAAGCTGAAACCCCTGTGCTGTCTGGACAACGCACAGGTTTTATCCCCCATCAGCATCCATATTCCTCTTGCCAGGGTGCACCTTAACCAGAGCTGTTCCCAGAAAAGAATGGGAAGGGGAAAATGTTTTACGTAGTTTCAGCCTTTGACCCTCTCATGCAGGCTGGGGATATAAGCGGCTCACCTACACGAATGTAACAACTGGCTCCTGACAATGGATTTCAACAGCGACTGCATCTAGGTCCAATTAACGGGTAATGAGAACTGGCTGCCAGCACAGGAGGGACTAAATTCTTCTCTAACATCATTAAACATGTAATAGATGATGTTTCACCAAGCATCAAGTTCACGTTTGGCCCCATGCCTGCTCCTGCCATTCAAACCATTCCCAGCAGCAGTGGAGGGGCACAGCGTGGGGTCCACTGTTGACAACCACCACCATGAGTAGGACATTCCTCTTGTGCGACTGGACTATATGTCTCTTCCTGGCTTCCTACCACATGAGTGGTTTCAGCCTCGTTGAGATGGTATGAAAAGGGAAGAGGGCACAGAGCCAAATGCTGTGCTTTAGCAACTCGCCAGTTGCTAGGCCTCACTCTAGCTGAGCCCTACAAAGGCACTATGCGGCTTGGTGGAGCTTGCAGCCATTAGCTCATCTCTTCGGCACAGCATACAGGGCTAGCACTGACACCAAGCTCAATGGCCTGTGTCTAGAATCCCTTCCTTCCATTGTCACTGGGAGATGGATACCCACATGGGATCCCTAAAGAGGTCCTCATCATGCTAGGCTCTGCACGTATGGAAAGAACGATCCCTCCCACAAGCAAATAATGAGGGGGGGGCAGGGGGGGTGGGGAAGCAGAAGGCTTGAGAGGAGCAAAATGCCGTGTCCAACATGGCAAAGGAAACGTAGTCAGAGTTGGAGTGGTACTTGAAACATCTGAAGATGCCACTTCTAAAACCCCTAAAATGGGCAGGGAAAGTTGAGCGTGGACAACACGTGGGATAATGAAAGGTATGTTTTGGATATGGTCCCTGTCCACAGAATGCAACGGTGTGAAAGAGAGGTCTTTAAGATCTGTAACCAAGAAGACAGCCCTAAACAACGCAGCCATGGACCTACCAATCAAACTACACCCAACCTTTCCCTCTTGCCTTTCCATTGCTCTGCATGGCCCCAGGGGGACCAGCACTCCTTGCTAGCAAGCCACAAGGGATTGGCTGCAAGCATCCCTGGCAGAACACTGGGAGAACAACGCAATGTAGCCAATATGCTGGCTCTGCTGCTGTGTCCCCTCTTGTTTTAAATCAATAGTTTATGACATCTGCAAGGGGAGACTGTAAATTTAATTTTGTCCCCTGCAGTGCGATTCATATCTTGTTTGCTGGTAACATAATGAATGTGTTTGCCCTCCAGACCCCCTGCCCAGTAGACCAATTTAAGGATAAAGGGAGAGAAAATAGCAAAGTACAATTAGGGAGGTCGATTAATGCTGGATTAACCAGTAGCTCAGCTAAAGATAGCTTTACAACATTTATACATAAGGGGCAAGGGAGAGAGGGAGACAATAAGCCTGCAGAAGGAAGAGAGAATCAGAACATTTTTCTTAGCAACAAAAACCTTACAGATGACTTGAAGGTGCGCACTGCTTGCTAAACAACTGATAGAGCCTCGCACCATAAAGCCACGAGATTGCAGATGCCTTGCCTGCTTGATGTTTATCAGGGGCGATCTACAATATGAACTTGAACTGCCCCAAAGGCTGGAGATACACAAGTTAAACCTTCTGAAACTCATAGGCTTAATTGCTCCTGCAAAAGCTACTTGAGACTGTCATCACAGTAGTTAGAGTGAGCATGAGCCTGGAATTGCTAAGGAAACCTTGCTAAATATGCAAATGGGAACCAAACAGTGAGTGTAGAAAACGTGACAGCATGCTGAAGCTAACAGAGAGGGGAGACCAAGGAGCAATGGAGATGACCCAGCAGATGGGACCCCAGGGAGAGGGTTTCTTGCAGCGGGGTGCTGACTGCAACCCAGCTGGAGCAGTGGATGAAGAAACCAGCTCTGACTCTGAGCTGCCTTGCTGTACACCAGAAAGCAAGACTTGATACGTTCTTGTGAACAAACAGACCTTGTCAAAGAAACCTGACTTCACTGCCAGTTTCTTTTTCCAGCTGGCGTAACCAACAAAACTCCAAATTAGTTTGGCTAAGTAGATAAGGCAAAAAGAATAATCTTATTTTTGGCCAAAATCTAGTGCCAAACTTTGCAGATAGATCTTAGCTTTACAAAGCTTTACAAAGCTCTTAGCTTTACAACCAAACCAAAACAAAAAAAAAAAAAAACCCAAAGTGCCAGCCCACTGACCTGCAAATAGGAGATCCAAATGCCAAGGGATTTGCATCTGTAAAGGCACAGGCTAGAGCTTTCAGTTCGTGCCTCTCTCTGTGGTTACAAAGGAGTTGCTAATACAGGGTGTCTAGCAGGACTTTAGTGCTTCTGCTCTTTGAGTTAAAACCAAGGAGTGCAAAATTGTATGGAAATTAAAAAAAAAATAATCAGACTCGCAGGTCTCAGAGAAGGCTTAGGTGAGGGGCTGAGGACAGCCTTGCTGTTTCTGAACTGATCTGCCCCTCTCTACTTTAAAACAGCTTCTTTTCCTGCTTTAGCTACCTCTTTAAAACACTCTCCTACATTCAGCTTCAGAGGCAGCTCCCTATGGGTAGGCATTTTTAGATGGATACAGCATGATCTTTACCAGTTGCTGCAAATTGGCTCTGAGGGCACCTTTACATGTCAGTTCTGCCTATTTTCTCTACAAACAGAGAGACAGGGATGGAGAGGATGAGGGAAAAGGGCTTTACAAATAAAGCAAACAATAGGAGAGCTGAAAGCAAAGTCACAGCAGAGTCATGCATTCAGACCTCAAACTGGGGCTCCTCATCCCAGCACCATAAACAATCTCCCTGACATCAATTACGGATGCTGATCAGACACGCATGCAGGGAGCTACATTCATACACAAATTTGCAGTTTGCACCGTTTGGGAGTGACCAGTTTGTGACACTCCCCCTAGATCACAGTTGACAGCTAACAAACTGTGGGGAGGCAGCACATAATTGAGCATGCAAAAAACATGGGCATCACTTGGTTTTACTTGCATGTAAACCGGCCATGGGCAAAGAGCGCTGCCCCCCTCCCCCCCTTCAATTCATCCTGATATCTTCAAATTCACCAAACCTTAAAGACATCATATAAAACAGGGCAGAATGACAGAAAACCACATCCCTATCCAGACCCCATAACAACGTGATGTTCTAGTCACAGGTGTCTTAATCTGTGCTCTACTATGCTGTTTGAGGCAAGACTGAAGGGAAGCATTAGGGTTAGGGTCAGAGAGAATAGAAATGGAAAAAACTTACAGGCACATAGGGTTTGTAACAGCAGAACATCTCTACAGAGAAACTGCTTGGTTTCAGCTCATTGGAAATGTTGTGAATCATAGTAGACAGCAGATGCAATCACTGTCTCCGAGAACAGAGCAACCATTCCTGTCCAAGATGATGCTACAGTAAAGCTTGGAGGAACGATACAGTTGCAGCTTGTGCAGGGGTACTGCTGGGATCAGGGACAACAACAATGAAGTAAAGGCCCCACATTCTGCCTTCAGTAACAGTGTGGAGTCAGGGCACGCATCAGTACTGAAATAAGGACAGAGCGCTAACGGTTGTCTGTGTAAGGAAATTTAATAGTGTGATGCCACTGCTGCCCTTGCACCCCGCGCTGGTGCTTCCAACCCCTTGTCCACACAAGGAACTATGCAACTCCACGTTTGGAGCCCTGGCACCTTGTTGTGAACGTTGCCTGAGCCAGCAGCTTCTGCTCTGTTCCTGAAGTTATGGGTTCAGTTTAACGACAATTGTGTGGAAAGGATTTAGAGGAAGCAAGACTTTTCTCTCCTGCATGTATTACTAGGTAGAAAAAGCAAACTTCTTTTTTTCTTCTTCACTGCCCTCCATCTGTCTGTCCAGTTCTTGTCCCTCACGCACCCACCTTCCCCTGTCCTTACACTGCAATTACGTTTTGTAGAGTTTTGTCCTTCCAGGACAATCTGTTTCCTGCCCCTTTCAAGAATGAGCCTAACACACTGATTAAACACTTCTTGGTCCTCACAGTCCCATACTTTCCAGCACTGACAGTTTAATTTCCAGAGTCCAAGTTTCTCAGATTCAAAAAATGCCAGATTGTGCATTGTCATGGCTAAAATCAAATTGTTCCCATTTATTTCCCAGAGTTGGACAGCTGTCTGAAGAATATTTTTTTTTTATTAAGACCCAAAAGATTATCTCTTAGTATCTGAGGTTGCAGTTTGTAACTACACTTGACAACAACAGATTCTGTGGAATTAGCCATTAAAAAAAAATAATTATTATTATTATTCATTTTAAGGTTGGTATTTGGGTGGCTTTTTTTTTGCTGTTAGGAAGTATTCAAAATTACTTCCAAACGTATCCACCTGTGTACGATGGATACACAGACTGCAGAACGTGACCATCAGCCAATCAGCACATAATTACCAACATAATTACCAACGGTGGTTCAGGTTGAGAACCAAAAGCATCAAAGAGAAGACACAAAGAGAATATAAGCAAAAGACAAACATTAATGACATCATCATCATCCTTTTGGGAAGCTTTCTGAGATCTGGGCACAACTGCAATTGGCAAGGGCTTCTACTTTGGGGGATAACATTGTATCTGCTAGCATTAGATGAACAGAACACTAGAAGAAAATTGTTAGCAGTTACAAAAATAAACGAGCTCACATTGAATAGCTGTGATTCATGCTCCCACAACACTTGTTACCTGTGAGGATTTGACAACATTCTGGGTGTCAGTGAAAATTTGTGAACTGCCAAGGTTTTATGCTTTGTAACATGAAGGCTGCTTCATACCAGACAGCAAGCTATTTGTTATTCATAGGACTGGCCAAAAAAATTTAAAATAAATTAATTCCAGTGCATGCTAAATTTTGAATTTCTGGAATTTGTTCCCATGTTTTATTACAGTCTTCTAAACGTCCTCTTTTTTGCATGAAAGAGCCACTCCTGAGCAGATACCAGCCTTATCATTAAGTTGATTGGTACAGGCAAGATCCAGGCACAAGTCTTAGCCTGACTTCCATACAAGGGTTTGGCCAGAGTTTTCTACGCCTCAAACAAGACTCCCACCCATTAAGTCACTGGCTATTTTGGCCATGTCTCTCTCGCCTTTTGACCAGAAATTTAAATATTGAGGCTGAAAAGCTGAAGATCACTGCATACACAAACGCATGTTGCTGTAAAATGTTTCCATTTTGACATACCAGTGTTTCAGAGGGAAAAAAACATCCCAACAACTTAATTTGAAAAAATATCTGATCAATATTTTAGTTACCCAGTTGAGAAAGACAGCAATTAGTATGATATTCAGTTAACCAATAAAAGAGTGCAAATACTGAGCAAGTAATGATTCACTGAAGCAAACATTTTGTAAAGAACAGCTGGAGGCCTAAAAATTACTCTTTTTAGTGAGCACTTATCAAGCCCTGAAACAGTGGAAGAAAATCTGAAGCTGCTTACAAACAAATTGCTTCTCACACAGTGACAATGCTCTGACAGTCCTCTGCTTTTCTCATATCCTTCTTCTTCTCACCATCATCACCTCTGAGTGAGAACCTCCCCTGGTATCAGGTGCTGCACGCTGTAACAACAGCAGAACCTGGCCCTGACAAATTAGATTGGTAACTAATATTTCAGGCTTCTTTAACACTGGGCTAGAGGGTCAGTGGTGGCTTGTAAGGACACAGTGACTGTCCTGAATCCATCCGTGAGTCACCCTGACTCTGGTGATCCAGCCTCACCAAGTAGCATCACTCCCACTGGAGCCGACACAACAAACGTCCAGTCTTTGAAGAGAAAGAGGCAAAGCGGCGTATTCTAAAATGGAGCTGCCAGTGAGCCTGCGGGCACGGGCCAAGGGATGTTATCATCCTGCTGAGAGAAGACTCTTACCCCAGGCCCTGCTTGCAAGTTCTCACTCTTGGAGCACGTACTGGAAGATCACACCTCATGCCATAATCCCCACCCCAAACAAGACATTACTGCATCCATCAAACATCAAGTAGAGTTCGTACCACTTTGCACCTGACTTGTAGAAAGTAAAACTGGCAAACTACAGAACAGGGGATAATTAATTAATGCTCGTGGATCATGTTGGAAAGGTGAAATGCTTTCTCTGCACGAAGAGGCTACACCAGGGTGCTGAAGCAAAGAGACGGTGCTGACTGCCCTACTGCCTGCACGCACCTGGCTTAGGCATTTGCTTTCTTCCCAGCTGAAGGGACCGAGGTCACTTGTTATCTAAAGCTGAGTAGGAAGCCAGTGTCTGGTATAAATCCTCCCCTGGCTAAGCCTGTCTCAGATGCCTGGGCAGGTGGGCATCTGAGCAAGGCCCCAGCGCACACAGGAAGCTTTTAAGAGCATGAAAATTAATTCAGATGTCCCAGGTCTCAGGCTGGCAGTATAATCACCTCCCTTGAGAATGTCTACTCAAGGATGTTCGTTCTGTGCTGCAAGGCACAAAACAAGTTTTGGGACACAACACCTGCTTTCTAACTTCAAAAACTGCTTTGGAATCTCAGTGTTCTTCATACAGTCTGAGCTACGCAATTGCCCTGCTACTAAGAGGCTGAACCACCCCTATGGCACCATATATACAAGTACTGATTCTCCAAAGGAACCCTGACAGAGAAGAATTACAGTGGTCTCAGCCATGGATGACTGAGACTCCAGTGTCCCTGTGAGACCTGCCTACCAACTCACAGGAAACACCCTGAGGGTATCAGCCAGTGTCTAAATGGAGAAGTGTCCGTCCTGCAGACCCAGAAGCCTGCTAGACCGGCAGTTTCACTGGGGAAGCCAGTAATCAGACAGGCTGTAGAGTCTGGACCCTCTTCTCATGTTAAAGCAGAGCAGTGCAGGCAAAGCAGCACAGGGAGGATGCTGGCTGGCTGTTGTCTTCATGGGTAATGAAATGAACTCTGTCTTTGGCATTGCTGGTCTATTTCTGGTCAGGATGAAACACATTTAAATGTGATACGGGGACTGCTGAGCAAGCCACTTGGAGTTATATGTGCCACTGCTGCCTTGGACTGATGCTTCATCTCCTGTCCAGCCCGAGGCTTCAGAAATGAATGATACGTGCTCAGGAGCCAACCTCCAACAGCAGGGGAAATGAGAAAGACCACAAACCTCAGCGCAGAAGCTGCAAGAAGACGAGTTTGTTGTGTTTCCACAGCTAGAAGAAGTCAAGAGAAGAGCCTTACTCTTCTGTCTGCCTGTGGTTCCTCCTTGAGTTGCTGATTTATAGCACTCTGCCATCACATCTGTCTTCCTCTTTATTCCTCTGTTGCTTTCCTGGTGTTGCACTGCTGCTTCTCTGGCCTTGGAGGTTATTAAGCTTCACCTGCTCTAGTCAGCAAACGAGTCAGCAGCACATCTCCACACTTGCACAGCTCATGACTGAACCCAGAGCTCTGATGGGGCGCTTTAGGGAACAGAAGAGCAGTGTGGGATGGGGTGGGGACGGGGGAGGGGGGCTGCACTTAGGCCCAGAAGGAGAAGAAAACACCATTGAGGGTGATAATCCTGGGGCAGCGAGCAAGTCAGATTCGTTCCACTTACTGTAGGTTCAGGGCAATTTTGGTGTCAAACACAAGAACAACTGCTGTTCCTCTCTTGGAGCCTTTCTCCTTGTTTAAGCCTGTGTCCCAGCCAGCTAGCTCATCATCCCACCGCCTGGACGAGCTGGGATGGGAGCTACCTGGGTTTAATTAAACTCTGAGGCTCTTGCCCAGCATCTCCAATACTAGAGTGGACCAGTACGTTCTCAGGTGTTAAAAAAGCTCTGCCCAAGCAGAAGCCCCCTCCTTTTCCCTGCAGCATGACCTCTGTGAATGGCTCACACCTCTGTGTGACAACTTGGGGGGGGCGGGCTTCTCAGAAAGGTGACAGGGAGGACACCAGAACTACCTCTCTCTGCAGCTGCTGCCATGCAGCGCCTTGTAGGAACAGCTCCCTTTAATAGCTGCAGGTTAGTATTCGCCATCTCCTCCTCTATTTGCTTGTGATCACTGCAGAGGCAAATGCAGAACAAAGTCCCCAGGGATGGCCATCTTGTGTGCACAGAAATAAACACTGGGGAAGGGGAGAAGACAGTGTGTGTGACTTCGGCAGAGCACTAGCAAGTAAATGCGGGTGGGGGAATGGCAGCAATATAAGCACGCTGAGTGGGTGCAGCTGGCTGTGCTCAGGGGTAGGGTTGGGAAGATGCACATGGGCAGGTCCAGAAGGTCACGAAATTCAGGTAGGGCTGTTCCCATCACCACCAGCAGAAGTGAAAGCAGGTGAGGGTAATGTGTGGAACTTAGGGTCTCCATGGTGTGAGTTGCACAGGAGTGAGGAATGGCAAGTGTTTGTGGTGGTGTGACAGGGAAACTATGACCATCCAGAAGGAATTTTTTTCTGATCTTTTCCCCATAAAATGCTGCAGTGAAGCAGAAGCTAACCTGTTCGCTCATGGGCATAAGTTCTGAAAACATCCTTCCCCTTGAATATTTCCAGCACACGAAGAAAGTTGATTGTTTATTTTATGGGGGGAGGAAGAGGAAAGAGGATGGGGAAGAGTGACAGAGCTCCAAAATGTGCAAATTCTGACAGCAATGCAGAACATCAGGACTGAATTGTTATTCTCTAAACTAGCCAGCTGCAGCAAGGTCTTTTACCATCGCATACCAGCATACTCTTCATGCCAGTCCCTCTGCTGCCCTCTCCTTGTCTCTCCTCATCCAGGGTGCACGTTCTCTCTCACTACTTTCTGCTTCTTCCTCCTCTCTCTTCATTGGCTGCCCAATCTCTTCACAGAACCAGCCACACCAGCACCTTGTCTACATCGGCCAACCCACCGCCCCTGAAGCCAGCCCACAGCTGTATATTATCAATGCTAATTAACCCAGCTTCATTCCTCTACAGTACCCAGAATGCTTTGCGCTGCAACTTTGCTCTTAAATGCTATACTTCTGGAGGTCACTCTAACCTAATTAAGTCTCTGTACCTGGTTAAGGCAACAGCTGCACAGTACATGTGAGTTCGGAGGCAGCTGAAGCCAAGAGACGTGTCCCACATTTGTTTCTCCAGCCACGACTGAGCTCACCACGGGGATGCTCCATTTGGACAATTGCTGGGAAACCAGATTCATGTTTTGGTACAGCTGTGCAGCCAGGGTGGCCGGGAACACGACATTTGCCGTTAACTTCCAGCATGCCAAACAGACACGTAGGTCTTGTTTGTCCCATTGGCTGGAAAAGGCAACACACTTGGTGGAGAGCCACAGACTGCTGCACCGTGTTCATTCAATTCTGGCCCTTCAGGAGGTGACCTTGAATACCTGCCTTGTCTTCGAGTTCCTTTTCTAAGACACCATGGGCTTGGAGCTGCTTCCACATCAACACACTCACTGAGATAATTGGTCCTGACAAGAGGAATTTCATTGCCCTCAGAAGGGGAGGACCAAGAGCACACAAGACAGAGTTGACTAATGCATTGTGTGACATGCTTAGCATCTGTAGGACGTGCACAGAGCCTTTTGCATCGAGCACCACAGTTACGTCAGCGTCCCATATGTCTCATTTGCACCAGTTAGCTTGAAGCAGATCTTGACATCCCTTTTGCTTCAGCTGGTGCTGCCTCCTGCCCAGAACTTCTAATACTCTAATACAGGGGTTTATATTAGGAGATAGCTCCAGAAACCCTCTCAGCAATATTGCATAGCAACTGTGGGGCAGTTGAGAAAACAATGATATGACCACAGCCATAAGAGGCTCTGCATTAGGATGTACCAAGATTGTCCTGTCAGAAACATACAGATGATGCACTGAACCATCCTGGAGAAAGGAAATGAAGGGAATGGACAATTTCACGTAATCAGCTTCCTTGCAGCAGTTTCCTTCTCCTTATTTATAGCCACTCTGTGATTCAGTCAGGCTGGAACTGAGAGTGCAAACACGTTTTCTTTGCTCCAGGCTCTCCTTGGACTTCGTTTGCACAGCAAAGCATCACCCTGTGCCAGAGATTTATGATACGCTCAGAGCCCAAACAAGACTGGATCTGAACAGCCACATACCCTCCAATTTCATAGTGGGAAACGTGCCCCTAGTGGGTTCCCAAAGAGCCCATGGCAGGTTCACTGATCCCAACTGCAGTTGTGCATGTGGAGCTGCAGCTCAGTCTGCTCTGAACAGGCGAAGACTCGGCAAACTTGAGTTTAACTTCAAACCTAGGAAGAGCTCCCGGATGAATGTAACCTTTTGTCAGCAAAACTCCTGGGCCTGGAGACTTCTAAACTTGCACAGACACAGATCCAGTGCCAAATTTTGTAAATCAGCTCTTCGTGCTCCATGCCTGTAACAGTGGGTTGAGCCAAGAATCCTAGGGACCATCCTGCCTCCTCCTGAAGGCTTGTGAAATTCTTGTCTTGGACTCAAAGCTTCACAGCTGAGGTTGCTCATGATCAGGATGATCCCAGTCCTCACTGTTACTACCTGGTAGCACCCTCTAAGCCTCAGCCCAGACCATGAAGCTGTTGTCCTGGGGCTTCTATGAACAACTCAGCTGAAAGACATTTCTTGCGCAGGACCAGCTTTGGTACTACCTTGCTCTAAGCTTACAGTCATTCACAGTGCCCTACACTGCAGACACAAGTCTCTCTTTCTTCAACTTCACCCCACACCTACCACAGCC
This sequence comes from Falco biarmicus, assembly GCF_023638135.1. Lineage (NCBI taxonomy): Eukaryota > Metazoa > Chordata > Aves > Falconiformes > Falconidae > Falco > Falco biarmicus. The sequence goes on from NC_079292.1 coordinate 87,274,909, forward strand.
CACAAGTGATAAAAATGAATTTATAAGATGAGGAGTCTGTCCATCTCTTTTTCTCAAAGCTGGAGAGAAAAGTAATGATCTTGTTCTGGAAGAAAATCAAAGGCTGCCAACAACAGCATGAAATGTCAGCTCTTTTAATTTCATTTATTTATTTATTTTACCCAGTTGCTTTAATCCTTGGAGTTTAAAGGCAAAGAATGAATGCAACGTGCTGGAAAATGAAGAACATGTGACAGTATCAAAGGAGGAAACCAAGGGAAAGGGGGGCTGTGTGTTGGGGGAACCTTGTTAGGAGACACATTAAGGCAATCTAGCTGATAGATGAAGCCTTTTATAAATGAGGAGTAAAGTCTTCATGTCACTATCCTTCCTTTTTTTTTTTTTTTTTTTTTTTTTAAACTGTTGTCTCTCTTTCACCTCCCCTTGCTTTCCTATCATGCCTCTCCTGTTGTGGTCCCCTCCCATAGGTCCCACCTCACATTTGAACTGGACGGCTGCTGTGGCCATGGCACTACAAAGTCTCCCTCTGCCCTGCTGCGGACAGTGGAGCCTGTGCTTCAGCAAGCCATGGTGGCACCTGCCACTGTGACCCTCCAACAAAACTAAAATGCACCTTATTCCAGTCAGTTGGTTCATCTTGGTGTCCCAGAGCTACACACAAGGCATGGAAACTCAACCACAGGCAACAGGAGCCTAGCCTCCAGAGGATTTTGGCGCCCAGGTAGGATAGATGCAGCACAGAAAAGTTGCTGTGCTGTCATGTAGAAGTTGCAGGAGAGAGGGAGGTAGAGGGAAAGCAACCCAGAACTGCCTTTCATCCTCGAGAGGAGCAGAAAGACAAGGAAACCAAATCACCACGTTCTTCTCTTTCTGTCAGTTTTGACAGCCCCAGGAAACAACTCCAGTGGAGGAACTGCTGTTGGGTACTGCTTGTGATGAGATTCAGCGGGAGTGACTCAGTTCTCATTGTCTCACACACACACACAGCTTATTAGCTGTGATCTTTCTACCTAGTGCATGTAAATGTCAGGCCTGCCTCCTTTGAAGCCTCTAGGGCTTGGTCCAACAGGAAAGTTTTACATAGACCTGATTTCCACCAGCAGCCTTCATGCCTCACTGCAGCTGCAGAGGTCACACAGCCTAACTCACCAGCGTGCTCTGGTGCTGGTGGTGTCCAAACGAGGAGTTCAGACCATAGCAGAGACCAAGCCGTGATGTCTCACCGCTCGTTGGCAAGCAGAGTTGGGAGTTACCTTCCCTCCCCCTTCCAGAGATCAACCTTTCAAGATCACAAGGCAGAATCCAAATGTCCCCCTCCGCCAGCCAGGGGCTTAGCTGACCTCTGTCCCCAGTAATATTCCTGTGAGGTCTCAAGGCCACAGAGCCCTCGTACGGGGAGACAGGGAGCACACGACACGTGGCTGAGGTGGTCATGTTGCAACGAGATCCATGGGCAACTCCAGCTCCTCCCTCTCCAGAGGAGCTCTTGTGATGGGGACTGGTGAAGACAATACGGTTAGCACACACAAGGCAGGTCCTTCTGTCAACGTCAGACCTCTGGGTGAACCACTTTTAACCACAGCTGTGTCTCTCCGATAGCGCAGGGAATTGCAACTCGCTAGCAGCACAGATGGGAACAACTGGGGCGCAATCAATGGCCTGGCAGATTCTGTCTTGAGGCTACTGGGCTTTGGCCAGTCTCTCTGGTTTTCTAGTTCCTGGGTTGTGTTGCTCAGGGTCTGTATGCAAGGTCTCCCAGTCCTAAAGCAGACTAAGTAGACTTCAAAGAGACTGCTAATTTCACTACAGCAATAACAAAACTGGTCAGCCTCACAGGGGGAAAGCAAGACTTGTATTACCAGTTCTTTGAAGGTGCAAGAGATTTGAGATCTTTGGATAAAAGGAGGTATAAGAAAGGCCCAGAACATTTCTTATTCCAAGATGCAGTTTGCCCTTTTTTCCCCAGCCCTAAAGGAACAGGAGAAAAGAAAGAGAAGAGACCCAACTACAGATGCCACAGAGGAAGCACAAATCAGGATGGACTTAAGATGACAGGAGGGACGTGTGCTGTGTTGTGTCTGCCGTGTTGTCCCCCATCCGTTCCATCCCTGAGATTGGATTGGAAATGCAGAGTATACCAGAGGCATGCAAATGCATGCCAACAGGACCTGGGTACCAGTCCTGGATCACAGGTCACTCCAAGGCACAGAGGGAGACACAGAATGGATACCATTTACATGTGGGAATCTTTTCAATTCTGATCTAAAAAAACAGGAGGGGAGACAAAATTTTCAAAATTCAGTGACTGTCAAGCAGGAGTCTGGAACAATTAAATGTGATACTTAATTAAACATCTATACTCCTGTGGAATGCAAGATTTACCTCCCCTCTCCTTTTTAGTACAGGAAGCCCAGAGATAAAACCTTCAAGTTATGAGTAATTATACCCTGCTGAGAAAAATGATGGAGTGCTACGCTCCAGAGAACTTAACCAGGCCCCAGAAAATGTGGAGTTGACATGTAGGGGGGTTTCTTATTATTATTGTTGTTGTTATTATTATTATTACTACCACTATTACTATTTTCCCTGACACTAAAACTCTTCTCGGCTTGTTCCCAGAGGGAGATAAACAGTGTGTGCTTCCATTTTAATGGAAATAAATGGGGCCACTCTACTTTCCTGACGCATGGGTTCAAATGTTTTGTGCTAGAGGAACTGTGGAAAGCAGGCATACTTCAGCGGCTGCTGGCTGTAGGGGCCCTGGATTTTGATCAGGAGAGAAACACGAACATAGGGAGGGCTCAGCTCTGCTACTGACTTTGTATAAGAGCTTGGACCAGGTTACGGAGGCTCCTGTGCTCTGGCTGCTTCCTTGCAAAACAGGAGTAGCAGCACGACCCGCCCTATTCCAGTGACACGGTAAGAACAAGGGCCTAAAAGTTTTCAGGTGTAGTGATAAAATGGATCAGAGGGTGATGTAAATACTTTGTACAAGGTGAGAAATGGGCTGGAGAGATTTCCTCTATCGCCTGATTAGATGAAGCTGTAGTCAGAGACTAGGTGCAAACATCAAAGGTGAGGAACCAAAAACTTAAGTTTCTCAGTATCATCAGTTACTGTGGCCAAGTGAAAAAAGCGTGTGAAAGTGATGCTTTCTGTATTTTACCGCCTTATGTGGATAAATGATTGTGCATGGAATAGGACACTGGTGTGGCCCACGTCATGAGAGACAAAAGTCAGGTTGTAAATATCAGGCTTCAATCGTTTCCAATGTGATTGGAAATTGCTTTATCCTTGGGGGGGGAGGAAAAAAAAAAAAAGGCATTGATGACATCCACGTTAATGTGAATGAGGATCAAAGATCCATTTGCTTCCCAGGGGGCCATGGAGACAAAGCCTGACATAGCACAGAACAGAAAAGCTGTTGTACAGGTTAAACAAACCGCCTGTGTAGCCTTGTGTCTTGCCTCCCACATCGACCACAAGCTGATGCCAAGGGAAGCCTAGAAAGGGAACCACGCATGATACTTTCCTCGAGTGTTCCCCCACCTGCCAGCCACTTTCAAGCTCAATGAGCTTTAGATGCATTTAGTTGTAGCTAGCTAGACCACATTGCCTGTCCCAGGGATTCTGGTGGGCACGCTCCAGACAGAGCAGTGTTAACACAGTCTCCTCCTGCCTGCAGTGGGGGTCAAGTGCTCAACAGTTTCGGGCAATTGTGACAAACCACAATTTCCTAAAGTTGTAGGTCAAGGTTTGTTCTCAACTTGCTTTATGCTGATGTGTGATATGAAGGTAGCACAAAGTGCCCTTCTCATCTTACAGCGCTTCTCTCGTGTTTTCAGTACCATCTTCGGTACTGAAGATGTCTCTTGTAGCTTAACTGACTTCCCTGCCACTCCAACCCTTTCCAATACACAGGACGTTGTAAAACATCTTGTGCAGGAAATACCTCTGCACGTGCACGTTATCCTTACTGCAGATCTCCAGCCCCTGTGAGCTCTCTGAAAGCACTACCAACAACACACTAAAAAGGCAGAGGATGAACTTTGCAGGCTTTGCTGCCCTGATCCCCTCAGCTCCCTGATTTCCTGTCACTTCGCAAGCTGCGGCAGCCACAAGCTGCAGGTTCAGCTGTGGGACTTGGGGCATGGGGTGAAGGAGAAGAAATCTCTCCTTCTGGGCTGCAGCACAACATCCTAATCATCCTCTGCTGTTTGGAAGTCAGAGGGTTCATTGGGCTTCTCCTTTGACCTTGACAGGACAACAGTGATACTTGGGAGCATTCCGTGATACTGCTGTCTCCCAAAGCTGTTTGCTGGACTAAGTTCTGGCGTACACCAGGAGCGCGTACTACACCCAAATTCACCTTTGTGAGTGCCTAGGCACCGTGGAAGTTACAGAAGGACTGGACTGAGTTTCCCTGTACTCTGAGACAGAAAAAATCCCACCTTTCACTAGGTTCCCCTGTCACATCACATCCACTGACTTGTCTTCAGTTGTGAAAAGAGAACTCTCTCCCTCCTCTTGGAGACCTGCTCCGCCACCAGGGCTTAGGCCAATCTCATCACCAGGGCACTTCAGCATATCTTCTTTCTGTAATGACACTTCATGTCTTCCAATTACACAGCCTGGCACCTCCTGTAACAAACTCCTGTCCTTCATGGTGTTTACCCTTTGAATGCTTAAAGTCCATGGTGGGAAGCCCAGCACTCAGAGAAGGTCTGCCAGGCATAGAGAAAATGGAAAATGCTTTGCAGGAGAGTACAAAATGCAACTTCTGTGAGATAAATATATTAATAAGGGAGGGGGAATACCTAGCAAACCAGCAGAAAGAACAAGAACAAAAAAGCCTTCAGGGACTGCCACTGGAGTCACTTCTTCCCTGCACGCTTGTCTAATCTCTGCTGATGCTAGTTCAAAATACACAGAAGGCACAATTCTCAATGGTGCTGAGCAGACCCCGAGAGCATCCTTTGCTCCCAAGGAACACGAAAGGTACTCAGCTCTTAATAGAAATTGCTTATAATGACTGAGCCTCTGAAGTACACAAGCTGCCCTGATGGGAGGCAAAGCCATTTTCTTGCTGAGTTTGAAAGTAAAAGCTCTGCCTGTTTGGCAGCTGCCATTCAAGTCACGATCAGATCTGGCCTTTCACAAAAATGCAAGCTCATTAAAACATCCCGCAAAGCGTCCAGAGCTTCTCCGAGGAGGGAGGGAGGGAGGGGAATGTGGTGCAGCCCTCAGCTTAGCAGGATGAAAAGAGCAGTCGCAGTCAAAACCAGGGCTTAGTAAGCTGGTTAAACGGCAAATCAATGTGGAATAGCCACTAAGTGTGGCCGCAGGGAGCAGTTAAAGGCAAGCAAAGGGAAGGGATGAAGGGGACCAAGGCTAGACAGCGGCCGTGAAATATTTCCTCTAGCTGTCCTAAATGAAAGCAGAAATGGGCATTTACCTTTAGTTGTTCTGGAGGGGTTTTTTTCTTCCATTTTGTTTGTTTTTCCTGCTTCCACAAACACAGCTTGGCTGCTGAACCCCACAGCAGATAAATGATGTAGAGCTGGCGGGAACTTTTGGCCTTATTTAAACAAAGGCTAGATAGAGTTATCTGGATCGATTGAGCCAATGCTTCCTTGAGCACTAATTCAGGCCAAACAACTGCCACTGAGAATAAGCTCAGCTGACCTCGCTGGGAAGTGACCAGGCGAGATGGAGACGTAAAGAGCAGCTTTGGACAGGGGTGCTGGCAGGGACAGCTTTGCTTCCACATGAATGCGACTTTACATAAGCGAGGAGCGGTCTCAGGCCGGCAGAATTCTCTCGTTACAGCCCTGCCTAGCAACTTCGCTTAAGATCAGCCCTGCCAACTTGGAACAAGGGCCTGCCTAATCATTTTTTCTGAAAACGGGTGGTGAAGCATGCTTAAGGTAAGGGGGTTATCCATCCCCACAACACCCTCTCCCCTGCCAGCAATCTGCTCGGAGCGAGCCTGCCTTCGTTTTAGCTCATACAACCTGGGAAAGGGTTTAAGCTGAACCAAATCCTCCCATGCACTGCCATCCATCACTGTACGAGACCGCTCTGCTACACAGCCAGCTCGCCCAGTTACCTCCCTCCGGTACTGCCTGCCCGTGTGCCCGTGTGCACTGGGGAATACACCCCGCTAAGCCACACACTTTTTTAACTCCCTTTCAGTCATTAGTGCCACTCGGGACTTGGCTTGCCACTTCTGCTGACTATTTAGAGCGCTGGAGCCTGTGTCACCACCTCTGATTCATCGTTTTACACCAGTGTGACTTTCTGGGTGTAACGGAGCAGCAGTGAATCAGGCCCTCTGCATCTCAGCTGGGAACAGCTCAGTGACCCCCCATCCTCCACTCCTTTCCCTCCCAGGGCCTGTAGCAAACGCAGAAAATGCTGAGCTTGTGTCAAAAGCTCAGAAAGATCAAAGCAGGGGTGAACCAACCACTTCCCCAGGAAAGAAAGCAAAACCTGTGAAAAAACACAGGGTAAAGCTTATTTCAAATGATGCAGTGTTGCAGAATCCTACATTTGTACCCCAGGGTCCGATCCTGAGCATAATTACTGGTTCAAACCCAAATTTTACATCTTGCCAACAGCTTTGAAGGCACTATGACACCTGCTAAACAGAAGGAAAGTACAGAAGCACCACCAGCGTGAATCTCTAGAGGTCAGCCCAGCTCCCCAGTGCCTTGGGTGCCAAGACAATCGAGATCCACAGCCTCAGTTCAGCCCGTCTTTGACTTTGTGCGAAAATCACTGCCAAGGCAAAACAGTTCCACAGCATAACCCTCTTCCACAGACCCACTGCCAGTCTAAATGAAGCAAGATTGGAAAGCCCTTTTTTAGAACAAGAGGACTTTCAACTGTGGAGACAGTGGGAAAAACTTACACAAGATGCTGGCAAAGTCACAAAGTCAAAAAACTCTCGACAGAGAGCAGCTCCAAACTTTTGTCTCCCTGGGCACCGACAGCAGCATTGCCACTCCTCATCCCCACGCACCAGCGCTGCAAAGCTGTGGAAGTGCAGTTGCTGGGTCAGTGGCAAAAGCCCTTTCTCCCAGGCACAGCATGGTGCTGAGCTACATCTTTCTGTTTAAGTGCCTTTCTGTTTAAGATACAAATTCATCACAGGGCTGTGGCAGCCCCTTCCTCTGAGTCCCTTGAGCTGAGGGGGGCAAGCAAGCAGCCCCTCTGCCCCACGACCTCAACGGTGTTACGGGACAAGTAAGAAGGAGGGACATGTGGGGAAGGAAGGGTGGCTTGGTCCCAATGCTGAGAAGAGCGTGTGCAGCTGTCCATCTCCTTCTTGCTTTTGTTTTTAGGTAAATATGCAACCTAAAGCTTGTCTGAAAAGTAGTCTGTGTTCCTTCTGCCTTGTCAAACTCTTCAAGGGAAACATTATCGCCTTAATTGCTTAATTCCAATTTGCATAATACGGCGCTCTGACAACTGCAAAAACAGGGATGCAAAAGGAAGATTAAGAGCGACATATGCATGCTGCCAGCAAAGCTGAAGACCAGTGCTGGGTTGAGCAGCCCTGCAGGCTCACCCACTCCCACTCCCACCTCCCCACTCCCACTCCCTCCTGGGGAGCCTTTCCCACCCCTGCGGCCCCCAGGCACCTGCACACACAGGGGTTTCGCTGCCCTCTGGTGGGGTTTCCAACCGTACTTCTCCACACAGGAGATTTTTTATCCAGGGACTGTCTGGTGCAGAACCTTTCAGAGGATCCTGGTTGGACGAGCTGTCCCTCAAAAGCCAAGAAAACAACATGCTGCATGCCCTGGGCACGGAGACTTGCCCTTTGCCTTGCACTGCAATCATCGAGGGCAGAACCGGGCAAAAATCTAAGCCTGGACAAAACAATTCCTCTTTGGTCTCATATTCTACAGACCTGTCCTGATATTTTAAAGATTTGATTCATTTTTTACTTCACATGTCAGTGCCTTTCTGAATCCATGTGTGAATATCAGATGCCGGACTTCCTAGCTACTCTTGGAAAGTCTGTTCTCCCACTGCTTCTGTCTTGACTGGGAGCAGATATAGGGATTCTCATGGCAGAGCAACCTATTTCAGAAGACCCCCAGCACCATAAGGTTCCCACAGTTACAAGCACAGGACACCTCCTGTGAGCCAAATTCACCCCCACTTCTGAAAAAAAAAAAAAAAAAAAAAAAGTACTTCACTTGCAGAAGGCAATGAAACCATTTTCCTACTTCAAAAAGCCAAAAGCCCCAAAGACTTCCAAACCCAACTGTGGCAAACACGCAGCAGGCCAGCAGGGAGGTCCAAATTTTCAGCATCGATTCTGGCCGCTTCTCATTTTACTTACAACGCCTTCACACCTTGTTCCAAAACACAGCACAATCTTCCCGAAGTTCTGTGCAGACCACGAGCTGTGTTTCGCGTCTTGCGGTTTTATTATTCCCTCTCTTCCCCCAAACAGCAGGCCCAGTTAAAGCTGAAGATTTATGTCGAAGTTAACAGCGACGGCACTGATTTCAGGGAAAGGAAATGTAGGATTGATACCTCTGTGGATACAAATGGAAAAAAACCCAGAAGCTGGAGTTCAGCGGTGGGTGGGTGTGCCTGTACCGGGGGCTGAATTTCATAGCACTGAGGTTTACAGGCTGACTTTGGAGGCAGCCTGCTTCTGGATTTGGCACTACTCAAGCAGCTTTGACTGGGAGGGGATAACCCTCAAATGTGGGCACAGTGATACTCCTACAAAGGTATTTCTCCTACAGAGGTATTTGGCGCTTATCCCTTATATATTTATATAGTTGTCGTGGTACAGAAGTAGAGAGGCAGACAAGCCCTTGGGATACCAACATCCATGAATTTCTGATCTGAATTTGCAGCCTGTGCCTGTCTATACATAATTGAGACACTAACTGAGATTGTAACAATACAGAATGAAACTAAGAAAGGGAACATGTTCCTGGAGGCAGGATTTTGCTGCTGCTTGACACAGTTGGTTGAAAAGCTATGTAACAGCCAGAGGCTATTCCTGGTCTGGGGCACCTGGGAAAAACGAGCCATGTATCCTGTCTGATAAATTGGGCTCAAAGTTAGGGAAACATCTCTAGCAAGACTCAGCGGTGGTGCGACCTCTCAACTGAAATAAAACAACCAGTACACAGGCAGAAGTAAGAAAAATCGGAAGCCTGCTGGCTTTGCTGTTTGTAATGAGAAGCTACACTGGTTTAGTTGGAGTACAGAGGAATTTGCAATAGCAAAGCAGAAGACGCTTGTGGAAAAGGTGCAAACAGTGCTCATTTAGCAGCTGGGTATGAAAAATCAATGCACGGAGATGTGAACCAAGCAGATAAGTCAAGATATACAGAGCAGGTAAGCAGAGGAGTTTTAACAACAGCCAGTCTCGGAGGAAGGGAGAGGATCAGCAGACACTTGAGAATGAGCAGAAACAAATGGGAGGGAGATAATGAAAAGACCAAGCAGATAAATGTGAATGTCAAATGGCAGCAATCACTCTGCATCACAGCAAGGAGACTTCTTTTCTCTCTTTTACTCTAAAAGGCATGGGAAATAGAAGGGAAAATTGGACCTTTAATATCCATGGGCAGAAGGGGAGAGCTACCCTCAGTGGGTTATAAAAGCTCCAGCATCAATCCCTGCCATGGCAGAGTAGGAAGGAGCCATCTGTCTTTGCCGCTAAGCCCCTTGCAGGAGAGATCCTTGAGGAATCGGTGTGCAGATGAGCCAGGATAGGGAACTTGGGTGGAATGGCTAGTTAGGATGGAAGCTTTTCCAGTTGCCGTTCAAATTGCCCATAAGCTGAAAAGCTCAACAGCTGCCTCCACCACCCTCCACCCCTCTTCCAGCCAAGGACCAGAAGTGCAACCACCACGGTGCTTCCCGTGGACAGTGCGAGGCACGTGCTAGCAGGCAAAGCAAGAAAAGGAGGGCTTGGGTTTTGCTTCAGCTCGGACAGACGGCTCCCTGGTCCCTGCAGCAGGCAGCAATGGCCCTGAGAAAGCGCTGCTAGGAACATGCCTTCCAGCGACTGCAGTGGGCCAGGCCTGCAGCTCGTATAACGTCACCGGTTTAAAAATGAAATTCATGTGGTATCCCAGGGGCTCCGAGTAATGAAGAGGCTTTGGCAGCCTGGAACCAAGGGAGGGCACAAGTGGGGATGTGGTCTTTCAAAGGCTGTGTTTAATTAGAAAAACACGCTGCCAAGAAATTATTCCCATGTTGGAATGAGAGCAGAATGGAGAAGATGCACTGGAAAAACACTGCTCTGAAATGAGTCCCCATAACAGACATGTTCTCGCCCCTTGTGTACAGAACTATTGCTGGTCCTGATGCTGTTGTAGCATGTCTGTGGGTAAGATGGGTTTTACACCTGAAGGACCTATGCTTAGTCTAAGGGAGCTCTGTTATTTTAGGAAGCTGCTAGAACACCCTGTGAACATCCAGGGGTCAAACAGAAGTGGGCCCCAGCCAGATCACTGCAGTCCAGGCGTGCCTCTAAGGCTGAGGAACATCAACCCCCTCCCCAAAATTTGCTTCTGCCACCCTGGCATCTTTAATAAGCTGAAGCACGACTTCACAGCCCAACAGCCTCTCCTCCTCACTCACACAGACATGTATACCTATGGCTTTGATCAAGCTCAGAACTGATGATTGCAGATCCTGCATAAAGCATGAGCCTAAGTTACTTATTCCTCTCTCTCCTCCCCACCCTCAAGTACCATCCTCTCCTGGGGTATGGCAGATCTACTGACACAAACCAGGCCGGGATGAAGTGGATGGCTCTCCCCCACTACTCTATCCTTCCTGGCCTGTTTTGGTTTCTTTTTGTTTTTAGTTGGGTTTTTTTGGGGGGTGGTTTGGTTGGGGTTTTTTTGGTTGTTTGGTTGTTGGTTTTTTTTTCCCAGCTCTCATCTGCAAGGTGCCCTCTCCAGATTGCTCTTCAAAGTGAAATGCTTTCCTCCCTGCCTCTCTCCTGATGCAAAGCCGTTACAGACCTCGCAAGCAATGCCTGCTTGGCTGTAACTCACAGTGAAAAATGCCCCATCTCCAGCAAGAGTCTCCCTGAGCCTTTTACCTATCTCAGTATGCTGCATCTCCACCCACCCCCCCTCCCTGCTTTCATTTTCAATTGCATGTAATCAGTTTTCAGCTCTTTAACCTTATTCTGAGTGCTCTCTTTTTTAACAATTTGCTATTCCACCCTAAAGCACTCGAAGGGAAAGAAACACACACATTTTAATTAAATTTCTCTCCGTTTTTTTCCCTTTCATTTGCATATTTATTTTTATTTTTTCCCCCATTTCCATCCCTGGGGAAGATAAATAAATAAATAATTGCAAAAGGGAGAAGGACATGGAACAGAACTCGGAAGGTGACTGGGATGCAGATCATAGGCACTGGCTGGAGGTGGACGGGAGGACAGTGAAGCAGAGAGAGGGGAGGGACAATCTAGCAACTAAACTGAAAGTAAGGTCAGGCATGGCAGAAATCCAAGGGTGCTCCTGAAAATACTTTTAGGAGAGGAAGGAACAGGTAGAGAAGAAAGATCCATTTTGAAATGCTGGGAGTAGTATATTGATGTGATATGAACCGACCCTTTGACTCTAATCTCTAACACATATTCCTGACCAGTTTCTCCTCCTCCATTGGATCTGGAAGCTGCACACCCAGTGGTGTGTGCTTTGGGTTGCTGGCCAGAAGCCATGCTAGGCTCCTGGACTACAGGATGACACAACGATGTCCCACGTTTTGAAAACAACAAAAGAAAAATACAAATCCACCCAAAGTCTAATGCAAGTAACAATAAATGGATGTTTCAGAGTGGGCAGAACTAAGAGACAGAATTAAAGTGGAATACCAGAAGTAATTAAGACAGTACAAATGAAGACTTGATCATTAACAAAAAAAAGAAAAAGAAAAAGAAAAAATGGCCCCTGGCATGATCTTTTCTTCCTTTCCTTTTTTCTTTCTTTCTTTCTTTCTTTTTTTTTTTTTTGATTTTCCCTGGTAATGTGACTAAACCCATGCATCTGGCATTTAACTGCACTTGTTCCTATTTCCTTTTTGTTTCCTGGTTTTGAATTTAATTGTAGTCTGGGAATATGGTATGACCTCCTGTGACACCTACTAGTAAGAGGTGTCTTCTTGTAGCAGCCTTCCTGCTGGTTCTACAGGTTCTCATCTCATACCTGCTATTTTCAGGTTGCTTCTTCCCCCAGAGTCTACGGTGGCACTGCAGTGACGCTGAGGGAATACAGATTCCTCTGTGGAGGTCTGCAAGTCCAATTTGGGACCTGCCAACATGGAATCCCTTCGCAATAACTTAGAGATCTGTTACGCCCCCATTTCACACACAGTTTGTTACTTGAGAACAGCATCGTCATCCTTTCTCTGCAAAAGACATGCTGGGGCATTCAGGGTTCTCTTCTCTAATGACCATGTCTTTTCTGCAGTCTCTATCCCCTCCCGATTACCTCCTTAACTGACTCTGCCTGGGGCTGCCTACTCTTGGTATGTTAAGAATTTATTATTATTGGTTGTGTTATCTTTGGCTGTTTGTTCTTCAAATTTTTCTTAATCTCTATTTTACATCTCAGTGCTGCATTTTATGTTCCATCCTATTAGCATCACTTGGACGGAATATCCACTTTTTAAAGGATTCTTTCTCTGACTTGAATAAAGCCACATAACTTGGCATTTAAGTGCACCAGTCTCTCTTACCTTTTTGCTTCCAGGTTTTTATTTTGATTCTCATTTGGGGGTATGGTGATACCTCCTGTGACTCTAATAAGGGATTTTTTTAAAGCACTTTCCCTGCTGCTTCTTTCGGTTTTAATTTCATAACTTTTCCCCTTCGGGTTGTTTCTGACTAAGTTCCTTTTTTTTTTTTTTTTTTTTGTTTTTTCCTAAAGTCCTTTTTTGATATTCTATGCCACAGAATTTCTGGTTGGGGTAAGAAAATGATAGATCACTTTATTAGCGTCATTTCCACTCCTTATAACTGCCCTTTCACAGCCAGGCTCTGAGCGTAGACTACTGAAAAGGCAAGGCCATACGAAGATGTCTCTTCCCATCCTTTCAGATGGGGGTAGAACAAGACTTCTTTTCCAACTTGCCATGGTAGGAACAGACAAAGGTTTTAGCCAGAAACAGGCCAGAGCAAAACGTGGCTCAGAAAGCCCATCTGAGAACTTCAGTTTGAGGCTGAGCCCACCGTGTTCCGCAGCACTGGCTGGTTTATGCCAGCATAATGGAAATAACAGAGTAACAGAAGCAATCCCCCACACACACTGCATCACCTGCCCTGGCCCTGTCCAACTGCAGGGGTGCCTTTCCTGCACCATCCTTCTCTTCCTCCAAAGGTTCCCCATTGCCCGGTGGAGGCAAAGCCCCCTTCACGTTGCAAGTCCCAGTGCAACACCGGCACATCCAAGCTTTCCCCTTCCCTCCTCTCAACGGATTCTGCACCTTCCTCTTGGACCACTCAGAAGAAAATAAAAGGTATCAGGCCAGATGCCTCCTAAGATGGACAGCGAACAGCTCTTCTGCCATTCACAACTCACTCTCTAAGCCTGGTTGGTTCCTCTGCACCTTTTTTCTGAGCCAGAATCCTCGTGTCTGCACACATTCAACAGAGGCACAGCAACCGCTCCTCTTGACTGCCCTCCTCTGTCAGCAACCTTCACAGGGTAGGGCATGTACAAAAACCTCAGGAACATTTTTTAACTCTTTTTAGAGAAGTTAATAACCTTTAAAATGAAAAAAAATATCCCTGCAATGATGTGGTTCCTACTTAGCAGGGACTTCTACATTCTCCTCCCAGACTTGACATTTGAGTTCCTTTCTTTAGCTAGAGGGTCTCAGTTGCCAAGTTTTCAGTACAGAAACACTGAATCCTATCTTGATTTCCACCTTCAATTCTTAATTTCATGTCAGATGCAACAGGTTTTTACATCACATCATCTGTCAAGCTCCATCCCCTGTGCTTTATCTCAGCAATGGGCTGAACCACTGTTTATTAGCTAGAGGCCCGTTCCCAACACAAAAGCTCTCAGACAAAAGAAGTAAGGTAAGGCAAGCCCTTCCCCTTGCAAGCATTTAATCAATCAGCACAGCCTCACCCACGGGGCGCAGGACCACCTATCTGCACATCCTGCAAGGATCCTGCAGCTCATACCTTATCCTCACAAGGAGACTTTAGCCCAAGCAAAAGTCACAGCCCTGATGCGTCTCTTCTGTGCCACCATGAACCTGAGAAGAAAATGCAACCCTTGTAGAATCACCCAGCCTTCTTTTAACGCAAATTTCTTGGGTTTATGGTTTTTGGTCTGTCCTCAGGATCCAGGCCATTCAGAGCTGAAGCAAAGGGTCACCTTCACCTCCCCAAGGTGGGTTCATGTGCCCTGGCTGGACAGAGGGTAGCTCACTATGGTCACCGCTACTTGCTCAGCTCATCAAACCTCTGCAAATGTTCCATGCCACAAGGATCCATTTAGGAAACAAGGGTGAAAGTAGGCTGAAATAGCCAACCAGTTGGATTTAGACTCTCTGTGCATATTGCCGGGAGGGGGGGGGCGGGGGGCGCGGGGAATGGGGCATTCACCAGCAAAAATGTTTGTTAAGTTTTTCGAAGCGGATTACCAAACATCTGTCAAGATTGAAACAGGTCTACTGGCACCTGCCTTGGGGCAAGGGATGGACTAAATGGTCTTTTCCTGCCCCTTCCAGACCTATCCTTTAAGGATGCTCTGTTGCATCCCTTCCAGATGCCATATCCCAGTGCGTGGCTGGAGCTGACTTGTGGCTTAGAAAATCTCAGGCTGTTTCCACCCAAAGTGAGGCTCTTTTGTGAGGCTGTTAGACAGAAAGGAAAGAAAGAAAAAAAAAGAAAGGAAAAAACCCCAAAACCCTTTGCAGCTGTCACGGCCGCTCGCTGCCTCAGTGCCTCTGAACGCCACTTGGCTCCCATGCGTTGATGCATTTACTGTACTGGTAATTAATGCCGTTAGCTTTGTAATTAAAAAAAACAACTTTTTGCCTTTATACTTGGGGTGATAACGCTGCAAGTAAAAATTAATTAAAACGAGATGAATTGCCTTCAGTTAAACGAAACAGAAAGAGAGGGAAAGGAGGGGGCACGGAGGGGAGGGGGTCGTGGCAGTAGCGAAGAGAGGAGGAGGCACGCAGGAACCCTGCTAATGAAGCCAAATGATGCTGTCGGCATTTTTAAAGATTCTCCCCTTGGCTATGGTACCTTCTGTTGGGTTCCAGGTTAATGGAGCCTAAAGCTATACGTCTGGCAAGGAAAATGTGAGTCACCATTGCCCCAGCTCTCTCATGAGGTCCACAAACACACCCGCCCATGTTTGTTCAAGTCCCTCCTCCTCCTCACCTTCCTACCCCCCACCTGGCTACGAGAGGTAATGGGCTGTGAAATTGGCTTTTCTATTATTATTAATTAGATCTGATGTCAGGC
The DNA here is from genome assembly GCF_023638135.1 of Falco biarmicus. Taxonomy (NCBI): domain Eukaryota; kingdom Metazoa; phylum Chordata; class Aves; order Falconiformes; family Falconidae; genus Falco; species Falco biarmicus. Next base: position 87,290,408 of record NC_079292.1, read on the forward strand.
TTTTTGTTTTGGTTTGCGTCTGGGTTTTTTTCCCTAGCTAAAGTAAGGGAAATACCCAAATCCCTGAAGGAGAGGGCAGGCTCCTCACAAAGTTGATGCTGGGAGCCAGTCCGAGCAACTGCAGCAGCTTTGGGTAGAGGAACAGAGCCCCTCTCCCTCCTTTTAGCCAGCTGGTTTCTCTGTTCACTGCTTAACTCTTTCTGTCCCTCAAAAGAGTCCCATCTCTGCCTACAGGCTTGAGGGAGAGCTAAATGTTAGCAGAAAGGATGAGAAGGACGCCTGCATGAGAGCTGGAGGAAGGCAGCCGAGGAAGCATGCAGCCCTGCCGAATGCAAGGGAAAAGCAACTGAAAGCCCAGCACAAGGCAGCAGACACAGAAGCATTGCAGGAAGTCTTGGACAAGAGAGATTTCTTTGGATGGACCAAAATGGTCCAGATGTAGATCAAAATCCATCTTTGAATTTTACCAGTGTTAGGCACATCTCATTTCCTTACTCCTAGTACCTGGGAATTCGGCAGATGAGGGAAGAGGAGATGGACCATGGGATTAAGAGCATCTAGGTACCCACCCACCTGCCCTGCAGCACTAGTTGCTTTTCAGCCATTTCAGTTTGGGAACTTCAGTGGCTGCCTGCGTACAGACTGCCTTGCTGCAGAGAACAACCTACTTTTCCATCCATCACAGCTCCCTCAGAGTAACACACAGACGCCCGTGGGGCCTGCTGACTCTAGTAGCAAACAATAAATCTCCTTCTCTAGATGAGCTATCTATCTATAAATACTTGTCTATTCTAGAGTTAATTTTATAGTATTTAGGTGCCCTTGGTCAAGAGGAAATGCTGTTGCTATGAGAAAGAGCAGCAGTACCCAGAAAGTTCTCCTAAGACCTGAAAGAACTAAAACCCTGTGGCCCGAATTTAAAACTCCTGACCTGTAAAAACCTCCTCAGCCTTCCCCACCTCTCCGTTCTCCTGCTTCCCCTGCAGAGCACCTCATCACTGCGATGTCTCGTTTCAGCCTTTTGCAAACCCACTAAGTCCTTAGGACCGGCCCTCCCACCCAATCTCTGTCAGGTCAAAGCAACATGGTTTCACGGCAAAGCAATGTCGGACAGACCCTGTGATGAAACTCAACAGCAAAGCCCTGACCAGAAAAGCCTCTGCTGTCTCCAGGTTGAAATTCAGCTGGATTTTGAGCAGCAGGACCCAGCTAGCCTCTGTGGCAGGGGAAAGGACTTTGCTCCCACAAAACCTTCACCTCTTAATTCCGGGGTTGTACCAGCAAGACCCACCATGACGATACTACTGATTCTGCCATGGCTGATGGGCACAGAGCACTCTGCACACCTGTTCATGACACAAATGCACTCCCTTAAAACACCAGAGCCACACTTGTCCCACACATGGGGGAGACGGATGAACACATGCGCATTGTGCCCACTTTTGAGAAGGATGCTAGAGCTGCCACGCACGGAGAGCTGCTGGGACCGAGGAAGGGCAAGACCACCTCCCCTCCATGAAAGCCTTCCCTCCCTTCTATTTCACGTTCTCTTACTTTTCCCCAAGTGTGGTGTGGCCACTGCATGGTGCAAAGGGATGGACAGCTGACCTGTCCCGCCTAAAATATTTCGGAGTGAGGAAGTACTACAGCCTTAGCCTAACACCGGCTGGGTCTGGCTCCTGGTGGCACCAGGGCAGCTGGGGAGCACACGCTGTGCTGCCCTGGCAATTCCTTCCCAACCAAGTTCAACTTGGCTCAGCTGTTGTACCGGTAAAATGGGGATAACGACACTCGCTCTTCTTTTGCAGGGCACTGGGAGCTCTGCTGGTGAAAACCAATATACCGCAGTGAGTCCCTGGTATCCTGGACAGCCCAATACAAACTCTGCTCCCATTCTGGACTCCCTGCCTCAGTTTCCCTGCCTATGAAAGCTGGGTGGTAGCATGCACACTCTTCACAAAGGTGGGGCTGGATGATTGATTAGGAAGGTGGAACCGCAACCTTAAGCTGAATTCATCCTGGTGTAACATCACTGAATCAACTGAGTGAAACCACGAGTGACGTTGGCCCTTCACCAGAATGGAGGCATTGCCTTGACCTTTGCAGGCTGTTCACTTCAGGTTACTTCAGAATTTCAGGTGAGACCTTAGCTTGACTGCTGGCTTTGGAAAGACAGTCAAGCAGAGCAGATCCACGGGGCAGGGAGGTGGAAAGTTGAGAGCTAAGAACATTGTTCCTGACCTTTTAAATGTGACTTTGCAGCCACGGTTTGGCTGAACACTTACCTGGGGCCTGACTGCTGCAGGTCCACAAACTTCTGCCAAGTTACTTCTGAGGCACCGTGGTATAAACAAGAGCCAATGCCACCCCCCGGTATGTACAACCAAAACTACTGATGGCCTCAGCCCACGTACACAGGCTCGGAGGAGATGGGCACGCATGGCACAGCAGGGGATTGTACAGGCACCATGTCAGAAAGCAGGAAAGGAGGATGGTGGACCAAAGGGTGGGTTTTGGAGTATACAGAGACCACGTAAAAGGGCAGGTCTTTTCACCGGGGTCAGTCTCTCACGTGATTGTGGCATTCTCCCCCTCAGATCAGATGGGTTTCATTTCACAGCGCTAAAGGAAATAAATAAACTAAGAGTGATACTTTTCTGACTGTCGTGGTAAATCAGGCATCACTCCATTACAATCAAGGGTCTTCCACCAGCGCAGAGTTGATGCGAAAGAGATGACCATTAGCCCCAGTGTATCTAACCTGCCAGCTATCTCAAATCCCTTCCGGATCCCAAAATCAGCTGTTCTTTTCTGGCTCTTAGAGGAACCCCAGGAAGAAGAGCCTGCAGTCAGACCATAGCTGCTGAGGCATGACGCAAATTAGACGCCAATCTCACTTCTCCATAGCTGTGTCAGCTCCTGCAGGGCTAAGCGTAAGACACTGAAAAAGCATGGGGAGCAGGGATATTGAGCCAAACCTGGTCCCAGCTCCAATCCTTACACTTAGTTTCAGGAGCAAAAAGGTGCCATAAAGCCAAATGACCCAGTTACCTGCAGACTCCTCCCATGTGAATTTGAATTGGAATTACTCCATCCTTTTTGCACCCTTGGCATAGAGGGAATGAGATGGAAACGGGGACAAGGAAAAGTCTTCTGTCTCCTGGTGTTGCCACAATGGGTTACAGGTCCTGCCAGCCAGCCCGGAGTTTGCTTAGGCAAAAACTTATGTCCAAGCCATCCCCGCGAGCAGAGTCTTTAACCCCCTCCTCATTAGTGGCACCAAGTGATGCGTGACTGCAGCCAAGGATGGAGCTCCTTAAATGAAGAAACCAGATTTTTGCTGACTGCAGTCATCTGCCATATTTCACAGGTGAACCATAGACATTTTCCTTAGGAAAGCAAACAGTTGCTGGAGTAGTTCAAGGTCTGCCATCATTTCACAGCATGGGAAGACATTAGCAGTGAATAGACTTCTAAACCACACTGTCTGGAGATATCTCCTGCTTCTGCACTGGGTGGTGAGCTGGGTCCATGCAGGCAGGCAAGTCCCCCTCTGCCTCCACACTTGCAGAGCCCCCGTGAGCAACTCACCCACCCCACAGACATGAACTCCTCAGCAAACCGGCTGCAGGGCAAGGCTGATACAGGACAGCTCAAACACCATTCCTCCTTCAGGGTTTCAACCCCCAGTGCTGAGAAGGTGCTGAGTACGATTTGCAGGGCCCTCCAGTTCTGCTGCTAGTTTCCAGAGCCCCCCTGGGTGAGAGTCCTCAGCGGGCTCATAAACGCTGCCACTTCAGGGCTAAATGCTGCAGCTGCTTAGAAACAGGCGGCACTGAGGGAAGGAATGAAGGAGGCTGCTTTATTTAATTAAGACCATTGGGGGACACTAAGGGAGACGGCAAATAGCTCTTTGCACTGGAATTCTCCAAAGTGCTCGGGCTAGACATGTCGAGAGCCATCACTTCTCTATGTGGCTGGGACCTCTGCAGCTTTGCCGTCCCCACAACACAGTGGCAGCCAATCCTTTGCTGGGATCTTGGCTTTACTGCTGAATGAGTGGAAAAGCACCAGCTGCTGCGCAGCCACCAGCACCCCTGGATTTGCATTATAGATCTGCCATCCAAACACGCCACTGGCCTGATGCTGTTTAGACGAGAGGAGATCACTGCCCCAAGAGGTGCATCTCCCATGAACCCTGGAGCCGCCACGCCGCCACTCTGCTCCCAAGCCAGCAGCAATGAACAGAAGATGATGCTTTAAGGAACAACAAATTCACCCTGGTTTTCATCTTGTACTAAATACCTAAACCTCCCCTTGCCTGAATCCTCTGCTACCCTTGCCAGGAAGCTGCTGGAGAGGAAACTAGAAAAAGGAAGATGAGGCAAAATAAAGCAAATTGCCAGAGAAAGATGTCCAAAGAGCTAGCCCAGAGGACAGGGGAGAATCGAGGTCTCCACAGATGAGTGCTTTTAATTAGGAAGAGGGCTGAACGGCAAGGAGCTTATGCTAATGAGTAGTCTCTTTTAATCAGCTTATTTTTTATAAAAAGCATTTTTTAACAGTCAAAATAGTTCTGAAAAATGGTAATTATCAGAAATGCGTTAACATGGAGCAGGTGGGCCAGCAAGCTGAAATGATGGAGGCTCCTGTCTGACACAAGGGGACAACGTTGTCACAGGGGGTGCTGCAGGGATGGGGCGGAGGGCTCCCGGGGCTGCCACCCTGGAACGGCTTCTGCCTCTGACATCCCTGAGCTGCGCATCTTCCCTTTCCTCCTTGGACTAATTAATCCTTTCTCTCCCCTACATGGTTCATCAGTCTTTCCCTCTTCCCTCCCCTCCGTGACTCCTCTTTGCACAGAGGCATCCTTGCTTTTTGCTTGTCTCTTTACGTCCCTACCTTTCATCCTACCTGCTCCTCTGAGGACCACCCCTGCAGGCAGGCGGTGCAGGGGCCTTCTGCTGGTGCTACAAACCCTGCCATGTTGTAGTCTCTGCTGAACATGCACGCTGATCACCTGGAGAGAGTATCTTCTGTGTGTTTCCACTCCTCAACATCCTCACTGAGCCTTTGCAGTCCATGCCTGAGGCGTCTGAGCCGAGGCCACGTGTGACTCCTCCCAAATACTGAGTCCCTTTATTCCTTGGCCACCCTTGCTGGAGATGGGCATCCATCTTCATGCAGTGGGGTGGAGAGAAATCCCTCTCTCCTTAAGACTTCTTTCTTTTGGCATCTTGTCCTCTCCTCTAAAAAGTGACACTCTACCAGAAATGTGCAGGGGTCCCACCACCTATATGCCCTCACTACACCCTGCCCACGTGAGCCTTTGTAACAGCCTGCCTACTTCTCCAAATGGTACAGCACCCACCAATATTTCAAGTAGATGTTACCAAGTGAACACCAGTTTGCAGTATCCTACTTTGTCTGAGGAAACAGATCCAGGCATGTGATGCCATCTGCTCCTGTAGGGCTGCCATCCTCGTATTTCTCTGTACCATGTGCAATAAAGAGCGCTACCAGACATCATGCTCAAGCTCACAACAACCTTGGGGCAGAAAACAGGAGGGGGAAGGCGGCACATCCAACATGCTACATATGGTGGGGTGAAAGGAGAGAGACAGGGAAAATATACACCAAAGGATGGATAGAGCGATAGGCTGCCTGCCTCTCTCACGTGCAGTGCAAGATGCTGTGATTCCCCTGTCTGAAGGCTGCTTTAATGCTAAATGGTTTTCCAAGATTTCTGCAGTGAAGCAGAAAAGCAGCTCAGTCATGTCTTCTCCTTTCCAGCCTTGACACCAGAATACAGACTGGAGCCTCTGTAGCTGTCCCTGTCCCGTATGGGAAGGGCTTTGAGCCATGCAAAGCCTCCTTGGTGCCATCGGGTTCAGCTTTTGCCCAAGGACCAACATGTGACAAGTCTCTTTCTGACTGAGCAAATGCCACTTGGTGGTGGGGCAGCTTCAGTACCAGGGTCTCAGCTCTGCTCACCCTCTCCAGTTTCTCGGACGCAGGCTCTTAACTGATGGGATCTAAGGGCATCTAACTGACCAACACGGTTGTGCTTCAAGGAGCTCCTACCTCTCCGGGAATCAAGGTTATGGGCTACAAATCTCGTGGCAGTGAAGTATCAGGCTGGGCTTATGATTCCAGTTTTACACAATAAGCCCTATGAGAAAACAATCAAATACATTTTTGACCAACTCCTAAAAGACACTGCCTTTCCAAACAAACACTGTACCAATGTGCATGGCATTAGCATAATAATTTGGTGTCAAAGCCTAAAGCTGTTGATGTACATTTGTGTACGGCATATCATCTTCCCTTGTAATCCCTTGCTCTACTTTCTCGCCCCTGTGTTTGAGGGCAGGCATTTCTTTGGTGAAAGGAAGCAACTACAAAGCTGATTAATTTAAAGCCACAAGCGTGGTGTCCAGGGCTAGCTACCAAAACCCAACACCCTGGGGCATGACCTGGTCAGATCTCAAAGGCAAGTCCATGCAGACCTACAGTAACAACCTGAGTCAGGAGACATCAAAAAAAAAAATGGCACCTTGTTCCACTGGACTGTGTTCCTCTGCTGAGGTCACAACACTGCTGATCCCCCTTCCAATGTAAGAGGCATGTGATGTAAGGACACGAGGAACTGGGGAAATGAGGAAGATAACTGCAATGTAAAAACAGTACTATGATCTCTGTGGCCATTAATGATCCCATAAAGCACTGCATTTTTTTCTCCTTCACAACATTTTTAAACTCTTATCAATTTTCTGTGCCGTATTAAGATGCATTAGTGGCAACGGCTATTTATATAGCTGTAGGTTTGGATCATACTGCTGTACAAGAAGAAAAAAAAGACCCTTGTGCTGAAAGGCTACACACAAAAGAGTGAACTAAATGCCAGAGCATATAAGGTTAAGCATCCTAAATAGCTGCCTCCCATTGATGAGATTGCTATTAATTCAGTGTAGAGGTAGAAAGTGTTAAAATACATGTTAAAGTAAATTACATGCTAAAATAAATTACACCAACTGAGTACATTAATATGCACTAATAGAGAATGTTGCTAAAACAAGATTCTTTGTTCTGGACCAAAATGCCTCGGTATTATAGGCAGGCCAAAACAAAAGTCCTCGCTGCTGTAGTGAAAGCTGGACTGGGATTATAAGCAGGATTTTCAAAGCAGTGCAAGTTGTGCCTTTCCAACAGAACCGTGCTACCGAGACCAGTTGGACTGGTGTCCCAAGGCTGAGCTGCTCTCCACTTTGAATGGATGGACAAAAGCATCATGTTGAGCTACCGACTCCTGTGTTATCTGATGGGAGTGCATGCGCCTGCTGCCTGCCTCGGGCAATGGTGCAGGCTGAGCATGTAAAGCAGCACCATCTGCTTTGGGCTGCCAGCTTGTGCCCCAGCACTGGAACAGGGGGTCTGCATGTGCCAGGGAGGGAAAGGCAACCTCACTGCTTCCTACAGTATGGGGAATCAGCAGCTGTGCTCTAAGCCAGCAGCAAAGAAACGTCCCCCGAAAGCAAATTAAGCTGCGGTACTTTGTTGCCATTAAGCTGCAGTACTTTGTTGGCGATGGCAGCGCACCCCCCTCCCTGCAACTGCCTCAGCTCTGGGCTCCAATCTGGACAGACCATATGCAGGGCTCAGGGAGCACCCAGTGCCTGAAGGTCCATCTGGCCTTTGGTCTCTCTGCTGAGGCACCAGCAAGCGTCCCACCTGGGCTCCAGGAGGAGAGGTGGGCTGAGGGAGGACAGGACTCCCACCAGGAGCCCAACCAAAAGTCACCCACCAAGAGCCAAGGAGAGAGACATCAGGAGGCTGAAAGGTCCAAGGATCTGTGTCAGTGCTGGTGCTTAATGTCCAAGCCCAAGAGTGTCAGGAGTGGATCCAGCCTCCTCCTGCTCCAGCTACCGACCCTGGGTCCCCACAGTCCACAGAGAGAAAGAGCTGTGGAGGCTAACCTTGATGCTTCTTGTTGGCACCATAAGAAACAGGTGCAGTGAATCAAGTGGGAGTACAGCACCATAATGGTGGCCCTGTAAAATTTTATTTCTGAACATTTAAAGTGTGTAAACATGTCTATCTCTTCTTTTCTTTCTTCTTTAAGAGTGAAAGGAAGTGATCTTGCATAATATAAAACAAAGATGACATCAGTGCAGGTAACCATGCATCCCTGTAACCACAGGCAGAGGTCTCCCGGTCTTCTCAGCAGCCTCCCCTTCCTCCAACTCCCAATTAGCAACCTTACAAGGTCTGCTCTGTTCCCTAATCATTCCCTTCTCATTACTCCACCCTGCATACTTGTGTGAGATCTAAGCAGAGAATTAACAAGGTGTCTACTGCAAAACAAGCAGGGGTTCTGGCCCCACCGCTGTACCACTGAACAAATCCTTCCAGTGATAAATAAAGCAAGCTATTCACGGAGGATTCTCACATCACTTCAGTTGGGCTTTCACCATGTCTACAAACCTGCCATTGTTCAGATACTTGGAAACACAGCTATTAGCACTCCCCTCTATCTCTCCATTTTAAGATAAGTAGGAAATGCCTTTTATTTGTTAAAATTTTATAACTCAAAGCTCACAGCTCCTTAATTCTGCCTTTAAAAGCACCCAGCCCTCGGTGAGAAATGACCAGCTACAGGCAGCGTGAACAGGCCCATGTTCATTAAATGTCTTATTCAACCCCAAACCTCATGAATTGTTTAACGTACAACAGAGACAAAAGCCTTATTTCTTCATGTGTCAGCTCTTGTTAAGCAGCTCCCTGCCCATCTTGCTGCTGGCTATAAACAGGATTAACAGTCCCCATAGTTAGACGCAGGGAATGTGTACATACTTCACACGCTGGCAAACACGCGCAGAGGATGGTGCGGCACAGCCCCCCCACAGCCCCACGCGTGTGCCCGAGCAGGCGCGCCCCCCTGCACACCAACCCTGCCAAAATTATTTACTCTCCAGGGAAGACAGATGTGCAGATTCGGGCAGCCCAGCACAGACAGCCTAGGGTGCCTGCCTGCCACCCGAGGGTGCCTGCACACCACAGGTGACAAACACGTCCATCCCAACCACTGCGTATTGCTCACCTGCGTGGATCCCTTCTCTTTGGTTTGTATGCATGTGAAGGAAAAAGCACTAGCTGTCCCAGAGAGGAAGAAGTGCTCTCTGGTTGACTATTACCGACTGCTTTCCCCAGCCCTCACGCCGGTCATCCAACGTTAGATGGCTTGGAGCTGGCCCCCGTAAGTAAGTCTACCAGGAGCTGGGCACCACGTTGCAGAGGTGGCGCATACCAGACGCTTCTGGAAAAGCAGCCAACACCTCCCACTCCTCCCCTCCTCCCCTGCCTGAGCACACGGTGCCAGCCCTGGGAGCTTGCACGCACACAGGCAGGGAGGCAAGTGCAGAGCCGAACACGGCATCTGGCTTCCTGTGAGATCCCTTCGGGGTCCACATCCTCAGCCAGGGAGCATCAACCCCAAGCCTCCTGCTTCAAGGACGCTGTGGCCACCTTGGCCAGCAAGCCCAGGAGGCTGCCAACCACCCCATCTGAAGAGAGGAAAAGGGAGAGCAAGGCTTGGCAGCTCCTTGGTGTACCAATGTCCAGCTTATGGTGGGGCTCTTACGGTTTCCTCACCATCCCCAGCGGCAGCGGGGCCTGGGAGTGTTTCCAACACAAATGATGCTGCCGACTTCAAAACACTGACCAGCTGGTGAGGTGACGTCAGGGCCCCGGCCAGCAGAGAGCTGGGCAGCATGGAGGGGAGGGGAAGCTGGCGGGTGGGAGAACATTCTCGGGCATGAAAAACCCACTGGGGACAGTGCAGGGGCAGCCCCTCGGTGCGCAGCGCAAGAGAGGGAGGATGTCTTTAATGCAGCTTGCTGCCAGGGAAGGGGAGATGCCAAGTCATCCTTCATCCCTCAGCATCCCCACAGAGGCAGAAATCACAGCGACGGTGAGCGGATGCCATCCTCTGGAAAATGCCATCTGGAGACCATTACTGGCCTTCCTGGACAGACATCACAGGACTCTGCAAAACCTGGAGCTAAACAGCACTTGAAGCTCATGTCACATGCTTCCTTAAGAGGCAATAGCTTGCAGGGCAAGCCTCAGTCCAGGTTTTTTTTCCTCATTAAAATCAGGAGGAAGTTGTATTGCTGACCAAACCCACTTACGAGTTACAAAGTGAGTGAGAAAATAAAAGCGTCTGATGAAAGGTAGCATTTTTGCGATCGCAAAGGAAATATCCAACTCCCATGCTCATTTATTATTCGGGATTATTGATGTATTTTCTGGCAGAAAATAATCTTCTCCTGACACATTACACATATTGTGAATATTACAGCAGCTGTAAAATCCACCATTCCCTCCTACATACCACCGGACTGTAACATCCGCATCGCTTACAAAATCAGCACAACACAAATCTGGTACATGACAGAAACATCGGAAAATGTGCAAGCGTGTGTATGGATCAAGGCTGAGATTACGCGAGGGGCTACAGGAAGCAGACCAGTCCCACCAGCGCTTCCCAGTACAGCTCACGGCCTGGGTGATGCACTGAGGGGCCAGGGAAGCAACCCAGTCAGACCGAGATGGCACCTACGGTGGGTCGGCCACTCAAGGATTCTGGTAGGTAAACTGATGTGTGATTTAGCCAACTTGACTCAGCTAATTAAGGGCCAAAAAAACCCCAAAATCTGTGACTCGGCCAATAGCTGGCAGCACAAAATGCAAATTTCCCTGTTCAACAGACCACTTCTAATTTGCCTTTAATGGAAATAGTCATAGTAGCAATTCCCTCTTTGCCAGTATTTGTTCTACCCAAGGTGCCATGCTTGCAAAGAGGGATGGCAGAAGGGCTGCAAACATCATCAAGTCAAGATTTGCTTTTGACTCGAACAAAATATTTGTAAATTTCCCCCCACCCCGCTTGGGCAGCGCCCCAGCCGCCTCGGGGACCGTCAGTCATGGTCTCTGCACTGCTCACAGCTGCACCTCTCTGCCACCCTTCCCCACGTCACCTTGCCCACCTCTTATGCATGTTTCCTTGGCTCCACTAGTCTGATCACCTTCCTGGCCTCCTCCCTGCCCGAAGAGCCCTGTCCCATGTCATCCTTAGCTCCCTCTAGCCTTCAACACACTTCAGTGTGCTGCAAATCAAATGGCTGTGCCCCCTCCCAAGCGACAGACACCACGTCCCTGCGAGCGCAATGAATATATTCCCAGGGCTGTATGCGTCTCCCTCGCGCTGTACAGGAACGTTGCAGCTCCATACATTTCCACCACCCCTTACGGCTGTGTCTCACAAAGCCTCACTCACGCAAGTAATCCCATTAAACTCAATGGGCTAGTTGCCTAAGCACAGATTTACGGGATCATGCTCTTAAAGGCTAAGCTCTGCAGCGAGGGGACCTGAAGAGTCCCTTGTAAACTGCCCACAAAGCTCTACGCCCACCGCCGGCCGGCAGAAACCTGGTGTTATTTTCAGGAGATCAAAGTCCTGTCAGGTCATGTTGACTTCTATTAACGGAAGCTGAGATGCTCAGCGGCACTTCTAGACGTCAGGCCTGTAAATAATCAACCCTTGCTGATGTGTTTCCCCTGGTGGGTTTTTCAGGGAGCTGTCAATTGGCACAGATCAAAATTCAAAATTAAGTCCGATTTGCCCAGCACCCTGAGGACACCAGGTTTTCCTGGTTTGCCTGGACACAACTGCAGCATCAACGCGGGCTGAGCTCTCCTGGGTACGCTGGGGCTGGGATGCACGTACGGGAAGGTGCCTGCCCGCCTGTGCTTCCTTCTCTTTTAAAAAGTTTTTGCACCGACACACACCTTTTCAGATGACAGAAAGACGTGGGGAAATGGGAACAAAATGTGCACGCTATTCATATTGAAGAAGGCCTGGTATAATAGTATAATTAATAAACCTTAGCAGACCTCTATTAATAGCTCCTGGAACCTGAGCAAGGAACACAGCGGCGGTTTTGCCAGGGCTCACTCTGCAAGGGTGAACATTTTTTGGATGCTGTTTCCCCCCTCACTGTCAGACAGTGCCATGCTGCACCAAGCTTAGTGCTGGAAAGCAGGGAAGGAAAGCGGGGGACCAGAGGAGAGAGGAGATGGGGAAATCCTGGCCTGCGGCTGAATGTGTTTCGATGGCTTTACAAGCACAAAGGCCGGATGAAGTCATGTTGCAAAATTACTTGCCCATTCATGCATAAGGCCGAGAAGGAATCCTATACAACTAAATTAAATTAAAATTATCATATGCCAAATTGACATTAATATTTCAGGGCAAAGGATCATTTTTTTCAGGCCGTGCATTGATTTAGTTTTAAATACTAATAAATTCCTCCTGCCTCACTGGACACCGATGGCATATTCCCCCTTAGCTCCTACCTTGTGCAACACCATCCTGGTGCCCCAAACACAGGACTCGGCTTTGCAAGCCAGGAGCAAGCATCCCAGGACAGGCACATCCAGCCCTGAGAGCAGCACACCCCCCACAGCCGGGAGGCTCCTTGAGGCAGATGCATTTCTCCTCTCCCCAGTTTTTCCAGGTATCTCTTCCCTAAACCGCTCTTCCTCACTGAGAGTGTCCCCGGGTCTGTGCAGGGACAGGGGCCAGCAGCGCAGGGCTGCACACCCTCTCAGGTGAGCCCTCTCAGCTCAGCCCCCCTCCCCAGCAATCCCTACAGGTTTCATTGCTGCATGTCTCAGCTCCTGGAGTACCACAGTAATTTGGCACTGATGCCTTAGTCACTTAATTATTCTTTTCAAAGGCACCTTTGAATTTCTTTTTCCCCACCTTGCTTTCTTTCCCCTCCCTCCCTTTTCCCTCTACACATTTTGACTCAATAGTTTTCCTTGAAATTGTCTAAACTTGCTGTTTATTTCTTGCCATCTAACATGCTGTGATCTATCTTTTATTGTTAATATTTTTTTTCTCTGCAGCGTCCCTGTTGCCTGTCTCTGAGTTCATTCTGTTCCCTCTTTCAGCAGCACTATATTTTTCCTCTCAGTATTTTTGCTTAGCTCTATTAACTTTTATTTATTTTTCTTTCACTCCTTCACCATGTTTCTTTTCTTAGTTGCCATGCACCATCTGTATATCTGTTCCTGCCTCTCCTGCTCCCACAACTAGATTATGCTGCCTTTCATCGCCACAGCCCCTTGACTCCCCTCCCTAATAAAAGCTATCCAGGACCGGCCGTGCCCCTTCTTGGGTTCCCCCTCTCTGGTTCTCAGCTGCTGCCTGTGAAAAATACCCTGTGTAGGAGTGTTGACACCATGAGCTCTGGCAAACCAAAGCGGCTGAGAGCGCCTGAATCAAGAAGACTCAAGATGCAGTGAGATGATGAACTCAATGTACAATTTTCCAAGTCATGAATATTTTAAATTCTGCAATTTCGGGGCGGGGGGGGGGGCAATCCCTCCTCTCCTTGACATCTCTTACCTCGTTTTGAACATCTCACTATGCAAACAAATTAGTTTCTCCTAATGAAGGTTAGAAAGCAAAAAATAAGCCTGGAAATGGAAGTATAAACTTAGCCTTAACTGAAGAATTAGAATCGATGCCTCTGAAGTAAATTCATTACCTAAAGAGAGCTGCACACCAAGGAGGCACGAGCGACTGCCCTGCTCCCATGTTCCTCCATCGCCCAGCGCCTTGGCTACCTTCCCACACCTCCGCATCGCTGCCTCCCGCACCAAGGGGCGCAGCGCTTACCGAACCCAGCTACTGGCTTTGCACAGCACTGTGGAAACAGATGCCAGAAGAGCATCTTGTGACCAGTGCCCCAGAGCTCTGGCCACCAGCTGCTGGCTGTGTGTGCCAGGGCCTGAGGAGGGATGGAGGGAGGACAGAGATGATGTGACTGCAGAGCCCAGTGTGGCTGGAGCTGCTGGGGAATAAAAAGGGCCAAGAGCCGGGCTGGAGCAGGCTGCTTTCTACAACAAGTAGCTGCAGGGGTGCGGGCAGGCCTCCCTGCCTCCCTCACGGCAGCAGATCTTCTCCTGGACAGCCTGGCCACAGCCATCCCTGCTGCCTCTCTCTCCTAAGGCTGTGCACGGACTCATTGGGGAAATAAAGGGAGAGCTCAACCTGGCCTGACGCATCTCTATGTCTTGCGTGTGGGCTTTGCTGCCCATGGTGTGTGTCCTTTCCCTGTGGATGGAGCCTGCAGGGAGGAAGCAGGAGCTGCCCCAGAGCATGGAAGCAACCTGGTCCATGCATAACCTGACCCGAAGAAAAGGCTTCCCAGCTGACAGGGCTGGTTATAAGCGCCCACGTTTACCCAGCCCACGAACAGAAAATGAGGTGGCAGCGAGAAATGAAGTTCATTTTCTTCACCTTGCCTTTTCCAGATTCAGACAAAAACTCATCAGGGTCACAACTATATGGATTACAGCCAAGGAGAAAGGTTATTGATGTGCCTCTAAGAAATAAAAACAAAGCTGAGGAAAAAACAACCCAGCACACAGGCAGCAAGGCTGGAAGTAAAGAGAAATGCCATCCACGCATTCCAGGTTAACAGGAATGAACCCAGACCTCCTTCCAAATGTCAGCAAGGTTCAAACTAGGAGCCAGAATGAAAACTGCATCGCATTCCCATACGCTCACTAACACAATTCTGAACCATAATATGTTTGAATCTCACTGTGGACAGGTATGGTACAGTAGGATGGTAGATACAACTCACGTGTCATTTTGGTTTCTTATCTCCCCTATTTTTATAGAGCATCTTCACCAAATCATGAATGGTTTCTGAATTTCACACCAGGGGATTTGATAACATATTTGTATCTACATGTATGTGCATGTATATGGATGTATCTATTCACGCTTATATATATGCACATTACATCTATGCACATATATATATAAATAAAACAGAGGTTCTCTTGTCAGGTGTACATACTACGTACTGGACTTCCCCTTGTCCCAGTCCACCCATTTGTGCCCCCCAACACTTCACTGGTTCTGCACCTCACAGCACATTCAGCTATCCCATGTTCTCATTATCCTCAGACACAGAGTCCAGCTATCCCCCCGGAGGCTGTTCAGCACAGAAATTTGTGCTTAGCTGAATTTTCACCAAAGCTTTGCAATTCACCTTTACAAAAATAAACTCTCCTACGTGAAACTTTTGCAATCAGCAAAGAGACCAGAACAAACAAACGGGAAAACAGTCCCGTCAGCGATTCTCTAGCCATGTAAACTGCACGCTCGGAGCCGGTGAAAAAAACGGCCACCATCCCAACAGAGGGCCCCTGTGCTGGATGCTCCTCTCTTGCTCAGCCGGCGCTCCCCTGTTTATCCGATCTAATGCAATAAAATGCGTAATTAATTTCTAAACGCTTCCGTTGAACGGTGCAATTTGTCAAGTCGAGTTGTTAATAGAATTAAGCTTTTTATCAGCGATTAGCAAAAGAAGGTAAAAAAAAAAAATTAATTACGGAATTGTATGCCTCCCTGCTTCAAAGCCAGGTTTGGGATTAAATGTTTGATAAAGGTTCCCTGGCACGTTATAAAACATTTAGCAACAGCCGCTTTCCCCATGGTGTTTTCTGCAAAACAGCCTCTGTGTAGAAGTGTGTATGCGTGTGTGCAGGCAGTATGCTTGATCACATGTTGGAAGGGGGGGGGGGGGGGGGGCTGGTTTTAAACTGTGCAGAACTTCTTGTATGGGAACACCCCCCCTTATTGCATTCTGCTGGCACTACATCCTGCCTGCCTCGACCTCTCAAGCATTCCTCTGCTGTTTGTGTAGATAATCTATAGGGACAAGGACTACAGGCAACACTGGCTATTTGCACCTGTGCATCAAGAGGTACCCCAAGCCCCGACCTCAATGGAAGGACCGTACTGCACCACGTGATGAGGAAGCACACACAGCACGGGCTGGTTATGTGGTATGAAATCCCCTCCAGCCCTTCTGAGCCCAGTAAATCCATACCTGGTGGAGGGTTGACTACCTAGACCTACGGATTACAACCAAGAGGTTGAGGCAGCGCTGTCCTCTGCAACACAAGCGGGTGCCAGCCCATTGCTGCAGCGCAGGGTCATGCCTGCACCCATATACCTTCCACCACAGAGAGGCAAGCAGAGCAGACACGGGGCTGAAGAAGCATGGCACGGAACGGAGGCCTCGGCATCATCCTTTCCACTGAGCCTGCCCGCACAGAGAGGGGCTGGGGGAGGACTGCTAACCCAAGCGTTCTGCAAGGAGCGCCACCTCCTCTAGGTCTTGTGCCACATATTACTGATGACAGAAACACTGCTGTCTCCCTCTTTCTTGCAAATGGTACTTTGGCTGTTTACACCCACCTTCCACAGACGCTTGTGAAAGCTCTGCCTGAGGAACTGCCTTCGGCAGAGAGTCCAGCCCAGGCGCTTCCCTCTCAAGGCCCAGCTCTCTGGCACTCTCCCAAAACATAACAATTCAGTTTCTCCACGGATGCACCTTGGGATTACCAGCGGCAAAGGATCCATCCAGGAGACAGCTTTGTCATCCTTGCAGGGACAGGTTGGGAAACATCACTGTGGGACATCTGGAGACTCTGCTAAGCAAGAGGAGTGCAGAGACCACAGATGATGTGCTAGGGGCTTTTCAGGGGAAGCTCATGTACACAGGAGGATGAAATGCAGCCGGGGAATGCGGGGGGAAAGGCACAGGTGGTGAGGGAAGTGCTGGGCAAGGAGAGCTGGAGGGCTGCAGGGCAGGAGGAGAGCGCTACATCAACAGAGCTTTAACACACAGTAGAGAATTAAACACTGACAACAGTTATGTGTCCGTGCACACCAGCTTAATTAGCAGCACGAAGCTTTCTGACACCTCCATTTCACGCTGTCTTCATAGTAAGATTCTCAACAGAGAAAATTTCTGGCAGCTCAGCACATGTGCTGTGCAGTGGCCATGCAACTTGCAGGAAGGAAATGAGGAGGAGGTGAAATCTTTAACCTGAGCCCTGATCCTACCGGCAAGATAAAGTTACAAAGCTAACTGCATGTTTAAGTACTTCAGATCCACACAATGAGGCAGGAAGAGAACATAAGGTGTTCTTGAGCAGCCTCCCTACCCTGCACCATCAACTGAGCCCCCCTTTCCCACTCCTAACAGATCTGGCCTCGGTGAGGATGGATGTGGAGTGCCCAGCACAGACTTCTCACTCCAATGCTTACATGTGTTAGCAGCCGTGATCTGAGAAGGAGCAATTACTGATAGACCTAGCAAGGACTGTAGTGCTGATGGAGTACAGCCAAGAGGTAGGAGACCACTCAAGCACAGGGTTCAGTTCCTACCATATGAGTCTATATGAATACAACCCACCATTCAGTGTCTATTATTTCTTTTAAGACACCCATCAGCTCTCTGGGATTTTTTTGTTTGTTCGTTTGTCATTCAATATAAATTATCACATGCTCAGTCAGTTACTGTTCACCCCTTGAACCAGACTTGTCAATTCCTCCCTTTTTCTCTTTCCTTCCTAGCTGTTTGCAGCCTTCAGAAGCTGGTGGATTGTTATCATTCATGTCCCGTCTTAAGTTGCCACTTAGCCAACCTAGACATATTTAGTTCCTTTAATCTTCTTCCCTAATAAGTCAATCCTTCAGCCCTTTAATCATCCCAGCTGCTGTTCTCCAGCTTCTCTCTGATTTGTCTGCATCTTCCTGGTGTTGAGTTGCCTAGAAGGCAAATCAGGGTTGTGAGCTGCACGGAGCAAGCCATTTCCTAGGGACACGAGGGCAAGAGGTCACAGCCCAAATTCCTTAGGGTTTGTTTCTTCTCCCCCCACTGCTGTGCCCATTGCATTATCACAAAGCTCTTCGAGAAATGCTTTCCTTGACATAGCTGCAGCCATCGCACGCTGGTTGTGAAAGCCTAATTTTCCTTTCACCAGCTCCACTGCTGTCAGTGGGTTGCAGCAGCTGATTCACCCCATTTTCCCCAAGAACAACAGCCAGCAAACCCTTTCCTGTCCTGCATCATTCCATTTGGAATAGCTCCATCGAGGGCTGCAAAAGGATTGTGTGAGGGAAAAGGCAGACCCATCATTCTTGCCTCTGACTACTCGTGCTCTCCCCAGTTGGGATTTCTTTCATATGGCATGATTGTCATGCTGAGATTTCACTAGTCTGGGGTCTTGATATGGAAACATATGAACGTTGTGAAAAGGAGGAAATAGAAGAAGAACTGGGAGCCTCAAGCTGGGCACCAGACTTTTGAGTCAGCTTGTGAAAATCCTTCCCTTCCTCTGCACTTCTATTCCATGGAAGTGGAGTGGTTCTTACTTCCTTTCCCATTCAAATACTTGAAGAAATCAAGTATTGAGAAATGTATTCAGCTTTTGCTTAATAGCTACACATACCAGAGTAATTTGATTCACAGATTTCTGCCAAACATAGCCAGCATTTTGATTCAAAGCTGCTAAGTGGTTTTATTTCATTTCTGCTTCCATCAAAAGAACCCCACAACCAAGTTCAAGTATCCTCAACAATCCTGAGTTCCCTTGCTTAAACTGACATTGTTTTCAAGGAGGTATCCTAGACAATACCTTATTTCGCTTTCCTTTAAGCCTCTATCTAAATTCTTTCACAGCAGTAAACACATGTTGCAAGTGTCTCTACATGAAAGCTTATTATTCTCATTAGTAAAAGAAAAAGTGCTTGCAGAGGCAATAGACAATTTGGGAAGCGAATGCAAAAGTGCGTTCCCCCAGGGAAGCTTCATTGTCAGGCCCCCAGAGCCCTCTCTGCGGAGCAGACGGATCTGCCAGCCTGTACACATAACAAGGACAGAACTATATTTTGTTGTTGATTTATACTGGAAAACATACTAGTGTGTGCCACATTGATTTAAACTAAATTATCAGAAAGAGAATAAATAAATACATGCTACTCTGACAGCTCTGCATAGGAGGTCTCTGCCCATTGTCATTTAAACTTGGTAGTACGCTCACATAAGTGCACAGCTTAGCAAAACGTGACTCACATATCACATAGGTCGGGCGCTTTTCAGCCCCGAGCTCTCTCTGTAGACAGGAAAGGGTGGGACAGGATGCAGAAACCTGTGTGGGGTTCAAATCCCTGTTGTGCTAATGGGGGACGGGCCATCTCTCATTCCCACTACAGCATGCCTGAAAGCCCAGTCAAGAGACTCCCCAAGGAAGTCTCTCCGTGGCAGGAATGGGTGGCTGCATCTGTATGTCACACATGAAGAAACACTAGCGCTGCCTCATGAGCATGGCATGGTGCTAAAGGCAGCAAGCGCCGTGCCTCAGCTCCTAAGTGCCCGTGTGACACCACCACGGTGCTTCCCAGTGGGACATCAGGGCAGCCAGGTTCCACCTCAGTGCAGAAACCAGCTGCCTTCTTCCCCAGGAATGCCAGTGCCCAGATGAAAACCAAAATAAAGCAAAAAAAAAAAAAAACCAAAACCAAAACCACAACCAAAAAACAAACAACCAAACCCCCCAAAAACCCAAAACCTAAAAAACCCAATCCTTTCCTTTGGCAGATAATCTTTTGGCATTTCTGTCATTTTATTTTGGGCAAGCAATTTTTATGCCTTGGCTATTGAACACTCAATCATTTTGCCAGACAGTTCTAGTAGGCAGTTTCAGCACCACAGAAAAAGATCTGGGTGTTCAATTCATGTCGCTTCAAATATTTAGGACACGATTTCAGCTCAAATCATGTAAGTTTTTCTCACACAAAAGCCCTTTCCCTAGCAGCTGGGGAGGGCCAAGGGTGGCTGAAAGAAGCTCTAATCAAATGTTTCAAGAGAAGCTGGCTGATAGGCACCGTGGTACAATTTATAGCTGTCTGGATGCAGGTACTGTAGTTTTGCAATCATGCCAGCTATCAATCAAGCTCTATTCTATTGGTCTTTTATGTCCTGCACTCCAAACTCCAAGCCTAGCTTCGTCAATGGAAAAAGTGTTCTGGTAATTGCAGATGATTTTCCCGCTGGATACTTTCATGTACCATAACACATTTGGGCAGGAGTAACAGTCTTGGGGTAAAATAGGTCTGGGGCTGGGAGAGCAGGGCAAGAGTGAGGGGTACTGGCCCTGCTGGGAGGATGCAAAGCACTGGTTGCATCTCCAGAGTCACTATTGAAGGCAAAAGGACTCCCATTTTCACCAGCAGAACTTCGCAACCCTCTCCCCCAACGCCCCTACAACGCCCTAAGCTCAAAGACGTGTAACAGCTCTGCAAGTCTTTATTCAACCCCCCTGCCCACCTGCAGAGAGTTTCATGGATACCCGGTGCCCCCTGCCCTCTCGAACACAGTGACCAAAAGCCAGTGACAGAAGACCTGACACTTCATTTTTGCCATCGACCTTTGTTAAACTGCCTGCTAGAAAGCCCCTCTGCACGGCATGGAGAACAGCCCTCTGGAGCAGCTGTTGGCCATTGCCATGGGCAGACAGCTCTTCTGCAAAGATGCAGCTCTCAAAATTACACTTACAACAAACATCCCACTCCCATTCTGAGCTGCCCTGGAGAAGATGCCTCCACCCATCTGGTTAGGAGACTGGAGTGAAAATGAGAAGTTTAGCAAAACTCAGTGACAGAGCACACACTGCTATCTGCTGAAAGGTTTCCTAGGAGGAAAAACTGTACCCATGCTTCAGCACCCCCTGAACTTGACACTTTGAGGACATAAATCCTTCCCTCCTGGATAAGGCAGGAGTGCCTGATGTGCCAGGGCGAGCACGGAAAAGTCGTGCACAGGACCTCACCTTAGCAGATGAAAGCCCAAGGGCATGGTTTGGCAGTGATCTCCTAATAGGCCTAGAAGAGATTTATGTTGCCTTGTTGGTCTGAGGACCGCTGGATAATTTTCCAAAGGTTTTTCTGGAGCTTATTTCAAAGATGTATCACTGTCTTTGCTTCTGCATATCTTAAGAGCAGATAAGCCTGGCATATTTTAGGGTTCATTTTCATTTCAGTTTCTGATTGGGAAGTGGGGAGACATTTAATGGAGACAATTCTGAACTGATTAAGGGATGATATAGCTGCGGAGTTCATTATGAAATTGTTTTTTATTTCATATCCTAACAAACTTACATCTGCCTCTTCCAAGATGCGGTAACTCTTTGAATCTACATGTGTGCCAGGATACGCGGGGCTCGCAGAATCACCATCTGTTTCCCTGTCATAAGCAGCCCAACGGCATGCACGCTGCTGAAACAACAGGCCGCTTTGGTAATAGGCTTTATTTTATTTCTGCCACTGCTTTGCATGGATCAGTTATACCTGTCCTGCTCTCCGATAAGAGATTCCCTGCTGAGGAGGCCACGCTTGCCCTGCTGCAGCTGGGCATGGGCACTTGCTATTCCTGACGGCAGGAAAGCTGTTTTCCCCTCCCACGCATGTTGCAGAGCCAAATGCGACACAGATTTGATGGTGCAGGACTTGCCCGCCAGGTCTGGCCCTGTCCTGGGCTCCCTGCAGCCCACTCTGCTAGGTCACCATGAAACACCTTTTTGCTTATTCCACCTTTGCTCCATGTTCATCTCCCCAGCTCCGGAAAAGCTTGCGATTCTCCCAATCCACAGCTTCTTCCCCTCTCCCTGACAGTCTCATATGTACAAGGAGCTGTCAATCCAGGCAGCAGGCTAGCTCTTTGGCCCACCAGGATCTGAAGGTGCACACGTTCAGCTCCAGGGGAGATGTTAGTACCCACTGAGCGCTTTGCCGTGGGAAGGAGGGTATGCCCATGCCAGTAGGAATGGGAGAGGAGACAGGAGAGACCCCAGCGCGGGGCTTCCACTGCTCTCCCTGGGAGAGCTCGCATTTTGCTTCTGCCTCTCCTTGGGGTCATAATTACTCACAACGTTAAAACAACCTCAACCCCCATCCCCAACAGGCTCCGTCCCCCTCCCCTCCGCTCCACACAAGAGGAAAATTGTGGAGAAATGCTACTTAATTATCACACCACGTAACTAATTAAAAGCTGAATGCTTGTGTGTGGTATGCTAATGGGGCATTAGAGAGTCAGTCTGCTTTGGCAAAGAGACATGAGCCCCCTCTTTCCCCCTTCACCTTACTGTGGGAGCTTCAGGCTGACAGGCACCTGGGATGAGGTGGGAATTTATTATGCTGCCTTCAAGTTCACAACTTCACAGAGGGCACCAAGGTTGAGCAACTTGATCAGTACGAAGGGAGAAATCACCTGGACAGGTGCCAGGAGCAAGCTACACAGGGTGGGTGGCTTGCTATGGAAATTACATACACAACGGGGCTCCACATGCACTCTAAAGCCCGTTTTTTTCCTTTATGGGGTTCTTGGCAGGCAACAGGAGAGTCTCTGGAAGAAGATGTACATATTTCTTATGGCCCATGTGCACTCCAGCTTCCCTTCTCCCACTGCGTCGATACACCAGGCGGCACCAAGGGCCAGCCCTCTCCTGTAGACACTGTGCTACAAGTCCGTACCTGCTTGTCCACTCACAGCCTGGACCACTGGAGATGTCTGTTAAGGAGGGAGCGATCTGGCTTTATTGAGCTGTGGTTAACCACCGTGGTACTTGCGCATCCACCTGGAGATTTTTCCCGACACCCACACACTTTGGGAAGAGCCTGTGTGATCTGGGGTGGCCAGGTAGCCATCCCACCACAGTTTGGGGACAGACAGGGACCCTACAGGGTAGCTACAGCAGCACACTGCATCAGCAGCACCCAACGGACTGCAGGACTTCTCATTCAGCCTAGGAACATGCTGGGGCTGAGCTTGTACCCCTGTGCACCCCTAGCTACAGGTCTGTGTGCTGGGCCTGCTGCAGGGTGTTTCCCCGATACCAGCTGCCACACAGAGGCAGTCTAGCCACCTTCCACCTGCACCCACAGAGAGCACCTCCGAGAGAAGGCAGCTTTCCCAGGAATACAATTGTCCTCCATTGAAAGGCTTTGGGTGGGGACTTGGATAAAACTACAGCCCTAGAAGGGAAAGAAAGTGCCACCAGTGCCGGCGAGGAGAGGCGTGGGTTTACGATGGGTTAAAGGCCCTGTTCCACTGCCTGCTAAACTGCACGTGTGCCTAATGTGGCACATGCCATGACCTGCAGACCCCTCTGTGAGGACCATGATGGCCAAGGCACGCGCAGAAGTGCAACAGCCCAGCACGTGGCCAGCACTGCCATGGGACCGAGCCCAGCCGTCAGCATAGCCCCACCACGGAGGTGTTTGTATCCCATCTGCCCCCTTCCCAGCGCCCGAGGGGAGCAGGTGAGGCTGCCCAGCTGGGGGAAGCCAGCAAGTGACCGGCACTGCCTGGGAGCCGCAGCACTGAAAACTGCCTGTGTCCTCCTGCAGGCTCTCTGTTGCCCGCTTGTCCTTTGGGTGCCTGCCAGCTGTGTTTGCCAAGCCCAGGGGTGCCTAGATGCTCCCTTTCACAACTCTTGGGGTTTGTTAATGAGCCAATTCCTCCACCTGATACATCCCAGTCCACTGTTTACCAAGATTTTTGGCAACCAACAACTGTGAAGTCAACAACCCCTCTGCCAAGCAAACACAACCCATTTCTTCCTGGTTATAATTTGATCTCAGACTCAGATCATCATCCTCTCCCATTTCCATTTGGAAGAGGCTTCTAGAAGTTTCTTTTCCAATCACTAGCCTAACACCATGTCCCAAGCCGATGTGACACTGTCAGATGCCCGCAGCTCCTGCACGGCAGGAGGATGTTCCTGCCCTGTGTGTTAGCTCTGCTGCTGGTACATCAACACCAAAGCCACGTGGATGCCCCATCCCAGCAGAGATGGGGAGAGCCAGTGGTGGTGAGGAAGGCAAGAGCTCAGCCACAGCTCTCAGAAGTGAAGGAGCTGAGGTTGAGCACATCCACCAAACTCATGCCAGAGAATGACAAGGATGAATTTCAGGGAGAGGCCAAGACCTCTTCAGGCAGATACTGTTCTTCACAGAGGTGCCTTTTCCTCTGCCCTGAGATTCAAGTTCATGTTTCTTGGTGCCCTGTGCTCTGAAGATGAGCACAGCATTTCTCATGGCTGGCCTGTCCTTGCCCATTAGCTTGTCTCCAGGAAAGGATCTTCTCTTTCCTGCCTCCATTTAGTCCCAGCATCTCCTTTTGGCTAGCTCCCTCCAGCCACCTGCGCTCCCACTGTGCACAGCATGGAGTGATGTTCTCATTCCCTCCCTGTTATTCTGCCACCTCTATCATTACGGAGTTGATGCGTGAGCATTCAGGTTTGGCACGGTACGCTCACAGTGTGCCTCAGCTGATGCTTGACCCTCTCTCCTACACCACCCAATTTGGTCCCAAACCATCAGCCTTACTTTATGGATCACCCCAAAGCCCCAGACTGTCAGAACAACTTCAATTACAGCAGCGATGGGCCCCGTGCCACCAGCAGCATCCACGGCCTTCCAGCGGCTGACAAGGACTAATTAGGAAATGAAACATTAGTTAAGTCGCTCTCAATTAGGGCCAGGATAACGTTTTCCTGGCAGCACTGGGGCGCTTTAACTGCTGGTCCCATGATGACTGTGAGCACATCAGACTTGCTGAAGGAGCTTTAATGTTTAACATATGTTGGAGGATTACAGAAACCCTCTCAGCTGTGACATTTCTGTGTGCTCCCTGCTTTTTCTTTCCCCTGTAGCAAACAGTGAATGTCAGTACAGGAAAGCAAGAAAGAGGCTCAGAGCAATTAGCAGCAAGACATGTACACATGCACACACATATGTGCACAAACGATATACACACCTCTGAACACATACATTCCGCATTTTAATTAAACAATCACTGCACTCCATCCTCATTCTTACCGACTTCTAAAAACACACCAGGGACGACAGACCATCGTCCCATGTCAAAAAGCATCACAGAAGCCCAAGAGCTTCCTGGCTATGAAAAACACAAACAAAACAAAACCAAAAAAAGAGAACCTGGTGAGGTCAGGAGAGAGGCAAGCCTGGACTTTCTTCAAATAAAAGCCAGATGCAGCTAACTCTTGTATGGGAACCTCAGAGGGACAGAAAGCAATAAACAAAAACGCAATCTACCCAAACAAAATGAAAACCTAAAATTAAAAAGGCTCATGTGCCCTTGGAGGAAAGCATGGAAGGAGGAGGAGGAGGGTGTGAGAGGGTATTAAAGAAAATATTATATTAAGGAACTACACAGCCTATCAGTATATTTTGTGCATAGTCATTTTATGTGGTGTAGCAATCCTCGGGGACCAGCTGCAGCACACACAGCTTTGCTGGGATTAAGGAACAGGACTGAACTCTCAGGTGCTCTCTCCTGGGGAGAGGAGTAGGGCAGAGAGGCTGGGAAACCAACTGCAACTGTAGATGAGCGTGTGCCACAGTCTTTGGATTCCAGAAAGAACGGATCTGCATCTGCCTGAAAACTGGCTTTTGAAACACTTTTTAAATGGAAATTTCAGTGTCTGAATAAATGAAGATTTTGGGTGTTATTATTTTTTTCTAAAAAGAAAAGGAAAAGACTTTTTCACATGGAGAAATGTCTTCCAACTAAAAAATGGAGAACCTTTGGACTATTTCGAAATTTGCTAATTGAATACTTTTGCAAGATCATCACTTTGCCATTTGGGGAAAAATATCCACTTTTCCAACTGGTTTTAATGTAGCCCTTTCTGTGAACCCATCTCTTCAAAGCCCACCAGGAAACTTGTCACTGAATTTGCTAGGTTAGAGCTTTGCTGCCCAGCAAAAATACAAAGTCCTGTCCAGAAACTGAATCTGAGGGCTCTTGTGGCCCATGTAACTGGGATCCTTAAATGACTGCACCAAACCCCAACTATCAGTTCAGGCTTCCACATCACCACCCTTGGCAGGGCAGCTCTTTCTAAAGCTCACC
The DNA here is from genome assembly GCF_023638135.1 of Falco biarmicus. NCBI lineage: Eukaryota > Metazoa > Chordata > Aves > Falconiformes > Falconidae > Falco > Falco biarmicus. The sequence goes on from NC_079292.1 coordinate 87,316,282, forward strand.
ATATGCTCCTAATGCATCACAATTCCAGCTCACACAGGCACACGTGAAAAGCCTGAGGAGAATTTAAATGAATCTGTGTCTATTATGGTTGCACCAAAACAGTAATCCTGAACCAGAATGAGATATTACCAAGTTATCACAAGAAACTGCTCTCTGCCAAGCCACACACTGCTGCAAAACCCACGTCTGTGTTAACATGCATGGACCCTCCAGCAGAAGACCAGAACCTGGCTGCAATACACCAGCAGTAAACCCAGAAGCAACAAGAACTATTTTCACATCAGCTTTACGCCAGTGATGCTGAGACCATAACCTGGCCTTTCGGCTTGCTGGAGGTCTTAGTTCTCCACTAGTTTTTACCTTGTGCTGTCATTCACAGCTCTGCCACACAAAACCTCCTGGAGAAGCATAATGGCAGGGTTTCTCTTAGCGTGCCCACACATGAAGGATGACACAGGTTGCTAAGACGTACCGAATCTCATTCAGCAGGCATGCTGTGGGAGGCCCTGGAAGAAGGTGACTTACACCTTCCTAATCAGGCTACTCTATGATTTTGCCTAATTTGGTTATAGCTGCTTCCATAGTGTTTAAACAAAGCCTGCTTAGAAGACCTAGAAAAACAAAAGGAAAGCACTGGGATGTTCTCTGTTTTGATCCTATAAAATCAAAACCCTGTTTTTACCATTTCTCCTTTTTTGGAGTGGTAACATCTGAATATAAACACACTTCTCACTGTGCCCCTGTTCTGGATGAAGCCAATGACCCTAGTGGGTGATTCCTTTCCATGGAAATGCCTTACAGGAAACCATACGCATACGTGCAACTTGCCGATCTACATTCACAGAGGCTTTCAAGGCCCATGGCTCATTATGTCATGCAACAACAGCTAATTGCTTCTAGACTTGAGCACACCCGCCCTTGACGATTATGTTAGCCAAAATGGTGGGTACCTCTAGGAACCTCCTCTCATGCAAACAGCACCATCCTATCAGAAATCCAATGAAAAAGTGGTTTTGCAAATTCGTAAGGATGTCAGCACGCGCTAGAAAATATTACTGAGGAAGAAATAAGAAGAGACTGACAGCAGGAATGAAGAAAGAAAAGGACACGTCCAGAACAGCAAGCTTCGCTCTTGTAGAGTCTTTCTTGGTGTCGTGAGAAAGCCAAGTCTTTCGTATCAGTCAGATTTCGGGTTGTCATTTCAATACAGTCATCTGTGGGAATTGTCAGAAAGTGCTGCGAGACTATTCACAACACAGAAAATTAAATAGGTGCTTAAGTGTTTGTAGGATGGAGGCTTGTGTGTCACTTGCTACGTGGAACTCGCCTTCCTTACAATGATGACAATCTCAACTATTAGCGTGCTTGAAGACTTATGGGAAAGCAATTCAGAAGTGTGACCCAAACTTTGCCCAGAGGCTGATGTTGCCTTAGGCAAGCATCTACCTAAACTCATCTGCGTTGACAAAGGAAGAAAAGCCAGAGAGACATGAAAATAATAATATTTGATACCCACATGCAGGAAGATCCAGCAGCTCTGCTAGGCAGTTTTCCTTGGAAACAGATTTCAGACCCCTGAAACCTTCAGATAGTCATTTCATGTGCAAATATTTAACCGAGTTTGTTCCATAATAAAATTTCTAGGGGACAACCTTGCCACCCGTGCCAGCTGAGGAATACATTACCTGGTGGGGTTAACAGGGTTCCCTGCTGCAGATATAAATACATTAGGGGATGAGACACAAAAGGTTTCACAGCTCCTGATTTTCCTTTAATAATATTCCATTAAAAATGACTGAAAGGCAACTCTCCTCCTATAAATCAGGTACCTCACTGATGCCTTTTAGTCCTGAGATGGGCCTTCTTTGGTTTTAATAGCTTCCCTTCCTTCCCTCTCTGTCTGTCTGTCTCCAGATATGGCTGATTTACCTGGATTAGCAGAGACATTGGCTCCATATTCTTCAAAAAGTGCTGATCAGGCTGAGCTGGCAAAAGATTAAAACTCATACAAATTGCTTCTACCACTGAAAGAGTGTAATTGATTTTGGAAAAAAAAAAATTCTAAATCATGATTTGCTCGCTGCTGGTCGGAGGCTGTCTAGAGGAAAGGCGTTGTTTTTAGGTGGGCAGGAAGAGAAGCATCTCCCTGCACCCCAGCAGTTCCCTGCCACTGCAGTGGGAGAGACACCTCTCTCCTCTCCTCTTCTCCTCATACTTTGCTTTCTTTGTATCCTGCTGGATGATCGAAGTTGTTCCTCGCTAGGTGTAAGGCAGGCAGTCCTGCTGAACTGAGGATGGAACTGGGAATGAAAGCAGCTGTAAGCCTGGTCCTGACACAAACTCTTCCTCAGATTCTCTACTTGGAAACTGGGGGGGTTTACCGCTCATTCAATTTATGGTAGGTATTAAGAGGGCGTCACAAACTAATAATGCAGCAATCTTCCCTCCCTGGTCATGAAGAGGGGAGGCAGAGAGGCTGAAGATGCCCTAGAAGGTAGGCTAGCAGAGCTAGCTCTGACAGTAAAGGCTCTTGCTTCTAGGATCAGAGAGTTGATGTTCCACTCCTGGTGTGAACAACGAAGCACAGGGTGTGCTGGTACCTGAGGATTAATTGATATTTGTAAAGCACTTAGGAAATATAAAGTACCAACAAAGTGCTAGCTAGGATTACTTCCTAGTAAGGAGATGACTAAACATTCCTCTATCACTTGGGGCAGATTTCAACCACAACCATTTATTCAAATACTTAAATTGTTTTTTAGGCCAAGCTTGCCTGATGGGAATTGTAAATGTGTGCTCCATAGCAGCCACAGACCCTGCCAGATGGAACACTGGGGAATGAAGGGAACACGCCCTCACAGAAACATGTGTGTCATCGTGTAGAGAAATCACAGCTGCACTGAAAACCAAAGGGACGTGTATGTTTGCGTATCGAGGCAGAGCACATTGCACAGCTGACACCGAGGTGGGGTGAGGAGGAGTTGCCTAGGTTTCAGGTATGCAGCTGGTGCTTTCCTCTCCTGTCTCTACTAAAGGAGTGAATTCCGTGCAAGTTTCATATGAGAAGAAACCCAAACCAAACACATGTGTTTGCTTCTCCTGAAAAATAAGACTAGTATTTCCTGGGCTATTCCCAAATCACGAATTACAAGATGGGAACTGGATATGACTCAGTACTGGACAGAAGACAGGAGAAGACCGTGTTCATCTTCCAGGGTGCGTACCAAGGAACTGCCCTAGGTCGAGACTAATGCAGACGGGAAAGACCAGGCAGCGCGGCAGGACCAGGACCAGGTTTGAGCATGGTTGGTACAAGTGCTTATCAGCACTGAGCTGGGGGAGGGAGGATATTGGCACAGCAACGGGAAGCTAGCACAAATAAAGTGGGCTAGGGAAGGCATTGCATTTCTCCATCTGTGTTTTTTATTATATCTTGCAAAGGGGATCCTACACCATGAGCAGGGTCCTGAGCACTATGGGTACGGCCATAGAACCATGGGGTGGCATGAGGAAGGGGAATGCACGCCTGGGTGGAGATGCAACTGCCTCTTTCAAGGGCCAGCCACGTCCAAAATAGCCCAGGAACACTGTGACACTGAAGCCTATCATACTGCCAGGGCTTCTCCACTGAACAGGTATCAATGGCATAATTCATCCCCACACGTGCAAGTGACTCACAAACAGGAACTGATTAAATCTCAGAAGTTTCCTAACCCACAAGGCCGCACTGATGCATCTGTCCTATGTTCAGATGGGAAAACTGAAGCAGAAGAGGATGTGAAACAGTCAAAAGAGAGTCGGTGGCAGAATCAGAACTGGAAGCCTACTGCCTTATTGCCAAACTCTTCCAAGTACCATAAATCAAAAGACAGATACCACAACACCAACAACTTGCCTCTTCCACGCCCCACCTCTGCAAAAGTCTTGTTCTGGGAAAAGCTGCTGAAATACCCCGTACCAGCCAGCCAGGCAATAACGGCTTGCAAAGACTGCCTCCTACTCTCAAGCCATTTGGTGATTATTTTTTTTTGTTACCCTGGAATGGGAAGATTCAAGACACCTTGCATCCTCATATCTTAGTTAATACCTGCTCCAATATTTCATATCTTTATATCTTCCCTATTATATCTGTGAATCTTACCGGGATCCAAATAGGGCTCTGTTTTGAATCTTACTGGGCTCTTGCTAGGTTTCTGATTTCAGAGGTAGCTGGTGGCAGCAAGTTCCATATGTTAATTAGGCATTTTGTAAAAGAGTATTTCCTCTACATGGGTTTAAAGTGGGTTTTTTTACCATGTAATTGCTTTCCCCTGTTGTTCTTGTAATAAAATGAAAAGTAAATAGGAATGGCTGAGTGAACTTCTTTTTGTTGTGACTATTCTATACCCTTGCCACAATGCTGCTTATTTGTCTCTTCTCAAGAAAACAGTGTTGCTCTTTTTAATCATTCTTTATGAAGAAGCTATTAAAAGACTCCAGTCGGTTTTGTTCCCTTTCTCCGGTCATTCTTCTGTTTCTGTTATTTCCTTTTGTGAGATGGGGTGAGCAAACTGAATAGAGTGTACAAGGAGAGCATGTACCATCAATTTATATAATGGTACTGTATTATTTTATCTATTATTCTCTACCCCTTTCTTAATGCACTCCCTCATCTTGCATGCTTTTATTTCACCATCACTACAGATTCAAGAAATGTTTTCACCAAGTTGCTCACAGACATGCTTTCCCCCCCATTCTTTTCTTTTGAGTAGTTACAATTATTTTAGAACCTAGAAATGAGCATGACTAATTCTAACGTGTTGTTTCCTGAGTGCATCACCTTGCCTTTGCCATACTGCATTTCATTTACTCTTATGATGCTTGTAAACTGCCTCAGCAAGCTCATTGCCAGACCCTGTCAGTGTCTTTTCCAGGCTTGGGTAACCTAAACATTGTTGTATTATCTACACATTTTTCCTTCTAAGTATTCTTCCCTTTTTGGGGTTATTAATCCATATTAAACACCAGACATAATACTGCTCAGTGACACATCCACTGAGCTGAGGCATCTTTTCATGCTGAGAACCAGCTATATATTTCCTCTCTAGTTATTCGGTAAATTTTGTTTTTCTTAAATTACTTTACTTATGATACAGCTTTATCTCATGTCCAGTGACGTTTGTTCCTTAATAAACTCCTAAAAGAGACCGAGTAAAGAAACAAGCCCAACAAGCATTTGGGAAAGTTTGCTTACATGAAATTTACTCCTTTCCTGTTATCTCATCTGTTTCAGACTCGAGTAATTTTAGCAAGGTGAAAAAAAGACACCTGGCTTATATGGAAGTCAGATTGGTTTGACCGTGTCAAATCACAGAAATCGCAGCAAGGTGGAACCAGAAGAGACCTCAAGAACATCATGTGGTCTAGCCCACTACACTGAGACAGGATCAAATATACCTTCAAATCCATTCCTGGAGAATATCTGCCTACACAGCTTGAAGAAGCTCCGATGAAGGAGGCTCCACATCCTCCCACCTACACCAACCCCTTCCAGTCTTTGCTAGTTCCAGAGTTCGAAAGTCTTCTTAATATTTAACCTATTGCTTCTCGTCTTTGGGATTCGCAGCACAACAGATCAATACCGCCTTTAAAAGAACCATTTATAGGAACAAAGACACTTATGTTTCTCTTGGTCTTCCCCATTTAGAGCAAGGAAATGTTGAAGACTCGAGTTCTTTTAACCTTCCTGTGCAGGTCCTGTTTGCTCAAGCCTCTCGGAAAGCCTGCAGCTCCCCCCTGGGCTCTCTTCTGCTTGTTTAATTCTTCCTTCAAGTGCATTGCCCAAATGGTAACTGCAGGGCAGCAGAGCCTGCGCTGGGGCTGGGTATGGCTGAGCAACGACCCCCGTGCCTGGCACGTAACACCCTGTCCATGTGGCTCAGAATGGCACAGGGCGACTTTTTTGTTCATCCTCCACTTGACGCTTTCAGAGCTATCGGTGGGTTTTTAACTACTTCTCATTTGTATTTCATCCACCTTGCCTAAAGCAAAAAAGAAAAACCCTGGTCCCTGGTCTTTAATTTCCAGAATATGACCTTGCATGTTTAAAATTTTCCAATACTCTTACCTCAATTAGAATCATAGAATCATTTAGGTTGGAAAAGACCTTTAAGATGATCAGGTCCAACCCTAAACCCAGTGCAGCCAAGTCCACCACTAAATCATGTCCCCAAGCACCACATCTGCATGTCTTTAAATACCTCCAGGGATGGTGACTCAACCACTTCCCCAGGCAGCCTGTTCCAATGCTGGAACAGCTCTTTCAGTAAAGAAATTTTTCCTAATATCCAATCTAAACTTCCTCTGGCGCAACTTGAGGCCGTTTCCTCTCTTCCTATCACTTTTCACCTGGGAGAAGAGATTGACCCCCACCTTGCTACAACTTCTGTCAGGGAGCTGTAGCGAGCGGGCAGGTCTCCCCTGAGCCCCCTTTCCTCCAGGCTCAACACGCCCAGCTCCCTCCACCGATTGTCTACAAATATTTGCCAGCAGCTGATCGGCCCCTTTAAAACCTGTGCTCATCTTGGTGATCTGCAGCAATCGAGGGGTCTGGCTGTCTACACCTCAGTGTAAATCTGCTCAAACTGACTAAAAATCGTGAGCGTTTTCTACTTAAGAAAGCACAGAGGGTCTGAGCATCATTTGCTCAGGCAGAGCTAACCACACCCAGGAAAGGAAGATTAAAATTAGTCCATTCATGACCCATTTGTTCTAATACCTTTGCTCTTGACACTACTTGAAAAGTGTCAAAGACGCTGGGACAGGTGAGGCACCCCCCCCCCCCCCCAATATCCATGGTAGCAACGATAAATGAAGTGGAGTTGCTTAGCCTTCCCACCATGCCCTTAACCTTCTGTCATCTATATCCATATTTATGATTAATCTATGGAGCAAGGTAGATACAAGTTCGCAGTCGAGAGACAGAGATACATGGATATATTTAGAAAGAGGAGAAGGGGAAAAAGCAAGGCAGGATTATCAATCCTGTGTTTAGTTTATCAAATTAAGAGCGATAGTCTGATGTGCATTCCATGGGTCAAAGCTGCTTGGCGTGGGACACAAGATTCTTTGACCTGCCCCACTTACAAGATGACCCTCTTACGTAAAGAGATGCACTCCCTGAGCGTGACTCTTAATTTACTGTACACAACCCCCTGAGTCAAACAAAAGGTATGGAGAGCATCCTAAGGACTCCTCCTGCCACTCGCTCTGTGTGTGTGCCCACATGCTATTATGAAGAGAAAGCTTCCAGGTCGCAGCAGGGTATTTATTTCTGAATCTCTCTGTGTGTGTACAAAGGACATCTGGCACCATCATCCTGCTCAGCTTAGTGCCCTAACATTTTCCAAAGACAAACAGAAAGTGAGAGAGCAAAAAGGAGATGTGTCTGAAACAGAGCAAAACATAAATGATACCTTCAGACAGCAGCAGCACACACGGAGAGCACAGGAGCTTTCAGAGCAAAGGGGTTTGTGTGTGTGTGTGGCTTCTCTTAATAGTTTCCTCCTGGATGGAATGAAAGCTCACAGCAAGCAGTCCTATCATCATCACACTTCTGTGAAAATGAAAAAGCATTCCCAGCCTTTTTCTTTGTTATACTCTGAAGTTATTCCAAAAGGAAGTTTCCATATGACTCTTACAGCTGTTATCCACATACTGTGTTCTCCAAACGCAGGGAAAAAGTCTCAAATTTTACCATTTTTCTACCCAAAGGGAATTCCCTCCTTGCTTCAGCTATGCTTGATTAATCCCTTGAGGACAAGGGAGGCTTATGGTAAAGGCTGAGTTCCTCAGTGGCCATATAATCAAAACCAAGGCTTACAGAAATCATCCTAAACGCATTTGGCCCTTGCACCTCAACTCGTTAAACCTGAGCTTAACAAACACTTGTGGCTGGTCCCAGCAAGAGATGCTAGTTGACTGAATTTCAATGCCAGCCCTTCCCAAAGGGGATCCCAGCATGGCCTCTGGAAGTGGCATGATCTGCGGATGAAGGACATTTAATTCACAGCTTAGTGCCAGGGCTCTGCAAGCCAGCGGCAAAGAGGAGCACTCTCAAAAGCCCCCCCTGGACCCTAGCCCTCAATGGGAGAGGAGATGCCTCCTGGCACTGCAGAACAGAGACCAGGTCTCAGCATCCCGAACTTTGACAGCTCCGGGGAGGAAAGCAGCAGGAAATACGGAGATGAAAGTACATTGCTCATCCCGAGTTCGTCCTTTCTGCCACTGGAGGCTCTTTCAACGGCAAAAATACATCCCCATCATGTGTTTTATGGAGACCAAGATAATCCATTACAAGGATAAGAATGACACATAACACAGTATAAGATGCTGGGCAAGGAAACTAGTAAATAATCTTTTAAATTATGTATTTAGCTCACTCTAGCGATGTCCCTTTCTGGGACTATTCTACTGAATAAGTTCACCGGTGAGAACACTTACAGAAACAGTCAATGTTAAGTGAGCAGCAGAGAGTATTTGCTGAAAGCACCTTCTAAACGTGGCAACTAGAATAGATGCCCTGGAAAACCAACTCTGAGTTTGTAAATGCACATTAAGACGTCCCTGTACTGCTCTGCTAATCTCCTAGATGAGAACTGCTCTGAAACAGGCAACGTACAGCCGGCTTCCCTCAAAGTGAATATGCCTTTACATGCCCAGAAATTTGCAGGCCTGCTCAGGAATAAAAACGAGAGATGTAGTCAGAGAGCCATTTAGCAGCAGTTTGCTTGGAAACAGCACAACCTATTGATCCTAGGTCACAAGAAAACACAAACAGCCCAGACATTACACGGGCTCCTGAGAACAGCTAAAGGACCTGGGAAGCATCTTCTCTGATATCCCAAAATGCTGCACGTGAGGCAAGAGCAGCCACCAAAAGAAGCCACCAAAACTCCAAGCCAAATTATGGTGGGGTAATTCCTGCCTACCCCTGTGTAGCTTGCTGTTAGAAACAACACTGAGTCCAAAGACCCCACGGGAGGAAAAATATACTTTAATACCAGAACAATTAACTCTAAGTAGTTGTTCAGGTGTCAGCCCTTAGAGCTTGAGATGGAAGGATACTGCCCTGAGGCAGGGCTCTCCAGCCTGCACCAGGAGATGCACAAGGTGGCTTTGCAGAGCCCACCTTGGCCAGAAGCGTGGAAGGCAAGTGGACCTTATTAGACTTAATAGGTGACACCCCTCCCTTCAGGATTTTTGAGACTAAGCAACACTCAGTCTCGTTAACACTACAAGGAGGGGTGGCCCAGAGCACCGACACACAAGCACATCTGTGGGGAGGCCATGCATGTTTGCAGGGCAGGCTGCAGAAGCTGTACTAATCCCCAATTCTTTTTGGAAAATGAAAGTCCTTGACTCAAGCATGAATGATACTGGCAAAGATCCCATTACTGTAAAGCTCTCTGCCAGCCAGCCACCTCTCCCCCTCCCCCTTTTCATATCTCTAAGGTCACTAAACTGCAATTTAGTCATCATTCTTTATAGAGCATGAGCAGATATGAAACATCTGGAAACTGTTGTAGTCACACTTTGAGATACACATCCCGAGGGAATTTAACGGCACAGGAATGGGATGCAGCACTTTTTTACCTCGAGCTCACTGCAGCTCGAATGCATCCTCGGTAGCTAGTTACTGGGTACTAACACCTATTAGATGACCAACTATGAAATGAGTTAGAAGGTCTCAGTACATCCTCCCAGGGAGATGAAAACCTCAACCCAAAGACCACCTCAAAAAGTCTATTACACATCCTTCTTTCTGGCAGTATCAGTGAGGAAAAGTGGGCCATAAAAATTTCACTCCTTGTTTAATTCCAAATGTGGTCCCTCTAGAGATGAACTATGGCCTGCTGGTAGGGAAGAAATTTGCCCTGCTGCTACCTGTGCTTTGTAAGTAGGTAATAGCAGTCCCCAAACACATAAAAAAAAAAATTCCCAACCTGATATAAAAATGTATTTATGTAAAAAACGGAGCAGAAGATCTTTTTTTTTTCTTTTTTCCAAACCCCTGCAGAAGTCTGCATCAGCGTCAGTCAATTACAGGAGACAGAATTGTCTTACCTGACCCACACTATAGCAAGTTAATTTAGACTTTATCTTTAATAATCTCACTTCTTTTTATTTACTTCATTCAGAGGGTAGAGGGTTAAACACAAGGTGTTTTTGAATAATTAAATGAAGGAGGAAGCACTATGTTACTGACAAAGCTCCTAATCTTCCTTATTTATTAATAGGAGCTGCGTTAAAGACCGCCTGTCCTTAATCCCGGCTCTCACCATGCAAATTCAGAGCATTAGAAATAGAAGAGGCTAACTGAGGCCCTAATGCCAGGAAGAGAGACCATGTCAGTGCCAAAAGTTAAAATGGGCCAGATCCCATCAGCACCTGGATGTGGAGCCTCCAAGGGAAGCCTCGCTGCCTTGGAAAGGGAGGCCACTGATTTGGCTCTTTGGGATTCCAGCCTTGCCCTGGGGGATTCGGACAAGCCCCGTTCAGTGGGTCTGGTCCCCGAGATGCTGCGTTTGGCACCACACTGCATCCAGGGGCAGGTGTTTGGTTTGGTTTGGAGGCTGCAGCCACGGTTTGGCACTGAGCGACTGCCCCTGCGTGGGGAGGGATGGACATCTCAGACACGCTGCTGTGCGGGGGCTGGAGCATCCTGCAGCTGCTCCCCTGCCACGTTCGTGCACAGGTCCCAACCGCCCCAGCGATCCAGCTGCAGGTATGGGTGAGCTGGAGACTTGGCTATTGAAGAGCCTAAGCTCTTCCTTCTTCCCTAACATCCTCCCCAAAGACCCAGCCGCCTAATCAAATTCTTTGGCTCAGCTTATGAGCTCTGACAAGATCGCAGCCCAAGGAGGCTTGACTACAGACTCAGCAATCCTTACTACATCCAACCCAATTTAGCCACGCTCTCCGTGCATCACCCACATGGTAAAGACCTAATCTAAAGGTAATCATTAATTCGTTACTGCTGCAAGGATATGGCAATCAGCAATAGGATGCTGATTGTTTGGGGGATCAAGTAATTGATCACTCATAATGGATTTCTTTGTTTTTTAAACAATAACCATCCTTCCCAGTTGTAACATCTTTATGAACACACTGTAGAGCTAATGACAAAAGTGTACACGAATTCTATTTGCCCAAAGACAATGCTTTTTTCGCATTATGTAAAAATTAACTTTGGGAACTTACTGTTGCATATAAAGGAAAAAAAAAAGATTTAAAAATAGGAAAAAAATTGAGCAAAGCCTTTATAGCAACAACAGGATTATCATCTATGTTTGATAAAGGACTATAAACCGTCACGCTGGCAGGCATAAGATGGTCATTAACCTCATTCAGTCAGAAAGAAAACATCTCCTGCAAACAGGTAATTCTGTCATGGTGTGGTACAGGCTTTCTTGCACCTTTCTGAATTATTTGGCAATTCCTGGAGACCAGATATCACATCTGTCTAACCCAGACTGGCAACTCCGATGTTCCTGTGTGCAGCTAAACACAGAGAAGCTGGACCAAGGACTGAGCAGTGCCAATGGCTCTGCCACTACCTCTGCTGAATTTCGGGTGCGTAGCCCTGCCCATACACTGCCCCAACGCCCCCCCCCCCCCCCCCAGCACAAACACAGAATCTGATATGCTTCCTGGGAGTACAAAAAGGGGATAGGATAAATAAATCTTTGCGGAACTGGCCTTCTGCATTCTCTCCTGATTCACAGGAACGTGAGTTTAGCTGCAGTTTACTCTGAGGATTAGCACAGTTTAGCCTGTGCAGGAGATGAACTCAAAAACAAAGCTACTGAAGCTGTAGAGCAGGGAAGGTCAGGCACTGATCCTCTCTCCTTGCCTCCACCATGCTAGAAAAGAAATACAAGCCCATGACTCCTCTGTTTGTAACAATTTTTCCTCCTTACTCCTACCCCTCAGGTTAGCATTTCACCTGGATCTGCATCTTCCCTCAAAAGTATCTCTTCACAGCCTTTCTCCAGTGTCCTGAGCCAGATGTACCCAAGAGAAATGACACTTCACAAGACAGAAACATTGTGTGTGAGAATTTTTACCCCAGCTGTAAAATCCTTTCCAGCTGCCTCTCGTGTAATGTCAGCTCATGTGGGAAGCCAGTGCAATGCAGCAGCAGGCCCTCTCTCACTGTGAACAAAAAAGCAGTTCCCAAACCATTCCCTCCACTTCTCAGCTCCTTTAGGACAGGACTGACATAGTACTTGCTCTGTTTTAACCAGCTCCTCCCCAGGGCTAACTGGTTAAACCAGTACTGCCCGCTGGCAGCTGATCTCTGTTCCTAGGACTGGTGAGCATCACAAGGACCACTGGCTGCATTAGGGAAAATGCTGGAAAAAAAATCTAAATCTCATTGTGGACTAGCTCAGACTTCAGCTCTGGTGATCTTGAGCTATAAATTCTTAGGAGATTTGGTTTCCTTCTGGGCTGGAAATACCCTCAGAGCAGTCCCTCGTGGCATATTCTGGTACATTTGCTTCTGATAATACTTCTTTTTTTTTTTGTTTGGGTTTTTTTTGTTTTTTTTATCAACTCATCAACACAGTTATGATGAGGAGGATGGGCAGGGGAGAATAAATACGTGATATTCCCTCGGTTAGGCCAATACAACAGAGACGTAGGCATCTGCAGGAGCAGCAACAGCTTAAAACAGCCAGCCAGGGCTCCCTGTGGAAGGCTGCAGCAGGCTTGGATCCCTGTGGATCAGGCACAACGCGGGACCAATGAGACCTAGTTGCCACTAGGCTCTCTAAAACTGCTGACAGATGAGATGGATAGCAGCTTGAGCTGGTGCCTCCTTAGGCGCTGCTGCCCCTCCAGAGATAAGCACAGTGCAGAGAGATGGCAATGGAAGTCAGGGGGAGGGGAGTGTCTTGGGGGGAGACTGGCTACGTTACCTCCTTACTGACCTCCCAGTTTTGCTCACTGACAGAGTAGGATAAGACAGCAATTGGGTTTTCTTTTTTGTCCAGGAAGGGATCCCTGAGGGCTGTTACTGATCCAGTCTCTCTCACTGCCCTCTCAGCCCCGCACCACCTCATCCCCCAGCCGCCTACAGCAGCGAGAAGCCAGCAGGCTGCTGCAGCCACAGCCGCCTCTGCAGCGGGAGCTGGGGCCTGACAGCCCAGCAAAATGACCCACTTCTTGCCGACTCAGACAAAAAAGCTCCACTTAGGCCCCAGGAAAGTGTCTCTAATAAGGCCATCCGTTAGCTGTGTCGCCCGGACCCCTCTCAGCTATCCTTCATCCCTGCCCTCCCTCCCTGCAGCCAGCCATTAATGCAGTCAGCACGGAGGAGAATGAAGCCGTCGGGCTCAGTAAATATTACCGAGCTCCACACGGGGAGTACAAGACCATTATTTAGACTCCCAGGTCCTGGGTATGTTTTGATCACACCAATTTAGCAAATAGAGGTAAAAGAAAACAACTGGCTAGTGGCTGGCTGCCACACCTATGTGTGTCCTGGTCTGGGAAATCCCAGATCCCTCTGGACCGGTCAAAGTGTTGCAGGCCTGAGAGACCGGGAGCGCTGCTGGCACGAGTGGTCCAGTGGGGGACAGCATTGGATCGGTTCCCACATTTGATGTATAGCAGGCCAAAACTCACCCCTGCTTGGCCACTGAAGTCAGTTGTTCCAAAGCTTTTGCATCTCATGGCTGTGGGGAGGAGAAGCCTTTTGTTCCCCCAAAACTGGGCTCTCCAGGTTCCTTCCCTGTCTGCACAGGTCTGCTTCTGTCTCTCCATATCAGAACTCACATGATGCTGCTCTGTAGCTTGAGCTGTTCCAGCTATCTCTGCGCCATACCACACGCACTTCTCAAAACCACCCACACCCCTGCTTTTAGATCTTTCTTGCATTTGTCCCGGATGACTTCCTTGCCATCTTTGCTTGCCCTTGCCCCATATGAAGCTCTTCTATCTCCCACCATGCAAAACATGTCTTGGCTCAGGAGTCGGCTCCTCCTCAGCTCCCGCTGTGTACGACAGCCCTGATGCTACTACAGCCATATCTGCTGCTTCCCATCCCAGCTCAGACCTCGTCCTCCTGGCTCTGGGCTGTTCGTGGTCCCCCCTCCCTATTGCTCTGCTCTTGGCTCTCTGACTGGAGGCTCTATTACACTCATTTACCCACTGTTGTGAATTCTTTTGCTCTGTAAGCACTTGAGGTACAATTTGTGGGAAAAAAACCCAACCAAAAAAAAAAAAAAAAAGCAACCAAGAAAATAAAAGTTGTGCTTCATGGTATTTTGAGAGAAAGAGGCGAGCATATTGCATGAGAACTGGGTATGAATTTACCTTGCACATCCCCACAGGGGCAGGCACAGGAAAGTGCAGGCTGATAAATCCCTTTTATTACTTGCACTGGTATCTGAAGGCAGGAGAGGATTTTTAAAGTCTGGCCAGTCCCCAAAGTGTCAAATCCAAGGGCAACATTTGAAATTCACTGGTGACAGAGTAAGACAGAGACAGAGAACAGTGACCATGTGTCATTAGCCTAGAGTATGTGCCAAAGCCAGAGAGACAACACATCAAAATAGCTCATGGAGCTCCCGATATAATTAAAGAATCACTAACATGGAGCACTTGGAGGGGGGGGGGGGGGAGGGGAAGAGGAAAAAAACCTGCTCTGCACAAACGGATGGCACGAATGCTGAGGCAGCAGCATGAAGCTTAGTTCCTCCCACGCCAAGCAAAGCTCTGTATCCTCAAAACGCAGCTCTGCTTGGTAAGGTGACTATGCAAGAATGCTGGGCTTTCTGCACACTCAATCTCTCCCCTGGGCTGCTCAAGGAGAGCACTATTCACTTGCCTGACTAAAATAAGCATTCGCTGCTTCTTTCTCCTGACACTCCTGAAGGAGCCAGCACAGCTTCAGAAGTGGGAGCTGTTTTGCCAGCTGTACCAGTGTTAGTAAAGCTCCACCTAACTACAGGTCAGGGAGGCTGCAGCACCATTGCAAAGAGCCCAGCCTGCCTCTCAGATTTAATTATTTCCCAGTCTGGCTTTGATTGGGAGAAAGAGCTGAGACAGGTTGAATGGATGCAGAACCCAAAACCAGCACTGCCCTGGGAGAGGACTCCCAGGGACGAGGTGAAACCATGCTAAGGTGCATTACTGTGAACACACCCCATCACCCAGGCTGCTGTCCCTGTCCCTTACACAGCCATCTTCCAAGCCGGCCTCAGCATCCTCCCCATTACTCCTTCTTTTCACTCACAGGGACCCTGTCACAAGGTGCTGAGAAGGACCTGCAGCCCCCACCAAGGGCCAGGGAAAGCGAGCGAGGCAGTGACTGAAGAGCAGACCTGAGACCGACTCCTGTGTTGTGCTAATGGTCTTGCACCACGGAGAAAGGGTTGGGACACAGCCCCTCTCCTCCTCACTAGGGCAAGCAGCACCTTCTTTTCTATCACCCTACCACCTAGCCTACTGTCTTCTCCTTGAGGATTATCCTGTCTTCTGGGCTGATAACACAGATTTTCCTTTCATCAGCCAGTGGACTGGTGGAAAAAGGGCAGCAGGGAAAGAGCATTTAATTTAACCCTCTGATAAGGAAAAAGAAAATCCTTGGTCCATCTAGAAGCACCTGCTCTTTCCTCAGAGGCACCAGTAACAACATCTTAAGGTCAAACTGTAAATCACATAAAACATCTTTATCTCCTCAGACTGGTCTTTCTCCCTTTTTCTTTTCTTCTTTCATTTTTAGAAGTCAGGATTTCTGAGGATACTGAACTCCAGCACTGGAAGTTTCCTACCATAGAGGGGAGATGCTTGTGACCTGCAGCAAGCGTGCGAGGGTACCAGCCCGGCTGAGACTCGTGGCCTGCAGGGCTCCTTTCCTGGGAAGGTGAATTTGATTGTTGTAGCAGCAATGGAGGACTTGGGTTAAACATGTACAGTGTGAGAATGAAAGACTAAGGGAATAGTTAATGCCAACATATCTCAACTTTGGTTTGTAAAACTGACACCCAATCTGACTCAGCTTAGCTACCCGTTACTACATCATCAGCTAGATGCTTTCCTCTGTTAACGTACTGGGCCCCGAATTCCTGCAGTGGGAAGTCTTTGCAATATCTCTGCAGTCTCACCCACTCTAGAAATGAGCATCTGCACCAAAACCAGTGCGGACCATGCAGCAAGCTGTCTTTGCAGTAAGTAGCTAGGGAGAGACATTAGACATCGCTTGCAATGAAGCAAAACCGAAGACTATTTCTCAGCTAATTTAAACTGCAATTGCCACAACATGTGAGATCGGAGCAATCCTGTGTTCAAAGAGGCTCATGAGTGTATACCCACATCACACTGGCATATTGATGCCTGCCTATGCCCTGCTATCCTTCTACACATAGTAAAAAGCCCAACCCACTCCTTATGTCACACCTGGACAAGACCTAGCAGGATTTTGGCTGAAGTGACCCAGTTTCTTTTGCTGTTGTTAGGACGCGAGGTAGCAGGATGGGAAACTGGCAACAGACTCCATTGATAACCTGTAGAAAGCCTCTCCGCCACTCTCATCCGACATGGTTTAATTTTTAATTCAGCAAAGCAGTGACAAGGACGTAGGCTGCCAAGGCCAGTCAGCAGTGCAAATTGGCCAGGACAGGCTGAATTGATCTACAAGGAGGAAATGAAGACACAGCAGAAACTTTGGGCTATAGGTAGCGATGGGGCAGGCTCTGAAGGGGGAGCAGAGGGGGAAGAGACAGAAGGATGATGAGGGAAACAGATAGAGAGAAACACAGCAAGGACAACACCACAGAATGGAAATTATCGGCATTTGGACAGTCACAAGAGCTTAGTGCCCAGTACCTACTACCCAAAGAAAACCAGCTGGCTCAGGCTGTATGGTACATGGACAGTATGGATTTCATTGCTGGCATCTGATGTCCACCATCACTGTGCCAGAAGCTGCAGCATGGTAACACAGGCAGCTGCCCAAAGATGCACTCACTGCACTTCGGTTGGTCCACACAGAGTAGCAGGGGATGCTCAGCTCCAAGCTTTGGCTTTTCTAGCCAGAGGCAGAAACGTCACCACCCCTCCAATTCCATGGGATGTTTCCATCCTTCCCAAGCCAAACCCGAGGAGTGAAAGCACAGCTGTGTCACTCACTTCCAACTATAAATAAAAGCATGACAGTCAACAAGATTAGTTGGAGAGTGTTTGCTATCACTACCAGTGTTAGCATTTATTATCTTATCACTAGGCTTAAGACTTAAACCGAGAGGGAAATGAGGAAAGTGGCCCCAGCCTAACTCCGTTACACACAAGCTGAGGGCCACACTGAGACCCTGTTGGCCTCAGTGACAAAAGCAGATTTTTCAGAATGACAGTACATATCCTGTAAAAAAACACTTGTGAACAAGCACAAAAAGTGCCCAAACACCTAACACAACTACCTGGACTAGTTGCCGAGAACACCGAGTACGCTGTCTGATACTTCAACTATTCAACAAGTAATACACCACTTAATTGGCATTTTTCAGTGGCAGCTGTAAATATAGCCCCTTCTGCCGGTTCATGTTAGACAGACAATAAACTTCAATGCTGTTGTATAAAGCGTAAAAAAAAGTCCAGAATCTGCTAAACCATTTCTAGCAAATCGCTCTGGAGAACACTGACATATTTCAAAACTGCAGGGGGGAGGAAATGGATCTTTTGCCAGGTTTGATCCTCATTTTGACCAGTTTTGTCTAGCATCAAGGATTAGCAGAACTTTGTTATAGCCCCGTTTAATGCTTGCAGCAAAAAAATGCAAAACCAAGCATAAGCTGACTGTATTCAGTCATCTGTCTGTCACTGGGCTGAAACTCTGCTCAGATTCATTAGGCGGCTTTCAACAATTTTGAATGAATCTGATCCCTAGTTTCAAGCAGAACGGTATCAATAATGCTTCTATGCTATGACTTGATGAAAATGTTTGTACAATCTCAGAATCAGAATATAATCATGTAATAAGCAGAATGCAATCCTTGAAAATAAATGCTGTCGTGCAAAGTGAAAGCCACACCATTTAGAAACAACAACAAAACTATTAGTAATACAGTGGTAAGACTGAAATCATTCAAAAATTGCTCTGGAAATGCCCTTTCCTCTGTACTTTGTGACAAGAAATAATAATACTCTGACGGCGAGGCAGCAGAATCCATGGTATTCTCCATGCCTAGTATTGAATGGAGGCAGCAGTTATTGTACTCTACACTATAAGAAATAATTTATTTTACCATGCATGCTGCTCTTAACAAAGAGGGGAAGCCTCTGTTTAGAAGGTGAAACATAAACTCTTATTGAGCGTTAGCAATATCAAAGCTTACAATCATTCACCGCGATAAATAAATAAACTCCCTCATCTGTACAAATATACCACAAGCCCATAATTATGAAGCACCTTGCTATGTTCGGTCTCTGCTGTTTCTTGCTTCCCTTGCAGAATTCAAGGATTCATATAAGCAGCGCGTACATGCTGCAACGGGAGACAAGACCACAATTCATCTGACATGGCTAAAAAGGTATCACAGTAGCTGGAATCATTGCCAACACCAGCACTAAAGGCACGATGGCACAGACTTCAATGCCAATCAGCCATTCTGGACACTTCAGAGTCTCATTCACAGCCCATGCCAACATCTTCTGTGCTGACGTCTCACTGCTATCAGTAGTTTTGAAGTTAAAATTAGGTCAGTCAGGCCTGCCCAGGCTTCAGTCACACATGTGATTCCTCTATACACAAAGCCTCCTCAGCCACTTGGATGCTTTTGACAATTCCATTCCACCCACCATATATAATAGGCCCGATGTAGTCTGCTTTTGATATGCAAAACTGGTATGGCTGAAAACTTTGCATGGGTGGAAACAAATGGGTAGAAACATCAGCAAAACATGAGCAACATCAGCAGAATTTTCCCTCTCTATAATGGAAGCAAGAACATAGTTTAGTCACAAGATAACACAAACTTCACTTGTAGTCTAGAAAAAACTGCAAGCCTTAGATGAGTCAGAGGAGGCCTTCCTTACTGCTCCCTTGTAGCGGGAAATACATGGAACATCATAAATACACCTAAGGTAACAAACCAGAGCATAACGGCTCTACCTCCACGTTCAGCCACCCCAGCTGAAAGCTGCTGTTACATCACTAACTCTGGGGAAGTTCCATCAGACTAAAACAGGCTGAGTGGCTGCTGAGCCCCATGGAAAGGGAGCCCATCCTCCAGGTCATGCCCAGGTCTCCTGGCCTTCCCAACCCCCAGCACCGTGCCGCATGGGGCTGCAGGCTGGAAGGCAACCGCCCACCCTGCACCCGCTCTGACATCCATAGGAACGGCGGCTGTTCTGAGCAACAGGGCCCTGCGTTATGTTTCTGCTCCTGGAAGAGCTGTTTAAATATTTTCATTAGAGGCAGAGTATTTTTGGATGATAAAGATAATGAAGTGCTGAAAGTGTAGTGATCCATTTGACACCAAGAATAAGAGATATGAAGTATTTCTAATAAAAACAGAACCCCCGGTGGGATTTGAACTCGCTGTGTGTCGTTACAATTTGAGGCAAGTGCTGCATCCATGACAAGGCTCACAGTCTCTTTGCTGGCTCTGCAATTTACCAACCCTATATTGCTTACATTGGGCCTCCCCTGTTGTTCCTCAAATGCAAAAATTACATACTACTGAATGCTGCATGCAAACAAAAATTAATTCATTTAAATGAACACAAGAGTTATAAAGTTCAGGAAAACCTGTTTCCTAGGTGGTGCCAACATCTATCACCTGTTCCTGAATTCATTATCCCTGCTCTCAATTTCTTGTGTTTTGCTTCATCGGTGGGTTAAAAAAAAAACGCAACTAGACAATCATGATGATGATGGTGGTGAAGAAAGCGGTTCCTGCTCTTCAGATGTCTGCTCCCCCATACATAATGTCAGAATGATTAGAGCATCTGATGTGATGAGAGTGATTAGATCTGTGCAAACACACACAGAGGAGGAAAGAGGTTGGCTTTGACAAAGCACTCAATTACCCAGGTTCTCCCACCACGTCTGGTCCTATCACAACAGGAACAAAGCTCCCTCTGTTCTCCTGGGAGGGAATCACTGCCGTGCCTTTCCGCACCACCACTGTAAATCATGCCATAAAGTTCTGTGCCACACAGCTATAATTTGATAAATACCAGAATGAGTCAAGGCAATAAATCTGTTGGGTTTTAATTATAAGCATGCTTTTTCACGGGGAGGGGGCTGGGTTGTTTTTCAGCTTCTGCCAATACGAATAACGTACATCTGCTCCTTCAGCCCCGCCTGTATTATTCTTTCTTGGGAAATCCTCCACTACTGCCTTACTACCAGGACTGTCCTGGCACAGTGGTAGCTGTCTCAGAAGCATAAATTTTCAATGAAAAGGGAGAGGGTTTTTCGCCCCATCCTACTGCTGGGTCAGGAAGCCCTACCCTGAGCAGGGTTAGAAAACACAATGGGAGGAACATCAGTATGGCGAGTCCCTGGCCACCCCCCTGTAATCTCTGTTTCCATTGATAATGGCTATGTTTGTCATTTTATCAGTCATCTATGACTACACGGGTAGGGTTTTTCCAAAAAGTCACAGCTTCTGAAGCTGGGTGATCAACCAGAGGCCTTTCAAGCTTTCCTTTCCAATACAAACATCAAGTTACTAGCTGTTGTGGTTTCAAATGAAAGCTTGTAAATGCACAATAACAAAGGAGGAAGCAAAAAGATGGACCTCAAATATATTCTGCCTTTCGATATTTTAAAAACTATTTTTCCAGATCCTGTCCCTGCTTCTGAATAGCAGACTACAACTCCACAGGTTGTATTAAGAGAGCATTTGCTATAAGAAAAGGGGATGGAGGCATGTGCATGTAACACGGTGGGAAGGAAAAAGAATGCAACGGCCACACGCACAGCCTCATATGGGGTCATCTGGGAGAAACCAGGTGTGTGAGAGCATACAGCAATACAGGTGTGTATATGCACCCTTGCACGCACAGGGAGCAGTGTGTGTCAGCAAAGGGAGCAGGCAACAGAGAGAGACCAAGGGAATCTCTGCGTGTGAACATGCCGGAGCTCCCAAAGGTCAGCCTGCTCTCCTCAGATTTAATTCCCTTTCTCACGGCTACTGTTCAGAAGTAAATATTCTCTTTTTATTAAAAATCAAAAGCAGAGGGGCTCGTAATCCTCCTGACCCCAGTTTTTCTCATATAAATGGAAAGTTTAGCTTAGAGCAATAGCAGGTAAAATCAGACTGAAAGCAGCAGCTAAGTCTCAGGAGATATGGGAAAACTAAACAGCATTTGAGGATTGTCTTGTTGGTATTTCTACATTTCTCATTAGCTAAATACATCATTCTTCTTACTATTCTTTTTTAAATGGAGAATTTGGTAAATCCTCGCATACTGCAGCACCTTTTTGGAAATAATTTTTCAGTGATACCGCAAACCAACTACAATTCTGCCCTTGCAAAACTGATTCTGATCTAATCACTGCACAGAGATGGCACTGCACTAATTTCAGAGATCTCACTTATTAAATACATTCCCTCCTTACTCAGACTCCCCATATAGTCATCTCCCTTCCTCATTCTCACTGCTAATACTGAAAATCCTCCCTTTGAAGCACTATCCTGGTTTTAATGACATTGCCTTTATTTAGTATAACCGTCAGAGCACAGAGCATGTTGAAAAATGTTAGTGATACTGCCAGCTTGAACTACTAAAAAATTTAAGTGGAGAAGGCGGGAAGAAGGAGAAAGAAACAAAGGGGAAGGGGTTTCTAAGATTTTGGGTTATTTTTTGTAATAATTCCAAGTTTTCTTCTGCAATCATCGACAAAAAAAGGTTAAAGAAGAAGATGGAGATTCCTTCCTAAAAACATTTTCCTTGTGCTTATGCTTCAATTAAAGCATCAAATAGGATCCAGTATAATAATGGGCAGCACTGCACAACTCTCTTCATTTCTCCCTTTTCCTTCCCTGCCCGCATCAGCTACAGCGGACTGTGACCTTGCCCAAAATTTCCATGTGCCAGCCAAACCATGAATGCAGGCTGGATGGCACCAAGGACCAAAGCTCTACCTGTCCTGAAGTTTCAGTTTTTCTAACCCCATGGTTTGGAATGTTCCTACTTTGGGGTCAAAATACTGAGGAAGAAGCGTGCAGAGAAGAGAGTACTTTCAGAGTCAGAGAAGTCCGGGTGTAAGCATGAGTTTGGAGTGATAGGTGGCTGCCTCATCCCTTTATCACACATTTATTGCTCCTGGTAGCCACTGCATTGAGGTTAGTAGGGCAGAGCTGGGATCATACTGGGGGCCTTCTGTCACAGGCTCCCGCGCATGGAGGGTTATTGTACTTGTTTCTTTCCACCCTACCTCTGGACAGCTGTCAGAGCTATAATAAACACAGCATCAGGAAGAGGAATAAATAAGCACCTTGCATACAACTAGCATCCTCTGTTTTTCAAACAATTTTGCAGCCATTCATGCTTGGTCCCAGCTTGGTCCCAGGGTATAAGCAGGTAAAGGGCAGCTCCCCCTGGGGTTTTGCCCTCTGTGCTTTGGGCCAGCAAAGGGCTTGGGAGCTTCCAGGTGCTACGTGAGCATCATGCATTTCCCTCACAGGGCAACTCCACGGTGGTGGGTGTCTGCACAGGCTCTCTGGCTCCCTTGCCCTGCACAGAGGGCACAAGTCTGCACTGACAATGTCACCGTCCCTTTATCAGCTGCATCTATCTAGAGCCCAAGGATGCAGAATTGCAAAGGTCTTTGCTCGCTAAGGGAAGCAGTGAGCGGCAAACTGGGAGCAGACCTGGGATTTTAAAGGCTGGTTAGTGACCACAGAGACCTCAAATTTCTTAGCTGCTTCTTTTGCTGTTCCTGGCAAAGCATTCGGAAAGACAGGCAGAGGCAATCCCTGGGCTGGTTTCTGGTTGAGATGTGGCACACATCTGTAAGACGTAAGAAGGAATCATTTGTTCTATTTCAGACAGCAAACGTGATTCGCCTGCAAATTCATTACAGAGCAACGGACGGGTCAAGCCCTTTCTCTGTGCCTGTTTCTCTATGACTTCCACTGGATTTGCCACTGTACTGGGGGGCACTGGGTAGATCAGGTTTTCTACTCTGAAAATACCACTTAATGGATCATGCAGCACTTCAACTGGAGTCATGGCAAGGACTTAACATTACCTCTCCCTCTTCACCCAGCTTGAAACAACATAGATAATCCTACCTGTGCTATACCTTTACCGCCGTAGGTATAGGCCAGAAAGCTCTTAGTAACCAATTTGCTTGATGCTAAACCATCCGTTTCCTCAGCTATCTACTCCAGCCAAGCAGGACTCCCTGCTCCCCTTGGGATGTCCTTTGACCCATGCTGTACTGAAGCTCTTCCCCTTGCTTCTCTCTGTCCCAGGCACCTGTAGGTTTTGTGGGAATCAGCCCTGTCAGACAAGCTGAGCTGAGCTCATTTCCTTTGCAGCTGCCTGTCCCCTCCCTGAGCCAGTCTGTGAACAGTAACATGCCTTGGCATTATCTATACCATTTAGGATTTTACACTCAATTAAATCCCCCCTTAACAGCTTCTCCTTCTTCTTCTTCATCTTCTTCATAGGCTATAAAGACCTTGCTTTTATTTTTAGCCAGTCCCGTTAGCTCAGGACTCGCAGCCTCTCACATCATATTTTCTGCCCTTCTTCTCTACACCTTTTTGAGTTCTCTGATGTTGAAGGAGCCAAAGAGACAGAGTGGAGAGAATGATAATCAGCTGGTGTAGGAGCTGTCCTATGGTGTCCCTGTCATACTACACCTATCTGCCTCAAATATCAACCGTTAAAATTACAAATTGCTTCATTCCCATAGCCTCCTACCCAAACCATGAACCTGCTCTTGCTGCCTGCTGATTTACCTGCCTGAGCAGAGTCTCTTCTGGACATCACCTCTTCTGAAGGAGCTCTGCAGCATCTACTGTACTGCGTGACTAGGAAAGGATCCTGCAGGTGTCAATGAAGGAAATGGAGTGGGGTACATAAAGAGGAATACTGCCCGTATCAGCCCGGTAAATCCTGCCTGTCTCTGGCCAAAACACTTAGAAAAATAGATCTGCCCTCTTCTGGAACAACCATAGTTTCCAAAAAAGAAGATGAATTAAGAAGTCGTTGCTACCAGCCCCCTTTTCATATTACAGCTCATCAGGGAGGTAGGTTTGATTCTGTATTCTGCCTGAGAAGGTTCAGTTGTCCTCTTCCAGTTCCCAGAGGAATGTCTGTAATCTCCACTGATGTTCTGAAGATACTAGGCTTTTAGTGTTGAAGTTGCCATGTACTAACAAAAATTAACTGGGCCAGAGAAAGGAAGGACCATGCCTTCTGATCAAAGCACTCCCACCACTGCCCCACAGCCTCTGGTTCTGATGTTGCGTGCTAAGCTGCTCAGTCTCAGTAGGAGCAGGGCTCTTCTGTGCTTGGACAGAGATGCAACTGCAACTAACCACTTCTAGCGTGGTTAGAAATGCTGGTACACAATAGAAATGTACATTTATTTCTCTGTATACAAATGGGCATCAATGAAGAAGTGGACTTGGATTTAAGAGCCAAGAGTAGCAGTTGGGCAGGACTTTGGCACCTGTATCCTTCTGAGGGTTTAACCATCAATTTCCCTGTTCCCCATCTGTGAAATAGAGTAATTTTACTTCCTTGCACGCCTGAGGTGCTCTGACAACGCATTAAAAAGATTGAGAGGTACTCATATACTAGGGCAATGAAGGCCACACATCTCCTTAAGATAGCTCACTGACTAACAACTGTCAGAAAAGAGATCCCTGCAACTAGTGCATGAGACCACCAGCCCCACATCCACTTCCTTGGGAAGTACAGATCAGGCAAGGGACCTTTGGAGCTTCCTCACCACATGACATGTCTTCCTCCTCTCATCGTAGGCTCATCTGACCCAAGTTTAATTGAAGATGAGAACTGCCCTGCCCAAGAGCAGATTTTAACAAGCTAATGTGCTGGTTCCTCTACTGAACACAGTACAGTCGTTGGCAGGGAGGTGGGTAATCCCATCCCAAGTTTCTTGCCTTGGGGAAGCAAATCAAGAGGTCTTCATGGCCTCAGTCTAGAAATCCTAGCTTCACTGATGCATGGCTACATTCACCAGTAAGACACCCAGCATCCACAGTCAGAGTAACTGAGGACTAATTGGCATCACAACAGGTCACTCTCTATTGACAAACGTGCTAATTGCCCATAAGTAATTGAGGTTAAGATCTTAGAAGCTTCCAAAAGAATTAAATAATGTCATAATGATTAATACTAACAGAGAGAGGCATCACCTCACTTCCAGCTCCCAACACCAGGACCATTTCCCCATCAACTCTTTTAAGAGCTGGGCCCCTAGGGCAGGGTACCACAAAGTACAGGGATATCACTAATTTTCTACACGCGAATGAGCGGTGCTCGGCTGCCTGCTAGCCAGAGACATGGCGAGAATTGAGTTTTATTCACCTGCTCTTCATGAGATGCTACAACAGGATTCAGTCACTGGCCCTTGTGGCAACAGCCCATTAACTCATTCTTACAACTCTCGGCAGCCATAACGGCACTGCTCACCAGCCCCTAACCATCTGCCTGCCTTTCCTAGCATTTATGACAAATTTCAGGTTTTGCCTGTCTGCCAGTGCATATGAAAACCTGATGGATTTAAGCAGGGACTAGATCTAACGAGATCAATGTGCTGTTCGGCAGGTGCAGAAACACAGCAATCATTTTTATGGATGAAAGCTAAGCACGAGGGCCTGACCACTTCTTGTCACTAAAGGTCCTGCAAGAATTTCACGAGAGCCGATGTCTCAGAGCTGCTGGTACCTGGCAGCTCCCAGCAGGATGACGGCGCTCTGCTGCCAGGAGCTCGCCCCTTCGTCGTTACAGGGAAGGAGTTGTGTGTATCCTTCTCCAGGGTAAAGTAATTGTCTGTTGTGAAACAGCTGTCCCTTTCTACTCCAGCTGTAACCTTGGACATTTTGTCAATCCTCACATTCTCTTAAGAAGCGGAGTATTAGCACACATTTATCAGGCAATCAGTGATACACAATTTCGTAAAGGAAGAAGGATTCTGTCCACCCACTCCAACAGCTAAATTAGTTTAGCTTCAGCTTAATAGCACTTGTGCAGTATATTTCCTGTATGTGTAAGCAAGAAAGGTGTCACTTAAGGGTGCTGAGGGATTCAATTATATGTAACAAGACAGCTTTCTCTCAGTTTCACTCACTCTGTTACTCAGAGGCTTGTCTTTGTGTGTGGCTTTTTTCATGAGGTATCCTTGCAGATAGAATCTGTGTTCCTCTGTTGTGCCAAGAGCTGTCCACACAGAGATCAATGCTTGATTTGAAGGGACAACTACTGAAAGGAATGCGTGCCTGCACGCGTGCCTGTGTGCACACATGCGTTTGAGCGTGTGTTTGAGGAAGGCAAGGCAGAGGAGGAGGAACGTGAAGCTGGGGAAAGTGAAAAGGGAGATGGTTTTTCATCTCCTTCTGGAATTTTCTTCTCCGCAAGATATATCTCCAGTTTTTTACCAATGCTGCAGTGCATGACCTGCACAAAGATGATGGGGTGGAACAGGGCCCAAGAGAAATGCAAGCCAGAAGGCCACCTCATTCCATGTCCTTAGGATGTGCTCTTGCCTCCATCTGTCTTAAGTGATGTACAGTATCTGGCTACGTCCTTCTAAGAGCTGCTACTCAGACTCATGCATGACTTTGGGAAGTACATTTTGTTCTTCTGAAGCCCTCAAGGGCAATAATAAAGAGAATGAAAAAAGCCCCACCCCAACAGCTCTTTAGCGGGTGTCCTTCACAGGTGTACCAGTGTCAGCTGCCCTGGGATTTCACCTTCACCTGAAGGGAGGCCTGTTTAATCATGCACCACCAAAGTAGAAGAAAAAAACGTTTCTTGAAGGAACAGAGGAAGGCCAACTTGCCCCTATCCTCACAGTTTTGTTAAGCATGACCGCATTATAACGTGCTGCTTGAAATCTGCCATGTGCTAGAACATCACTGTGGCAAGAAGCCTTGAGGCCCCGCACTGCTGTAAAACCATAACTGATAATATTTCTCTTTGCCCTTTACTGCTGCAGAAATGTACAGAATGCTCATTACTATGGTCCTCTTTTGGGAAGAGGAAAAGTCAGTGGGTCAGCTGGACTGCCGGAGTATGTGAGGATCGGCTAAGGTCACTGCAGAAGAGCTGCCCACGTTGCTTCTGTTTTGGTTTTGCAGTTTTTTTGCCACAGGGATTGTTTGAGGTATTTACACTCTGACTGAACCCCGTCTTTAACAGTTCTGTATACAACTGGTTTCTTTTCATTCCTTTCTTTGTGTTTTTCATTTCTGAGGTATATCCCCAAGCAAAAGATGGGCACACATGGATATTGTTATAAATTGCCTTTCAAGAAGTCTTTGACTGAGTATTTAATAAAAAAACTGTTACAAAATCAAAGAACTCCTGGGCTGGAGATGGAAAGTTCTTTCATGGAGAACATGCCTCTACAAGACAAAAAGCAGAAAAGAAAGAATAATGGATCTTCTCTTCACATGGTGAAAACTTAACAGCAGGGGTGCCGCTGAGAATTTTGTGATGACCTGCATATGCAATATATCAGTTAATGCACTGAGAAGGAGAATGAAATTGTGAGAGACCAACATCTACTGATAATGCAGAATGATCAAATCTGGACTAGCAGAGAGGATCCTCAGAGAGCTGAGCTGATACACAGCAGCCCAACAGACCAAAGAAAGAGTTCAACCTTGACACAGGTAATATGTATTGGGAAAAATAAACTACACTCCTCAGATATCTTACTGGGTTGTAAAATTAAGTATAGCCAGACAAGAACAACCCTATAGTTACCATAGGCAAATCAATGAAGACTTTTCTCCGAGGTAACTCAATAGTAGGCCAAAGAGTAAATGGAACGTTAAAATGTAAAAATAATACTTGGTGAAAAATCACTCCTGTGCAGAGGCTCAGTACGAGGCAAAAACTCCCAACAAAATCTCATCTAAGGCAACGAAATACAGCTTGCATTGGATTTAAGTGGTGCCTAGACCTTGTGTGAGTCATTTCTGTCAGGGGTGGGTGAATCTCGCCCACTGAGCAAAGTATTAATGCCACTGCATATGCCAAGGCATACCTTCAGCTGGAATCCTGTGGCTGGTCAGCTCTGGAGCTTTTCTTATAAAAATAAGCAAGAGAGAAGCACACACAGACAATGCAAATTATTAGAGCCCTTTGAGATTGGAAAGATCTTAGAAGACGAAACTCTTTAAGGAAGGAACAAGTGAGAGAGCATTTGAAAAACACTAAGCAGCAGAAACAATGAAACTTGGCTTTCTATGTATGTGCATGTTGAGGAGGGGTCCCTGTGTATGTCCTCTGATGGCTAATAAGGGATGACATTGCATTGTGTACAGGGCATTGATCAGCTGTGTCATTTGTAGAAGAATTTGAGATATTAATTGTACCATAATTCTCATTTTACAGGCTGGAAACTAACTTGTAAACAAGCCAGTGAATTGGACAAGGCTAAGCAGCGTCCTAGTACTGAGCCTTAACCCCAGCACCATGCCTTCCTCACAAAACACATCCATCTGACCATCCTGGGGAAAATCAGGTGTGGTAACAGCAGAGAGGATGAAACCTGCTCTCTCAAACCTGACCCTGCCAGCAGCTGGCCTAACGCTCACCTCTAAGGGGCACCAGCAGCAAACATGCTACGAAGAGTGGCAATTCATGATCCTGCCCTCCAGCAACTTTAAAAGACCTTTTGAAGTTCTACACTGTAACTAACCCATGGTTGAAAAGATCACTGCTCTTCAGTTCATTCTGAACCCGCTACTAGTTCTTGCACTATGGGTACTCAGTGATACCTTCTCCATAACATTCACAATTTCGTATCCCTCCTCTTACCGTCTCTTTTCAAAGCCACAGGGTTTAGCCTACTCCATCTCTCCCTGCTGGAAGATTCAGAAGTAAGAGAAGCAGCACATCAAACCTCTGCACACATAGATAGGAGCATGTAAACTACGGGAGGGGATGAGTAGCAGAGACAAGGCACTTTCTAATATCTCCTCTGAATAAGCACCTGCAAGGCCTGTGTCGTGGTTTAACCTCAGCCAGCAACCAAGTCCCGTGCAGCCGCTTGCTCACTGCCCTTGCAGTGGGATGGGGAGGAAAATCACGTAAAAAGGTAAAACTTACGGGTTGAGACAAGAACAATTCAATAACTGAAATAAAGTTAAATATAGTAACAATCGTAGAGAGTAGCAAAAAGGAATAAAAGCCAAAGAGAAAAAAACCAAGCGATGCACAATACAACTGCTCACCGCCTGCTGGCTGATGCCCGGGCAGTCCCTGACCGGCTGCCCCCTGTTTATATCCTGAGCATGATGCCCCGTGGTATGGAATATCCCTCTGGCTAGTTTGGGTCAGCTGTCCTGGCTCTGCTCCCTCCCGGCTTCTTGTGCATCTCCCCACTGGCAGAGCAGGGAACCTGAGAGTCCTTGACTTAGGTACGTGCTACTTGGCAACTGATAAAGCATCAGTGTGTTATCAACATTATTCTTCTACTAAATCCAAACTACAGTGCTGTACCAGCTACTAAGAACAAAATTAACTATCCCAGTCGAAACCAGGACAGCCTGTAATTGGAAACACGTTTTTGAGGGAAAGCTATGCTGATCCCCATGCTGGCCAGTATGTCTAAAAAAGGTATGGGAGGGAGCAGAAGAGGGGAAATAGGCAGGCAGACTGATCAGTAAACAGATAAGACGCATAGCTATGCCCTCTAGTTTACACATTTCAGTACTAAATCCAAGCTACCTAATCTTGTACCAGAGTATTTTTCTGTTTGCTGTGCTTCCTTTTCTTATATTGTTATTCGAGCCACTCACACAGTAGGAACACGAGTACTTGTTTTCCTTCACTCTGGAAACACGGAGGGAACACAGCTCAGTAAGCTAACAACATCTAAAAGGGTTAGAACAAAACACAGAGGGCTTCAGAGTGGTGAAACAGAAGCAATATCCCCATCTTTACTGATGACTCTTTCCTGGAAAAAAAACAGACAAAATGTGTCCCTGGGCCAGATTCACAGACTTGAGCTGAGTGCTACCAAAAGAAATGTGAGCCAGCTCCGGGTCACTTACAGGAGGAATGCCTTTTAGAAGCAGACATGCCGCAGTACATTTGGGCAGGATTTAACAAAATCTCAGTAGATTTACATTCTGCATTTGCTTCCAAAGTACAAAAGCATTCACACTATACAAAAGTGATATAGCAAGTAAACATGCAGAAGGCTGAAGAACAGAGCAAATCATTCTCAAGAGCCAGGCTGGGTCAGAGAAGGGGGAAAAAAATCATGGCTGTTAATGTTAAGCAGTAGCGACACCTTCTCCAAGTCTTCAGGGGATGGCAAAGTTGTTGTTGTGGAAGCAAATAGAGATAACCAAGGATGCCATCACTCAGAAGGGGAGAGGCACTGCTAGGACAGAGACTGAACCTGACGCAGAGCCTCGTTCCACTTCCTCATTAGAAGCAGGCAATACCTTTTGGGTTTCCTGATGGGGAAGGTGCTGAGAACTGATTTTGTGTAAGCCTTTTAGAGAGCACGTGGCTGTGGGAGGTCGTGTTTTTCAGACTGGACATAGACAAGGGCCCTGGAGTACCATTAAGAGATCCCACAGAAGTCACCAAGCATAGGGGATGCTCCCCTTCAGCTCAGTACTGGCTGAGCTGAGGTCCGACGTATCCTGTCCTACGGAAAGGATCTTCAAACTCTGTCCTAAACTTTCACTGTACTGGAATGCCACTGCAAGAATGGTGCTTTGTTCCACCTCAGAGTTGGCCGTGCTTCAGCAGTGAGCTAAGTGGTTTGGGTTCCTCCTGGATGACACTGAAAAGTGCTATGTAAGTGTCAGCTCCGAGAAAACCTTCTCTGTAACTGCACAGCCATTCTACAGCCATATGCTCCTCTTGAGGGTTCCCAGTGATGGGTTTCCCCTTTTGAAAAGCTATATAAACACATGCTAAACCAGGCCTTTACATAATACAATGGGGTATATCGTTCATTAACGTGCAAATAGGTCGCTCTCCACTTGCCCTCCCACTCACTTCCTTCCCAGCTAGCTGCCAAGCTTATGTAGCAAGAGCTTAAATGTAAGTTGCCAATATTCCCGATTTAGCACAGCAGGGAAAAGACATGACTTTCAAAGGCAAGAGGGATGAGCAGAGCACAACATATTCTTTCCTCTCTCTAACCTCCCCCCAAGTTACATTAAGGAAAAACCCAACCTGAAGTCAACAACCCACAGGCAAGTAAAAAAGGATCAACCGTCCAACATCACCCACTAACCACAGAGAATTTCGAGAGCAAAAGCACATCCACATGATTTACAGGAACCCCAGCAAGGTCTCATGCTGTCTGCAGCATATTAGGCCTCAATTACACACCAAGATTTTCATATTAATGCAACATGGATTTCAGATTTATGTGCACCGAGCAGTGGTGGAGCGCAGTGGGACAGCGGACCGAAGTCAGGGATAGGGGAAAGCAGGTGTGCTGGGGCAGTGTTAAGGATAAAGAAAATGAGGGGGTTGCATTGGGGATTCTGAACTCTCAACCATGACATCACCAGTGTTCTATGTCATCACAGAAGTGGTCCTCAGCCACATCAGAAAAGCAAGAAAAAACTCACAGAAGCGAAGGAGGAATAACAAAGAGCACTGAATTAGCACTTTACATGTTCAAAGTGTTGTACAAACATTAACTAATCAATCAACTAATTGCCTAATTAAAAGAGCGACCAGAAAAGGGAGATAGCAGAAGAGGAGCAGGAAGAAGTGCAAAGAGCAGCTGGGTGCTGGGACATGGGGTAGCAATGTGTGCTCCTGTTCACCCAGGCCACATTTTCCCAGGCAAACCTGTGCCAAATTGCCATGACAATAATTAGCCAGAGTTCCCTGACAGATCATTATGAGAACATTAACAGGGCATTAGCAAGAATTACCCATTTTTCACACATTGATTAGGTGCCATTGCTGGTTCATTGGAGTATTGGCTTTTAATAGCCCCACTCCAACCAGCCGCAGCCCTTCCTTCAACCCCTGGTCCCTCAGCAGAGATCCAAACCTCCTCACCCCGAGAGGCAGCGACCTGGCCTGCGCTGAATCGCACCAGCACATGGCCGTGTGCCGTGTGGAGGAGGCACCTCATTAATCTGACCGGGTAAGGCAGAGCAAAGCAGCGGCTGTGCACCATAGGCAGCCTTTAATCTTCCTCCTGAATCTATACTGCTAACGAAGGGTGGCACAGGGAATAACCCGCTCCCTGCCCAGGGCGTCAGTCCCCTGTGCCAAGAGGGGCCAGCTCTGGGTCTCTTCCTCCCCTCTAGGTCCTCCTCAAGCCCCACACCAGGATGGATGTTTCCCTCCGTCATTCCCAAGACCTTTCCGTCCTACCCACTGACAACTCTCTTCATTATTAGAAAGGCCAGGGTCCCTGCTTCCCCAGCAGCTGCCTGGCACTCCACACCTGGATTGTTTCTCCTGATAAGCAAGGATACACAACAGGGAAAGTGGTCCAAAAAATGTTTCAGGGGAGCCACAGGGGAAGGCCAGGCCAAGAAGATAATTTCTGCTGCAGAAGTCAGGTGCTGTAGTGTGGTTCTGGCAACAAGAACAAGACTAAACCAAAAAAAAAAAAAAAAAGCAGCTTACGACTAAGAATCTGTCCCTTCCCTTTCCCCTTGGGACACATCACCTGTCCACCTACATCCAAAATACATTTCAGATGAGTCATGCTTCAGAGGATACAGCAATCCTCTTAGTGCTATTATACAACTGATTAGGTCTCCCTAATCCAGCCACATCCAGCACAGATACGCCCCCAGACGAGGGGCACCCCCACCCCAGCTCCCCCACCTTCTTTCTGAGGCTACGCATCAAAACAAGGCAGGCTGCAGTGTGCAAAATGGGTTAGGGCTACTGAGGTGGCGGGAGCTAAACCTTTTGCAGGGATGGCTGGATTATTGGGACAGCTGAGTGGGCGTACAAGTCACCGAGTGAGCCCAGCAAAGCTGAGGGCAGAGCGAGCACCCTTCACTGCCAAAAGGAACGGAGGAGATAAGGCGCAGAGCACAGGCAGCAGGAAGGTTCACTCATTTAACACTGAGAAAGCAAAGGAGAAAGTAAACACTTTAGAGGGTTAGAGAGGCAGGAGAAAATAAAAAAGACCAGCCTCAGAAGGGGGTTGTGTTGCTGGGAGTTTCCAAGATATACTGCTGGGAGATCAATGGGACAATGCAGTTTAAAGAAACGTAGGGAATTGGAGGGAATGTGAAAGCTAGATTAGAACACCAGCAGGACTGTATGAGGAGGGCTCTGTAAGGTCATGAAAGCAAGGACAAGGAACTTCAAGTCCAAAGGGGATCAGGCAGAGCAATGCAAACAGAAAGGCAATGTGTTCTGCATGGCAGAGGTAAAGGGGCGTTTTTAGCATGCCCGTTTCTCTGGCCAGAGAAAGGCAGCTGGCTTTCAAGCAAGTTAGGCAGGCAGAAGATGTTACAATAATCAAGACTAAGGAGGGCTAAGACATGAACAAGGGGTCTAGCTGTTGAGAAGGAGAAGAAGAGATGGATTTTCTATATCTGGTAAAGGAAGAAACAGGTTGGGGAGAACACAAGGGAGAAAATAACTAGCCTCCATATTGCATGAGTATGTGACTGGGAGGATTTTTTCATCATTAGGAGTGATAGAAAGACCAAAGCAGAGAGAATTCAAAGGAAAAGACAAGCAGCTTTTTAACACTGCTCAGCCTGAGCCGTGAGCATTTGTTGACTCAGAGTTGCGGAGACAGCGTGTGACAGGTCAGGGTGCAGTACATCTAGAAGTTGCTTTAGGTAATTGAACCTGGTTATGGCAACGTGATCATCTAGAAAGCCAACATCAAGGACAAAATCCTTTGAGATCCACAGTACTCATGAAGACGGGGCACTGACAGACGGAACACTCAAAGTTGGAAGAAGAAAGCAGAATAAGGGAACGCACTATGTAAAAAAGCGAGCAGCAGGAGAGCCCTGCCATTTGCCACAAAGAAGATGATTGAGGCACAGAACTGCCCATAGGACACAGAGGGTAAATTAAAGGAGGTCTGAAGTGGAACAAGAGAAGAATCAAGCAGCGACTGACTACACAACCAGTTCAGAAGTAAAGGCAAGGTGGAGGTCGATGGTTCCTATTTAGTCTCAAGCACGGCCCCATGGTCCATGGGAATCTATGCTGCCAAACTTGGGGAGTCAGGACAAGATGACTTTGAGCTCAGGGGAAGGAAGCAGCGCGCAGAACACGAGCAGCCCATTACCGGGGAGCCAAGCCAGCTATATGGCCCCAGTTAGCCACCAAGCCACTGAACAAGTGGCGGCAGGCTGTCCTGAGGCCAAGGGTAGGCCTGCCAGCTGCTCTGTTTCTCTCCTCTGATGAATATTAATTGGGAATTAATCTGTTATTCATCAAGATCCTCTGGATCAAGATGCTACCAGACCCTGGTATAAAAAAGCATTGGGTCCATTTTTTCGTATAGGACATGGCTATGCCTGCGGAGAGCAGCAGTGCAGTGCCATTGCAAATCCTTCTCCTCTGCTTCTGCCACACATGCAAAATGTAGGATGGGGGGCAGGGACGACACCCTAACTCCCAGCACCATCATCCTCATCCCTCACCATGAGCCAAGCACAAAAGAGTTAGTGGAGCAGGATCCAAATGTCCCTTGGAAGTCACCAAAGCGGTATGGCGAGAAGCGCTCCTCTGAGCAGGGCTGATGAATGCTGAGGCCAGAGTGCTGACAGGTCTGAGCACACTGTGTCGCCGAAGGTAAATCAAGGCTGACAGCCAGTACTTTTACCTTCTCCCCCCTTTTCCTAGCCTTTGAACGGAGCCAAATGGAGTGCATGCAGGAGGACAAAGGACAGGGTGGGAGTGAGAGGGTGAGCATGGTGTAGAAGGAAGGGCCTGAGCATCCCTCCGTGGTCGCAGGTGGGAGTTTCAGGGAAAGCAGCAGGCAGGCAGCAAGCTCTCTGTGTCAAGTGTAAATCCACGGGAGGCAGGCGAGGCACTGGGGCTGCGATCCTGACCT
Organism: Falco biarmicus; assembly: GCF_023638135.1. Lineage (NCBI taxonomy): Eukaryota > Metazoa > Chordata > Aves > Falconiformes > Falconidae > Falco > Falco biarmicus. The sequence continues at coordinate 87,351,530 of NC_079292.1, forward strand.
TGGGCCAATGCAATCTGCTTTTTAACTGGCAGCAACTGTAATCCAGTCTGCGAACAGATGGTACGGAGAGCAAAAAATAGGGGATACAATGTAGGCTCTCCAGTATCTGTTCCAAAACCAGCCAACCTTCAGCAGGAAGGTGATTAAAGAAGCAAAGTAGTAAGGAAAAACCAGGCAGACTTCCTCTGTTTGGAATGACTGCTGAAGTCCTGGTCCCAAAAGTCTTGATGGCTTGGGGCTCTTTGGCTGAAATGCAGAAGCTGTCTCTCAGCCACTCACTGTTTCTAAGGGATGAGGAACAGGGAGGGTTTGGTTGCTGTTCTGGCCAATCCTCAGCTCCTGTACTGGCATCCCAAAAATCTTCACTCACACTGCTGTTTCCTGTCCTAAGGCACTGTCAAGAGTCTCTTGCTGTAACAGCTCCATACATAAAGACATCAAATATCAGCAGGGAAGTGACATGAAGCCTTAGTGTGCAGAACAAAACTTGCAAGGTACCAGCATACTCTAAACAGCAACAGACCCAAGAAGTCCTGTCTTCAAATACTCAGAAACGTGCCAGAAGAGTTCAGGTCTGACACTGAATTTTGCTGTGAGTCCTCTCTTGGCAGGAGGTGAATGCACACAAACCTTTTGGTTCCTGCCTTCTCACTAATTTACTAGCATAAATCTATGCTGTCCAGAGTCACTGCACCTGGTATTCCTGCTTGCTGGCCTAGGTCACGTCGCCACTGGTCATTATACTGAGCAAAAACTGCTGTTAACACAAACTACTTCATGGGTTTGGCTCAGATTTCAGTCCTGGAATCCATAGTTTTGACAATCTGAAATGTATTTCAGAAATAGGTAAGTAATAAAAGATGGACATGAACTACTGTCGTGGCTGGTATTACAACACTGACACTGATACACATTTGGGGTCCATTACCAAGTACCAAAGGATGTACTCAGCAGGAAACAGAAAATCCACCTACCATAAGCACCTGAACAGTTTGTACATCATCAGTACCCAACAGTGCTCTGATATGTGAAGCCCCAAACCCACGATTCTTTGTAACACTAATGAACATACTGGTCATAATGAGTTTACCTGGTGTCCTCCCACATTCATTGCAGAGAGTCATCCTCGCTGAAATGCTCAACATGCTCTGCAAGCTCATGCTGACAGGCCATGGGCTCCTAAGTAAGGGGGGGGGGGGGTTGTGGCTTTCTGAATTTATGATGCTTCAGCGCTTGAGACAAATTGGGATGAAAAACGTAGATATATTTTCCTGTGTAGTTTCATGACTTGAAGCTCAGCAAGTTCTTCACCCTTCCCCACTACTTGGAAGAGACTTGTTTTTCCATCACAACAACACACTCCCTGCCCTGATCTGCATGCATACCACTACTAGAAGTAGTATCGCTCAAAGTGTAGAGAATTGTTCTAAAGATAATATTTTGCTTTTCTGCTACACATTTGTTCCAGTGATCTTCACTAACATGCATGGCCATGAATGAGCCTTTCTGTGAAACGGAGAAACTCTGCTGCCTTCATACCACTGCGGGGGAAACCAAGGCAGGGAGGAAGGACGTGGCCGTTTGGCTGGGAACGTGGAGGCCAACACCGATTGTTAATCCCGGGCATAACTCCTCCGAACTCACAAAGGAATCCAGCCCCTGGCAGGAACAAAAGCAGGTCCTGCCTCGCTCAGAGAGCACTGTCTCCACGCTGTGCTCCAGGCACGGCAGAGTGTGTGCCACCATGTCAGACTGGGGAAACAAAGCAGAATTTACGTCTCCCATAAAGGAAAAATGCAGGTGCACGTGAACGCTTAGGAGCAATAATGACACCAGTGGGGGAAGGTATGTGGTGTGCTTTAACGTAACGGTGTCAGTGCACTCCTCCAGCCCTGCAGCACCCCTGCGCTCCCAGCCTTAGCTTTCTCAAACCCAGCTTTGCCAAAACCCCTTGTTCCTGCCCTGTGGCTGCTTGGACATGCCAATCCTGGGCTGCCACTAGAAAGCTCTGCCAGCGTAAGACTGGGCAGTGCTCTGACAACGTTCCCTCGTGAAAAATGACACTTCCAAAACAAATGCTTCAGCTTAATGGATGTCAGGCTGCTGTAATTTTGAGTCATTAAACTTGCAACTCTGACAAACACTCTCAGTATGTTCTTTCTAATTACCAGCACCAAGCAGATTTAGACAGGACAAATACAGCAGACTTGCCTGTTTCTTTACCATAGCCTGACTTCTTGTTCTTTTCCCTTTCTTCCCTCCACTCTTGCCCTAGCTCTGCTTATTTATTGCACTAGCGTGTGCTGTTTTGCCTTGCAAATCCTTTTGCGCAGAGACATCCTCTCTCAGCCAGAGTTTTAACAGAGAAATTCTCCTTCCCCCGTTCCTCATTCTTTCCCTGCTCATTAGCTTTGCTAAGCCCCTTTGGCTGTGAATGTACAGCAGCATTTATACTGACTGACACTGACCTAGCAAGAGGACATTGACATTACTGCCTCTCAGCTTGCTGGGATCTAGATGTCTATCCTTCTGCTGTTACCTGGTGGTCTGTCCGTCTTAATTCCCTCTGACTTCATTGCAGTCTGTTTGTGATTTGAGTCTCTCCTCCTTATCTGTACTTTCTTCCTCTCTGTCTGCTTTTATTTTCCCCTCTTTGTCACTCACCTCTCCTTGTCCTCCAAACTCTTTGAAAACACCCTTTTAAAGAAGGCGTTATTTGACAGCTGGCTCTGCTGGTGAGTCGATGCAAATACATATGCACTTGAAGATTGTTGGGGCCAGGACCATCACTTACTCTCCCTGCAAAATGCCTACCCCAATGGGGTCACATAAGACCCCCTCCTTAAACCACAGAAGCGGAGGCCCACCAAGATCAATGCATCTAGTTGTATGTAATAACAAGCAACAACCTGGCAATGTTTAATGCAGAACAGGCCCTGACATCAAAAGATGTACAATTAACCATTAGGCTATTCTGCTTTTCCGCCTCACTTACTCCTCATTCTCCCTAATTTCCAACATGCTTTTCATTTTAATACCCTCCTTCTCTCTTTCTTTTCTTCATCCTCTCTCTTCTCCTCTTGCTTTGTTCGCTTGCTCTTGGAATCTACCTTTCTCCCCCTTGGACAAGCATACATTGAATTTCACTGTCAAAAAATAAAATAAAGACCTCAAGGGTTAGGAATTATCTGTCCTATTTTAATAATTAAAGATGAATACAGAGAGCCAAGGCAGCTTAGGCATTTGTCTGAACAATCACATTATATCAGAAATGTCTTGTGTTGCCCCTAGTGAAATACATCAAAGAAATTCCCACCCCTGTATATACAGCAGTTGTCCTAGTCCTGCCCTGGGATCATTTGGCCGCCAGTCAACCTGGATTTGGTTGGGGACTATGTATTTTGTTTCAATGGATAGGGTTTGATGGGTTTTGATAATTTGTAACTTACAGCTAAAGAAAAGCAGCTTATTATTAAATGCAAATAAAATGAAATGAAGTCCAGCTGTCTGGATGCAGATAGAAATTACATAAACCCCATGAGGCCCTCTGGAGATCTTAACTTGTCAGAGAACATGGTCAGAGAAAGCAAAAAAAACCTGCTTCAGAGGAGCTGCAGCCAGCAGTATCTCAAGAGAGCGGTACAGATTACAGGGGAACTTCAAAAAGCATGGGCACAGATGAAGAAAGGGCTGGGTGAGCTGAGAGAGAAAGGGATGGTCAAAAGGTTTGTACCACGAAGAAAAGAGCTGTCTGGTTTTTAAGAGCATCCCAACTTCGGCTGACAGCAAGCATCTTGCCTTGCTCCACAGAATGACTGGGTTATGTCAGAGATGTAGGAGAGTGCAGGACTCGCTGCCTCCAGCTCCTCAAAAAGTGAGTGGAACAGGAAGAAAGGAAGGGAAAAAAGTTATAATGAACTTCACTCCTTCAGGGAAGAGAAACAGTGACTATATGCCGTGACAGGAGCAGAAGCTGTTACAGAAAAAAAAGAAATACAAAGGAAAGGGGAAATACTCCTTGCAACCTCCCAATTACACCTGGACCAGCCAGAATCTATCCTCACCCATGGAGAGGGCCAAAGGCGACCTTCACAGCTCTGCTTGTTCTTCAGGCAGAGAGAAGTGCCACATGCCCCAGTGGTGCCAGACAATGGTGTATCTAATAACTCGTCAGCAAGGGCGACAGGCTGCAGCCTAGCACGAGATGCACTGACTCTGAAGCAGAGGCGTGGGGTGCACCTTCTTCCTAACCCCTGCCTCCAGAAAGGCATCCATGCCTCCTGCAAAGCTCATGCAGCAGCCGAGCCCATGCAACAGACTGCACGCCAGGCCTGACGGACTGCTTGGAAAAGCATGTGGGTACGTGCTCAGCTCCCTCCTTGCTACGTCTCACCATCCCGCTCTGACAACGGATCGGAAGCCATTGCACAGCCTCCGCACCTTTCTGTTATGTGACATGTAACGAGAGCAGGAACCCTTATGTTTCACTAGCACTGCCGGAGGTGAGAATACCTCGGATGTATAGCCGAGTTCAGGCTGAGTGAGGGAGAGTTTCATTCTGCCCTGACTCCAACAGCTTCATTACCAAGCCCTCATGCTGTATTCTTGTTAGCTTTTCTTGTGTCATTATTTTTCAGAGAGAAGCAGCAGATCAGGGATTTGACCTGTTTGGTTTAATTCATCCAAATATATTAAACGTGTGCAATGGTCTGGGTCACTTCCTTCTCAGTCCAAACATGCTACACCCATTCTTTCTTTTTGATTACACAAACCAAAAGCAGGGCTGAAAATGCACTGATGTTCGAAGTCCCAAATCTGAACTTGCCTCACAAGCTGTTCCTTGAACTCCACACACAGGGGTTCAATGAAACAGGCACTTAAAGCTTATTCTCTTTTCCACCCACATCCCACCCCCACCCCCCGTCACTCTCAGCAGGAGGCAGCCAAAAAGTAGGACACCAAGCAGCAGGACCACAAGGGAGTGGGTGAGGCTGTCGGTGTCGAGAAACAACTTCCCCACCACCAGATCCTCCACCTGTGTTGCTGTGGTGGTCCTTGCACCCCTCCTGGCAGACTCAGCCACCACATTTCCCACCCACCGTACTCCTCTGTCCCAGCGGGGCTGCCAGGATAATGGAGTGTTTGTGCACGCCTCCGTTCAGCCCCTGTAGACCCCATCCTTAAACTGATAAAACTAAAAAAAAACTTTTCATGGGGTGACACAGAACAAATGAATTTTTGTTCAATAAATCATTTTAGAGAGACTATTGACTCTAGGACCTTTGAATGCATCGACCCATTCATAAAAGTCTCATCTTCTCTGGTACCCTGTATACTTGCCTTCCTTTCCACTGTCACAACCACTACACTTCATTTTCTTTTCCTTTCTTTTGCTGTTTCTTTTCTCTCCTTTTTTTTTCCATTTTGACCCCATAATCCTATCTTAACCTTCTAATCCTCTCTGCAGTTCCGTCTTCTTCGCCTGATCTCGGTTTCATATCATTCACAGGCTGCCACACTGACAGGAGAGAAAGAACAGCAGATATTTACCAAAGTATTACCATAAAGATTAAAGCTAGCAAATACCATGGCTTGCTCCTTCCCTCCAGCCCCTGGCCTAATGAAAACACTCTGCACTCTTTTCCTTTTCTTGGAGACAGAATGACAAAGCCCTATAATCTCTAAGGTGGAAGAAAAAGAAGACCCAAAAGTGATTAAAAGGATAGAAAAGAGAGCAGAAAAGGAAATAGAAGCAGGAATAATATTACTTAGCACTTCATAGGACCTGACTGTCGATATTACGCCAACCTGCAGTATCTTGTGCTTTCCATGTGCTCGATTTCTGTCTGTACTCATCTCTTATCCCCAACGCTTGAAGCATAAGCTCCCTGAAGGAGGATTCTCCTTTTGCTTCTCTGTGTGCTCAGGGCCCAGCAAAAAGGGACAGGGATGCACAGCCCTGGCCTGCAGGCATGGCCACAGCAGGAGGGAGCAGACCTGAAGGCACTTGACAAGGGAGATAGCCATCGGCAGCCCCAAGCGGGGAGAAGGATGGCCAAAGTCCAGCAAGGTGGGGTGACCCATGTATGGACGTGGTTAGGGAAGAAGCAGTACCAGGAGGAGAGCTCAGACAACCCGACCGCCCCGTCCTGTGGCCTCACCGCAGTCAGGACATCAACAGAAGTGCAGGAGGGAAGACCATCGGAATGAGGGAGGGAAAGTAAGACAAATGAGAAGACAGAAATGGAAAAAGAATGAGAAAGGAGAGGTTAAAAAGAGAAGTAAAACCAAGGGAAATGGAGGATGAAAGGGAAATGAGAGAGGCAAAAAAAGAGCAGGAAAGAACGAGCCAAGCTGCGTAGGGCCAGAGAGTAAAGAAGGGCTTCTCCAGGACATCAAAACAGACTGCTTGGGGCAGGGGCAGGGAAGGGATTTTGTGACAGCAGGAGGGAAATGCATTGCCTTCTTCAAGGCTCAGCCTTTTCAAATATAACTCTGAAATACTGTGGCACTGTAAACCAGGTAACTACATGTCCAGGCAGGGTAGACATACGCATGAAGTTCAGACTTCTCCCTTAGACACGTTTGTCTTCTACTTGCTTCACCATCCATCCCCACACGCAGAGACAAGGAGTACCCTGCTGGGGCCACAGGATTTATGGGCAGAGCAGATGCACTTGAGTCCTGCTATGCACAGAGCTTTATTACAGAGGTAAAATTACAAGGACTGCACAGAAGACAACTGTGCGCACAAAAGCCCAGCTCTGACCAACTCACAGCAACAGACCCCGACCAGTTTGGAAAACCAGTCTTTTCTGTGCATCAGGCTGACAGCAACAACAACAAACAAGCAACCCCCACTTCAAAAAACCCAAACCCCAAACCCAACCTGCCAGTCTTCTCCATAGGTCTTGCCAATGCAAATGATTAGAAAGAGGAGCTTGACGTAATTACAACTGTCTCTCTTCACCTGTGAAGTCTGCAACAGTGTTTCTGCTGCTGGATGCCCCCATGCAAAGAAAGGGGCTGTTCACCGCAGATCGAGCTGATGAGTAAACAGGTGGATGTCACCCTCTCACTATGCAGCGAGGATCATGCACTTGCCTGGACCATTTCCATCAAAAGATCTCAAAGCACTTGATGAATAGTTCATTAAAGCCTGGCAACACCTTTGGGAGATGGGGAAGGAACAATGAACGATCACTTCAGTCATCACAGAAGGGCATCTCCCTTTAGACTTGAAAAGCGGAGCTTGTTAGCAGTGCACAGATGCACCACAAGACAGTTTAAGGGAGGTCTGAAGAATACCTCTTCCAGCTGAAAGTACAGAGGCAATTAAGTAGCTAACCAAAGTGTAATTGGGCCAGGAGACAATAAAGCAACCCTGCGCTATTTAACACCTTTCATTCAGAGAGCTCTTTTTGAAGCACTTTTTGAAGGTGCTGAGTATTTTTATCCCTGCCATATAGTAGATAAGGAAAGAGAAATCTAGGATGGGGAAATGGTGTGCCAAAAACCACACACAATGAGTCAAAAGCAGAGCAGAGAACCAACCCTGGGTTTCTCAGGCTTGCTATCCCATGTACCCTGGGTTTCTTTGGCTTGCTATCCCATGTTGTCACGCCATCTCCCACATTATCTCCATGCTCACTGCATCTGGACACATCTGTGTTTAAAACTTTTCCCCCAGGAGTTAAGACTCATGCACCCAGCTGGCCAATATCCACCCCGGGCTATAAATCCACAGCTAAAACTTTCAGCGCGTTCTCACTGCAAACCACAGATTCCCCCATCAATCATCTTCCTCTGTATCTCCACATAAGGCACAGTATACGCTTCACAAACATCTGTTACCAACACGGCAGCAGGTCCGCTCGCAAAGCTCTTGGCTGAAGGATATTGTAAAGAGCAGAACCTGAGCCAAATGCCGCTTCGGCTCGGCTCTGCAGGATGCTCCGAGGCAAACCGCAGAGGTGTTCGGGGGCAGCAGCACAAACCAACTTCCCCAGCTTATAATGCTTTGGGTTTGGGGAATGGGGCGGGGGGAGCACTCCTAGCAGGACCTGTAGTCCTCCTTGGATGTACTGCTTTTCCAGAGACAAGGAGGATCCCAGCCGGCTTGGGGGTTTGACAGTAGTGGTGCAGAGGGGAGCCTGCTGTAGTCAGTCTCTTTTGAACAAAATTGGAGTGCACCTGGGATCATCAAAATTTGTTTTCTCATGAGGCCCATGCCAGATAGCCAGGAAAAAAAAAAAAAAAAAAGACTGCCTGGAAGAGCCGCACTTTGTGTCAGATAGACTTGGCTGGGCAGGCTCCAGGATGCTCCTCCTCCTCACTATTTAATTACTGTGAACAGAGGTTTTAACAGAGAGAGATGCTATTTGAGACAAGGGTGGTTAGAGAGATAGCCAGGTCCTTGGAGTTAGTAATTAATTACCAGGCATTCTCAGTCTTATGACATTAACTGCTTACCCTTTTAAATAGTAGTAAATTGGAGATACGTGTCTAATTAGAGAGTTGTAAAATGTTTTGGAGGATTGAACAGAGAGAGAGAGAACTTACAGAGATGGAGTGGGAGGCGAACTGCTCTCTGGGAGGAAAGGAGATGTGGGAAGGAGATGATGTTGTTACTATGAAAGGCTGTTTTATTTTGTAAATGTACCGGAGTCCTGGTTATCTGAAAAGACTTGTGTCTCTGCCCAGCTCCACAGCTGCACGCTCCCAGAAGAGGGGAAGCAGGTAGCGTATGGGACATACACAGAATTGATTTCTTCCTAGAAGGTCAAAGACAGACCTTGATGTCTGCTACTACTATCAAGCTAGCAGATTTTATATTTCACATTCTAATAGTAGGCATATCCTCAGCCACTCCAACGATTTTGGGAAGTATATACGAACAGGCTGTATTAACCACACACTATATTGGAATTACTGCTAGATTAAAAACACTAGGGCCTGTTACTACAGAGACATATCTCGATTTACTATTCTTCAGAAACACCGACTTTGAAACCCAACTTTTTTTAAAAATGTAAATAGGGGAAAAATAATAGCGAATGAACTATTCACTGCTAGATTTCTGTTGACTATCGTGTGATCTCAGCCTCTGCTACCAGCAACCTACTAGAGCGTATTTCAGGTCAAAACTACACCAAGCAGTTTTCCTGTATTTTGTGCAAATGCTTTTCATTTGCACATTTGTACTCTCCAGCGGGCTCTCCTGGGAATTGAGGTCAGTCACATGGTTTAAGAACTTTGTTACAAGGCAAAAGGATTTCTTGTTCCATATGAAATAACATAGCTCAAATAAAGTTCAGCCGAAATAATCACAATGCTCTAGTAAGTAACCAAGTAACAGGCAAGCCCAAAAGAGTTCGCTCCAAGGGAGCGTGTATTAAATATTCCTTCTTTCCTAGCTCTGATTTCTATGGCTATGTCTCATTCACTACCCTCCATGCCCGATTCTTTCTATCTGAATACTTTTTCTCCAACTTCCTCACCTGTAAAAAATAACCCAATGACCTTTGAAAGGTACTGAAGAGAATTTCATTCCAACAGTGTGCAGAGTGGCAGAATTCTGGAGATGATACCATGCTCTGGTGCTGCAGGGGGTTGGGTTTCACAAAGGTTTTTGTCAGCTTGCTTTGGGTTTCCTCTACTGAAAGATACTACACTCAGTATCTTCTGTCTTCATGGGACTAAATACTGGAGGCAATTTACTCCTTGGGCAATCTCTTTGGTATGATAAATGAAAAGGCTGCTTATCATCATAGATTGCTCGATTTTCAAAGATTTTCAAAGGCATTGGGTGCAAAGTCTGGAGTCCTGTCTGATTCTGATTAATTTTTAATTACAATCTGCCTTCCCAAACTCTCCTTGCAGTTCCAACCGGATACTTTCTTCTTGCTTCTTGTCTTAAACCTGCTGCCATTTGCCATTTAATAATTGCAGGGTTCCACCTCAGAGATTACCGTGCTTCAGTGATGAGCAGAGCACAGCAACCCCCCTCCATGGGGGTGTGTTCTTACACCACTACCAGAGGTGATACCTCACCTCAAAGATCCCAGGGAAGGCAGTAAGACCGCTTTAAGAAACACGGAATTTTAAGAAAAAAACAGTAGAGCATGACTTTGTAAAACAAGAGTGCAAATGAGCAGTGTGCCAACTCAGTTTACAAACAAACTGGGAAAAAGGCATTGTACTGGGCTATACCCTGTCTTAAGCAGGAGCACTGACCAGGCACAGGATGCCAGGTGATGCATGTTCTAGAAGGAATTATCTGGGATACTTTGATGCCTTCTAAATTAACCGTAATAATTCAGAAAGGAAGATTCATGTATGGCAAACTCATTAAAATCCCCTGTTCAGCATGGGCAAAAGCCCAAACATAACGACTGGATACACCGAGATGAAGAGTTAAAAACGAGGCCACGTGTGGTATGCAGGGCAATGCAGTGTCCCACAGCAGGTCATCCTACCTGCAAAAGATGCTGTAGAAATAAAGGGGTTCAGGGACAGGTGACAGAAATGAGTTACAGGCCTGGCAAAATTTCTGTAAGAGGGGAAATTGAAAACACTGGGTCTTTTTGCTTCAAAGTCGAAAAGCATCAGGCCGGATGGCGTAGGGATATATAAAATAATGAAGAGTAGAGCAAAGGCAAGCACCCTGATAAAGCTAGAGAGCATCCCGTACAACTGAACCGCTACCCATCTAAGGCCGACCGGATTTGCAGCTTTCCTACTGTGTGCAGTAACGTGTGGAACTCATTGCCACAAGATAATACCCCGGCCAAAGGCTATCCCTAGAAGGAGTACGATACAGTTACATGAACTGCAAGAATATCAATGGTCCCTTTACATATGATGGGAAAAGCCCTTCCCACAAGCCCCTCCCCCCAATGTCAGTGATATCAGCCCTCTTGCTTCAGACCATAAGCAGGAAACAATTTGTCCAGGACACAGAAATGTCTCCTATCAGCAAGTTACTTCTATGATTTTGCATATTTGCCCACTTAGGAAGGTTTTCTATTTTCTTATATAATGCAAATTAAAAAAGATGCAAGACACTGATGCAAAAAGATTCTGCTGTCATCTGCTTTTTCTTAAATTCTTCTATTTGGGAGGAAATTCATACATGCTAAACAAGAGTCTGTTTGAAAAGCACTCTCTCTTAAGCATTTTTAAGTGTTCAGGCAAGAGAGAAAAATGATCATCCTACCCGTTTTAAGGAGCTCATGGAGGACCTGAGAAGAAGTTTCCCTTTCAGATGGCTTGTGTCCCAGCACCTAAAAATTCCCTCCTGTATCACGTCACCCCTAGTGCCTCTGAGTGATCTCCATGAGTGCTGGATCTGGCATTGACCCATCAGGGAATGCACTCATTCTCAGTAAACTTTTAGGGAACAGACAGCTTGTTTCAACAGATTTACAGTATCACTCCCTGAAAGGACCTGCCACAGACACAGCTCCAAGATTTACAGGGCTGTCGTTTCCTGTGACCCCATCTAGATCTTCCCAACAGAGCCCAGAGGGCCGTCACACACTCCGTAACCACCTTTTTGGGCATCCTGCTTTACTCCTTTCCAGAAAAGCAAGTCAGTACCTCAAAAACCAACGGAACACTTTGCACTGCTCTCTGTAGGTTTCTCTGCTCGAATTCCTGGCCTCCTTTAGAGAGATGCATGAATGTCGGTTCCTCCTGTACCAGGACGCTCATTCTCTGGACCAGAATCTCCATTTCACAGGCAGGGACACTAAAGCGCAAGCACTGGTCACCGATTTTCTCAGGAACATGAAAGAAGCTGAGCATTCCCTGCACACAGCTGCCTTTCTACTGAACTAGAACTGCCAGCTCTGGCCTTTCTGACCACAATGGAGATGAGACGATCTCCTGCTTTTGCATTATGTTAGGAGATGTTCATGTGATACCCTGGTCCAGCAGCCAGTTAGGTAGCACAGCTCCGAGCAGGACCTATAAGCTGGGCTTCCAGCCTACAAAGATTTTGCTCACCTATGTCCAGCCACTAATTTGCAGAGATAAAATTTCCTTTTTGAGCCTCCGCTTCTCACACTGCGAAGTGGGGAGACTAATAGTGACTTGTCTCAAAGGGGAAATTAATTAAAATACTTTGAGATTCAGAAATGACAGGGACTACTGAGCTAAATAATCTCAAAGTAATTCCATGTGCTCTGGCAGAGATCTGACAACAACTTATCTATGTATGCTTTTAATAGAGGTTAACATTTTCATTTTCTCTGAGCATATTTTAGGCTCCATCACATAAAAGCGAAGTCTACACAAGGCACCACCAAGCAGAATGCACAATCATTAATTTTTGCAAAGCAGCCTTGGTGTCTGTGAAAACACTCCAGGTAACTCAATAAATTAGAATAATAAACACAAAGGAAAACAGAGAACAAGCAAGGACAGGGCAGAAATCACAAACGGAGGCTGACAGCATAATATATGGTACACCGGCAGTCCAAACTGGGCTCCGCGAGGCACTGGGGAGCCGCTGGGAGGCACGTGCGAGGTGAAGGATTTCCAACCCTTGGGTGGTGTTCCCTATTACTCCCTGAATCTCATATGAGCAATTTTAATTTAAATATCACTGTGCATATGCCACCAGGGCCTCTCCCTGCAACGCCCGCAGGGAGATCCTCAGCCGGCAAGCACAGCGCAGCCCCCGTAGCCACAAACCCTCAGCCAAGGAACATTTGCTGATGCAAACACGAGCCCCAGCAGCAGCAAGCAGCGCCTAAGGCTGAAATGGTGCAGCAGCAGGGGATGTCCAGCTGCTGTCAGCAGGATGGAGCCTGGTGTCAGCTAGGGAGATGGAAAGGGCTTCATCTGCCCACAGGTGCTACGTGCCACCCTCTGCCTGTGGGCAGGGAGAGGGGGGAGGGAGGGGAGAGGGAGGATGAACAACTGTGCCTCTAAGAAGGTTGCTTTTGGCTCCTCTAAGCACTACGTGCTCCTGCAGAAGCAAATCAATCCCAGAGGGGAGCAGCAGGAACCTTTAGTGCTGGAAAAGCATATTACTTTTGTAGGGATGTTTGCTCATTCTTAATGCACCTGTCTCTTGTGATAGTAATGGTAGCTCTCCCCTCCCCCTCCAAGTTGTCCCAACCTGGGGCTCCCCGTGCCAGCTCTGCTCCTGCACCCCTGTGCCCCTTCTGCTGCTCCAGACCTATTTCTTCCCCCAGCACATCAGGCTCCTGCGCCTTAAGCGCCCACTTCTGCAGCTTCTCCTATTTCAGTCTCAAGCCTCTTCCGAACAGAAAGCACCGTTCACATAAAAATGACGAGGACAGGCAGAAAGAACTAGGTTGTGAGGAAAGATTCAGCAGACTTGTTCCATTTCTGCCTGGATCAAGACCTGAACCCACAGGAAGCCTCCAGAGGTACTATCTGCTGCAAACGTACTGTGACATTTAAGAGACCTCCCGGCGAGTCCTGGGAGCAGAAGGATGGACTTTTAGGGGAAAGTTTTCTCTTTGCTACGCAAGAAATTGATGCTATTTATAAAGATTCCTGCTGTCCCCAACTGGGCATGAAGACAATCAGCATCTGTGCAGGGCCTCGGGGAGACTGCAGAACCGGGGATGCTGTATATGTATCTGTGCAGTGACCGCTGCTACAGCACCGAAGTGGCAGGGTGGGTAGAGGGGGGGGCTGTGATGGTCTCACCCAGGGCTGGGGAGGTGAGGGGCTGGGGAAGGAGGCTGAGGGGAAGGGGGTGGTACCAAAGGGGATGGGGTTTGCATGTGAGTATCTGTTACTTGAGATCACACAGATGGTTTCTCTCTAGCTGCGGTTTTGAACCGCCCCCCCCAGCCTACTCTGCTGGAGGCCCTTTGCTGCCAAAGCCAAACCTGGAGTTCCCAGATGCAGGAGGAGAGCTCAAAGGTCTTTGAAAACAGAGAGTGCATTATACTGGGGAGCTGGGAATGGGAACTCTATACAGGTAGCATCACACACCTTTGTCTGCTTGTCCTGACAGGGTGAAGCCCAGGAGCAATGCTCTGACCTGGTCCTCCTGCCTGGCAACTGGTTCCCCCACAGCCTGCCTCCACCGCTACCCCCCCTGTCTGCAAGCAGCCCCCCTTCTCCTCCCCTGTCCTGCACAGCAATCCCCTGGCTGTAATTCCTCTGACTCAGAGGGGTCCTGCCTGTTTTCCCCCAACTCCTGCTGCTCCCTCCCTGCTCACACAGAAGTTTCCTCTCCCTTGTTTCCCTCTCTGACACATCCAGGTTCACCGCAAAGGGAAACCCCCCACGCTGCAAGGCCCCTCCGGGACATGGGTCTCCTGCTCCTCGTCCCTGCCCCAGCAGCAGCACAGACAATTGTTTTCTTGCTCCATTAAGCCAGTAAATGAGGCTGGCTTAGCTCAGCACCATGAGCCAGTGCTCTGAGCCCAGGATCTGTCTCGGCACAAGTAACACCGATGTGAACACAGGAGCGAAGGAGGGATTTGTGAGTTTGGCACCACGCTCTTCTAGCCCTGGACACTGAGGAGAGCAGCTTCTTGAGACCAAATCAGGCAAGCTAATGTAGCCTGCAAATGTGCTAGGGCTTGGCCAGGTGACCGTGCTGCCTTCTTTGAGGCCATCCACCCTGCTCTAGGAGAAGATAAATCAATGCAAGGCAACATCTGCCAAGATATTGACTTTGGCTCTGCTCACGGACTGCCTCCCCTTCAGAGATGGGTAATATTCAGCTTGATTATCTCTCACCACCAAAAGGAAGTTTCTCTCTATGCTTAAAATCACTGGGATGAGCCAAGGAGGAATCGATCTGTGGGAGAGAAATGCTGACAAGAAAACACGAGTCGGAGACAGGATGAGAGTGGACAATAGGTGAGCAATGGAGACAGCCTCTGGCAGCTTGCCTGGCCAGGTTAGCAACGGCCCGGGTCACTACAGCTGGAGAAAGTTGAAGATCAAAAGCATTCATCCAGACTTTACAACAGGCCCCTGTATGTTCTTCTCTCCCTTCCCCAATTAGCTTTTTCTCTCCTAAATTGCTCCTCACCCTCATAAAACATCCTTTTTCTACTCTCCCATACATCCTCACTGCACTGGAGTTTTCTGGTTGCTTCATGTGCCCCCTGTAAGTCGTGCAATTCATTGCTTAAGGCATGACACTCAGTGGCTGTGAGGCTTGCTGCCTGCCCTACTTTGTGTCTTATGTCACGTGCCACCTCCCTGGTGGTGAAAAGCCCCAACAGCGCTCATACACCGCACCACATCCACCCCTCGGGTAAACCCCGAGTCTCATGGGCTCATATCCCAATGCACGAGGTGATGTCACACCAGGGAAAGGTGACATTCCATTAGCAGAACATGCTGACAAAGCCTCATGAGGTAAACGTTCAGCAACATCATCAAACTTTCCCAGGACAAAACACTGAGCCCTCAACTTGTTTTTTTCCTATCACACTTGTGGTAAAACGTCCTCTAGGTCCTGTGGCCCTCCAAGGGCAGCAGATGAGAAAAAGATCCGAGTCCCTCTGAAAGAAAATTGGTTTCAGGGGTAGTCTTGACACTGATTCCTACTTCTGTTTGCCAGACAGGTTAAGCATCACATGCTTGGACTAGAGTGGTACTGACTGCAGACTCCTTGGAGCACACCGCCGTCCTGCGATGGAAGGGAGGAGGGCAGCCACAGCAGAAGAAATAGGTAAAGACCTCCTGGCCAGGCTCACTTGGCTTCTTGCCGAGGCGCTTCTCTGATGCTTTCAGCTGTGTTTTTGCCCATGCTCCTGCCGTTCTCTGAGCCTGAAGGCTGCACAGAATCAAGCAGCAGAGGTGGAAGAGACCCAAAGGAACCATCTAGTCTGTTCTTCTCCAGGAAGGATGGATGAGCTCTACTTTGTCATTTGTGGCATCTGTCATTTCTTGTACATATGTAGTCTGTCCTTAAAGCCCTCCAGTGATGCAGCTACACAGCCTCCCAAAGCAATTTGATTCAATGTTTTGCTACCTTTACTGTTGCAAAGTTCTGACATTCAACCCGTGTCTCTTGCTGCAATCTTAAATCATCCCTCTTCACCCTCAGAAGACATTGTTCCTTTCTTTTGTATCTTATGTACCTACATGCTGATGTTCGTATCTGATGCTTAGCCCTCTTCTTTAGGCCTAACAGCCTCATTTCCATCCACCTCTCCTCTCTGATTATGCTGTCTAGACTTCTCATCATCTCCACTTCTCTCTTCTGGACTACATCCAACTGGTCCACATCGCCCTAGTAACACAAAGTACCCCAAAGAGACACAGGATTCTACCTCTGTGTTTACAGTGATCAGCGAGATGCCAACAGTACCCCCAAAGCAGGGGCACAGCTAGAGCAGAACACAACATGGCATCCAGTAAGACACTGAACGATGCTAAGTCTGCTGTGTGCCCTTCCTTCTCTCTTTTCTTGGATGCTGCCCCCACTTTGAGCTCCATATGGGGAAAAAAAAAAAAAAACCCAAACCAAAACCCAAAAAACCAAAAGGCATTTAAAAGCCTGACTAATCTACGCCTGAGGTCCTTGACCTACTCAAGTACCGGGGACCTCCTAACAGGCCCTGAATAAAGTTGACCTTTAGATTAATTCAACAACCTAACCATCTGCCTAAGCATATATGGTGTTAGCTTTGCAATTTTGGTATATTAAGCTTATGATTGCCATCTCAAAATAACAATAATCAGCAAGAAAAGGAAGCAGTCTAAGCAGAAATGATTTATCCTCATCGGGGAGCGTGTCACAAGACCTTCCGGATACTTTGGTACTTGAAATTAACCTGTCTTGTGACACACCCCAGACGGTTTGAGCAGACATTCTGTTAAATATGTAATAGTTAAAAATACCTCTTTCGGGTTCCTCCCTGAGCCCTGGCCAGGCTTGGGACAGAATCCCATGTTTCTGCCTTTGAAATTATGAAAGGTGCTTGTTCAACTGTATAAAAAGTTGGGCCCTCTTGCAGCAATTTTAGAGACCTCACCTGCAAGGGGATGCCCTGTGTAGGACCTCCAAATTGCCAGGACAGGCTCTCCACATTCTCACTGCAACTGCGGATCTGGATGATGGTAACAGATCTAGATGATGGTAATACATTAGGGCAATTGGTGACGTATCTTTCTTAATCACTATAGCTAACCTTAAGTAGTAATGATTAGGTGCATTACCTTGCTTATCTATTTTGTTGCTTGAATCATTGTAAGCTAATCCATCTGCATGTGTATATTGCCTTATTTTCTGTATTAACTTGGAATGCACAGCAAATTAAGGCTATTCTCTTTTATTGGCATCTGTGTGCTATCTGTTGACCCTCTCAACTGGCAAGACACCTACCTGGCCTGTGTTTAAGCACCACTTCCCAGCTCAGGCAAGAAGAAAAGCTGCACATGTTCCTCCACCTTGGGACACACTTTTCAAATGGATAGACCTGCATGCCTCTGACTCATCGCCAGTACTGGAGACCAGCCAGGAGAATAGGAAGGGAAGAAATGCCACTCTAAAGGCCAATGAATACGCATGAAGCGTGTTACGCAAGAACCCCTGCGGACCCCCTTGTCCGGTAGAAGTCCTACAGATGGCCCATCACTAAGCACAGTTGATGCAGTGGGGAGGATGTGTGGGTGGACAGATAATTTGATATTTAGCTGAGAGAACTAAAATGGGTTTAATGCAGTGTTAGGAAGACAGATTGCCTGCAGCACCTTCTGCTCCTGATTATGGATGCCAATCTCAGGTTTCCCTTAGGTGTAAAAGCAGCCAGGATGCACGTGTTTTCACAAAGGCTTCAGAGTCCCAGTCTCACAAAAAGGAAGTACCACAGGAGGGTAATAAAGGGTGACCAGCACTGAGGAACATCCTTGCTACAGTACCAGCAGCTGGCTTTAGTTTTCTGTAGCATCTTATGATTCCATGCCAAACATGTGGGGCTGTCTCCAGAGTCGCTGGAAAGCCTCTCCTGGAATGGATAAATCTGGCTGAAATGATCCTAACTCATGAGCTAAAGACCTGCTACTTCTCTTCAAGGTCAGAGATGTCTGGCAGTTGAACACCGAGGACCTTCCATAACATTGCCCCATGACTGTCCTTTAAATTTATCTGCCTTCTTTGCCACCTCTGCAAGAAAATCTCAGGTCTGCACACCAGCACTGACCTGTGTCACCCCACATCAGCATCATGCAGGAGTGTCAAGCTTCTCACCCAAGAAAGAGCTACAACAGAGGGAGAAAAAGCCCCCAGCTGCCCTCTTCCAACTTCCAGCAGCAGAATCACAGCACACCAAGGAAGCACCACAGCATGCTCCTCTGCTGACAGCAGCAGGGTGGCTTTCACACAAGCCTGCAGCATCAGCTCTCGCCTGTCAACCACCTCGTCAATGAATGGCTCTCCTTCCACTCTATTTCCAACTTGGGCTGCAGCTGAAAGCAGGAGCAGCAGATCACTGGGATGCAACAGGCATCCAACTACATTCCTGCTAGGAAGAGAAAGCTTTGCTGGCGACGCAGCCCCCGCTTCTTACTAGCACTCATACACACCCCTTCCTATGAGCTCTCAGGACAAACAGGCACCAGACACGCTGTGTAAAAACAGAAAATAAATACACTGGGAATACTCTGCTGGCCCAGCCTGAATACAAAGTGCTGACTGAGTGGTCATGCCCAACAAGAGACGTCAGTCTGCTCTACCATCTACAGCAGAAGAGTCGGGCACTGCAGTCACTATGGTGCTCCCCCATCCTTCTCTGCTTTTGCCCCAGCCCCACAGTTCTCGCCCCTGGGTCCAGAAGGGAGGGAAATTCAAAGGACATCAGAGCTGAGCAAAGAGAGAGAAAATGAAGGGGAAGGGGCGGGCGTCAGGAATAAGAACTCGTATTGGGGAGGGGTGAAGGTTGAGGAGAAGATGGATTGAGACAGAGAGAGAAAGCAAAGGAGGGAGGCAGGAGATGGAGAAGGCAAGAAGGAGATGTGACAGCAACTTCATAGTGGCAGGTGGAACGCTGGCTGGGGGAATGTGCCAAGCAGAGGGAGCTGGGTAAGATCTGCGAGAGGGGAAACAGG
Source organism: Falco biarmicus (assembly GCF_023638135.1). Taxonomy (NCBI): domain Eukaryota; kingdom Metazoa; phylum Chordata; class Aves; order Falconiformes; family Falconidae; genus Falco; species Falco biarmicus. Next base: position 87,370,592 of record NC_079292.1, read on the forward strand.
AGTTTTCAGCTCTGTCTCTCCGATGAACCTACCCATCCTTTCTCTCAGTGGACAGCTCTCTGCAAACACAGTCTTCCCTTTCCTTGCTGGCAAGAGACAGCCAAGGGTGGCAGTGGAGGGAAGGCAGATGAAGTACACCATGTGCACAACCCGAAGGCTTTGGGCACACTCCAAGTCTCAGCAGTAGGTCTAATAACAACAGTCCCTAAGGAGCGGGTCTAGCTGGTGAAGGTTACTCCTTTTCTGTTCCTCATTAGCATGGGATCTCCTATTACTGTCACCCACATTTAGCACACTCTAAGGGGTACTGCCCGACCTCAATTGTTTACTGCCCAAAATGATGGCTGCCTTACATAGCGTACAGCTGAGAAAAGCGATCTGACTATGCATACTTCCCTATGCTTTCTGTCCTAGTTGGGTTTTTCTCAATAAACATGAGGCCAGCACTCCCTGGAGCCTGCCCCTACCCATACCCCCCATCAACAAGTTGATCCATTTCAGGCAACTGCCATGAGTGGGAAAGTTGAGGGGGAAAGTCACTACAAGGATGATGCATTTTCTTAGCTTCTTCTCACAGGGTCCGTGGTTCACAGGACCCAAAGCCAGCTATTCTCAAGGTACTTGCACGTGTCAGGCCTGTCTGAGCACACAGCCAGAACCCCCATCTCAGCCCCGCTACACTCGGGAGCGATTTCAATTAAATAGCAGTGTAACTGAAGGAACAGACAAATAGGCCTGTGTATGGCGGGTGCCTGCCAGCAGCTGTGTGGGTGTGGACGTCATTTTTCCACGGCGTTGCGAAGGACTCTGGAAAGTAGCACGCTCCCTCACATCTTCTCCATCCCCGATTGCCTCTCTGCAGTGCTGCCAACCACCCCGATGGTCAGTGGCACAGGGTAACTGGGTGGTGACAGCAGTGACTAGCTAGGGAAAGTCAGCCAAAAGGGGTTACTTAAAAAGAAGAGGCATGATCTGCTGTGGCCAGGACTGAGTGCTGAGGTCCCTGCTGGTCAGGGAGCAAAGAGAAGGTGGTGAGAGATGTCCTCATGGCAGGGGAGAAGGCTGTGGGTGCCAGGTGAGCCGTGGGACTGTGAGGTCCTCACCCTGCTGTCAGGAACAAGAGGCCCGCTAGAGTGGGGGCAGCCAGGATAAGTCTGTGGAGCTGGAGGTGGGGGACACAGTCTGCCTGAGAAATGGTGGTGGGCTGTGGAAGGACCATCCCTGTTTAACCAGCATGCCAAAGGATAAGGGGGCATCAGATGGGAAAATGGGGAGGGTGGGCTGCAGCAGTCCCTCCCTATCTTCTCTCACCAGCTTAAAATCTCCCCTGCCTTTGACTGGAAGGGACTGCTAATAAACCTGCCGGCTCCGATGGACAAACAGGCTCCACTGACTCACGGCTCACACATGTCCCTGCTCACGTGAGGAGTGGGGGCTCAAGCGTCCCTTCCCCCACAAAGCCCCAATAAACAATTGCCTCGGCTGGCATAGGCTCCCTGCTCTATAGCTGCAGGCCTGGAGGCTACAGATCATATTATGTTGTATTTGGCAGAGAGGGGACAATAATTTTTCAGGGAGTAATCACTCCCTGATTCCCACTTTTCTCCAAGCTCAGATGACACCTCAGAACAGATGGGAGGTTCCTAACATCCCTGGGCTACCTGCAGCTCTCAGTAGGGTTGCTACCTTGTAGTGATGGTGTTTTTCTCCCCTCTTGAGCATTTCCCAGTTCCAGCATGATTATTAATGCCTGGTCCCCTCTGTCACATGCTCTCCTTTCTGTTCCCTGACACGATGAGCAAAGGGCCTGACCATGGACAAATTCCTGCTGACTCCTGTTGGAAATCTGGGCTGTGGGAATGGAGCTCACTAAGAAGGGGGTGGTGTGAAGGAGTCAGCTAGGCTTTGTCACTGTGGCTCCTCTCCTCCAAAGGAAAAGAAAGAGATAATGATGTTAGAACATTTTAACCTTTCTTTTTCTGAGCTTGATAGGCTTGGCCTGAGGCACCTTTCCTAGCAAAAACAGGCTGCTGTAAGATTGATTGGTTGGGTGCAGAGTTTAAAGGTAATTTTCTCTTGTCACATGCACATAAATTATTGTGGCTCAAGCTGCGATCAGCTCCACATCTTACTTGTTTGACTGCTTTTATGCCCAGGCTCTGATGAAGGTTTCTAAGAGCGATGTCCAGCGCTCCCCAAGCAGCATCAAGACCACCACAGGCATATACTCAAAGTTAGTGGGCAGTGGAGAAGGAATAGGCACACACGCCTGCAAATCCGTATAGCCAGGGCCTTTCAGCCCAGAAATTGCAGCTAGAGCTTTGTTTGTTCATCTATGAACCCATTTTAAATGTTCTGTCCGTGAATGCCAGGGCAAGGAAAACTCATCCACTCAGATTATTCACCAGGGGGAGAGAAAAAAAGATGCACATGCACACACACAAAGGAAGCACAGCTGCAGCTAAAGTGAATTCATTTTTAACATTCATGAAAATATTCACAGAACACTTCAGTGCTATTTGCCTAAATTTTGCTGTTTGGAGTAAACACTTGAGCCAGTGCAGGCTGTTTGTTCTAGGAGCGATACCGCATCAGGGATGAGGGGTGGCTCTCAGCTCCAAGTCACAGATTCATGCTATGGCCCCAGGTACATGTGGCCCCCTTACTTTACGGCACAGACTCGCAGTCTGCCACCGCATAGCTCCTGACTCTTGGTCGTTGCAAAATGACTTTGCGAGTACCTGCAACCATCACATTCCCCATCCATCCCAGCCTTATGCAACAAAGGCACGTGCGCTCTGCCAAATTTAAACACAAAACCAACAGCAAACAATTTAAACACAAAACCAACGGCACGCGCCTGGTCTGGGGGAGCAGACCCCTTCCCCCCCTCTGCTTCCCCTTCCCCCTCCCTCTCCTCAACTCATCCCCTTCAATGGTTTCCTTCCTTGTACGTCCTAAGCAGCTCACACAAGGGAAAACGCTGCAGCACACAAGGGAGACTCAGCTGAAGCCCTGAAGACAAGAGCTGTGTGCGTTGCCTCTTCCTCCTCCATAAATACAGCTGAGACGACGACTGGATAATTGGCTAAGTGCCTGTCAGCTTAATAACACAGAGAGAGAGACACACGGAGAGGGAGAGGGAGAGATTTGTATTTACTATTCGAAGTCATGGATGCTGCCTGCCAGTGGATTTCAACATGGGTTTATGTTTGCACAGCAAGGCAGGAAAAGTGAAGGGATGTGCAGCTCTGAGCCATGGTCTCCCTTGACCAGCCTCGTGTGAGGGTGGACAACCAGCCTGGGATGGGGGGAGCAAGGTAGCTGCCATACAGGTACCATCAGGTTCCCGGTTAGAGCATCCCTGGGTACCTACGCTGGGAAAGCACTGTCCACTGTCACCACCCCTGGTGAGGCACTGCTGTCGCTGACACACTAAGTCACACCACATCAGGGGCAAGGGCAGTGGTGCATCTCCAACGTGGCCACCCTGCCGTCCCTCAGAGGAGGGGGTGCAGTGGCACTGTGAGTGGTGGCTGCACAGCTGTGTGACCACCCCGTTTTGTTTCACAAATGCACAGCACACAGTTTGGTGCATGGGGAGCTGAAGATCTCTTGGCCTTCCCCTCCCCCTCATAAATCCGGTGCTTTTCTATGAACCCATCTAAGGGGAGCACCTGTGATGAGAAACCACTCAGGCGCCTCTCGCCTCTCACAGGAGGGTGGGAGGGCTGTGTGGGAGACATGCCCCCCTGCTCTTCCAAAGCTTTCACTACTTCCCTCTGCCACAGAAAGCCAAATTTCAGCGGGGAGAGTGGCTCAGGTTGCTACTGGAAAGGGACAGTATTGGCCAGATCTACCGCGGTGTTAACCACTGAGTCCCAGAAGAGGAAGATGCAATATCCTGTTCGCTCGCTGCTTTTTCCTTTAACAGCTGTAGCAACTGAGGCACACTGAAGCAAAAGGATGTTTCCAGCATTAGCGATGGTTACAAAGGCCCATGTGTTGAGAAAAGCCACACAGACCCCCAAGCAAGCAGCCTCTCCCCCTGTGCATCGGGCAGTGCTGCCTCGGACCTATATAACGCTTGCAACTTCACGAAGTATATGAATATTTGTAAAACTACACGGAAGAAAACACTTTCCATTCTTAAGCAGGAGAAAATGTAGGGAAACACACACTTGCTCACAGGCACACGCAAGCAGGCAGCCCCCAAACCTCATGCAGATGCGTAACTGCAAAGTCTCTGCTGAACTCCAGCCCAGTCCAAGTAGGCTCCATTCCATCAGCTTCGCTCTGACCAAAAAGGCCCAACACCAGTGGAATTAAGTGAGCTGCAGCAGGGTTATTTCTCCTCTCTTTGCACAGGGCTCAGCACAGTGGGGCACCCTGGGGTCACAGCTGGCTTCTCCCACACCACCAAGTTGCTCCTATTAAAAATCTGCACAAATACACATGCATGGGGGAGCCTGGCTGTTCAGATTATTTTGAAATAGCTGTTTTCTAGGCAGAGGTGAAACTCATCATTATTGGTTCCTATTACTTACCATAAACCCAGGCACATTAGATGTGCCTGAAGCCTGAAGGAAGTGCTTTGGTGTCAGATTCAGCTGAAAATCACATTCGTTTCTTCTTCAGTGAGACCAGAGTGAAAGAAAACTCAGTGCATTCCTGACTTCACCTTTGTGCCCTCCATTGCACTCACTCCAGCAGAGCATGAGTTCACACAGGCCGGAGCGTATTTTGATGGACAACAAAACTAGGTACCTTCAATGAAAATGGCTCTATTCAGCCTCACAGCGAGCCTGCCGAAGCCCTGCCGCCACCCCGGCAGCGAGCTGTGGCCCAGCAGCTCTGTCAGAATCAGATGCCCGTGGGTCTGGATATAAAGGGCAAGTATGTGTAATGCGTATTTTGAAAACTTAAAAGAGTTACGAGATGGCAAATTCCAGTAACTACGAGCTATTTTAAGACTAGGTCTTTCCTCATGACCTGCTGGGGAGGGAAGCAGAGTGGAAGAGATACCAACTCTGAGACACTCCAGGTAACACGTACTACTATATAAATTTTAATGCCAACTAAGTAGGAAAACATATGGTACTTAGCTGCAAACTGAAGTGTGTGTGCAGACTCAGGGGAGGAGGTTAAAGCCATACTGTCTGATACTGTCTCTCCTCCTCCATCTTTCTGAATGCAAATTATACATACGGTGTTATTAAACATACATAATTTCACCAACGAAGGCCTTTCCTTTTCTCATTTCCATTCCACCTTTGCTTGTGATGGGTTAGTCCCGCTTTGCAGAAAACACAGAAGCACAAAGGCTCTGCTCACCATTGGGCATGCTATATATAAATATCGTGTGTGTATGAGAAGAGATGCTGATCGCCAGCACCTGACCATATACGCGTTGCAACTTCCTTTATCATATATATGCACACACACTCACACATCTATGCAGGCATGTGTGCCTTCATATAATGGCACCATCTGCTGCCAGACCTGGAAGTTTTGCAACATCATATGTTACTACTTTCAAACATTTAGGGGTTTGGGTTTTTTTTTTAAAGGAAATTATCAGCAGAGTACAGCCCCTTTTGCACAGATCCAAGCACACCCTCTCTCGACACGTGTACGCTGCATTTGATAACGAAGGCTTTTTACACCCTGGAGAAAGAGAAGAGCATTTGGGACTCGTAGTCAATACCAGCACAGATGAAGACATACCAGGGAAACCTCATCTGTGGCATTTGCTGGCTCGTTGCGTGGCTGAGCCGCGAGACAACCCAAGCTAATGGATAGGTCGCTCGGCTGGGTGCGCCTGAGCCCTGCTGTGCAACCCTGGGCGAGTCCCCTCACCTCCGGGCACCTCCTGCCCACCCCCAGCCCCTGCCTGTCCCGGTTAATAGCTGCCCGCCCTGCCGAACGGGGGATCTCTCATACTCTGTGCTCGCCTGGCACTTAATACAAAGGCTGCCTCAACTTAGTGGTGGCCTTTAAGCACCACAACAATACTACTAATAATCAAGGTTACAATTTTACTGCCAAGGCTGTATTATTATGTACCATTATACCTTTGAACGTGCCTATTCTCATTTCTAGCAAAGGGCTCAGCTCAGGGCTCTCTATTACAAATCAGATGCTAATTATAAGTGTAATCTGAACAGCTTTTACTTTTCTTTTAAAATGACTATATAGGGCGTAAACTTTGTTGTGATGCTGTGTTGCTACTTTGCCTGAGGTGCTTTTGTCCTCTACCATAGCTCCATGTGTAGAATATCAGCAAAATACTGGGAGGCCAAGAACAGAGTTTGCATAAATTGCTTACATTGCAAGATTACACTGACAGCGCTATTGTTACTGCTAGTAATTTGAATCCAGCCCATCCTTTGACACATGTAACTTGAAGAAAATAAGTACCCATTAGGATGGAAGTTCCTAAATGTGCTATCAGCCTGAAACTTCATATTATCTAAAAAAACCTGGTAAAAATGGAAACCGCACACTCAGTTAAGTGTTGGTTCTTTCATCAGTGCATCAGATTGATTTAATTCTTGATGAAAAGTTGATACTCGGAAAAACTCAGGAACAATGAGCCAAATTCTGGCCTTGGCGAGATCCCAGTTCTCCAGTGGGCTGAGCACCATCTGAGCAGCACTCAGCAGCTTAAGCCCTGTATGAGTCACTTGTACCTCTATTAGCAGTCCCCAGGAATCTGCCCCAAAGACAAATGCAGTATTTCTGGCAGTGCCCTTGGGCTTTGGTGGATTTGTACGGGACTAACCGAGCGGAGGGGAATGGGGATGTGACCCATTTTGGTTCCAGCTAGTGACGAGCTCCATTTCAGAAGTCATTAAAGGCCAAATGTGCCCTTGTGCCAGGACTACTAAAAGCCGGGGGCAACCTACAAGTCCCGCTGAGGCCCACAGAACAGTGCTTTAAAGGCACTTTAGGGTGAGCTGCGGCAGTGGTTCCTGAGAGCTGATCTCTCCTCCTGACATGCTGTACAGATACCTGAGCCCGCAGCATGGACTCCATCACCATTTTGCTTCTAACCCACCTTAAGGGCCAAACACAACACAGAGGCACAGTTCCCTCCCTCCCCAGTTTGTGGCAGCTGCCTGCCACCACTGCACATGTCCTGTCTTAGCCAATGTCCTCCTGCTTCCCATCCCCTCCCCAGGCTGAAAGCATGGAACAAAGCACAGGGTCCCTGCCTTTGCTCTCCCAACACTCCCAGAGTAAACAAGGTGGGAAGGGATGCTGAAGGCAGGTAAACAGAAATAAGATTTGGGGTTGGGACTTGATTTTCTTTTCACATTTTATTTAGTTTTGGGGGATATTTTGTGCGTTTGTTTTTTGGAATTTTTTTTCAAACTTCAAGCAGGGAAGCTGCACACAAAACCTGACAACCTCATGACTGTAATCTTGCAAGCAAGACATTGGCATGAGTTGGAGCACACAGTTCCTTCTCAATACTCGAAATAAGGTTCAGTGTCCTTCGCTTGCTGAAGACAGAGTTAAAAAATGGAACCTTAGTAAGTCTGACAGGCTGTCTGATATACAGTTTCATCTTTGAAACATTCTGCTCTCTTCTCTTGCTTGTAGCTGGCCAAACACCAGAAACACCGCTCAGTCTTTCTCACCTGTTGCAGCTGTCAGACCCCTCCTCTCTTTTCAGCCTTGCTCTAAGGAGCAGATCATTATCCTTTTCCCTGTGGATAGTCTATCACGAGCTATTTTTATTCTCTCTGCAATTCCCTGACTAACTTCCCTATGCCAAATACTCACTAAAAGTCATCAACCTTCAGCAAGGCCAACAAATAAATCAAATCTGCTGCCAGGTCACTTAGGAGATGAGCCAGTATGGAGTTCAGAACATTTTTAAAAAGTCCATAGCAAGGGAATATTTTAAATGCCATAGCTTTAAAAAGTCATATCCAAACTTCTCAGAATAACTCTATTCTGAGTAACAAGCTGTAGATGAAGCTCCGCAGGACTGGTTTCCTTTAGGAACATTAGGGCTTATAAGAAACTATTTTTCTCCTCTTCGTAGTTCAGTCCACCCACCCATCCTTCCACCTACAAGTGTAACACTATATACAAATGTATAAGGCCCCAAAGGAGAAGAATCATTCAGAATACCTTGTCTTCGGTGCTTTGCTGAACGATTTGCACCGCAATTTACATGAACAAAATGTTTTTAGTTATCTTATCACTATGTACATTGCTTTTATTTCTTGCCAACTACATATCATTTTTCTCCCTCCTACATTTTCATTTTCCTTCAGGCTACAGGATGGAGCTACTTGGCACTAGTAAATCAACAATGCACGCTCCCTCTTCCCTCTGAAGTAGATGCATAGCAAAGATAGGTGATACGATCTCTGTCTAGAAATCTCCTACCTATCTCTCTGTGGAGGTAAAGATCTGCTCTGAGCACAGTTAGTATAGATCGCCTAACGTTTTTTCTCCATCTAGCTCTTCCCCTTGCGTTGTCACTAGTGGATCTATAGGCAGGCAGAGCAAGATGCTGGGAGTTTTTCAAACACAAGGCTGTCTTGAAGTGAGTTATGCTTTTGGAGGGTCAGGGAAAACAGCGAGGGGGGAGTTAGCAAACCAACCCTTGCTTTAAAACTGAGGGAATGAAACATCATCTTGCAGGTCCTAAACTGTATGGGACAGAAGGAAACCTCACCCCTTCCAGCCTCATGTGGCAGTGCGGTCTCCCAGCACAGCCTGGCTTCTGCCTCTCCCCTGAGGAAGGGACTGAAGCATCCCAGAAGCCTGGGGCTGGTCCCAGGGAAAGGGAGAGCAGACAACTGCCCTTCCTAGGAAATGTGAAAAGCGTATAGCCAGCCAGATCTGCTTAAAAAGCTTAAGAAGGCAGCCGAGGGAGGTAAAGCCGCCTGTGCACTGGCCACAGTCACTTCTGACAAAAACGCAGCCTGCCAGGAACATGGTATTGCTCAGGGCAAGCAGTTACATGGCTGGGTGGTGTGCCGCTCCTGCAAACTGTGTCACTTGGCACACATCTGGCTGACACAGCTGGATCACCTCACTCAGGTGTTTTGTTTTAGTGCCTGACATAACCCTGGCAAGCCACACACCCCACACACAATCACTGAAACCACTCTCCCATGCAGCCCCATTGAGCTTGCTGACGAACGCTTTACACGCAGCACATGCAGGCACCATCTCCACCATCCGCTCAGCCCTCCCTGCTGCAAATGCAGCTTTAGCACACAGCATCTAGATAAACTCAAAAGCTCCAAGGTTAAGTGGGAAATAGAAATTCAGTGACCCCTATCTCAGCAAGTGAGCTTAATGACGTGTCTGCTCCTGTATGTACCAAACATATGCCAGCAAACATCTGCCTGAGCAGCCCCTCCAAAATAAATGATTGATGGAAGTGATCTGCCTTTGAAAATGGGATAAGTCAGCTGGGAGTCTTGCTAGAAAAGGGTTAATGGGATATAGGAATTGCTAGTGAGTGAAAGGGAGAGGAGAGAAGCTGGGAGTCAGAGGCAACACCCCTTGTTAGGTGTTTACCATGTTGCATCTAAACCCCTTCCATTGCATATGCAAGGCAGATGAATTACTCTGTAAATCCTATTACTCCATGTGGATAAATCTTACATGCGAGTTAACAAGTCTGGAGAGCTGGGGAATGGAAGCTGCTGAACAGATATTCCAGGATCAAAACAACCCAGCACACGGGAGCTGAGAGAAGCGATACATGTACACACACAGCCCTCTTCTAGCATCCTTCTTCCCTGATCCCATCTTGCTAGCTCACATACTCCTCTGTCATTAAACGGGAGGGATGCAGGACACAGGGGATCACGTAGCAGACCATTTGGTGACATCTAGCAGGATTTATTTCAGAGAAAGAGAAAGAAAACTTTGCTGCTGCTGTTAGCTTTGCTAGGGGATTGCTCCCTTGATGCTTCAAGGTTTGTGCACTATCAGCTCCTCATACAGATTACAGACTTATTTTAATATGTCCAGTACTTTTATAGCCATAATACACAGTGTGTGCACGCACACACTCACACGCAGAAAATTGTCCCTCAGTAGGGAAGTTACTGCAGGTAAGTTGAGCAAGGCAGTATTTGAAAGAGAAACCCAAAGGAAAAAGATGACTGCGTTTCAGCTATTTGGGACACTCCTAACTGAAAGCCCAAGTAGCCTCAGAACTACCTTTACAAGACCTGGACAATGAATACAGAAATATAACACTCAATACTGCCAGTGAACAAGGCTTCATGTGCAAAGACACCCTCATCACAACCACTCAGGCAGTTAGGCACAGCATACACCCGTTTACTTAGTCCTGCAAAGAAACCAACACAGTGAACGAGATACAAGCTTCATAAATGTCGGAGCTCCTACACCATTTTCCACCAGCCTTTGCCACCACTGCATCCATCTCCCCTCCCTACAGGGCAGATAAATAAATGAATAAAATCAAAAGCCAGAGTTTCCCAAAAGAACTTGCCTGAGAGTTCTGGCAGCACCAGGGATAAAGTTTTTGCATAGGTACAAAAAGAAGTATGGGAAGATCAATGGAACATCCGGCAAGCGCAGCTGGATCCCTTTTCGATATCTCTATCGATACTGCAGGGCTGGTGGAAAACGTACATCCACAAGAGCTGGCTAACACAAACAGATCTTTCCCCACTGAAATTCTTTTGATCCAGAGCACTATACAGAGGAGAGTGGGGGCAAGAATTGTTTCAAAGCTTTGCGATTATTTGTTTTTAAATATTAAAGCACAAACATGCAGAGCTTGTTTGTAGCAGCTGCCGCTACTGCAGTTCGAGAGGTAAAATAACACACACTCTCCCAGAGACATACGCACACAAATCTGTATCGCATCACACGTAGACGTTGCATCCACGGAAATATAGATACGCGCATAGAAAAGGAAAAGTTGGCAAAATGCCCTACCTGAGGATGGCTGTGTCCCCCTGCCTCACGGTGATGTTATCGGTACCTCGGGTAAAATCCACGCTGCGGACTGGCAGCCCTGTAGGGAGAAGGCAAAGCAATCTCAGTAGGACCAGCGGTAATTGTTTCCGATCAGGCTGAGCCCTTGCTACCATGGCTGGTCTCGTCGAGTTTCACTGTCTGTACTTGGCTCTCTCTCTGCCTGTGTATGTGGATAGACAGATGCAGAAAGAACAACAACAACAATAATAATAATGTACAACTCTCGCTCTGATCGACAGCCCCAGAAAGGGGGGGGGTGGTGGTGATTTCACAGTCCTTAGCTGCCACTTTCTCTTGGTCTTTTCAGTCTCTTGCTGGCTTCTTCCCCCCCCCCCGTCTTTTTTTTTTTTTTTTTCCAAAGGCTTTCCGCAAAAAGTCTTAACACAAGCTTCAATCAAAAAAAAGGGGGAAAGGGGAAAAAAAACCCAAAACACACCAAACCACAACCCCCAAAAAAAGGCAAGAGGAAAAAGTCAGGTAGCAAAATAATAATAATAAAATGATAACAATTAAATCGACCCGTTTGGAGTGATGGAGAGAGGTTGAAAAAAAAAAAAAAAAAAAAAAAGGGAAAGGAACAAGCTGAGTCCTGTGCCGCCGGGCTGCGCGAGTGGCTGGTCCCGCTCCAGTGCGCGGCTGTGCAGCCTCCAGCCCCAGCTCCCTTCCTAACCCACTTTCCCAGGCGGAGCGAGGGAGGGAGGGAGCGAGGGAGGAGGGAGGAGAGAGGGAGGGAGGGAGCCTCACTCGTGAGACGGCAGCTCGGCACCGCCGCGGCGGCAGCGGCGCTCCCCGTCCCTCTCCCGGGGGCGCAGCGCCCCGCGCCCCCCGCCCGGCGGGGAAGGGGCTGCCCCCGGCCGGCACGGGGCTGGGGGGGCCGGAGCGCGGCTGGGAAGGGGGGGACTGCAGCGGGGAGAGGGGGCCATGGGAGGGGAGGAGGGCTGGAGGGCAGAGGGGGGAAGCCCGAAGGGAGAGGGGGCTGGAAAAGGGGAGGAGGGAGAGGAGGAGGGGGCTGGGGAAGAGGGGGAAGTGCGAGCCGGGAACGGGAAGGAGAGAGGAGGCGGCAGGAGCAGCCGGGGGAGGCAGAGGGAGCGGGGCAGAGGGGATGGAGCAAGAGGCGGCCGATATCCACAAAACGCTGAGGAAGGGGAGCGGGGGAGGGGGCAAAGCAGCTGTGGCCAGAAGTGCGAACAACTTGGCTGCGCGGCCCGGGGCCACCGACCTGCCCGTTCCCGGAGCAGCATCCCTGGCAACTGCCCCTGCAGCCTCGGCCGCGCTGCTTCCCCGCTCAGACTCCCCTCCCCAGATAAACAGCGGCCCATCGCTCCCCCCGCCCCCTCCCCTCCCCCCCCCCCGCCCTGCCCCCCCCAGCCCCGGGGCCGGGCCGCAGACAATGCCGGTATTGAGCCGCCCGCGGTGTGAATGCCCGGCCTGTCCCCGCAGCTGAGCCCCGAGCCCGGCGGCGGCGCTGCCCACCCGGGAGCGCTCCCACCGCTCGCATACCGGCACCGTCGCACGAGAAGGGAGATTCAATTAATGGAGAGGAATAAGCCGTATGTTTTGCTGCTGATGCCTGCCTGCCTGCCATCCCCCCCGGCTCGCTCTCGCCTGCCTGCTCCTAGGGATGTTGCGCTAGCGTAACCCTTCTGTGGCCAAAGCGGGGGGGGGGGAGCAAAGAAGGTGTGGTTTGAGGGGGGGTCTAGTGTGGCAGGTGCAGGAAAAGCAGAGGGGAACTCTGTTGAGAGTTGCTGCCCTGCATAGTCACAGCGCTGCTGGGCGAAGAAAGGGAAAACCCAGGTCTGGTACTGGCTGCTCCACCCGGCCCACAGCCCTGGGGGGTGCAAACTGCAGAGGCACGGGAGACGCACTGTGGCATGCCAATGGCCACGTGGGATGGGATCACAGGTCCCTCTCACCCCGCGTCCTGTCCCTCAGCACAGCCTCCAGCCAAAGCCCAGGGAAGCAGAGCACAAGGCAAGCTGCAGCCGGACTGCCCCAGGCCACTTCCCTAATTCCCAGTGATTTGTGGCTAAGGCACGTCCCTGGCCAGTGGCACTGTCTTTGTAGTTAATGGCCCTCGATTGATTTTCTTCTTCCAGGAATGTGTCCCATTGCTTTCCGAACCCCTAGAAACTGGCCCCTGCAAGTCTTGCTATGGAAAGGCCGTGCTGCCTATGGGTACTTAAACAATCCCTGCATGTGTTAAAGGCCCACAAATTAAGGGCTAAGGTCATGACATTACTGCTCCAGTGCCAGGCAAGCAGTGGCAAAAGAGATGACTGCTTTGTATTCAAGCCAAGGAGCGAGCTGATCCAGACATTTCGCCTGCAGGAGACTTGGCGCAGATGGCACCAGAGAGGGGGAGCAACAAGAAGGAACGAAAGGGTTAACCCACACACTGGATGTTCCCAAGCTACTGCAGAGAGAGACTTCACCTGACAAGAGTATTACTCTGAAGAAGACCACGCTGCTGCTAGACTAGTAGCCACCTCTCTAGGGCGATGGACTTCACAAGGGACAGAGAGATGCCATCGGGCTGCCAGCATCCCCGACAATGGGCATCACCGAGAGGAAACCTCCGTGCTCTTGTGACAGAGGTCAAGTACAGCTAAAAGACCCGGTCCCATAGGCAGTTACCAATGATAGAAACGCACCCCTCTTAGTCGCCGAAATGTTGCATCGATCCTTTTAACAAGGGTCTCCCACATATGTTTCATCTACATTTAATAAAAGCTATTGTATGTTAATTAAATGCCAGTGGAGTAAGGAAAACATATTTGTCGAAGATTAACTATTATGCAATGTAAGAAGCATCTGCCACCCAACTGCTAGAGCTCACTAAATAATTCCTTATCTCAGAGTATTTACTTAGGAGGCAATAACTATCCAGTTAAATCTAAATTTAATGCTTAGTTAAATATAGTTCATGGAAAGTGGCACCAATATGTTTTATACAGAGAACGACAGAGAGGGGTTTCAGGGAGGCAGAAGGAAGGAATCCTGTCCCCAGACTCTGGTAACACCCTGAACTCCAGGTGGGACTGCATGTGGCCGTTCCTCCCTACAAAGCTGGGATGCATCCCAGCAGACTCAGAGGCTCCTCTCTACTGATATGGAAGTACAGGGGGAGTCTTCATCTTCTTACGCGTTTATACAGTCCTCATTAGAACCACCGTAGCATAACTATTTAATAATAATAAACATAATAAACAGAGAGATGAGGAAGAAATTCCCTTGAGGGTCTCATAAACCTTGGAAAAAATGAAACAAAAACAAAACATAAAGCTGATAGGTCTTATTTGCTTTTAGAAGCGTACAGAAGCAAAAGGAAGGGGTTACCTGGGTATAAAAGGCCAAACAAGCAGGAATCACACCAATCCTAGGAGAGAGCCTCATGAGTAAAATAAAGATTGTTATTTTTGTACATGTTCCCAGAAGAAATGACTCTCTGGACCCATCTCCCCCTGCTGGAAGCAGATAATGAAACAGCAGGTCTGCTTTCTAACTTCCCTACCTTCTGAAAACTTCAAGAAAAATTCAGGTAAACAATCAGAGCATGGACACCACAAATCCATACTCCCATCTTTTAATACCATTTTCCAATACTCCTGGTAGGTGCAGGACTGGCAAGGCCAGCCTGACTGCCCAGATTTTGTCACTACGCAGGAATGGATGGGGCAGTATGAGCCCAGCCCTGAAGGCACCACATCACCCTTCTCCAACGCAGAACACTTTTACCCTGTTTGAAGGGAACATGGCCTGGAGCAATGCCCTTCCATGAGCGCAGGTTGGACAGCACCACCAAAGACACGGCAGAAACGTTTGGAATACAGGTTTAAGAAGGTGCCTGTGTTTCCATCCTATGGGTGTGGGATGGCTCTGTTTACAAGCTGGAAGGAAAACCACAGCGCAAGCAGACACAGCCTGGGTAGCCTTACTCTTCCCAGCTTTGAGGGAAATGAGATGAAGACATCACAGTCTGGGCATCGACGATGGCCAAAGGAGGGACCCTCCGTGCTGGCCCTGGACAGGCAGCCTCGCTGGGATATGCAGCGCTGAGATGCTCTGGGACTGGTACTCAGGTCACCTGCCTACCTGTGTGGCAGCTCAGTTTTACAGATACTCAGGGACTGACATAGTGAAAGCCTGAAGTGCCATCTGCTTTTCATGGAGAGCCAACAGACACTGAAAGCATGGATTCTGGCCACAAATAGGGATGGGTGGTTTTGCATTTGAGGTGGCTAAAAGCAAAGAGCAATCCATGGAAACCACACAAGCCAGCTGCGGGAGCCGTCTGTGTGATGTGGATGGCTGCCCTCTAGGAGCTGAAATGAGGCTCATCGGCTCACACCACCAACAGCCACAAAATGGCAACTGTTGTCACTTGACTTTCATTCACTACCAGCCACACCAAACGGGTGACTTGTTCCCAAATATTGCTGGAATCAGGGAAACAACGTTTCTGAAAAATACAAAAAGAGAATGGCTCGCACAAGTCTCCAACCCTATGATGATGAACACGATTGTTTTAAGGTGACTGCCTAACTGCTCTGCCAGCAGAGTCCAAGCATCTAGGGACTTTATTCAGGGTATCTGCAATGATGAGTGAAAACGTATGATGTTTTGTGAGCTATAACGTGTTCAGTCAAGATACACTGCTGTACTCAGCAGCAGAGCCTGCTCAAAGCTTCTCAGCCATGCAGAGAAAATGCAATTTTGTTGCATTGGCAGAGGAATTATGGAGAGGAATAGAAAAGAGCCAAGGGGTTTCAGCACATGGCAAGGAAGATTAAGGGACAGTGGCAGGGGAGTGGTGATCTCCCCTTCCTCCCTTCCAGTACCTGCAGCTCCCACATGCATGTATTTCCACCCTGCTCCTAAGGGCAGCATCCCATTCCAATTTATTAAGCAGCTACATTTCACTCTCCTTCGGTTCCTGGGACACAGGGAGCCACAGGAGTAGGAGAGGAGAAAAGGCAGGGCTAGGAGAGAAGTGGTCAATCCTTTGAATGCAGCAGATACCTCTAGTGGCAAATTGAGGAGGAGGTGGGCCTTCACTGATCAATGCCCTTCTCCTCAGACTCCAAGACGGAGTCCTCAGAGGCCATACACTGTCTATTCCTTCACCTATACCTGCCTGATAAAGCAGCCTCCATCTATACCAGGCTAGAGTCTGCTGGAAAGAGCAGAGAAATAATTTCCATGAGACAACTGAAAAGAAGAAAGTCAGCTAAGCACAGGATGCTGTCTACCAAACTGGACCCCATGCCACCTGTAACATCAATGCCGCTTGTTCATATCCCCAAGGCACTTATGGAGGACATGTTATAGGGAAAACTACAGTCTGAGAAAAATATATGTGTATGATAGCTCTAATACTAGAACCAATTGTTCCAGCATGTGCTTTAAGAAAGACATTTTTAAAGAACATTTTGCAAATCTACAAATTAAATTGTTTTTTGATGCTGAAAATCAGAGCCAGCTTAGGCCCCTCACATCCAGGCATGTAATGCAACAAGACCAAGCTTCTTCTGAAGGACCTCATTAGGTAGAAGGACTTACTGCATTGAGAGCACTTAGATAGGTCAAAACTGTGGATGATAACATGCACGCAACAACACCTCCAAGGGCAGTCACTGAGCTGTAGCAGAACTCCCTCCTCGACAAGAATAGCTGATTTTCACCAATTTGTAACCTTGTTACTATGCAATCGATCTGTTTTCACAATTGACCATCTTGCTGTGGACAAGTTAGATGCCAAGGGCCAGGTTCTCAATTGCTGTAAGCTGAGGCACCACCACTGCCAAAAGAGCTGTGCCGATTGCCACCAGCTAGACACGAGGCTTTGAGCTTTGAAGTTCATCTGCTTCTGTGCTGCGTGGGTAGAAAACCACGTTACCACCTTTGAAAGAGAGAATCTTGCTCAACTGGATAAAGAGATTTTGTGCTCAGACTTTCCAGAAAGTTTGTCCTTTAGTTAAAGACCAGATCTGAGGCTTGGGCAGGAGAAAAATAACCTGAAGATGCCTTTTCAGCAGGATATGTCCAAGCAGAATTAAAGAATTAGCACTGCGGTTGATTTGCGGCCTTAATTACTGGTTGCTCCCACAGCAAGGGCTTGTAGAGCTACAAACTCACTGTCAACAGGTCCTTCCTACTCGAGAGGGAACAAGACAGAGAGCAAGCTTCTCTTTTAGTTAAGACAAAAGCTGCCCTTCCGGCCTTACACACACAAGCACAGAAGCAATCAGTGGTATCGAGAGTGTGGCGCTGCCTTTTCCCTGCAAGATCAGGTACCATTAGCAACCTCCTTACCCACACCTCGGAACCGGGCTCCGAGCCAGCAGCCTCGGCGGGGAACCATGCGACCTGTTCTCCCAAGGAAGGCCAGCTCACAGCATCGGAAGCAGGGAAGAGTAGATCCCAGTACTGATTCTTCTCATGGGGACAAAGTATTATGCTGACCTGCATTTTCCAAATGTGGCTATAGGAGTTAGGCACACAGGTCTAGACACCCAGTCCATACCTCCCACCGAGGATAGCTTCAAGATCTCTTCTCCTTTTAGATTTGGGGGTGAAATCATCACTTCACCAGTGTCAAGGAAGGCTTGATGAGTCAGGCAGAGCCAGGGTTCAACCTTACAGGTCTTTAAGTAATTTACTTCCCAGAGGAAGACAATAGCTCTATCCTCATACATCTACTATGCCCCAAAAACTTTCCTCCCAGTGCTGATGGATATTTACAGCCCTCAGCACAAGTAATTAGGATTGACTTCACAGAAAGAAGCTACAATAGTTAACAGTCCCTCCCAGCACACAAGCAGAGAGATGACCCAGAGGTTGGGATGTTCTAGGAGGGCTTCGGAGATATCCAGTCCCAATTTCCTTAGTGAATTTGGGTAAATCACTTAATGAGGCATTAACAAAGGCATAAAAAGCTAATCTCCCTAGGCTACCTCTGCCCTTAGAGAGATAATCTTCTCTTGAGGGCACTTCAGAGCAGATGCCTGATTTAACCATTTAAAATTGTCCTGTCTCTCAGGGCCTGTCAAAGTTTCCAACTACATAGATCCAACTACAGAGATCCTAACATACCCTTAGTTTCCAATACGTCCTGGTTACAGTTGGCATAGAGTTAAATGTCTCCCTAGTAGCTGGTACAGTGTTGTCTTTTGGATTTAGCACGAGAATAATGTGGGTAACACACTATCAACTGCCAAGTAGCATTTACTTAAGTCAAGGACTCTCAGGTTCCCTGCTCTGCCAGTGGGGAGATGCACAAGAAGCCGGGAGGGAGCAGAGCCAGGACAGCTGACCCAAACTAGCCAGAGGGATATTCCATACCACGGGGCATCATGCTCAGGATATAAACTGGGGGAGCTGGCTGGGGTCCACAGCTCCCTGCTCGGGGACTGGCTGGGCATTGGTCAGCAGGGGCTGAGTGATTGCATTGTGCATCGCTTGTTTCCCTTGGCTTTTATTCCTCTCTTTTTGTTATCTCCCTCTTCATTACGATTATAATTATTACAATAACATTTTCTTTATATTACACTGTTCTTATCCATAGGTTTTACCTTTTATGTGATTCTCCTCCCCATCCCACTGGGGGCTGAAGGGGGATGGGAAGAGAGTGAGCGAGCAGCTACCAGGCACTTGGTTGCCAGCTGGGGTTAAAACATGACACAGGCCTTTTTGCACCCAGCCTGGGGCAGTAGGTATTCAAGATAAAGATAGTAACTGGGAGAGGTAACAGACAAAACATGGACTGAACAATGTTAGAGAGCACAATGATCACAGGGAATTTTCAGTTGCTATAATTGTGGTGAAAGCATGAGGGGTGGATTGTGTGTAAATTGTCCACTTTTTGTTTGGTATTGCGATGATGTTATTTTGATTTTGATGTGGGGAATTCTTTTTTTGTTGCTGTGAGTGAAGTTTGTGAAGATTGCACGATGAATGTGGATTTTAGTGATAATTCTAAAATATGTGATTCACAGAGGTGAGGGGTGGAATGTATTGCATTTGCGTGGCAAGGTTTTGGCAGCAGGGGGGCTACAGGGGTGGCCTCTGTGAGAAGCTGCTAGAAGCTTCCTCCATGTCCGATGGAGCCAGTGCCAGCCGGCTCCAAGAGGGACCCACCACTGGCCAAGGCTGAGCCCATCAGCAATGCTGGTAGCACCTCTGGGATAACGGATTTAAGAAAGGGGGAAAGCTGCTGTGCAACAGCAATTGCAGCCAGAGAGAGGAGTGAGAACATGTGGGAGGAACAGCCCTGCAGCCCCCAGGCCAGGGCAGGAGGGGCTGGGGGGGCTCCAGGCGCTGCAGCAGGGGCTCCCCCCTGGCCTGCAATGCAGCCCTGGGCGAGGCAGGCTGTGCCCCCAGCCCATGGAGCCCCTGGGGGGGCAGGCTGTGCCCCCAGCCCACGGAGCCCCTGGGGGGGCAGGCTGTGCCCCCAGCCCATGGAGCCCCCGGCCAGGCAGGCTGTGCCCCCAGCCCATGGAGCCCATGGTGGGGCAGATCCCTCCATGCTGGGGCAGGATCCCAGGCTGGGGCAGGGCTGGGGACCCCCTGGGGCCACCTGGGCCTGGGGGGTTGCACCCATGGGGGGCATCCACACACCGGGGCAGGGGAAAGCATGAGTACACCCCCCACAGGGGAACAGCTGTGATGGATCGACCCCAGTCCCCCCTGTGCCACTGGTGGGGAGTAGGAGGACATCGGGAGTGGGGCTGGGCCTGGGAAGAAGGGAGGGGTGGGGGGAAGGTGTTTTAACATTTAATTTTATTTCTCATTACCCTACTCTGATTTGGCTGGTAATAAATTCAACTAATTTCCCCACGTCGAGCCTGTTCTGCCCGTGACGGCAGTCGGCGGCTGGTATCTCCCTGCCCTTACCCCGACCCACCAGCCTTGCGCTGTATTTTCTCCCCCCGCCCAGCTGAGGAGGGCAGCGATGGAGCGGCTTTGGTGGGCACCCGGCACCCAGCCAGGGTCAGCCCCCCCCCCTCAACAGCATCCAAAGGATGAAGCACGGAAGGCTGCAGGGGGATCTGACACTACAATACAGAAAGCTCCTGCAAGACACAATCTACAGAACATGCCAGGTGTGATCTGTTTCTAAAGTACTCATTAACAAGCCCCAAAACAAGTGCCTGGCTGTTGCAAGGGATGTTAGGATCACTGCAGACAGGAATTCTATACAACTAAGAGGTGGTCAAACCCATTCTGCTGAGCCTTGCTGCACATTTGATGACCTGCTCTGGCATGGAGTTCTCAACACAATGCTAATGGATGAGAATCATCATTCTGACGGTGATGATGCAGAAGAGAGATCCAAAGCCTTGCTGAAATGATACATGTTACACATTCATCATCACCAGAGAATTAATTTTATTGTGAAGAACAGAGTGCGGCAGGCTGTTGTGCTGTGCATTTTCTTGTCCATTACAGAAGCTCCAACATAGCTTTTATGAAACTTAAACTGAGGCCTTCAGCAAGACAAAAGAGATTCTCAAGATTTGTGATGCTATCAGGAGACCAGGCACTGTCAGAAAACCTCATGCACAACAAGCTGAGAGAGAAATTTGTATGCATAAATTTGGAGAAGGGTCCCTTTGAAACTATGACCTGCCTGAATTCAAGCTTCTGAAAACACTTCCTATCTTTTCACTGCATTCAGATCTGAAAATGAGGAAAACAGCTTTTACACATCCAGATTATCAAGATGACAAACAAGAACTGTCCCACAGACACAGGCTCATTCGATACCATCCTCACGGGCTACAGGTCAGGGATGTCTCTGCATCAGCATTTGGAGTTAGCGCCTGCCTACTCTTGCAACATAACTTTCTAATATTTTAGCTTTTCTTCTCCCCTTTCTCACACTGCTTCTCCACTCCTTTTCTCCAAGCTCCACACCCTGGTATTTGCAAGCTTCTCTCCTAGGTTGCCCCCATGCCCCTGTCAGGCCCAGTCATATTCATACATTTTAAAGCTAGGAAGGACGTCTTTAGGTCACCCCATCCAGCCGTCTGGCCCAAGCCACAGAAACTCACCCACTTCTGGCAAAAAAGCCACCAGCAGTGATTCAGCCAGAGCTCCTAGTTGTTGAAAGGCTCTTGGCTTTGATTCAAGCAGCCCCAACTGCACAGATCTACCCTGTATCAGTAGGTCTAATAATTAATGACCACCCCAGGTTAAGAATTTCTCATGTTAAGCACAAATGTTATTTCCTTTATCATCCAGCTACTGAACCAATTCTTGTACACTTAGATTAAATGATCATCTGTTGTTAAATACCATCTTCTTGAAAAAATACGTTGTACCTATTTGAGTCTCACTTTGTCCCGATTTGTTCCTAGTGTAATATTTTGCCACAATGCCCAACACCTGGTGCCAGAGGGGAAAACAGGGTGTTTGCAGCAGCCTCTAAGAGAGCTGACAGATGCCAGATTAATAGCACTGTCCTGGGGGTGAAGCCAGCACAGAAGTAGGGCCAGGAGTGGGAATCTTAGGTCCTAGTCTAAGCATGGGGAAGCAGGAGTTAGGGTGGACAAATGGAGGACCTGCCCACCAAGAGGTACAGGAACGGTGTGGCTTCTCAGGGAGAGGAGGCATTTTGCTGGAGGTGATTCCAGCACCTGGTTCTGTCAGAGAGGATGGCAGAGCCTCCAGCACAGCCCTGTGCTGGGATGCAGCTGGGTGGCCTGTGGGCTTCACTGCTTGCAGCAGCAACAGAACCCCATCTCAGAACCACCCTGCTCCACCCTCATCCCAACTCATGTGTAAATCAGCTTAGATAAGGCGAAACAAACCTGAGTGTGGCTGTACTTGCAAACTGCTCAGATGAAGCAATACCTATCAGCAAAAGCAGTAACTCTCAGGAGACATAAATTCTCTGAACCACTGCTTACAACGCTGCTGCGGTGGGCTGGATGAGGGATGCGCACACCCTGAAACAGCTCCCCTAAAGCAGAGGTCTAGGGGGCATTTTTAAAAGCTTCCAGACAAGAGTGAGAACAGGCAGATGTTCTCCTGGAGGGACATAAAATCTTTGAGGGAACTTGACCTGTCAGAGCCAGGCTCAGGCCCTGAAGTGCAAGCAAACACATCCCCTCCACTGACAATCGTCTCAGCTCTGGCAACCTGTTAGATCCAGCAGCTTGCAGGGCTTTATGAAACAACAAGCCGACAACCCAAACAGGAATGGAAGCATTGGTTCGTGTGAAACTCCCGGGGATCCTTGCATAGTCCTGGTCTTCAGCGACACTTCATTACCTTCCTAATTTATACAACACACCAGTATTTTTTGAATAATGTAATGAGCCTGCTAGCTTCTTCCAGCAGGCAGAGATCAGGGAAGGACAAAAAGCAGGTTGGTCGGAGCACCCTAGCAGCTGGCTGAACAAAGGCAGGGGACGTGAAAAAACAGTTGGATCAGACCGGAGCAGGGTAACAACAACAACAACAAAACCCAAACACCAAACCCCAAAGAAAACCTTTGATGTTGACATGGAGCTCTGAGTTGGGAACTTCCCCACTTCATTACTTGCCCTCTGATATAGGAATGGACTGGGAGATGAACCCCAGGTCGATAGCACTTGCGGGTAAGGCTACCTCAAGTGTCGTCAGGGAGCGTCTATCACTGTTTAGTCAAAGTCATTGTCCGTAAGACCTTTTCACCCTATCCATTCTGTCTGGAAGAACCATCCCGTGTTTGCCAGGCCTAAGTGGTAATCCAAAGGGGGCCTGAACTGTGGAAATGGAGGGCTTTGAGTCACTCGAGCACCTGCTTCTGAGCTTTTGGTAGGACAACCACTTTCACAGTCATGAGAAAGACTGGTAAAAAAGGGTTTACCAGAGCTGCTTTTTGGCTGGTGAGTGTACAGCATGAAGGAGCTGGCAGGAAGGCATTTTACAGGCTCGGGATGATAAAACACTGCTGCCAAACGCAGGGGGTCACCTGCCCAAGTAAGCCCTTGCAACCTACTGATCTGACAAGTCTCTGAGGGAGAAGGAGCCCCAAGCTCGAAGAATCTTCCAAGTTAAGTGGTCTATCAGTGTTCTGAGATATCAAAGGCAATTTTGACAGGCAGAGGTCCCTTGGACAAATCCTGGCCCTGACAGAATCAAGTGGAGCTTTGCCACCAGTTTCACCAGATTGGGGATACAATTTCACCTCTTTGAGTCTTCCTCTTGCCCTCATTCCCTGTAAATTCCTCTTGGCTGGGAAATGAGTGCAGCACAAAGAACAAAGCAAACATGGAAATTAAGGCATACCTTCAATTCACATCCATTTAACTGAATTACAATAATTTTCCAGTAAGCTTATTGCTCATCAAAGTGAGGAACAAACTGAATTTGACTGGCCTCAGATAGACCCAGCATAAGTAAATTAAGTGCAAATTTCTCCGGCTTCCAGCTCTGTCAGGACACCCCTGTTCTGTCCATCAACATGACCTGGTATTCCTGCCCACTCTCCCCATCTGCTGATGTAGTGAAGTCCTGAAAAGAAGAAGCTGCTATTGCCCATGAATTTTTAATGTAGCAAGGAAAAGGCTGGAGGAAGAAGGCTACTTGGTGGCATTTACTCCCTATGATCAAAGCCATTTCATGTCTCTTGTGTGATATTATTAGAACACAATACGAAGTGAAAGCAGTGTTCAGACTAAAGGTCCCTATTCAAGAAACATTTTCTGCAGAGGAGAACACAAAAACCAATGCCAGCAGGAAGCCCGTATTCTTACAGCATCTCTCTGCCCATGTGATTCTGCAGGGAATTACATGACAGAAAGAGCGAGCAGGTACCTTAAAGTCCAGTCCCTTCTTATCACAAGCGCAATGTTCAACGGGACATCTCTACTCGCCTCTGAATGCTTCCCAACACCTGAAAGCATTGGGTATGGCCAGCAGCAAGAGACCCAAGTCTAAACAGATGATACGCCACAGAAAGAATTGTATTTTAGGTCTCTGCTGTCACTGGTATTTATTAAATAAAACTCCCAGGGGGTGCCAGGTACCAAAAGCAAAAGCCAGCTGCGAGGAGTAGGGTGCAGCTAGCTCGAGGTTCTCATGTTCCTAAACCAGCAATTCCTTCTGTACTGACTGTGTGCTTGGGACATAAGAAGCAACCACCCAAGAGAATGGAATGGCAGGGAGAGCGCTGGCATGCCCTGGCGCTGTCCTGTCATACCTGGGCCATCCTCCAGTGCCAAGAGGCAGAAGGCGGCTGTACAGGAAGATCTGCTAACGGCCAGCAAGGAGAAAGGGAATTGCCAGCTAGCAGGAAAGAGGATACTGGGGTTCAAACAGATCTGGCTCTCTGGAAATCTGGATTAATTCCAGACCTTTTCTTTCCTCTCCCTGCTGCTACACAGAGAACATACACTAACGTAAGTTTTCGAAAAACTTCTTCCTCTGTCTTCAAACTCTCTGCATATCCCTGACAAACATGGACACGAGAATATTTCCTTGGGAAATATCTGCACTAGCCGAATATGCAGTAATTACAAACTGCCCTGTCTCATTGTCGTCATTCAATCAACAACCAAACTCAGACACCAAAAGGCCAAGCTGACAAAACTCCTAGCCATGAGCAGTGTATCCCGTACAGATCACACCCACTGTTGTTCGAGGCCACCTGAAACAAATCTGTCCACTGTTGGTAAGGGTTTGATGAGTGCTTCATGAAAAGCTGAAGCCTTGTCCACATTATACCTCTGATGGTGCTGAGGATGCATTGCTCGTACCAGCTGAAATTTTTAGCCTCTGTTCCATGGCTGAAAGAGAGAAATATCTGTAAGCAAGGGTCAAGGTTCAAGAAGTAGCTGGGATACCGGCGCAAAAATATTTGCCCATTGAGTGACATTGCTGATAGAAGACTCTTGACTGTTTGCTGTAAACCATCACGCCAACACATCTGCACTAATATCACAAAAACAAAGTCAAGGGAACCTCAACTTTGGCTGAAAGTGAAATTTAAGCATTTTGGTAAACATAACGTCTGTAAATGAATGCTGACATCTGTCACACAGATGTTTACAGAAGAAACAGAAAGCCTCTGAATAGCCCCTGCTGCTTCCTATGTTCTACTAAGCTGGACTGATGAGGGCTCTGTACTGGGCAGCTCTTTCTATGCCACTGTGCAGATGAAGCACTGTTAAGGCAGAGGAAGACCATGAACACTCAAAAATGT
Source organism: Falco biarmicus (assembly GCF_023638135.1). Taxonomy (NCBI): domain Eukaryota; kingdom Metazoa; phylum Chordata; class Aves; order Falconiformes; family Falconidae; genus Falco; species Falco biarmicus. Next base: position 87,395,778 of record NC_079292.1, read on the forward strand.
CCAAAGGCACTGCAAGAAATCGACGCTATGCAGTTGCAGTCCCTCAAAGCTTTGCAATGAGAAAGCTCCATGAGGCAGAAGTTCTGTTCATACACAGGAATCTGTGAACGTGTCATGGCTTACATCTTTGGACCGAAAAGGTTGCTCGCTCTTGCTGGCACAGAGAATTGCACAAAGGATTTAGGTTTCACACAGGGAAAACTCTCCCCACACCACTTACACAGCACAACAGAGCTGCGGGTGATGCACCAGGTACTGTAAAGTCCAGAAGGAAAGAAACAGGTGAAGGAGGGCGCAGGGCACAGTCCTTTGTGGAAAGGGACATATGACACTACTGTCCTTTGTGTGTGCATGCGAGCGAGGTGAGACTGGTGTATGTGATATTCCAGCCTACTGGGATGACTGAATGGGAAAAAGATAAAAGTTTCAAAGTTTCAAGATCTGTGGGTTTTTTTTTTTTTTTTTTTTTTTTTTTTTTTTTTGTCAGACAATATGCTTACAACAAGAAAGCAAAACAAATCGGCACAGACAGAAAGGGCAGAAACCCCGCTTTGTCTGCAGACCAAGACTTCCTTATAACTTCCAGGATAATTCTCAAGTGTTCTGAAGCTCTCCTCACTCCCAGGAGTTGATGCTAACAGACACTGAGCACCCTGGCCAGGACAGAGTCAATGTCTTGGTGGGTGGGGACCATGCAATGTACTTTTAGTTTACTACATGTATTCGACTCCTAACAGAAAGATTCAAGATGTCACCAGTATTGAACAGATGACCCTTAGCTCCACACTCAAGACCTTTTATGATGCAAAGCCGGGGTCCGTCATTTCTAGCTCCTGTGATACCTTTCCATAAAGCTGCCAAGTGTTTGGATAGCTGTATGGGAGACGGATGGGGCTGAGTACAAAGGGAGAAATATTTTGTGATTGGAATATGGTTATTGAGCTAATGAAGCACTAATGGCAGATCCAAACAGGATGCACAAGCTGCTCAACTTTGACTCCCTGAATCCAGCAGTTCAGGACAACTTTCCCCAGCAGGTTATAGCTCTCATCTTCCTTGACTCTGGCCAGCATGGAAGAGATTGTCAAATTCTAGCATCGCTCTGAAAGATGCAAAGCTGTTTTGATGACTCACCTGGAAACCACAGCAACTAAGTCACAATAATACTGAGTCAGAACAGCTTTAGAAAATTAAAGTTAAAGGAAAATAAAGTTTAAGACTAGGAAGTGTTTCAGAAAAACACAACCCCAAAATATTCACTATTATTTGTAGATTCTCTCCTTTTGTGTTAGACCAGCCAGAGAAATGATTAATGCTTTCTGATTATTTCTTAACACTTGGAATATAAGCAATGAGAAATAAAGAAGAAAAAACAATATATAAAAAAACCCTCCTTATTCTCTCCATGAGACCTCCTCAAAAAGAAATAGAGAAAGCTCACAGTAAGACACACTGGTCAAAAGAAAGGAAAACCAACCAGGGACTGCATTTAGGAATTTAACTTCATATAGACGTTCTTTTAAGAAAATTACTCTTACTTGCCCTGTCTATAGTGGGATTAGGAATTGCAAAGAGCACATATTTAACTAGCTAATGTGTGTTAAGAGCTTTGCACACATAAGGCACTATGCTTCCACGACGTATTACAAATCAGTTAAACCTTCGGCTACTTCTTGCTATTATGCTTAACATACGTTAAAGTCGTACTGCCTTGTGTTCATTAGGCTGCTAATACATGCCCTCGAAGACAGCTTCACCTCAAAGTTCCCATGAGAAAGACCTACAAGTTTAGCTATGTTGGCAAACCCATCTGAAGTTGACACACTGCTGATGTGGCCATAACATATTTCCTACCTCTCAATTCCCCCCATAAACACTCTTGGCAAGAAGTTGACAAGGCCAGAGAGCTTCGCCCGCACTTTGGCTCTTGTACCGTCACATTCAGCATCATGTTTCCTCATGCCTACGATCAGAGTAATGGAAGTTTAAAGCATGGACCTGGTCCTGGATGCAAGAAAGTGGAGGCGTGCTGGCAGGTTGGCAGAATTTCAGCTGCTGCATGTCAATTCACACGGGCAAATTGCGGCTCGCCCTGAAATTGTTTTGCTTTGGTTCATGACTTCTGACCATAGGGTAGGAAAGAAAATGTTGCCTGTCCCAGTACCTTTGTGAATCCAGCCTGACTTTCCTCTCCTAAATCAAAGCATTTGCTGGGATTTACCCAAATCTGCAAGCTGCTTTCACATGACTTAAAATTAGGTTTTCAACCTTAATCCCAAAATAAAACGTCCTGCGTCTGCTGAACAATAACACTTTAAATATATCCATTGCCCCTCCAGAGTAAGGGCTGGTCCCCATTCATTCTTTAATTCCCTTGTCCTGTTTCTCTGTTCTTTCTTCTGCCCTTTTCCTTGCTCAGGCAGGACAGTCACCTGGATGTCACCAGGTCAGAGATCTAGTCGTCAGGCACCAAACAACCATCATAGAGTCTAAAAGAGGCTCTCGAGGCCCTGGTGACACATGCACTGTGTGTGCTTCCTCTGCTTTACAGCTGACTCACACAGAGAACCACGAGGCTCTTTCCAGGACAGGAAAAATAACTGTATATTATCTGTTTAAAAGCCTCCTAATCCTTAGGCAACAACTGAGTAGTAACTGCAGCGATAGGGCAAATCTCTCTGCTTCATATGAATAAACTCCAATGCAATATTACTACTTGCTGCATCAAAGGCTTTCACATAAATGGCCATCCCCCCCCCCCCCCCCCCCCTTTTACTAAAATAAAGAATGCATGTGTGGAAGGACTTGGTTGTTTAAGACTTTGCTTAGGTTTCCATTCCCTGCATCACGCTGGCACTGAGGAACTAGACGATGTCATCGGAAATAAACAGAAAGGGAGAGAAGAGTGCAAATGGGGGAAAAGCAAATCACCTCTGCGTTTCAGCAATCTGACACATCATTTGCCAGACCAGGGGGGGAAAGTTTCTTCTACAAAGGACTACTGCTTATCTTTTTAAGGACACCAACTGCCCCGTGTCAGTCTTGAGTCACTGCTCACCCTAAATATCCGTTTGCTGACACAGGGACACACAAAGCTGTGACAGTGAGGGAGTGATCTGCCAATACCAGCTGTGTCTTCTGCAAGTGCTTTTTCACTAGAAGCCATAATGAAATGACGAAGGATTCTGCACAGTTCCATCTTATTCCCATAAATTGCACAGATAGAAAGAGACCGCAACAAAACACGGCGCCTCTGGAGCATTACCCACTCATGTCCACTGACACCCTTTCTACATGGCAACTTCTTGTCCCATGGGGAAGAGCTGTGGAATATGAATACCTTTAGCCCATTTCCTTGGTTGTCCCGGTTCATATGTGCGTTGTAACTCAGGTTGCTAACAGGTGGTCACTTCTGGTCCATCACGGTTCCTTTCCCTCAGTGACACCACGGCACGGATACTTCCACCAGGAGAACAGAACACGCTGGATAGCCTTGTGCATATTGCTTGCCTGGTCCTAAATCCTCCCTTAGGATACGCGTGAAGCTCAACCCAGTACTGAATGCTGCTCTGGCTGTGTCTTGCCAGGTACTCGGCCTGCTGCAGCACCTTCAGTAAACTACACAGATTTTTGCTGGGTAGTTTTGTAGGGACGAACACATACCTCTAGTGTAGCCATGGGACACTGCTGACATAGCACTGGCCTTGGAGGAGGCAGTGATGCCCTAGGGCGGTTGTAGCACAGCCAGGCAGAATGGCTGAAAGGAGAAGAGAGCACTGAGGTCTTTAAACTACAGCTCCCCTGAGAGCCAGCGATGCTGCCGGGTAAACAAAGTTTATCTGCAAACTGGTTGAATTAAACAGTTCAGATGAGTCGGTTTGAGCTGAGTGGAAATACAGTACTTCATTTAGACCCTTCCAGAGAAAGAATAAAATGTACTGCAAATAAATAATAACAGCAATAATAAAAGAGGTAAAAAAAAAATCTCACATTTCCCAATTTTTTTGGAAACGGCATTTTCCATTTGAAATTATTGCACACAGCAAATTTCAAAGCATCTCACCCTTGCTAGCAATTCCAACTGTTTCCTCCCTAATATCTAGCAATTGGAGTTTTCTATCTCCTCTCTTCATTACTGTCCTGATACTAACAACCTATACAAACGCAGGCAGATTTGAACTTCCATCAGAGAATTGTAGCAGCTGCTGAGCATGGAGAGGATTTTCTTTTTTTTTTTTTCTTTCTTTTAAAACAATTAAAAAGAAGTATCTGACTGTTTCTACAAAAACTGCGGACTGGACAACATCTTGTAAAAAAACATTGCCAGCTGAAAACTGGCAGTTGCTCTGTCAGTATGACAGAATAATTAAAACCAGTATGACAATAATTAGCACTTCTATAGTTCTTTTCATCCATGGATATCAAAGCACTTCACAGAAACAAGTGCAGCTACCTCAACTTTTAAAGCTGAGCTCAGAAAAAAACCCCACCCAAATCAGAATTTTTTCCTTGTGGAAATTTCCAACAACTTCATCACTGGTTTTCATCCTAAATTAGAATCGAGTCGAAATGTTTTTATTTTTAAATTTCCAAAAGGAAAAGTGCTGAAAAAAAAAAAAAAAAAGCACCAAGGTTGATTAGGAAATGTTGGTGTTTTCAATGGAACCACAACATTTTGCCATTCTGAAATTAGTGCATTGTGGTTTAAATCTCTCGACAACACGCTGCATCTGCCTCTGGGAAGGGAATGCCTCCTGGGAGCTGTAGTTCAGGTTTCCCTGCTGAACCTGATAACTCTATTAGTTAGGCACCGCCTGTCCCCACTCTCCCCTAAGGCTGGCCCTGCCTATCCTACTGTTCTGCAGGAAAACATCATCAAACTATTCTGTCCTGCCTCTGCTGGGCTCGCGAATGGGAAGCACCGACTGCAGCGAGGAGGGTTGGGCAGTTTAGCGAAGCAGTAAATATAAAACCCAACAGCTCCCATGAACAATTTCATGTGTTAGAAGCCGAGCTCGACTCTCCTCCCAGGAGTCAGTAAAGCATCCTACAGTAGATTGGACTTTTTGGATTACTGCTTTTTGGGGATCAGTTCTTTCAGGTCAAGCCTGTGTCCAGGGAGCTGAATGAGCAAGTTGCTGCTGCTGCTGCCTTGGGTTTATGCCCGCCAGTAATGCAGTCATTGCGCCCACTTGTTTGTAGCTTACAGGTTCGTTCTTTCATGGACCTGCCTGTCGTGAATTGGTGGGGAAAAGGAGGACAAGTCACAATTACTGCTTACAGACCTCTCACCTCAAAGCAAAGCTGCTAATGCAACTTGACAGAGGCTTGTCACGGGTTACATACCCAGATCCTTAGTGATAGCCACACTCCCCTGCAGGTTGCTAGGCTTTAACGCTGGCAATGGTACAGGACTCTGCTACCATGCCAGCTACCACAAAGAGCTTCCTCTCCAGGGAGGTGGGAAATGTGCATGGGACCAGAGGGAGCCTGCAGAAGCCAGTGCTTTTCTAGGAAAGCCCGTTTACTCATTTCCAGAACTGGCCTGAACATTCCAGCACTTCACTTGTGCTCCCCTTACACACACACTGAAGCAATTTCTCTCAATGGTCCCAGTTGTTAGGATACTGAACAGGGGGCTTTGATGACTAATCAAACAAGAGCGAGCTGATTAAACTTCTGTTGTTTTCTCTGACTGTTCCTTTAATAATTCCAGAGCAACAAACCGCAGGGAGACTGCAGGTTCATGAGGGAGAAATGAAGGTGAAGCAGTTAACGTTGCTACCAATTTAGCTAATGTTACTAAAACCAAAGTAGATGTTTGCAGGCACAGAGCATGAGGCAACTGATTGGTATTAGGTTCAGCCTATTGTTCACAATCACACATAGAACCCAGTTAAACTCTTCAAACCTGACCTGGTAAAACAAGATGGCCAGATATAAACAAACATTGCCCTGGGGAAAATCAGGTGCAAAGCCTGCCCTTACAAACATGCCCTTTACCTGTATTTTAGTATACTTTACAGATTAATTTTTTTCCCAGATGCTTCTGATAATGTGTCTGACTGCATAACCTGACATACACTACATGTATGTCAGATCTACACCAACCCTTATTAACTCAACACCCGAGTTACACACATAGCACAGCTTAACCTCACTCGGTGTTACCAACCAAAAACAATTCCAGCAAACAATCAAAGCATTCTTGTATTAAAACAAGGGTGTGTGTGTATGTGGGTGGGGGGTATGTGTGTGTGTGTGTGAGTGTGAAATATTTTCTTTTACCTAGCACGTAAGGATGCTGGAGCTTCCTGGGTAAAAGCCTAGACGTAATAAACCTCTCAGGCCTGTATTTCCCTACTTGCATATTTACACAACTGAGGAAAGAAACAGGACTCTCCCCAGCTTTACCTGTAAGCAACATACCCCATTGCCTCAAAAGCTGAGAGCTGCAAAGAACAGAAGAGAAAGACAAACCTTCTCTGATGACCCGGGGCAGTAACAGAGACTAGTCTGCCATCTTCCCCTTGTAGGACAAAGTCCTCAGCCAACTTTAAGCAGGGGAGGACTGTTACTTTTTAAAGGCTGTACACTCTGTAAAAAGGCAGTGACTGCATCTCTTGAAAGCAATTTGCAAACCTTCCTAATGTCTAGATTTGTCTTAATTTCTAGATTTAACAAGTGCACGATACCAGGCTCAGACCTTTCATTCTCAGTTAAGAGAGGGAACGGCTGCTGATGAGCAGAACCATCTTCTATGCGAAACGTACCACCATACTGCGCTCTGTCAAAACATAAATAATGTACTGGGACAGTGTCACCTTGTGGCTGTTTGCTGGCATAGCGGCCATCGGCGAGGGCATCCCTCCCCCCCTCCCCCCACAAGCCTGCCTCGGGGAATGGCATCCTTACAACCTGCCTTTGGGGTGACACAGGACCTCCCTGTCCTGCCCAGTCCGCATCCTCCGGGCAGGTGGTGGCAGCTTCTGCCCTGCTGCTTTCTAACCCCTCACAGAGAGATGAAGGCATTCAACACCTGAGCCAGCCCCACAACCTCAGCTGGCTACGAAAGTCCGGGAGGGAGAGACATGTGAGGAGGGGAGCTGCGAAGTTCAGAAACAGGAGCTGTAAGGCTGAGCAATAAAATTCCACTTGTCCCTTTGAGAATCTCCTGCCTTGCAAGGTAAATTCCAAGAACTGGCACATCATCTTGCTCCTAGCACTCCAACCCTACAGAGAAAGCGGATTTTGAAAACTCTGTTGAAAGAGGAAAAAATACAGCCCTAATTCAAAGTTAGTACTTAGCAAGGAAATTCAGACACCAAACTGTGCTCTTAATGGAGAACTAATGGATGTTAATTAACCACCAATTGACAAAGAACATATTTACTGTAGTTTAACAGCTCTGCAAATAAACACAAACTCATTTACACATGTTTAAACCTTAATAAATACATTTGCAGTCATTGGCCGTTTAAGTTGATGTTCAGACTGTCCCCTATAGTAAATCTAAAGGGATACATTTGGTTGCAAAAGTTATTGCACATTAATTAAACATTAGCTCATTGCAGAAAACCAAATAAGTTAATGGTAAATGACCTCTTTCATCAATACTGGTTTATTACACAGCTATTAAAAAGCCGTATGCAAAAATGAAGAAAAACAGCCACGCAAAACACCTTTCTCTCTGCACCAGCACCTTTGCACAGTCAGTGCGTGCACAGCACCTCTGGGAAGGGTGAGTTCCCCAGGCATCATGTGCAGGTGAGGAGGGCCGGGGCAGCGTGCAGGAACTTTACTGCAGGCAATGATCCCAGCAGTGGGTTTCTGAGAGTGATTTGATTGTGGTGAGCACGCGACAGGATTTAGAAATGCGGTTCTGGGAAGGCAGCATGGGATAGAAGAGCATGTGGGGATGCTTACAAGGAAAGGTGGTGGGAAGAATACTTGCAGAATTTTCACTCTGTAAACTTATTTCAGTCAAGCCTTGAGCCTTTAATTTGACTCTTTTCCTAGTTTTCTCTGCGTGGACAGTATCGTCTTCCCTTCTGCTACCGCATTTGCTGTCCATTCAAAACGGTGCAAGATCCTTCTCCTCTGCAGGCCTCACCATGATCCCACATCCCTCCTCCTCCTCCCATTCCATTCCTCAGTCCATCCCTTAAGGTTGCTTCTTAACTGGATCCATACATTTTGCTCCGAAAACACTCTGCTGGCTTCCCAAAGGTCTGTGATAAGGGTTAAGCCCTTAGTGTATGTCAAATGCTTTAAGATTCCCTCACAGAAAATCCCGGACTTAGACAAAAGATAAACAGTGCCCCCCTTTCACACACTTCTTACAGGAACGCGCAGCATAAAACCAAGTCAAATTGTATTTATCCCGGGTTGGGGTTGCTTCATTCTCCAATGCTGTTGCAGAAGCCTCCAGCGGAGGGAGCTTAAAATAACTAAAAAAAGCTTTACTTTCAAGAGACAGACTGACTTAATTAAGTCATCGTTTTGTACTTTATATGGAAAAGAAAAAAAAAAACAACCAAAACCTCAGGAAAGGAGAAAAGGAAATAATCAGCATCCATCAAACAGGAGAAGTCCAGATCAAATGGTGAAGAAGTGTTTTCAGACTTTGAGAGAATACAAATAGCGGGAAATAGAAAACACAAATTAAATTAAGAATCATAAAATTTCTTCTATTCACACAGCTCAGGAACACTGTCTGGGGCCAATTTATTACCAGGCTCAACAACAAATAAGCTCACACGATTCCCATGCTGAAATAACCTTTACTCATTTCACAATAAAACTACCATAGGGGTCTGGTAAGCAAATATGAATTATAACTGCCTGTCAGAAATAATGATGATAATCCTTTTCCACTCCCGCAACATCTGGGGATTACAACCACCTTTGCAGACAATACAGCCATCTCAAATACACAGTTTACCATAACAGAAGTATGCAATCAGCAAGTTCACAGATGGGGAAACTGAGATACAAGCAGAGGGTCGGTCCACAGGCACAGCGTAACTGATCCCTGGTCTCACCTTGGCCAGCGCCTCAGTAGTGTGGAAACTACTGCACCGACGTTAGTGGGGTTTTTGCGTTGTACACATCGCTGCCAACATCTCAACAGAGGACCTGCAGCAGCACTTGGGCTCTATGATTACGGGCCAGGGTCCCCTTGTGCCAGGTGCTACTCAAACTCAAAGAGCTCAGCAAAAAGGGATTTCCCTCTTTCAGCGCTTGCAATGGCAGTGAGACTGCATCCCTTTGTGGAAATTGTGTCTGGAAAGCATGGACCTGTTACTAGCTGGCAGTCCCTGAGGATATGAGGACCTTGATGGCTGGGGTGAGTTTTCTCTGATGTTGGGGGTAGATGTTGCATTCTAGTGATTGGACCTAGGGGAAAGCACACAGGCTGAGCTACCTCCTCCAAGCTGAGACATTTTCCCTTCAGCTTCAGGGGGTGAGACCCATAGTTGCAGGAAGCAAAGGTGGCACAAAATACAGCAAAAGCTTATTTTTCAGCCATTGCCTGCATGGGTGTGGAGGGCTTTGACTCTGGCAGAGCATTAGCACAACAAAACCCTGACTAGTTTGCACCCAGTTCCCTCCAGGCAGCCACTGGCTTGGCTAAGAACCCTTCTCTTGGATAACCAGCCTGCCCAACCCAAACCTTTCCTAACTGTGGCTCCATCTCACATCCAGCTTTCCTGCTGAGGCTGTAATGTTAGTAACAAGAAGGAAGCAGAACAATAGCAGCGCACCCAGGAAAATGATACTTCTGGATCTGGTACGCTTTGAAGACATCAGGCTGCTCTCCCTTCACGCTGCACAATTCATGTGGTATTTGTCAGCCGAAGGCATCCAAGTCAGTTGTGCCAAGATGCCTTTTTGTTCTCAGCTACAGGCAACTGCAAAGTCCTTCTCTTTCCCCAGATGTTTTTGTGTGCTCCGTTGCAAAAATATGTCTGTCAGAACTGCCCGTGCCTCCTCCCAGGGAAAAAGTAGTCCAGGGCAAGGTGTGTGCGCGTGTCCTTTGAGAATCCGCAGCTTCATTAGAGTAATAGGCATTTGGACTCAGTTTTGGATACTCAATGTCCAAGTGGCTGATGGGGTAACTAATGCTGTGGAGTCAGAGCCAGAAACTGCATAGCAGGCTTCTGAATGCCGTCTCTGGCAAGATCTATGCAATGAAATGACATCGTGGCTTTGCCATACATTACATGCAAATTAGAAGAGGCTGGCAGCCATGCAACTGGCATAGCACGGCAGCGACCATCCTTTCAAGACTTAGAAGGCAAGGCTATTCATCTTCAACACCGCACAGAGATGGGAAAGGGGAGGACAATGCTCCTGCAGTACAACTGCTTGCCTCCTCTTCCCTCTGTGACCTAACGGGGTGGAAAACTCTTCCCAGTGCCCAGTCCCTGGTGCTCCTACCTCATCTTCCAGCTTTGCCAGGAGGTGTGATTTTTTTTTTTCCCCTATGCCTATCCAAAATTCCCTTCAAGTGTCTGCTGCTCCCCATTTCTCCTTCTCCCCAAGCACCCTCGCCTTAGCGCCGGATAGCTGTAGAATATGCACAACAAAATGTTTGTCTGCAGGTGCTGAGCAGTGATAGATGCAGACAGCTGGCTGGCCAGCCGGGACTTCACCTGCTTTGCTGTTGATGAACTACTTTTTCTGTACATTAATTGCTTTTAATGTTTTCCCCTATTTAGGCAGCCATCTCCTCCTCTTTAACCTTTTGGATTTTCTCTGAACAGTTTGGTCTACAGAACCTACAGCAGAACTCCCCAAGATCACAGAGTGAACTCTGATGACAGAGGACAGACGTCAACGTCCTGCTTCCCTATTTTCAAAGTGATGAGTAATAATAATTTGGGGAGATATCAGTGAAAGAAGCATTCATCCTTGCTATCAATTATTGTTCTTCCAGCATCCCCACAACTGCAGGGACTCACAATTTCTATGGTGCAGAGAGGACTGAGAGGAGCTAGAGGAAATAAATCCTGCTCTTTTCTCATGTCGGTAGGTGCCCTGTTGCCTTCTGGTAGAACAGCCAACAGAATAGGTAGTTTGAGATGCTATTCCTCAGAAACAGCTTGTGTAGCAACAACGAGGATTCCTCCCCGCGTCCTAGCCTGCTCTTCTCAACCCACTTCCAACCTGAGGGAGGTCTCTGTACAGTACCAACAGGTGCTGTGGCCAGCTAACCCCCACCGCTCCCTCCGCCCCCAAAAATAAATAAAATAACAGCAAAGCTCCTCAGCTAACCTCCTCCACTTTCAATAGTGTTTGTGCCTAGACACTGGTGGAAGAAAAATGGCCCCCAAAAGGGTGCAACAATCAAAGTAAGTTTGCAGTGAAGAGTTATGTTGCACCAGTCACACTGATAGAACCAGAGAGAGGAGATGGCCTTTCACTAATTAAAAGCAGTGCCTGTTTCTGAGACGAGATATAAATTAGCTGTGCTGAATAGGTCTATAAAAAGAAGCATGAAGCACCCGAGTATGTATTTTACCTTGCAGCATCCATACAGCTAGAAAAGGGAATGTCAAGATGACATGTCAAGCAAAAGCTGAAGAAGTTAAAAGCCATTTAAAAACTGGTTGAGTAGCATTTAAGGACTAGGCAATTTAACAAGGATTAAAGGTTTGCCCAGTGGTCAAATGAAAATTCTGAATCAGTCTAGAACATTTTGTGCAAGTGACAGCTCTGTTGGAGTGAGGAAGGCCTTTATACCACCCACAGCAGTATATTAGGATTATACTAGGTGTAGGAGTGGGAAAAGGGGCACTTTGACCATTCCAGGCAGCAGGGTGCTAGACGGGGCCGTGGCAGATGTGATTTTCTGGAGTCATACAAAATTCAGAGACTATTATATTGATATGTGACAGATGTTATGGAAGCATGGAATATTCAAAGACCAGTGCATTAACTTTATAAATAATAGATGCATCCTTACGGATTTTTTAGTGATTATATCCTTGGTTCTATATGTAAACCAAAGAAAGTTTTTGTACATCATAAGAAACCCTGCAGGGGCTTTATGCAAACCTTCCCCGCAGAGAAAAAAAAACAACACCAAAAGTCATTTAACTTTTGACCAACTATCAAGAGAACCAACATGCCAAAGTCATGAAACGATACGAGCTTCTGGCCTAACTCAAATACATCTGACCTGAACTACTTGCTACAGTCTCTCTGGGGACATAAGTTCTACCTGCGCTGTGGAACCTGAGAGTTTTCCCCAGGATCCAGGTGCATGCCCAAGCTGTGACAAGATACTCACATACCACTTTGCTTTCCTTGGTGTGATTTTTTTTGTTAGTTCACTCTTAGTTTTTTCATGGAAAGGATAGCCAGGCAAGTAGGCAGATGAGACCCAGAGGGGTGTGCCTGGGACAAGCAGAGGTCCACAGAATGCATGTGCCCTGAAATATAAATTAGACTAACAGCCACCTATGGAGCTTTACAGATGATTATTTTAAGTTAGGGAGCCACTAATGATGGAGAAGACAATACGGAACAGCTGCCCAGCATCAGCGTTGACTGGATTTTGGCAGCAGTCAAGGTCTTGTCAAGAGCTAAAGAGTCATTCCCACGGGCAGCACCTGGGCCAGCCTGGGGGTCTCCCCTCTAGTTCCTGGCCATGAATCCGTGGGTCTGACGTGGCTCTAGCAGGGATGGGCACGTGGCATAGAAAATACTCTGCAAGGCTCCAACCTACTCACAGCCTCCTCGCGTGCCGCACGTTGTGCTGGCGGCTGAGTCATCATTTACAAGTGTTATCATTTCCACAGGCTGCTGTTTTCCATCTGACCTCACCCTGACTCCTACTGCTGCACCAGATACCCATGCAAACAAAAGCTTTGTCAGTCACGCGGAATCTACCTTTCTTACTGCCCATTTCATATTATTAATTACAAACCCACATCAGCTAAAAAGATGTCATTGCAGCCAAGTTCCTCCTCTGATCCAAAGATGTTCATTAACGTTTGTACAGTAACTGCTGTTGAGCTTCCCACATTTCCAGTCAACATTTCATACCAAATGAGGTTACCAAATAATGACTTAATAGCGAACGCAGGGTAATTTATATATTGAAATTAAAGATTAAACCTTAATCTTAATTAAATCTCACAAAAGTTCAGTAAAGCTGCCCAAATTATAAAAAAAATAAAAAAGATGTATTGATTATTTGAGAAATGGAAATCACATTTAATAAATACAGGAGTAAGCCATTAAGGGAATGGGGAGACCAGAAAAAGCACTAACTGGTGATTAAAACAAGATAAATATTTATTAAATGTTGCTGTGATTTATTAAGCTGTGTTGGGCTAAACAAATGTAATTTGATATCTGAATCATATCTCATTCTGATACAGCCTTCATTAAATCTGAAGTCTTGGCTTTAAATGGATATCATATGTTCCCTTCAGTTCTTAATCTCTTTGAAATATCAGTTTGATGCTGTGGAAGACACTGAAAGTCACAGAGACAGAAGTCTCCTGCGTATCAATGAGGTTGTTTTGTACTACAGGTGAGTAGTCAACTTCCCACTCCTCAGTGCTTTCTTACTCAGGACCTGTTGCAACTTTGCGTGGTCCCTTGGTGACAGGGCGACGTTCAGATTTTAAAACCGTACTGTCAAAAGGCCAAGCGGGAAGAGCACAATTTCACATTTCAATCAGTCCTCCAACAACCAGTGTGAAGGTCTGAGGCAGAGCACCCTGCGCCGGTTTTAAAGCAGTAAAGCCGACTGTCATTCTAACGCAGCTGCTGCCCAGTGGAACGTTAGTGGAGGCTGAGTACGCAAAAACATCGACCCCCTTGTCGATATGCAGTAATTAGTCCAGCACCAAATAGCTCTGTTGATGCAACTTTCCAGCTGAAATGTTAATCATGCAGGAGTTAAGACATTCATTCTCCCAAGGTTCACAAAGCAACCTTATCTCAGGCCCCTTGCAGAGGGAAAGCACGGTAAAGCATGATGCTCCATGCACATGAGGTGTTTGAATATGAACATTTCTCGAGGTTAGATAGCAAGTTGTCTGTCTAAAATGCATTCTCACGCTCTCTTTTCAGCCTCTATTTAGAAGAGGAGCTTCTTGTTGAAAATTACTGGCATAAATGAATTGCTGCTGATAATTAAATTTGCACAGAGTTAGAGTTATGTTATAGTGCTCTTTCCCAGTGCTACAAGACTGAGTCAGACTGCTGGTGAGAATCATTGCCTGTTATGCTGTGAACCTGAAAAAGGGTTGTAGCATTTGACTTCCACAAGTTTGCTTGAAACGGAATGTTGCAAGAACCCTTAACTCCCCTTGCCCCCCTCAAAAAAAAAAAAAAAAAAAAAAAAAAGGCAGAGGGGAGAACAAGAAAGCATGTGAAGTCCCCACAAATTGGAGAGGGGAAGAGACGATCACGTACTATTGCTTTTGTCTTTGCAGTAAGTGAGGAACAAAATCAGAGTTCCACCTTTCTCATCTCTGGTATCTTCTTTTCTGCAGTCATGTGAGTGCAGAGAAGGGCAGCAGTGGGACAGAAGGGAGTAGAGAGTGCCAAAGCCACTTCAGATCCAAGAGGACTTGATGTTTTTAAGATAAAACCCAATCATTTTTTGGGAAGTGGTTCTTTACTGACACACGCACCCTGGTGAAAGCCAGGGTCCAGCCTCAAGAGCCAAGGAGATTCATTAAGCCAGATTAAACATCTTATTTTATTAAAGAGCAGCTGTGAGAGATGCCTTTGCATTGTATGCAGCTTTCCCATAGGGATTTCATGATAGCAAACTCCTGGCACTTCCTCTCCCTTGCGCAAGCAGGAGTCAATCTAGCACAAAGTAATTATATTCAATGTGTTTAGCCAGAAAAAAAGGCATGACTTTAAAATCCTCACCTCCAACACAGCCAAGTAGATTCTTCTTCTGGAACTCACTTTTGGGTTGAAAACATGGGCAAAAAGTTCAAGCCCCTGAAGCAATTGTCTTGGAAAGTTTTAAGCTACTGAAGATAGCGGGTTTAGGACTAGAACTACAATAAACACGGCAAATGAGTAAGAGTCTCCTGGCAAGAATAAACCAGAATTGCAGAGGCTGATGTTGCCAGTGAAAGGAACAGGAAGGTAACCAAGTGAAGAAACAGCATGAGGAGGATTATCCTTATTTGGAAACAATCCATTCCAGCAATAAATTAAGCCAAGGATCTCTGCATTGGAAAACAGCAGGACAACCTATTAAGCTAAAGGACAATCTGCTTTTTCTGTCACCTTTGAGTCCTGAGTGAATGGTGAAACAAACCTGCCAGAGATCAAAACGTATGTTATTTCAAGAGCAGTAATGGTTGGCTGGAAGTTACAGAGACAGCGAAATTCTTTCCCTGCACATTCCTAGCGCAAGCACCTGATCTTCAGCAACAATATTGCTGGATTGCAATGGTCATAAAGATCAACTCACAGAAGAGGGCCTGGGTGGAAGAAGAATGATAATTTGTATTTTATGTCCAAAACAGAGAGGCTCTCACCCCAGCTGCTGTGATGGGATGCGATCAGGTGAATTACTCACTCAGTTCAGCCTGGTGAAGGATTTTTCACAGTGGTATTAGAAGACACAGTCATAAAAGAGAAAAAAACAAATTAAACTCTTTACACTTCCAGCTCAAAGGGGTCTCTGGATGTGCCAGCTGTAGCATACAACACTGTGGGCATGCTGGCGTGTTCCAGGGCCACGCTGCCTGCAGGGATGCAGCATCCACAGTTAAGGGATTTCTGAGGAGCAAACACAAGCTCTGTTTCACAAGGGTTTAAATTACAGAGAAGTGGTCCCTAAAGTGAATACGCTACAGAACAGGGAGAATATAGTTGAAAGAAAAGAACTAGCAACTCTTAAATGTATATTGGCCACATGTATAATGTGATCAAAACAAAAGAGATTATTTAGATTTTGGATGGTGTTCCTCTACACTTTCAGGTAGCAGCTCCAGCTCTCAACAGGATTTCTTGTAATGCCTTTTTCTAAATAACAGCCTGGCTGGTGCATTTTCATCTTTACTTCCGCTGCCAGCTGTTCTTCTAGACAAAAGGCCCCAAACACTGCCCTGATGGAACTCGGAGCCAACATGTCCTTCCTCTGGTCTCCCAGTCCTAGGCTTTCCCAAAGAAAGAAGAGGTACCCAACAGTCCCAACCCATGCACGCTCCGTTTGGTGATGAGTGCAAACAACCTTTACCTGACAGATACTCAAGCATCTCCAGCTTCCCCGAGTCCCCACTGCGATACTCATGCTGGTGCAGAAAAATATTTTTTTTTAAAAAAAAAGCTTAAATTAGGCTGACAAACCCAGACTGTGAAAAGGGTAGACTATCAAAAAAAAAGGTTCCTCTCTTGTAAACAACACTGACAAAACAAACAAAAGTAATTCCCCATTGCAGAGTTACCTCTGAAATAAGCTCTTGGTTACATAGTACTACATCATCTTTTCTCAGCTCCCTTTGAAGTCCACCTGGCATGAGGAAGCTGGCCCAGAGGTGTTGCTGGTTGCTCCTTCTCCTGCCAGTAAGGGGAATCCAGACCCAGCTTGGGCTCTGCTGCCCACACCAAACCACTGTGCTAGTCTGCACTGCATTGCCCACAGAAACTATTTTGAAGGAGAGATGCCGGCATCAGGTGAATAAGTCATACATGATCCCTAGCTATGTTATCAGGCCCCTCCGTGGAATATTTCTACCAATGATAAAATGTTATTGCTGCCATTATCGGGCACTTGGTCTTTATCTGTCTACCCATGACAGGCCTCGTTATTCAGGCAGGTCTTGGGACACCTTCAAGGGGAGATCGTCACATCCAATGTCAAATACACCAACTTTCTTGACTTTTTTGAGCCTCCTTTTTCTTTCAGCCCCTCCTAAACGAGCTTGCAAAGCAGATGCACGCAGCCCTCCTCCAACAAGCCTCAGAGGGATTGCTGAAGGAACCCTGTGTCACACCACGTCTCTGGCCCTGGGCCACCACAGGGCATCCCCCCTCAAAGCGTTCAGTCTAGATTTTACAGAGCAAAGACAAGTTTCTGATCTTTCCATACTGATCAACAACACAGAAGGAGGAGACAGTCAAAAATTAAGGAGACTGGACAAAACCACAAGCAAAACGGATGAAGGAGTCGCCCTGGATCGAGATTTTTACAGACCCACCACAAGTGCATTCATCCAAAACCACCCAGCAGCTACACTTGTCTTCTCCGTGTTACTTAGCACGTTTGAAATTCTTGGCACCTCAGCGCAAATGGCTTGTGATGACTAGTAGCCACATCTGATGTGGTATGTGCCGGCCCTCTCTCCTTCTAACCAGCATGTCTCACCTTCCCCCCGGCAGGCATTCGGGCACTGGTGGCAGGGGCGCAGGGTGCCCTGCCTGGGAGAGAGCAGGGGCTGCCCCGCACCGGTCCCGGTCCGTGCCGCGGCCCATCTGGAGCCCTGGCCCCACCACCCTGGCAGGGGGAGGGCAGGGTGGCAGCATGGGGGGCAGGGAGCTCTGTAGGGGACCCATGAGGAAACACAGGAGGACACAGAAAAGGAGATTTTATAAAAGGAGGCACACCTCTGAGGTGACTGCAGCTATGGGGGGACCAACACGGAAGCAGGGACAGCCCTGGGAGACCTGTGAGACCTGGGAGACAGCTGTGGAAAACCAAGGCAAGCAGGGAATGAGCGAGGAGGAAGAAGCAGGGGAGGGAAAAAAAGAAAGCAGGAGCAGCAGCAAGAAACCACCATGCACCAACCCAGCCTCCTGTCCCACCTGTCACCTCACCCATGGGACTGGCAGGAACCGCACATAACGTGTGGCAAAAACAAGGGGAAGGGGCAAGGGGAGGTGTTGGGGTGAAGCTGAGCCTGGGGAAGAAAGGGAATAAAGGGTTTTCTCCCCATACTTGTTCTACTGTTTCCTTTGTTTCTCCATACACAAACCAGTAATTAAGTCTATGTTATATGGCAATAAAGCAAAATTCATTTAAATTCCCAAGCTGAAATGGTTCTGCCCATGACAAGAGAAATAAGGGAAAGTATCTTCCCAGAGTGCAGTAAAGGAACCCAAAGTAAGGATGGAGGCAGTTGCCAGTGCCCGGAGGTGGGAATACTGTGGGACCACGGTCTCCAGTGGCACAGCTGCCTCTTTGCTCAAGCCTAGCTCTAGCCAGAGCCTTTACTCCAAGTGCTGGCTGCTCACAAAGATTTGAAGGGCAGTTACGGTGTTGCTTTTGCTAATTAGCAAAATAAGCTGCAGCTGGTTAGTATGCACCTTACATAAGTTTTTTTCTCTCCTCTCAAAATGTCTTTTGGAAGCTCATCTGATTTCTATAGTTTAGAAGGACAAGGTGCACCTCATGAAACTCTTCAGATAAGAATTATAGGGCAATATGTGGCATTTTTTCCATGTTTGACCGATGCAGATATGGTAGAGCCCCTACTGTTTCTCTCAAGTCCTGTTCTCTTTCCTAAGACATGATAGTCATGCTATGACTTTGAAGTTCACATGATGGAACCAACCCAGCTCCTTTGCAGATGAAAAAGCGTATGCCAATGTCATGCTGTTTAATAACAACATCAGAACCCTGAAAAGGAACTAATATCTCTAAAACCCAATATGATGACTGGCCTGCTACGGAGAACTTCATCATGGAATAGATGAGTGGCAAAATGTAGCCAAGGAAGCACCAAATGAGATGTGATACAGAAATCATGCCTCTGCACATTAAGATGCTTTTACTACACACACTGATGTTACTAATGTACAAGTCACGTGGGTTAGACAGGCATCTGATCCTCTCCCCTTCCTTCTAGAAAAGCCCACTGACATTCTCCAACTCTGCTGTAACTATCTAACCAGCAAGCACCCTAAATGAAACAGAGAATTGGCAGATAATTAAACAAGATTGCTCTACTCCTTCCTTCTACCTGACAACTTCCAAAAAGCTGTCAGCACGGGAAGCTCTATATAAGCCTGAGACAGAGGATGTTTGGTACCAGTTTTTGCAAAAATTTAAGTGTGCTATATGGAAACTCTACTAATCCTGGCTTGTATCAAAAACAGTGTGCTCAGCAGGACTAGGGAGGCGATTGTCCCCCTGTACTCAGCACTGCCGAGGCCACACTTTGAATACTGTGTTCGGTTTTGGGCCCCTCGCTACAAGACAGACATTGAGGAGCTGGAGTGCGTCCAAAGAGGGGAAGCGGAGCTGGTGAAGGGTCTAGAGCACAAGTGTTAGGTTGGAAAAGACCTTTAAGACTGAGTCCAGCTGTTAACCCAGCACTGCCAAGCCCACTACTAAACCGTGCCTCTAAGCACCGAATTTTTAAACACTTCCAGGGATGGTGATTCCACCCCCCAGGGATGCCCTCACCCAGGGGGGCAGCCTGTTCCAGTGCTTGGCCACTGTTTCAGTGAAGAAAAGTTTCTTAATATCCAATATCAACCTCCCCAGGTTCAACTTGAGGAGGCTTCCTCTTGTCCTGTCGCGTGTTACCTGGGAGAAGAGACCCACTCCCACCTGCCCACAGCCCCTTTCAGGGCATTATAGAGAGCAATAGGCTCCCCCCGAGCCTCCTTTTCTCCAGGCTAAACAACCCCAGCTCCTTCTGCCACTTCTCATAAATGATCTATGACTCCATGAATCACAGTTTAGGATGAAAACAAGAAAATCCGTAGAGGAATCTGGGAGGGATACTGAAAGAAATTTAACATAAGCATTCTTTACTTCAGCATCCAGCTTCTACGTTTGCCAGCACCACACCTTTAAGACTCCCACTATACCACCTCCTGCTCTGGATTTTATTACTGTACTCATTTTACAAGTGGAGAAACTGAGGTAGCGATAGGTGAAACAAATCACAGCTATTAAGAGGGAGGAAGAACCCAGAGCAGAGTGCCAAACCCCTTGCACATTGCCTGCTGCACTCTACCAGAATTTGCTGGGTATAAAGTTTCCACTGGATGAGCTCACTGAAGGATCCAGTCAAAAAAACCGGGCCTCGGAGTAGCATGGCAATGTCTTGAGAGTTAAGGTGACAAACAGGGCTGTAGGGAAGAAATAAACCTTACCCTAGCAACATCTCTCATAGCTGGAAAAGAACAGCTATACCATGTAAAGATCCGAAACAAGCAAAGGAAAGCTGTTAAAAGTCAAGTCCTGGCTGGGGGGGGGGCAGATCTCAGGAGTGCAGCAGCTAGGTTGGTGAGCAAAGGCTGAGATGCTGGATTTAACTAATACATGCCTAAAAATATGGGCTGTGCTTTCAAGGAAGGTGCCCCTCGTAAGTACATGGGCAGCAGTAGGTATCCCAGTTACTGCAGGAAAAAGCACATCTTCCCCCACACCCCACTGCCGGATTCAGGAAGGATCAAATTCAACCCCCACAGACACCAGCTGGGATCTACCAACAAATGCATTTTTTCAGACAGCTTTCAGAGAATAACCACATTATTTATAATACATGAACTGTCTTTATACACTTCACTAATTATTATTCTCATTTCCTCATAGGTCCATTAATCTCTATACCTATTGCCAAAAACCTTTGGCACATGCTGTTGGCATTGCTGATGCACTTAGTGTATGATTGCCCTTGATTGTCTTGTCGTTCTCCCACTTCTTTCATAAAAACAACTTGCAAGATTTGGTTCCAGGCTCTGAGACCACTTAAAATTTGTAGGTGTTCTGGCTAGTCTGTTCTCCTCGATATCCCTTTTATATCCACATCATTTCACGTTCTCACCTTTATTCACAGACAGAGAAAATACTTTGCAGATACTTGACAGCAGCCTGTTAACAGACTTTCAAGTCTTCGCTTTTCAGAACATAAGGAATTTGGGACAGGAACTGTATTTCACCTCTAGGCGTTATCCTAACACTATAAATAATATACAAAGCATTGTAAGGATTTCAATATCCTTACTTTCCCCTCTAGACTCTTAAAACTACCATCCGAGTTTTTAATAATCTCCTTACTTGAAGTTTTGTATCATGTCACTCTTCAAGTGGCTCCCCTGGGAAGGCAACAGACTTGGTCTATTCGAGTCACTCCTAATGACTGAGCCACAATATGCAACCGAGGCTGGGAAAACCTCTTTGGGAAAAACTCTATTAAAATGCCAGTTTGTGGAAATTGAAGCGTTCAACAGGTATGTGTCAATCTTATCAAAGCTTTGGACTGTATCATACTCAATTTCCTCAGAAATTTTCCTAGAAATTAATTTCCCATCATCTGTTTCTTCTTGCCTTTCCAACCTTCCATCCTGATTTGCGACTAATTGTAATACTTTTTTTTCTTTTAAAAAAATCCCAACAAACCAATACAAAACCACAAAACACAGTGGCATTGGGTTTTTTTGTTTTTTTTTTTTATCTAGAGGAGGGGGAAAAAATAAAAAAAATAAAAAAAAAAAAAAGAAAGAGACTCCAGACAGATAACAATATTCTTTTTCAGAAGTAACACCCAGCGTGCCTAAAATGGGAGCCAGTGCTCCTTATTGTGCATTCAAGAAATTAGCTGCTGCAAACATTTGCTTGAGCCTGATAAACTGTTTCTCCAGTCCATGTGCCACTGCTACGTCTGTTCAATTTCAGTTTGGATAATTCAGAGTAATCCTATTATAGAAAGGCACAAACCACAAAGTTCTGTTCCAGATGAGATGTCAAAGTTCAGTGGCACTCGCAATCGGGACTTTGGTCCAATTCTGAATGAGTACAGATTTCAGTTCTTTCCTAAAATATCAAAACCATGGCTTTGAGTGTCTCCTTGCCGTGGTATTTCAGAGACTGAGAAACAGTTAACATGCTTATGTCTTCGAGACCTGAAATCTGTCTCACTAAAGGCTCTTATCAGAATTGGTATTTTGATAGAGCCCCCACAAATCTGCACAGAATGCTTGTCTCTGACCTTACCACATTTTTTCCCCACAACACACAGAATTTATGGTATCCCATTGATTTTTCCCAATCCATTTTGATTCAGAATTGCCATTTACTCTGTTGAGTATTTATCTTTTTTTTTTTTTCCCCCCTGAATTCTGCCCCACTTACATCTTCAAAAAATACTTGGCCCTGGGAGTGTATCCTAGCAGTCTCAATAGAAAGAAAAAAAAACCCCAACAAAACAACCCAAAATGTTTTCTTCTGCTGTGATTTAGTATGGGAATAACAAGAATACCAGCGTTGATCAGTAGGTAGATGAGCAGGCTGAGCAAATACAGTCATGTCGGGTAAGGGAGTATATTGTTATCCATACATTATATTTTAATGAGTATAACTAGGGCCCCCTGACTCCCTGCTTTACAATTTAACAGGAGGGCAGATAAAATCAACATGAACTAATGCAGGGGAAATAAGCCCTCAGACTCTGGTTTTTTGAGCCCCTATAGCTTGGCCCCTCTTCCCCAGCTCCCTACTGTCTCCCGTGCCTTGCAGGTTTCTGAAAACTTATTTCCAACAGCATTTTTAAAAGGCAGTATGTAATTTGAGACAAGGGTTACATGTGTGAAAATGTAGTGGGTTTATCCTACAAGCTCGGAGCAGATGTACCTACATTGGTACAAAAGAAGGTTATACTAGTACAGATAATTTCCATTCCCACACAAAAGACAGGCATTCCAATACAAACATACGCCAGATGGCACAGGCATGCTCACGTGGAGGCTTGTAACACTTCAGCAGAGTGTGTGTAGACTAGGTGTTATTTGGACTTCCCCAGGTGGTATCGAGTCACTCATAAATATAAAGTCACTCATCATTGCCTTGTGCTGAAATTTTGTTCCTGCTTTGAGCATCACTCTCTGACTGTTCTTGCCTTTCCAAGCTGTGATCCTGTTTAGGCCCCCATACATTATTCTTGCTGAGAAGATTTTGTTTTCACTTTTCCTACTTTCATTGGATTTTACCCCCTGGTTTGAAGGCTCCTCAGAATTTACTAGCTTTCCCATGGCTCCACACCAGATGTTTTTTCTCTTTTGCTTCTAACTGCGCTGAAGTAGGAGCTTCCTAGAAACCAACTCTTCTGTCCTCTTGCAGACATTTTTTGCTGTTCATTAAGTAGCAGTTGCAACCAGCTAGAGGGAGAAACTAGCCCAAATCTACTCACTGGCTAGAGGGAACGCCTGCCAGGGGAACCCCCCAAGCTCCCACCATTTGTAACCTGAAGCTTATAGCCAAACAGGAGTGGAGGTATCTAGATCCTCAGCGTGAAATCCACCTGTTAACACTATAGGTGCAGATGTGAGAGTGATTCCAGGCATATCTAGAGGTGGTTCACTCCTGACAATGAGAGATGAATCAACACCAGTGCCTTGAGTGCTACCCTAGGTAGACACACAGCCTTTGCTCCAGCCTTACAACAGCTCCAGAGGAATTCACCCACCAAAAGCTAAATAATGAAGATTCTGAGCCAGGAGACTATTTACCCAGCTTTTAATTTTTCACATCAGCATTTTCTATCAGTTAGATATCTATCCAAACAGATACCACCTTTTCCTCCAGCTCCACATAATGGGCATTAATCAGGCTCCTCTGCACTAGACTGGGAAGTCCCCGTGAGACCTGTCCTGTCGCTGGTGTGGAAACACAAGTTTCACTGAAGCTACCCTCAGCTAAATAAACTCCCCTTGTCCTAATCCAGCCTAACAAAACAGCCAGAAAAGAAAAAATAAGGGAAGGGAAAAACAAGGAGGAATAAAGGAGGAAAGACTGAAAGGTTCTGGAAATAGCTGGGATTGTTCATGCTGAGCCATCGGGCCCTGAGATTTGAATAATGCATGTTCCATAAATCTAAGTGTCCCCGCTTGCCACGTTTTAGAACAGGGAGCAAAAATAATAGCTACTGTCCACACTTATCACCAATAATAAATTACAGGGCTCCTGTGTGTGGCAGCGATTAATGCAAAACGCAACCCAAAACACATAACTAAATAAATAGATAGTTTGACTTTCCTGGGGGTTATCTCTTTCCTTTTCTACACTCCTTTCAGAGTCTCCTTCCAGCCAAAAACTATACTGGGGAAGACCCATCCTTCCACTGTATCCCTTTCAGATGGACAGGCAGACTAACTCATGGTTATCTTCCAAATATACACCAAGGTAGTCAACAGAGCGTACACACCTCTGAAAAGAGGGGACAACAATGCGCTGTACAGCTTTTGGTTCTTCTAGAAAGCTACAGCCCTCCCAACACCTCATCTCCCCCTTAAAACAGGGCACACACTCATGGATGCGGCTCTCCAACCATAAGGTCCATGCTGCTTCCCTGAGCTCCCATTCTGATCTACAGCTGATGCATGTGTGTACAAGGGACGGAGCATCTTTTCGACAGCATTCCCTTCCCTTCACCTTCAAACAGCTAACGAAGGCAATGCTGGGTGCTCTTTGGCCCTGAAGCAGCAGTACAGTAGCAGGGAATTCACTTGAAAATGATGGAAGGACGCAAGGATAGGGTGCCAGGGGCAAAAGGCGCTACAGAAAGTCCATTATAGAACTGGCCTCTCCAGTGTAAGACATTCCTGTAAAGCCTCTGCTGTGCCCTCATTTTCACCTGGTCTGGGAATTGAAGAGTAATGCTTTGCTTGACCTTGTATTACCCATATCTGCTCAGTAACGATGGGTCACCTTCACAGGGATTAGAGACAGAAAGAAAACTCACAACAGGCAATTCAGAAATCCAAAAATAATTGGTAACTCAAAGGGAAGGTGTGTGCAACTACACAGGCTAAGTACCCACCCTAACATTAGAAAAAAAACAACCAACCAACCAAAACAAAAATAGACAAACAAAACCCCCGAAAAACCAAACTCCATCCACGAAAGAAATTTGTCTACTTCAAATGTAAAGGGTTAGAAAATCGAGACAGTGCTGGCATGAACAGCCCTTAGAAGCAATCGAGCACTTACAGAGAGCCGTAATCAGTACCAGACCATGGCAGACCTACCTGCACCCTTTTTCTTCCTCTTAACATTTTAATTGACGTACACAGTTTTGGTGGAAAGTTGCTTCTCATTTAGCATTGGCAAAGCACAGAAGGCAGCCTGTCTTTTCCCTCTGAGGGAAGGGTGATCTGTCTCTAGAGAAATCTCTTTTAGGAGAAGCAATTTCCCCTTAGAGAAACCATCCCTGTTTATAGCATTGGCTTCTGCATTGAGCTGCCCTTGGCATCCTCCCTTTGTGAAGCAAGAAACAGGGCTGGAAAGGTCACAAGAATCAGAACAAGCTACAGGAGAGAGGCTACCAAAACATCTATAAAGGCAGCTCAGTGGAGCTTGAGATCCAAGGCACAACATTGCTATTTGACCTGACCAAACATCTGTGCTACCTGTCATATGCCCCCTTCTACACGTCAGGGCCCTGTGCACTTCTCCAGCGTGTCAGCGTAAGCCTACTTGCTAGCCTGGCGACATACCAATTTCCAAAAAGCAAAATAAGAAAAGAAACTGTGGGCTCAAGGCACCGAGGGTGAGGTAACTCACAGGAATGAGAGCAGGGAAGAAAAAAACCCACAACCCACAAAAGGTCATACGCAAAGCAGACGCTACTATTATTATTATTATTAGCTATTCATTACTCATATGTTGGTATTATAGTAGGATCCAAAAGCCTCATTCAGTATCAGGGCCCCATTGTGCTAGTCTCTATGCAAATACAAAGAAAGCCAGGAAGAGCTCGCAGTCTAATTTAAGACAAGACCCAGCAGGTGAACGTAACAAAAATTGGAGGAAGGGAGGGTAAGAAGACCATGTGATTTCACAGGCTAATGGTACATTGCTGAACGCTCATTCCTGGAAGATCTGAAAGGTTATGGCTTAATAACCCTCAGGGATGCTTCTTATGGCTTTAAACTGTGAAATCTCTGACCTCCTGGGCAACTGCAGCACAATAATATTTCCTTTAGTTAAGTGAATGTCCAAAACGTGCTCAATCAGTAGTCCATTAGCTCTCCACTTGCCTCATTAACATGTCTGTGGAGCAGACAGTGGTGTCCCACCCCCACCATGGGTTTTTTTACGTTTTGGTTTCAAATGCTGCCATGCAAGGTGTAATGCCTTGGAGTGCCCTCCCTCCAGAAGCGTTTTATTTCATCAGACCATATGTTTCAAACATATGGCACTGTCCCACTACACGTTTTCTTGGAATTAAGAGGTCTCCTCTGCTGTCTACTTGAGTATTACCCAGTAACAACTCTTAATTTTATTTATTTATATTTTTTTTTAAATGACAATTTATTTTTCTTTCATTCATAAATGGTGGAAAGAAGCCAAGGATATTACTGCAGCACCGGTGCTTTTGGCAGGCTAAGTCTTCCCAGGCCTCTCTTTAGAGAATATCTATAGCATTGAACCCATTTGTACAACCTCTATGATATGTTACTTGCTGTCAATTAGACTAACAAAATTGTGATCTTGGCAACCAATAAAAGATAGCCTTTGCTTACAATTTTCCTGTGCTCTGTTTCAGAATTCAAAAAAGGTCATTCCAACCAGTCTAAACAGAAGGCTTACCTACTCCTCCCGCTGCTTTCAGCAAGTCTTGTCAGCCCTAGTCTTCCTCAAATATGAGGTGAGGATAATATTCACTCATCTTTCACAGCCACTAAAAATTAATTCAAAGGTCCATGTGAAGTAGTTTGAAACTGAAAAGGACTCAACGTTCTTACACATGGCATGAAGTTCAAAGCAACCCTGATGAAAACAGTTTGATATACTTTTTTTATTAGATTGTATTTTAACTCCTGCATCAAACCCTTCTTTACCCTCCAGGTCTGTGGCATACAGAGTGCAGTTCATAAGCAGTCAATACCTGAAACGTAAATATGCTTTACTTGAAAAGTATTTGGTGCTGTTTCTTTGCAGATTCTTCTCTACCCTTTCACTGGGAAAAATCAAAGCAACTTCCAGTAGTGAGGCAATCATGCTACTAACATCTGTCATGGATCGTTTTTTCTTCTCCTCATTTGTTCCCCTAGATCAACTGCAGTACATTTGAGGGGGAAGAAGGAGAGCTGCTTGCAGGTTTTTCTGTGGGTTTTTTTTCTTTCTTTTTTTTTTTCCTTTTCCATAGAAGTTCTTTTATATTTCACTGATTATATACATGCAAATAATACTCAGAGAAGGAAAGGCAGAGGAAGTATATATTACGCTTGGAATAGAAGTTTGTGAGATTTGCGATGACCATTCATCCCATGTCTGTTGACAAATTAACAGAAATCAGCTATCTCACACCCCAACCAGCTCTAAACTTGTAAAAGAAACCTCTGCTCTGCCTGAGGATCAGAAAGCTGAGACGTGGCTTGCACCTCAACAGTATGGCAGTCATACTGGTTCATCTTTGAGGACAAACATCAAAACCTTGATTGTGACCTGATATTGTGCAGGAAAAGCAAAGCTGATTTGGTTGCCTCTGCTTTTTCAGTCCTTAGTGAGCAGACGTAGCTTTGGTCTGTCCCCTTGCTCACGTTCAGCTCACAGCCAGCTGGTTTTGTCTGTGCAGTCATCTCATCCAAGGGGTAAAAACTTGTGTCTCGCTGTGCAGGATAATGGAGTGGGAGACCTGTCACTTGAGTTGGTTTAACAATTGCACAGAGATGCCAAACAAAGACATTAGCAGGTGTGTACCTTCCTATTCAAGTTTCTCAGAGAACCTCCAGTAACATCCCTGAGCAGCCATTAGTACATGAAGCCATATGGACCAGGCATACCTAAAAGGTCTAGTTCAACCAACCATAATATTCATAGAATCATAGACTGGTTTGGGTTGGAAGGGACCTTAAAGATCATTTAGTTCCAACCCCCATGGGCAGGGACACCTTCCACTAGAGCAGGTTGCTCAAAGTCCCATCCAACCTGGCCTGGAACACTTCCAAGGACGGGGCATCTGCAACTTCTCTGGGCAACCTCTTCCACCATCTCACCATCCTCACAGTAACAAATTTCTTCCTAATATCTAACCTACCTACGCTCTTTTAGTATAAAACCATTACCCCTTGGTCCTATCATTACAGGCCCTACTAGAAAATTCAGATAACCTCTTCAGATAACCTCAAGCAAACCAGGGCTCTAGCCACAATTTTATGCTAATTTGAGAACACACAGTTTCCCTATAAGACAACAGCATAGGGGATGTCTATATTTACATGCTGACTTACCTCACCTGAAAGGCAGAAGCTACGAGCCTAGGCACCTTAGATGATCCAAGAACGCGGAGGGAGACAGACCAACTGGCTGTACGATGAGTCTGTCACTGTTACCATTAAAGACACTTCTAAAGACTGTCCTCCTAAACTGGACAGTTTATGCCTGAAGTTTGTGTAAGGCAGCTTATACAAAGTTGTAAATTAGCTTCAGGTAAGTCTCTGAAGCACAGATACAGAGTATGGCGGGGAAAAAATCCGCGTTTCATCTCAGAAGTCAGGGCTTTACTCGCTGTTTGGTCTGAATCAAATCTGAGCCGCTCCGCCTAGCCTAGCCACTGCGAGCCTGTGCTTTTATTAAACCCACCCCACCCCATCTCCCCTTTTAATTTCGGACTAGCAAAATAGATCTACCCACATGGAACAACTGGCAGGACAGAGGCTTAAATACTCTGCCCTCACAAGCACGCAGCAGTGAGTGGTATCTCCTCACTAGGCTCTTCCTCCACTATTTTCTTTGAAAGCCAGCCAGCCCCTTCAGCCTACAAATTGGGTTTACTAATTTGAGAGAGGTTGCAATAATTTCTCATGTTAATAAACTCAAACATGCTGTGCTCCCTTTCCCTTCTTATCTTTCTTGGTGACTTCTCCGATCTACAATTAACTTCATTTTGGACTGGAAGACCTCGCTTTGAGTACAGAGACGTTAGAGGCTAGCGTGGAGAAGTGGACTTGCGGAGTCCACGCTTGCTCGTTAGACATACAGCAAACAGCCTGGAAGTGGAAGCTGGCCGACGGGAACTGGGCGCTGAGGCTCAGAGGTGGCATTTGGGAAAGTGCATCTCTCTAATGGGAAAAGAGGTTTCAAGCTTCCCTCCGTTCTGGGCAGGCTGCCTGAGGCACTGGGGATCACTGCAGTCCAGAGCAGCCTTAGAGAAGCCAAAGACTGCCATTTTATCACTCCCTTACTGCTTTTCTCCTCCTCACTTGCTCACTTTTTATTC
The DNA here is from genome assembly GCF_023638135.1 of Falco biarmicus. Classification (NCBI taxonomy): domain Eukaryota; kingdom Metazoa; phylum Chordata; class Aves; order Falconiformes; family Falconidae; genus Falco; species Falco biarmicus. Next base: position 87,424,946 of record NC_079292.1, read on the forward strand.
TAGCTTCTTGTTTTTCAAGCAAAAGGGAGAAAATAAATTTTATATTTCTTTTTTGAAGAACCTAAGCCAATTACAAGGGCTTAGATCCATGTAACCTGGAACTATAGGAAGAGGCAAAGCCAAACCTTACCCCTCAGCTCTTCACTTCAGGGCAGCTCCCAGCATTAGTCTCCTTTGGTATCTTTTGTCTGTGGCGAGTACTGAATTTTTCTCTGACTTCTGCAACTCCAGCCATTTTCATTGTTTTCAAACAACGGCCCTGGAGGAGAGCCTGAATCTATGGTGTGCCTTGCACTACAGGCCTTCCGACTTCTGTGGCTGACTTGGGGGATTCGTGAGGCATTGTAAAGATTTCAGCGTTTCCTTTTTGCCTGCAAAAGGGCAAACGCCAGCTTGAAAGACAGATTCCTATAAAAGCTCTATTGCTTCTCGATATACTACACCCTAGCTTCAGCGGTGCTAAAAAATAAAACAAAAAGCATTAAAAAGAATTCATCATCAGGAAATTTATAGCACAAAGCCAGTGTTCCAGGAAAATGTGAAGTACTTTAATTACGTAGGCCTGTTTTAAGAGCATTTTGGCATCTTCTGTGCAACTCTCCCTGTGTCTCAACTTCTACCTCCAGTGGCCTTGTTACACAGAGGTAGAGAGCTTGGTCTTCTGTACTGTTCTACAATTGCTGCACAGGAACAAAAACAATTCAAAACTTCAAGCACCTCTGCTAGTATCATGCCACTCAGAGCTGTTTCCAGGTAAACCAGAAAAGGGGTTAGAGAGTTTATTACAAAGATTTTTCCTTTTCCTCTATGATAACTAATTTTATTTTCTGGTTACTGTATTGTAAACAAAGTTACCACTCAATAACACTACATGTGCAGGGAATAACACAGTGATACCCTACGTGTGCACACTACAGGAGCATAGGAGGGCACAAACAGACAGGCACCGTGGCAGATTTCACATAGGAAGGTACCGAGCTGCATGCCTGGACCTAAAATTTTGCATCACGAGCAGCTAGGATCTGTAACAACGGGAAGGAGTTGCAACAGGATTTGAAAAAGAGAACAAGAAGGAATAAAATAAAGGCAGGTGGGCTATACATCAAATACACACAAGAATTAAACCCTGAGATGATGTGGAAAACATTTCAGAAATTAGGAGAAGGGTCAGACTAACAATGCACTAGAGCACGTCTTCTAGCAGCATCCAGCAGAGACTACAGGCCTCTTCAGCTCTCCATTTTGCAAAGTGAGAATCCTTACAGGTATAAACCAGTTTTGGTTTGGTTTTTGTCCTTTCTTTTTTTATTACATGCCAGCACAGCTCTACCTTATTCCTTTGCAAAACAACTGAAACAACAGCTATGATAAATACCAGCTCCTCTCACAGGTCTCTGTGGGTATTGACTCTGAAGCCTAATTATGTCAATTTAAGTGTTGGTATTGTTAACTTGTTTTCAGCCATTCGTTTAAACAAAAACAGCTGTCTTCCTTAGAATAATGGGCAGGGTTTGAGATTGCTGGGCAGAGCACAAATAGAATAATTGACAGTGTCCTCCCACTCCAGCACTGGGGAGAAGCCAGAATAGGTGGGAGCACGAATAAGAAAGCCTAATGGTAAGCACATTGGTATGGAAACCTTCAGTATTTGGTTGTCACAAAGCACTACAGACACCATGGGATCGTTCTGCCATTGTGCATGTGCTGCACACTGGTGGCTGGGTCTCAAAGGAGACCATGATGCTTGTTAGTACTAAGGCTTTCCTGCTTGTCCAGGTGCTGGAGGTCAGCCTTGGTGGTCCAAAGCTTCCACGCATCTACGTGGATGCCACATGCTGCCTGACAAGTTTGTAGACTAGACTGCAAGCAGGTATTTAATAAATCCTTTTATTTGCCTTGCCACAGCCTGAACTTGCTGCCAAGTATCCTCGCATTTTAAGCCCCAACACTCTCATATATCCAGTCTCCCAGTAATGCAAGACAGAAGTAATGAAAACAGTCAGGCATCACTTCTAACATTCAAACTGGTCAGGCCTAAACACTCACTGACCTTTATAGACCAAGCCATAGATCAGATTAGGTCTGTGCCCCTTTCTCGGAGATGGGAAGGAAAAAAAACCAACAAAAAAAAATTTAAAAAAAAAAATATCGGTGCAATAGACTTTAACAGAGGAACAGCCCCAAAGTTCTGCAAGACCATGGGCTGCCTTCCCTGTGCTGTGCCTGCATGCTGCCTGGCACACAGCGGTCCTGGCCTCCTTCCTGCAGCGACAATACAAACATGCTAATAATACATGATGCTACTAAAGGCCAGGCTGTAAAAGCACATCAGCTGTGCTCTCCTACAGGGCACAGGCTACAGAAAGCACGTCAGAGATTCCTTCTGTTCTGCACCAAGGTTCAAGTGTCAAGCAATGTACATCAGATAAACCAAAACTGCAGCGGAGGGAATCGTGCCTACCTCAGTCCTGATGCAGTAGGAGAGCTCACCTCCCTTCTTTCCTCCTCCCAGCACCAGTCCAGGTGATTAACAGGGCAACTGGCACTGTGGATACTCTCCTCCAGCTTCACACATTTTAGGTACCTTTTAAGAGGTTATTCTAGCCAAAGGTCCTGGTAATATAATTTACAGTAGGTATTTGCTAGACCGGGGATTTGAGCTACAATGACCCGCCCAAGCCAACACTATTCCATCCAGCAAAGGGTGCCCCCCTGCATTTTGTAACAGGTTTTGCAGTTCTGGGGGTAGGAGTAGTCCCAGTGTCAGCTTCTGAACCACCCTGCTCTGCATGCAGGTCTGACAGAGGAAGAGGCTTAGCTGCCATTCTTTTTTGTCTGGATTTGCTGTGTCCTAATTTTTCTACAGGATACACAGGGTTTGTTTCAAATTAATTGCATCTGCAAAACACATTCTTTAAACTTGTAGATGCGATGGAAATAACTTTTGTGCGTCAACAGTTCTGTTAGGTAGAGTCATCCATTGTCAGTGACAGACAACTCTTGTATTAAATCAGAGCACACAGTTTTACAGAGGACCAAGCAGAACAGAGATCAAGCACTTTCTTTACTGTTTTATAAAAATGTAGATTTTGGACTTACAGAAAATAAAAATAATCTTCCCTGAAATTCAAGATGATTTCTCAAGAGGCAGTAATATTTAAAAAAAAACACAAACAAACAAACCACAACAAAACCACTACAAACTAGTTTAAGAATAAAATACAGTATTTTCATTGTGACATTGCCTTGAAAAATTAATGTGAAATAATATGCATACCCTCATCTATCTAAAGCTCTTCTTGAAAAGAATTAGCTCATGCTGGCAGGGCAGTGAGTTGCCTAATGTCCTCAGATGGATGAGGCCCTGGTTGGAGGGATGCTTCCAGCTGGTGCAGAGTTGAATCTGAAGTCAGTGGATTCCCTCCGCGGTCCACAGGGTAAAGGGAGCACGGGAGGTGAGACAGGGTGCAGCTGGAATGCTACGGCTCTTTGGCTCAGCTCGTTTGTCACCAGGGGCCCTGGGGTCCAGGCCAGATGGTAGAGTTTAAAGGAACTCATGGGCTAGTATTCCCTCAAGTTGCTTTTAAATTATACGTGGAGGTCAGTGCAGAATTGACTCCCAAGCCAAGGCGCCAACTGCTAACTGTTTTGTTAACACCAGCCTCAGCTGCAGACTCTGGCCAGAGTGGAAAAATCTCTTTCAGTTGAGCATCTTTGTGCAGCATGCCTGCCAGTCAGGCTTGAACAGAGAAGGAAAATCCAAGTTTTCATAACTTGATTAATATCCCTCACCAAGTCAGAAGCAGAATTGTGCCTCATCTTTCTTAATTCCCCGTTGCATTTTCAGCCACAGAGTCTTGTCCTTACACAGCTACTAAAGCCAACTGTACCTGCTGGAACAAACCAAACCCTTTCAGAGCTGCTGTCACAGACGGCTGGATTTTATTTCCTTTCAGTCATGGAAAAATATTCAGGATCATCACAGCCAACTCCAAACAGACAAAAAAGTGAGAGTCACCTTTGCAGTGAGGCGGTTTGGGTTTATTTGGCTTATTTTGAGGATTAGAGAAAGCAAATAATTTCCAATTCAAACACGCTGCAGTTATTGCCACAGAATTTTAATGCTCCTATCAGCATGTCTCCTTAATTTATATTTTTCCTAAACTGGGGTATCAAACTTAAAAAGTCTTCCAAAGATGGACAATAACTGGAATTTATTAAGACATTTTTGTGAGCTGTTATAGTATTAAGGACATAGAGAGTGAGTTGAGGTAAGGGGAATAAAAGGGAGACTAGGTATACTGCCTTTTACCATGGATCCCAATGGACAACGTTGTCTCCTGGGGCAGGATGCAGAAATGCATGCTCATAACTGGCTAGGCAAGCAGGAGAAGGGTCCTGGCCCCCATTACTTGGGCTGAAGAGTTAGTGATGGCTGTGTCGGGTGTGGGTTAAGTGGGAAGAACGACCATGGAACTGCTGTGAATTTGAATGTTGCCTGCAGAGCCAAGAGAGGTGTCTGTGTGGATGCAAAGCCTCAAGCACCTTTGTGACCTAAGGTTGTCTCATTTAATCTCAACATTGTCCTTCCACATGATCCTGCATTCTTCTTAGGAGGGACAGGAAACCTGCAACCTGCTTGCTTGGTGCCTGCTGAGGATTGTCAGGGAGGGACTCATTTGCCAGCGCTCCTGATAAGAAGGGAGGCTGCACAAAACAGACCGTCGCTGCAGCAGGAAGGAGTGCCAGGCCATGCACACATCCAGCAGGAACTGCTGGGTGGCCAGCTATGGGTAATCACATTTGAGTAAGATCAACCTGTGTTGGAGCTGTATAAGTGATGTATAGGATCAAAGTACTATGAATGTCATTTTTTGATCTGCAGCAGCATTGTTCTCTGTACAGCAGTACAAATATCCACAGGGTTTCTCTGCAAACAAATGAAAATCCCATGACCACGAGGTCACCTTCATGTAGAGTGCCTCCTGCTTCATGCTTGATCCCTTCTCTCACCTTGAAGGTTTCAGCCAGCAGAGATGACACATCTGCCCTTTTTCCCCACGCAGCGCTCTGGGAATACAGCTCATTCTCTGCACTGCATTAAATCAGAAGCAAACATGGGCACAGGGGACAAGTATCCCAGAAGACAGAGAAAAGACTAACACTCTCCATTCTCCACAGAGAAAACATCTTGCTCAAATTTTCAGAGAGCTTTCCTCAGGCTCTCCTTCCCTGCAGGAAGCAGGGGCAGAAAGGGGCACTTGTGCCTCTTCGGAAATGTGAGGGGAGCCCCATGTACACATTCTCTCTGAACTAAGAGCAAGGGGCAGAGAGAGGAGAACTATAAAATACATTCCTCTCAAGTGGGATGGACGAGGGGCATTTACTCCTCGGAGTGATATTTACTGCCTTCCCCCAGTGTTTGAACTGACTGGCAGCTCTGGCTAGCCAGACTGCTGTGTCAACATCTGCGTGTGGCCATGTGCAAGCAAAGGGAAACAGGAGAGAGGGAAAAAAAAAAAAAAAAAAAAAAGGAAAGAAAAAAAAAGAGGGTTGTGGTGTCTGGGGTTTTTTTAGTTTTTTGCCTTTTTCTGTATGCTTTTTGCCTTCTGCAGAGTTGAAACCTCTCTGTGCTGATACCAGGAGGAGATTCCTAATGATTAATTGATTTTGCTGTCAAATGCAGAAAGTATGTGTGCAAGCCATGCATGTGTGAGGGGCACTGACTATTTCTTCCTAATACTAAACCTTTCTCTCCCCTCCCTTGATTCCCAACAACCTGCAAAAAACACATGCCCAAACACGCCAAGGAAGAGAAGCAAACAGAAAAGTGTAAAAACCCCAGGACACCAGGAACACAGCCTTACCCATAATTCTGGGGAACTATACAATTTGCCTTGACCTTTATGAGTTTTCAGGCTTGAGTGAAACACAAAGGCTAAGAGAACCTTACAATGCTTCGCTGCTGCCAGATTACAGCTTCTCCTGTTGCACTTCTCCCAGCGGTGTTCCTAGTCTCATGCTGCCTCTCATGTGCCCTGCCAGAAGAACCCTATTTCTTCATCTAGGACTGCAGAACATGCTTCAGGGTCAAAATCCTACTATCAGTGCTCGTAAAACCTCCACCTGGCTTCTGCTCCAAACCCAGTCGACACCTAAAGTAATTCTACTGGTAATCTTTATGCTCATACATTATTGAGGCACCTATGTTTCTGCAATTAAGCACATGTATAACCATTTAAAACTGGCAGATGTTCAGAACTTCCTTCACAGCCATACTCAGCTGAATTTGCATGCAATATACTCCCTCTCTGCCTCATCTTCTGGGTCTTACACAGACAGTGCGTTTCTAGGGTCTTAACACATCCCTTCTTGCTCCCTCATCCCCTCCTCCTCAGCAAAGGCTGTAGGGAGAACCCTGCTTCAACACAGCAGTGCGCTTTAGGGATTTGAAAGTTGGCCTGGTCTATCCTACTTTGCCCAATTTATTGTAAGGATTTAAAAAATATATATATATTAAACCTACCTCCTGAGAAATAAGCAGTCTTAGCTACTCAGCAAGCAGGAGAGAAGGCAAGCAAAAGAAAGTCTTGCTGTGGTCCTTCACTCTCCCACCCTGCACCCTCCCCCTTAAAAAAAAAAAAAAAAAAAAAAAAGAGAGAGAGAGAAGGCGAAGAAGAAGAAAAGAAAAAGGGGGCAGAGCAGATCTTAATTTTTAAGTGGCTTCACAACCTAAGAAACTACCAAGAACTGTGAGAAACAACATATAACCTTTAAAGGGATTTTATAATGTCTGTGACCCCCTTAGTGGCTTCCCCAAGGACACCTAGGAAACCTGTGGCAAAACACGGAGCCAAATGCTATTCTGGCGTGCCAGCCTAGCCTGGCGTACTCACACAAAGGTGGTATCCTAATAGTGCGAATAAGAAGATGAGTTTCAGAGAGTATCTGATGGATATATAGTTAAGAACATTAATAAGCTGTCACTGCATGAACAGAGACTGGAGATATTTGGGTCTTTTTCACCCTCCACAGTAGGCTTGACTCCAGCTTTCTTGGGCAGTGTAATCCTACTTTTGTAAGTTATCTAGCACAGTAAGATCCTGATTTCTCTTCTGTGCTCTAAACCTTTCCATATTTCTTCATGTGAAACCATCACTCCTACCCTCTCTTGACCAGACAATCTGAGTGTTCAGAAGTATGGTCACTTGAGGAATAGCTGGGTATTACATGCATTCACATTTTGGTCCTGCATCCCAGACTTTTAAATTGGTATAAATAGAAGTTGCTCCATCATCTCATGAAAGTTGAAGCTGTTTTAGTTTACATGAGGACATTTCTATTCCCAGGTGTGGAAACAGGGATAAAACAAGAGAGAATGAAAAGAAAAATTAGACCTTTTGCATTGAGAACTCCACTTTCTACATTTAGATCTATCATTCAGTAACAGGGGAGAAGCATTTCACATGACATTTTTGTAGTATTGGATTTGTTAAAGGGAAAATTTTATAATACAGCTAGACTTAAGTAGATGGGGTTTTGTCATAAAAAGAAGAGGGGGGCTGGGGAAGACTTAGGAAATTGTCCCATTTCCTCTAATGGCGTTGAAAAAAAAAAGTCTTGATTCCTATAGAAGTAGCAGAGAAAGATTCAATAACCTCAGCTCTGTTAAAAATCGACATATGCTGACATCCTGAGCGTACATTCTAGATTATATTTTCTGCTTTTCTAGAAATGGGAAGGAACTGGATGTCAGGTTCCAGCAGAATCATTTAAACTTGTTATGTGTAAGGTCTGGAGAAGTGCAAATCCAGAACAGAACTTAATCCCCAGTTACCTACCAGAGCCTTACTGGCTTGTTTTAATTGTTGGAACTCTTAGGCATTTCTACAGCCCCCAGAATCTTAGACCAAGTAACTTGCACATGCTCAACACCTCTCCTGATTTAAGAGAACGTTACCACCTCCATTTGCAAACAGCAAGCTGAAGTACCAAAAAAAATAAAGGACTCATCGGAGAACTAACCAGGAGCGTACGAACCCAGACCTTCCAAATCTCATTTCACTCCCCAACTACCATATTCTCCCACCCCGCTATATAAAGTCTTGTATAAGCACATCCTTACAGCAGATGGGCAGTGACAGCAGCTGCCTGTCTTCTCGTCAGCTTCTTTCCTGTTTGATGAGTGGATGTCCAATTTTAATCCAATCCAAATATAAAGGGGAGGCAGAAGAGGAAGAGCAAGCCTCCCAGTCTTAAGATTTTATATGACAAGAGTCATACCCCAGAGGCAATGGGTCAGGCTAGGGAGGAACAAATAATTTTTAAATTGAAGAAAGATGTCTAAAGACAGAAGTGCTTTGGGGTTCCAGTGCTGGGGGAGGTGGGGGGTGGGCTATTTGGCTTTTCATGCAAATTTACCGTCTAATAGAGACAGGTTTCCCTTATGGAAAACCTTTATGGAACTATCAGAGTGGATAACTCCCCTTAGGGAAAAATAAGAGGGGGAGAAAGAAAACAAGGCATCCTTTCTGCTCCTAGCTGATGTTTGAGCTTCTAAGCATTTGCACTTGAAAGTCTTGGGGCACCTTTGAAGTTAGATGTGAGAGATTTTCAGACCGCTTTCTCTACCAATGGCTCTGAAGACCCCAATTTTTTACAAGGTGGTTTCTAAAGCAAATTCCTCTCCACAGCATCCTCAGTTCACCACACTGAAGTATATAACCACCCAATCCCTACATTCCTCCCCACCATACTCCTCTCCCAACAACTCCTGGGTAGCCAGCTTCCAGGATCCAGGTACTCCAAGCAGAAAGTCCTTTTCACTCCAGAATAAATATGCATTCCCCTGCACTTAAGAAGTTTTGAATTTGGTCCTTGTGAAAAAGTTTTTTCTCTAATGAGTTATGAAAATACACAGGCCATGATGTCTGGCTACAGGATGGTGGACAGTAAGAGCCCTAAAGGACAGAAAATCAGTACGAGTGGTATTCAAGAAAAAAACCTCACAGTCATCTATCTATATGGCCAAGCCTAGATATTGTTAATTCTGACACATGCTTAAAACAAATAATGATAAGGAATAACTTTTCTACGGCCACGTGGCATGAATTGTCAATTCTGTCCAATGACCAACCCCACAGCAGCCTGTGCCTGCTGCTCCCTCACATGCAGGCTCTTCTTTCCCTGCAACGGCATAACACGCTCGCCTGGATACGCAATGCAAGCCTTTCTTTCCCGACTCCTGCCTTAATTGTCATCCTTTTCCTTCTAACACTGCACGCAAGTCCCTATATGCTAGTTTGCGCCACAGTCGTACAGCAAAACAAAAAAGCTAGCAAAAAGGATGGGACATCTGTAAAATTATCCCACAGCCTTGAAAATTTCAGCCATGGTCTTTGAGTCTCTGGCCTCCCGCGGCAGAGCAAATTCCACATGTCCTCCAAGCGCTGCAGGGAGGAGTATTAGCCTATTGGCAGGTATAGCCCACAGTTTCTTTTGCAGAACCCAGCTGTGCTGAATAAATAAATCACCTGCGGCCATTTATGTGCAAATAACCTGTGCCAAGGGGCCTTTTGGAAGGAAAGCTTCGATCTGTGTTCGAAGCGGCAGTGTCGTAAATGGGAGCAAATAAACACTCGTGCTTTCCTCCCCATCCTCTCCCCTCCCACAGTGCTTTTGTAACACGGCACTTTGCCTTGCTGAGTTAAAGCTGAGAAGCTGCATTTTTGCATTAAGTAGTCGGCTGTTACAGGGGAGAAAGAGCCACAAAGTGCACTTAACAAAACTCACCCTCTACTCCAGTGTTGCAACATTAAAACCAGAGATGAGTGAACATGTCTCATTTCCCCCATCTGTAGCCAATTCCCCTGACAGGCCCCATTAAAAAGGCAACCAATTCTGGCACTCCGGCTCCCAGAGGAGCCCCGCGACACAGTTATTAAATAAAGTACACTGGCTTTCATTGTGAATGGGGATTGCTTAACATAAGTGCAGCACTTAGAGTGCGGGGAAGTGGAGACACGCGGTTTGAGCCTCTGGATTCTTTCAGTACTGACAACCCGCCCTTCTCTGCTGCTGAAGTCGAAACCCTTCCTCTGCACCTCCTCTACCATCACAACTCCGGCCTTTCTTCATTTTCTTTTGAGTCTTAACTCTGAATGAAATAAATTCACAATACTTACATCACCAGTCTCGGGTTTCTCACTCCCTGTAGGTTTTACAAGTGTCCTTGCACTAGATTCTATGAACACTGTGATCCTATGCACCCACCCATGCTTCCATCCAGTTTTGTTTTTTTTCCCCAAAAGCCAAGTGGATAGTTAAAAAACCCCCAAACTTTCTATAAATAATTTTTTGAAGTTTTAAAAACAGCTGTACTTTGGCTGTGCTTATGTCCCTGATGTGTCTGCCTTCCATGAATATTCTGGTTGAGCAAACTCGTAAGTTAGTTCCTGGAAGCATCAATTAGCAGAGGACATGCAATGCAAAGCTGATTCCAGAACTCCAGCAGTTTGCTCCTCTGATTTTATTCCTCATTTGGGATGGCTTAAAAGGTCTCCTGAGGCCTTGTGCTGCTTTCATATCCTCCTAACAAATAGTTTGTTATCAGATCAAGAGTTATGCAGACATTGTTCAGCGAGCATCAAATCAAGAGAATCATCTGGGCAGATTCCAATCTGTTGGTGACTACTTCCAACTGGGTATTTGTCAGGCTCACCAATATCCACTCCCTGCTCTCCCCCCCCCCCCCCCCCCCCCCGCCCAGCACTTGACAGCCACCACCCCTCAGCTCTGGCGCTGACTTCTCGAGGACCTGGATCCCTTCCTAAATGGGAAGTTCAGAGCTTCCTCCGAGTTGCTCTGTGTGTTCTCCTGCCGAGGCTGCGCTGCTGTACGTGACATCAGGCTTCACCCTGCCTGAGCAGCAACGCAGCAGCCCCCACCCTGGACCTCCACTCACTGCGCAGTGCCCATGCAGTGCAGACCACCCCCCCTGCCCCACTAAAGTACAAGGCCATAAGTGGTAGAAAAAGGAGGTGAAAGAACTTCATCTGCAAGAGCTGGGGGATCTGCGTCTGCCCTGCTCTCAAACACAGCCGGCCAAAGCAGACCACCCGCGCCACAGCATCCTCAAGCTGCAGTTCCCCCACTGCCCTAAGCACAGCACCTACGCATGGGGCTGAGGACCTCGCTGTCGAGGTGGGCTTAGCAGGCTTGGAAGGGGCCAGATGGAGATGGGTTTCCTCTCCTCCCTCCCCCCAGAAGCATACTCCACTCCGTCTGCACTTACAGATTTATCAGGGTTCTCAAAAAAATTGCAGGATGAATAGCGAAAAATGGATGAGGGTATCTTTGGAATCTCTTCCTCTTTCTTCATCCCATATTCCCACCTGTATTCCCCCAGTGAGAGATTTTTCCAGTGCAAAATGGTTATGGTTTAAAAAAACCAAAACAAAACAATCAGTACCCAAAAGCAAAAATGTAGCTTTTAACAAAGTACTTCCAAAGTTTATCATTGTCAGAGCTGACATTTAAAACTTCTTTTGTCTTTATTTTTTGCTTCCCCCCTCAAATGGATAACAACAATAGGTAGACAGGAAAAAAAAAATAAAATAAAAATGCCCTAACACTGCATGGCATTAACTAGCAACAACCCCCCGGAGGGCAGCACGCGACCCAGCCGGGCTCCAGTGACTCACTCCCAGCCTAAGGAAGCATTGCAAAAGCCACGACAAATTGGACTCAGCTCGCAGGAACAGAGGGAGCCGCATGACTTCCCCAGCTCCCAGAAGCTGCTAAAACTCTGCCAAGAGAGTGTCTTCTTAATTTGCATTATCTTGGTCATTTACAATTCATCCAAACAGAGCCGGCAATTAGTGGCTGTTGGTAAACTCTGCTCTGAGCTCCAATCAGTGCTTTGCTGCTCTGGCTCTCTCTACTTACAAATTCTTGCCGTTAGAGGCATATTAGAGAACCAATTTTGACAGTTTCTGTCCCATGAAGTTAAAGTTTTCCCCAATTACAGCAGATAATGAGAAGACCAAGCTCACCAAAACATCCAGCCCTGTGACCCAAGGACTCCTATGCCCAATTTGTGGGAGAACATCAGACATCATGATACGTATACATTGACTGAAGAGGTGCAGAGCCACTGAGCTGAGGCACAGGGAGGATGCAATGTTTCACAGAAAATCTAAACTGCCTCTTTACTAAAGGTGCAGAAAACTCATCCTGAAGCATCCTGGGATCATCTAATCCTCATCTGGATGAGCCTATGACAGCTAGGGAGAATTATCAGTAGCTTCTCTTCCAAGCCCTGAAGCTTCAGGAGTTGGAAGGCAGCAGCATGATACAATGCAAGGTGGGTGGGTGCGAGATGAGAACATCAGTTGCGAAGGGAGGGATCTGATGGATGTCAAGACAGAAACCTAAACAGACAGAGCTCTTACGTTATCTAACCACTGTGCTCCTCACTGTGCACTGTCTTGCATGATATCCCTTTCATTGCTGGTGCTCTGAAAGCCTCTCCTCTGTGTGTCCTGCCTTTTGAACAGCCTTCTCGCATCTATCTGCCTCATTTACTCCCCTTCTCAGTTCAGTTCCTCTCCTGACAGCATCTCTTATTCTCCTTTGCCAGCTATCCTGCAGTTTTCCTCCTTTTGATCTCATTTCTCTCCATCAAGTATTTAGGATTCCCATCGGTAAGAGCTGGACAGTGTAACAATACAAAACAGCATCCCAGAGCATTGAATTTGCCAGTTCAGAGCATTACTGACTGAAGCAAGAGGCACTGAAAAGAGTCTTGCATATGGTTTGTGGTCTTCTAGCTAAGATGGAGGAATATAATTTCCATTTCCTTTACACAACAGAGAGTTCTTTCGCTGTATGTTACCCCAGAATATTGGTTAACATCGCCATGTACATGCCACCACCACATTCAACCCAAGAAGTGGCAGGTTCCTCGAAGTAGCTCCATATACTCAGTACCTTTCAGATGCAGAGGACTAAAACCAGAGTGTTTTGATAAAAAACATTGACTGATTTTGTTTTATTTATCCATGCTGTATCTGAGACACCTTGCATTTTGATCTCTGGCTACCTGCAAACAAGAGGTTGAAAAGTCTGGGGAAGGAAATCAGTTTCTCTAACAGTGACTGAAACTGGACACAGCTGAAATTACAGTTTTATACAGAAAGCTGATAAAGAAACTGCACAAGGAACTGCATAAGCCAGAGCAGCTGCTGGCAAAGAACATCACTTTCTTCACAGCCGCAAACGGTTCGAAGGACCTACGCGGACTGCTGCCTCCAAGGCCACAATTCATTATTCGGTGAAATGTTTCATCTATTTTCACCATGCTATGAAACAAACAGAGCAGAGAGGCATGGATCGCAACGGAGGCAGCACAGCAGAGCCACAGAACAAAATATTCCTTATATTACCTCCCCTGCTCAACCTCCCTTGGCCTGGCTTCCCCTGTCCAGTGCACATCTTAAAGATGAGCCAACACAAGCGCCACAGCTGAAGCCTGGAACAAATAAGAAGGCTTTTTCTCATCCAAAATGCAATGCAACAATTTGCCAAGAGACGCTGCTTACACAAACACTGCCTAGAGGCCAGGCAACATGGCAGCTGCCCTGGTTGTGCCTCTGTGGCCAGAAAACACACACCACGTGGCTGTGATGCTATTCCACTGTTCTCACCCTGCAGCCCCTGTGAGCTTCATCCGTCACAGAAAGCACAGGGCACTTGGTACTGCTCCCACCACCTCACACCAGCTCCTGGCTTCTGCTAGACCCATCTCCCCGAATCCTTTCCCAGAACAAGGCACCAAGAAGCAGGCCAAAATCTAGCAGCTTTCAACCTGCCAGATGAGATCAGAAGGTTAAGGGCCTTCAGTCTCCTGTGCTCAGCGGCAATTAATTTAAAGTGGTCCAGAGGAAAACTCCACCCTAATGGTCAACTGGTGCATGAGAAAGAAAATGAGCCATTTCATGGTCCCTGTGGTTATCATCTGCCACAAAGCATAAGATTTGATTACCCCTATCTTAACACATAATTACAAATGGTCATGAAATTATCCAGGCCCTTTCTGAAATCCTTTTACAATAATTGACTTGATGACCTCCTGGGGCAATGAAGGTTGTGTGCAGTAAAGAACAAGTTTATTCTACATTAACATACCTGTGCCTTATAATCTCCTGCAAAAAGACTGTTACAGGGATATCCTCTTTGGAGTAACATCAAAGGCTGGAAGAATCCCAAACAAGCTGCATAAAATTACCTGTGCACCAGATGACTTTGCACAACTTGCTGGACAGTGAGTCATGGCAGCAACAGTGTATAGCAAGGATTGCTGGAAAAGGATCAGGCACACTCGTTTCCACAGGAAAAGTACCAGCCCAGACCCCCAGAGCTCACCATCCTACCAGCGAAAGACAACCTTGATTTTATCTTCTAGAAAATTAAGATTAAGTGTCCAGTCACTACCCAAACGTCACGTAGATCCCCAGGTAAATGCTGTATTTCTGGCTAAGTTGCTGACTCCATTTCACCTGCTCATTCCTCATCTCATCTATAAAACGGGAGATTAGGGGAATTCCATTCCTCTGGAGCAGAGGAGTTAAAAAACAGCCTACAAGCTAAGTGCTAGTGATAGATCTGTTCGTACTGTACAGTTGCAAAATGATTTGAGCTCTAGCCGCAGGGACTTCCACTGCATCTTGTAGCATTTGTAGCTAAAGCATCCATTTGTTAATTCTGTGACCCCAGACCCACATGTTCCTGCCTCAGCATTGCTTTCCACGCACATTCTGGAGATGTGATCAGTTTGCAGGGAGACCTAAGGCTGAGTCACTGCTCACGGGAAGACTGAGCGAGGACTTGCTGGGCTTTTTATACTTGTCTCCCTCCTCCCTTTCTCACAGCTTCCCAAAGAAGCAAGAGGCATATTTTGCTTTCTTCTTCCACTAGCCTGAACTGGCTGTCCCTTCCCATAAACTGGGCTGCTGCCCATGGCAAGGCAGCAAACAGGGAGATTCCAAGCCAAAAGTCAAATTCCAGAGCAACTCAGCAAGACAGGGCTGTCTTCAACACTACCGCAGGCAAAAGGTGCCAGGTCCACCCCTGCTCTATGGATCTACAGGCCTAACGGTAGAGCCATAACCACGACTGTGAGGTGTTACTTGTCCAGCCAGAAGACAGAGCAACACATTCTGAAAAAAAGGAGTGGAAGATCAGCAGCAGCATATAGAGCTACAGGGAGAAGATAAAAGGTCTGATGTAACACTGCAGTCATGAAAAGCTCTGATCAGACTTCTTAGAAACCAAAAATATCATAGGTGCCTTCTTTCTTTCCCTGCCCCTCTCCACCTCCAAGAGACGCTGGTCTTACCAGGGGACCAACAGTATCGCATAATGAATGAAAGAAAGCATCTCAGCACCACATTTTCAGTCAAGACCATAGGCAGAAACAGAGCCCTCCAAACTAGGCACGTGAAAGAAGCGAAACAGTTCCCGTGCAAGTGACACAAGACGATCACACAAGTCTCTTTTGGCCTGAATACATCGGTGAATCTATGAAATTCTGAGGGATCTAGGAAAAACAGAGAATTCCTGGTTCCCAAGCCTGTGCTTGAACCACAGGGGAGAAACTACAAAACGGAGGAAATCTTCGCAGTGACAAATGGGGACAGAAAAACCTAAAGACAAGGCAGATTTGTCAAGGCAGTAGCTGACTAGTCCCCAATCCTATCAGAGAGTTAATTTGCTTCACCCTCCCCTTCAATTTGTGTTCCCAGAGATTCAGCTACAGCAGGGTGAGTACAAAGTGTCCTGGCTTCACCTGACACCAGATCCTCCCAGCTAACCAAAGCCCTCCAGGTTAGGGAACAGCCCAAAGCAGGTCACTACGTAATCGACTCACACAGCTGGCTTTATCATGGGTCTATAGGGGGGCGGAAGAAAAAAAATGAAGAGAAAGGGTAAACTTGAAGTGAAAAGCATAACGTATGGAATCAGAAAGGTGCTGAGCCTCTGCCAGCTCATCAACCCCATCCCAGGCTACCACGGGGGTCTGCTGGGTGCCAACATCAAGCGTTGCAGCAGAAGCAGAGGGGGGGTGCCCTGCATGACTGCAGGGACCCCAGGGTGACCGAAAGGGAGAGGCAGAGCTTGTTTTTCTTTCCACAGTGAGGCAAGAGAGGAAGAAGGGAGAAGTTTGACAATAACAATTCTCTGTGTTTGTGAAGAGCTGAGAAATTTTGCCTGCTCACCAGGCATTTCCCATGGAGCTGTGTCCCCACTGTGAGGTTTCTATCTCACACCTGACTGAGTCTTCTCCTGATTTGTAGTGATTTGGTGCCTTCCAGCCTGCCCAGAAGAAAACCTCTGCTTGCAGCATTCTTCTTTTTAGGGACCAGTTGGATGCTACTATCTCATCGATTTTTAAAAACCTGTGGCTGTACATCAGAGCCCCAGCTGGTTGGTCCACAGTACTTGCTTGTCTTACCTCCATATATTTCCCCTCCAAATTCAGCCCTTGCAAGGCAACAGAATAGATAATAAAATACAGATGGAAACAGATAAATCAGAGCACTCGATTCAAATGCTGAGACAAGAAAGAAGATTCACCTGCCATCAGTGATGGAAGTGCTGAGAATCACTACAAGGAACCCCAGGAAGCCTCTGCCTTTAAAACAGTCTGTATTTTACCCACGTGTGTGTGTAATAAAAATAATTGCTACTTTTCATCATTAGAGATGAGCAAGGCAAAGCCTGTGCTTTTAACAAGCCGATATGGATTTCATGTTCTGCTTGCTGTCTGAGCAACAGCAATTGCTACTTCCTTTGGAGATTGATTTTGCCTTAGGCTTGGTCTTAACAGGTTATCTGATGAATTTTGGTTATTTGGGGAAAGGGGACAAAGGACAGGCCTCCCTTGGAAGTGAGGATAAAAACATCTGCATGTACATTCCTTTTGCACAGTTTTTTTTTTGGCTCCGTTTTCCCCAAGCATTCAAAACAGCAGCTTGAAAGGAGGGGGGAGCTAGAGGCAGACAAGATGAGGCTACAAAAGCGACAAAGACGACAATGATGTCTCTACAGACACTACTCCAAACAAGCCTATCCACATGTGCATGTTAGAAAAAGAAGTATGAGATGAAGTCATTTTTTGGGGGCCAACTTGAGGTGTCCTGAACAGTGAATTCGGAAAATCTGAGTTCTGCCAGTCTTGAATGCTGAGCAGAGAGCTAGGCACCCCAAAGTACAGGCCACTGTCAAGTCTCTTTCCTTCATGGCCATGGTGACCTCCTAAAGCAAGGGTGACCACCCGCAGCACTCTTCTTGGGCAGGACAGTGTCCAGAATACAGATTCCATGGAAATTACCTAGAGCTGTAGAGCAGCACATAGGAAAGTTGCTGTATGGCTGTTCCTCCTCATACGAAGACATGGACTTACCCTCAGAAGGGTCCAGAAATACTGGTGTTTTCAAGGTTTGGCATGTTGTCTGGACTTCCTCTCCTCCTTCTCCTCACCAACTCTCTCATATCACTGCTGGCTTCTACCTTCCCATGCCGTACTGGATCTCAAGTATTTTTATATCTCCCCTTGAGTGCATGCAACAGAGGAAATTAATGAATATGAGGAAGAGAAGTAGAAAGAGAAGAAAAGGGGTGGGGAAAATCAAGTAATTTATATGACAGTTTGTGTGTATTTTTGTGTGAGTGAGAGAGTGTGTGAGCCTGACTGCAAAGAGGTGCAAAGGAAATACGTAAGAAAGGAAGACAGGTTATCAGTCACTTAGCCTGTCCTCCATTAGGTTCTAGCTCTCTCATCTTTCTCTCCTCCTTTTCATTAAACTCTTCTCTTTCTCCCCTTGCCAAAAAGATCAATGCAACAATTCTCTCTTCGTAGAGGAGGGATAAATAAAGAAAGAATGGGGAGGGGGGCGGGGACACGGACAGACGACCCCCAGACTCTCCTTTACCAACTGGAGCAAAGAAGAGAGGAAAAAAGCTCACCCCCTAGAGCTACAACAAATGCTAGAGAAACAAATACTCCCAGCCATAACCTGCAGTGTCACTGCCCAAATGTGACGTGCAAGCATCAACTGTCTTCACTTGCCTCTACCTTTCCTCTTAGCTGCAAAAGCAGAAGGGAAAGGCCCCTGGCCACTGGTTTGACTTTTACCACATGATAACATGCGCTGGCTTTGGTGATAGAATTGATAACACAGGCACTACAGATGACAAACACTGTGGCAGCTCAAGCTTCTGCTGTGATGAATAATCCTCTTGCAGAGTTTCAGCTCATTTATTTTGCGAAATCCCGTTCAAAAGAACTGCCGTGCATTTGCTGACACTGCACATGCTGGAAACCGGAAGACACCAAAAGGTGACTGGAAGAACTGGCTGTGGGTGCTAGTGATTTTCTACAGTTCCTGATAGCACCTTCTCCTGGAGGCAGCTGGGACAGGGCAGAGCTGCACTGGATCTAAGGCAGAAGGAGGCTATGAATGTAATAGTTATAAATAGCAGAGCTTTGATCACTTCCCTAGCGACATGGCTCTCGTACTGTGGCATATGTGCTTCATCCATCTGGGACTGGAGCATCCTACAGCTGCTCTTTTTGCCTGCTCCCTGCTGCAAGAGGCTATGAGTGGAATAGCTGTGAGCTCCCCTTAAAAAAAAAAAAAAAAAAAAAACCAACACAAAAACAACAAAACAACAAACCACAAGTGCCATGTTACAGCCTGGATGCCATAAGAGACTTTCTTCTTAAAAAATAGTTTTGCTAGTAAGTGTACAATAATTAATCTGCATGGTTTTCAACCTAATACTGATGCAATAGCTTGTTTATGCAAAATAGCCAAGTGTACAAAAATTAAGTGCATCCCTAACCTACCTCTTTTCCTCTTGCTGACAGCTGGTATGGTTTAGGATTATCTCGTCGGTACTTTGCAGTGGACATGACACCCATGTGATGCAATTAAAATCGTATATTCAGTAATGATCTCGTACTTGCAGCTCAGCCAATGATGGCTTGCTTCTACTGCAAGGCAACTTACCTTATAAAAATAAAGCAGCCAACAAGAAGCTGATGCTACATTATTTGATTTGTACCACTGATCTCAAGCAAGAGTAGAGAAATTTTCAGTCTTAATCAACTAAGTGAAGTTAGTGAAAACACCTCCCACCAGGCTGCTACAGGACCATATCAGAAGATGGACAATGACCTGCAAGCTCTGATCTCAGCTTCTGTCCCCTGTTTAACAGGCTGTCATCAAGTACTAGAGGCAGGGTAGCTACCTAGGTGAGTGACACGGATTAAAGAAACACTGTCCAGAGTCAGGCAAAGCTCCTATGTGAAGGAGACAGCTGCTGAAGTTCATAATGTGTTTAAGATTTGACTTGTGTTGCGTATATAAGGGCACCCTCGCTTAGGAAGGGTTGTTGCACTGTTACTACTCAGTGAAGGAAGAAAACAAAAAGGAAGAGTCAAGTGGGAAAGTCAAAGGGGGAGCTGGGGGAGAGAAAAGATACTGTCCTTCTTCCTTTCCAGACCCCAGGGGAACAAGCTTTCCTATAATAATGATGAAGTAAACGGGCATCCTTGAAGAAAACACGCATCCTTGAAACATTCATTTATACTTAATACTCAAGTGTCTATAAAAATAGAGGTGAAGGCCAGCATCCGGCGATGACTTTGTTATTTGCTTGGTGTTATTCTCTGTGTAGTCTTCATGGAATCGCCACCTCCCCACACATGTTTTTTGGCACCTGTCCCATGGGCAGAAGCAAATGCAATGACACCACAACAAGCAGAGAGGAGCAAGTCTGTCACTTGAACAAGAATTGACTGTTTCAGATATAAAGACACCACACACGGGTGCAGAATAGCACTGGCGTGTGCACACAATTTCAGCACTAGAAGAAAACCAGGCAGTGTTTTTGAAGGGCCTAGATCTCCTCAGAGAAAATGAATAAATAAATAATAAGAAAATATTCTTGTCTGTCAGAAATTAGTTCAGTGACATCCCTCTGGAAAAGACATCCGTTTGATGATTATTTGGCCTAACTGTATATCATAAAGGAAAAAAAAAAAAAAAGAAGTAGGGCTGATGCCAGAAGTAATGGCACAAATAAGCCTGTGGATGTGCTGGAACATCAGGGAAGATAAGAAGTTTCTGTTTTGTCTGGCAAACGACAAGAATACTATCTCGATCAGAAAAGAAGATGTAATGAACACTCCTTTTAAAAACACAACCGCAACTCCCTTCCTTACCATAACTACTTCAGGTGACAGTACCATTGTTTCAAAGGCTCACCATCAGGTCTCGTGCTTTTATGATCCACAGTAGCCAGTAGTGCTGTGCTTTTCCCAGTACACCCCCATCTGGGCACGATGGCGGCTGCCTGCTCCCCATAGGTGAGAACCTCACTGACCTCTCCTGATCTTCGCTGGGCTACAGAAGAAGTAGATAACATTTCTACAGGCCAGGGTGCATATAGCTCCATCAGCCTCCACGGGAGCTTGTTCCCTCCTCAGAAGAAGTCTGTGCTGCAGCACGCTCCCTGTAGGACCGCAGGCACTGGATACCAGCATATTGCCTGGGGGAAAGTCACATCCTGCCCCAGCAGCTGCTGTGTGCCCTCACTGACAGGGCTGCCCTTTTGAGTCCATGCCAGCTCTCTAGCCTGCATCAGAAAACAGAGTCATGTAGCAAAATGGCCAGCAGTCATTAGCTTGGACCAGGGAGAACACCCATCTCAGAGCCCAATGCTCCAAGGAGCATCTTTTCCCTACAGTCCATACCAGAAGCCTACACTGAAAGTCAAACCTCCTGTCTAAAAGGCCATAATCAACGAAAATGACCACACAGGTGATTTCCCCTGATCTAGCATACTTTTCCTATGTCCCAGCACTGGTAGAAAACCCATTAAATCAAGATGCTCAGGCTATCCCATCATGTTTCAAACCGGTACATTATTTCTTTGCATAAGTATGAAGGGAAACTGGTTCCAAAACACCATTCACAGATTCCCTCATTTGCATCTTAAAAGGGGCAAGTCTGTCTGTTCTTCTTGTTCT
Source organism: Falco biarmicus (assembly GCF_023638135.1). Lineage (NCBI taxonomy): Eukaryota > Metazoa > Chordata > Aves > Falconiformes > Falconidae > Falco > Falco biarmicus. The sequence continues at coordinate 87,446,043 of NC_079292.1, forward strand.
GTTCTGTAATTATCCTAATGAAAGCCAATGTGAATCCCCAAGGGTTTGGTCCCTTTCTGACTGACTGCTTTTAAACTCAGAGACAAGGGAGATAAGCAGCCATCAAACCCCTTAGTTTTTTCACTTGCACATCTGGGGAAGATTCCCCCGGTACCTCTTGCAATGCGGACAATATGTTAGCGAGAAGAGAAGCTAAGCAAGAGTTCTCATCTTCTGCCATGTGGCAAGCACATGAAAAACCAGCTTAGGCTCCAGAAAAATTGACAGGCCGCTAGCTTCAGGCAGTGCAGTCCTTTTCAGATGTGCAATATATTACAGGAAAACCTTCCTCCCATCCAAACAGAGAGCTAGTTGTTTGATATACTAAAAGGCTCCTGTGCAGCATCAGTTTAAATTAAAGACTTCACACAAAGTGAGAGCAATAGCTTTGTTTCATATAGCTGTTTGTGAGGGGCACTGGTTAAGTCAAGAAGCCAGGACTCAAAGAGAGCTGGGTCCTTTTGCATGTTCTGGAACCGATTTGCTACTGCCTTTGAGCACACTCCCACTCCCAGGCAGAGCACTAGGAGACAAACTTTCCTCTTACAAAGAATCCGTATGACACCTAACAGAAGGAGGCCTCTAGCTGTTACTGTAATATAAATAATAAATGAGCGAAATAATAAATAGAAATAAGGCATTCTGTTGCAAACAAAGCCAACATATTAGTGAACGTGTTTAGTTTTCTAAAGCATATCCAAACACCAGCCTAAGCTCCACCGCTGACACACAGGGTCTCTTTCAAAGCTCCAGAGAAAGCAACAGAAGTTCATGGGCAACTCTATTCAACCCTGAACCCTTCCAAGGGTTCATATTGATAAAGCAACTTGAATCGTTCATGTAACAGCACAATATCATCCTTAATTGCTTCACATTTATTTCTGCTGCTTAAGACCTAGGACATCTCAGCCTGTTCTCATCATCACCCATAAAAACTCAGTGGGTTTCATTACAGCTGTGGTGAATTCAACCAGCAGAATGTGCCTCACGCTGCTCTAAACAAGAGCACCACCAGCATCCATGAAGCAGATGGTCTAGTTATTAACCACCCCGTCCATGCCCTGCCTTGCATTAGTATCTGTGAGAAGGAATGAGATTCACCAGATGGGACAGCGCTGCAAGACTCAGGATGCCTGGGTTCTCCTACCAGGTACCCACCGAACTGATGCAGGAGTATGAAAAACCTGCTGGAATTCTCGCGTCCTCACTTCCTGCTGTTTTGCTCAGACAACCTCTCACTGCATGTACCTGAACGACACGCTGCGTAACAGGAATCACACTGTGGTGGAATGCTCTAGGTGCTCTTGTGATACATAATCACGGCAAAAAATGAGCAGCACCTCCATTCCGTTTGAGGCAATGGTATGTAAGGTTACCTGCCTACTTCTACGTACACGCTGCTGTCCTACATGCAACCACAGAAACATTCAGTATTCTGACAACACCAATGAAAACAGATTTTGCCAGCAGCTGGATGAAAAACAAGCATGAAAAATCCCTGTACCTATCGCCTTGCCCCCTCCACCAGGGCTGCGTTGAGTCAGGATAAACCAGCAGCCATTCAAAGAAGCAACTTGAATTTTGCTTGCTGGAAAAGAGGGGATGAGAAGAATGATTTCTCAAGTGTAAGTAAGCCAAGGATGAGACTGAGGGAAGAAGACCAATAGGATTTATTTGTAATGACAAGTGACAAGTGATCACCATAAAGATATTCTTGGAACAGAATCCTGCTAATCTCTGCTATAATTCTAGTCCCAAATGGTTTGGCTCTGGCAGCACTCCTAGAAATGATATATGTGAAAGCACTGGGGATTGTCAAGAAAGGAGTTTTGCCCTGACAGTTACATTTTGGGCTCATTGGGTTTGTTTGTGCTTCCCCTACGCACACCCACCCTTTTTTTTTAAAAAAAAAATATCTAAGGTCAGCTGCAATTAGTATTTAGAAAGGAAAATGTTTATAGCCTCTTGCTTTTATCATCATTAATAATGCAACAAATATATTGAATGTGGGCAGACTTTCTAGCAATCCATAGTGCTCTTTCCCTCTGGCTCAGAAAATATGCACCTCTTGAGAGAAAATCTTTTTCATTAGAGACCTGATAAAATGCCTAGAAATGACAACATAAATAAGCATTTAAGTGCTGCTCCCTCTTTTACTCTGATGTCTTTTCCAGCTGAGAGAAGTGAGAAAGAAGCTGTAGTGGGATGGTGGGAGAGAGAGTTGATTAAAATTTGATCACAATTGTCTTAAATAAATGCTTCTCCCAGACATACCCTCCTGGCCTCCCGACAGCGCTGTTAGCCTTGCCTCTCACACCGTCTTAAAGGCAAGTCCATGGCCAAGGTATTTTGAGTTGACAACAACGAATCAAACTGAATGTTTCCTTTCCTTTTGCTTCTCCCTTCTGCAGTCTGTGCGCTGTCATTTCTTCTCCCTCCTTTCACCACTCCCTCCCCAAAATACTTGGATATGTAAACTAGAGTCACTTCTCCAATACTGGCTGCTATGAAACTGGTTGGAAATGCAGGTCATAGCAGTGGTCAGAGAGCTTCATCAGGCATGGCCATGCTGTGCTTCTCTACAGGAGTCTCTCAGGAGGAGATGCCAAGGTTGGAGATGAAGGAAGGAGGCAGCAAACCAACAGATCGAAGCCCTTACCTCAGACCTCCGTAGGCCCTCTATGCTTCAGCTCTGCCCAGTGATGGCTCAGAGAGTACATTTAAGTGTTAAACAAAAGAGGCTACACACACAAACTGCATTTATTCCTGCTGTTTGTTCACAGAGCTCTTCCTTCATGATCTGCAGAAGGAATCAAGAAAAGAAAGTGACTTTGCCCTGGGCTAAGATTCCTTCCATCTGCTGAAGCGCCTATCAGTATGAAACAAGTACTCAAATGAAAACAAAACCAAGATCACCCTCCTCGCAACAACAACCCAAGCCAGTCCTTACACCTGCCCGTGCAGGGACAGGGACTCCATGGAACACTCACCTGTGGAGTGCCTCTCTGTCCCCTCCCAGGCACCACGCTAGCCAAACACACATGCCTTTGGTTTTACCCTTGTTGTGTCCCAGTGAAGCAGGGCACCGCTGTCAGCTGCGACGTACAAGCCAGGCAAAAGAAGGTAATCATGAAGCCCAAAAGTAAAAATCGCCAAGGGACTAGCAACTAAGTGGCAATAAAAGACTCACAAAAAGTACAACTAGCTCCTTTGGGATTTCAAGTGTTCTTGAGAAGCTCCCTCCCCCATCTCCCTTTTTTTTTTTTTTAAAAAAAAAATACACCCCCCCTAAATAATATATTAGGTTTTCAACTGCATTCTCTACATATGCAAAAATTGGTGGTCCAGATCCCTATGGGTTTGTTTCATTGAGCAACCACCAAATTCCTTGCTACACCTCCCACTCGACTGAAGTCACACAGGAAATCTATCTAAAGCAAAGAACCTAATGCGGATATTTAAATCCTAAACAGAACACCACATAGTTTAGGATACTCTTCCTTTATCACAGCTGACACACACTGTGGCCACACAGACACAATACCAATGTTCTAAGTTGAAGAATTCAAGCAAAGGAAGAGCAGCATCTAAAAAGAGCTGAGGCGAAGAAATAAAGGTTTTGTGCAAGTGGTATCTTTGGAGAAGGGAGTACGTCAGGGCCATGCCACTCCATAAATCCGTTTGGAGGTGGTAGGTTTGGCTGGATTATTCAGCTCTCAATAGTGGGAACCCTGTGAGGAACAGCAGGTTAGGGAGGTCAGCTAGAAGGTTACTGAGGTCTACCTGGCTAAGCTGCATTGTGGAAATTAATCAGGGGGGTCATGACGGTATTACAGAGGATATTCAGAGGCAGTAGCAAAATTTATAGGTTTTTCGTGTCAGCAAGACAGATAAGTCTCCTAGTTAACAGCAGGCTATGCAAAGGCCTCAGCTATTATGCAGCACAGAATTACAATCCATAGCAGAAAGCTGTCGGGAGATGCCAAGCAGAAATCCATCCAGAACAAGAACTGGAAGAACAGGTTCAGATGGAGGTATTCCAATCCAAAAAGCATCCATTCAAAATGCTGACGTTAGCCCCTCTCCTCCTGAAGCACAGAAACAAACAAGGAAGCAAGGACTCCATGGTGCTATCAACTAACTCGCCCTCTGAACTCCCAGCTCTCATCTCTACCCCATCCACAAACAGGCTTCTAACAAATTTGGCCCTGACTAGACCCTCTTTGACAGGTATAAAGAAGTTTCTGTTAACGTTAATTTAAACTTTTAAAGGTTGTTAAGACAGTAATGCCTCTGTGCACGGTACCATAAGCTCTTCTTCACCAAGTACCCCCCCATACAAGTAACTGGCACTCATTTATGGGAGGCAAGGCCTCTCTTCCTCTTTTGCCGACACACTCAGATGCAGCAGCTTCACACTCTCACCTATTCAATCTAAAGAGAAAGAAGGGAGTGGGAAAAGTCTGGAAGGAATCGCTGGGGTTAGTGGTGGCTACAGCTTCCCAGCCCAGCCTGAACCAAGGCTGGCAAGACAGAGGCTGCAGCAGAAGCTGGAGGAAGCCACAGTGCCGAGAATGACACACAGAGAGCTGCAGGAGGGAGCAGGCTTCTCCCGAGATGGCCCTAGCACAGGCTGGGGTGAGACGGACAGAAAGAGGTGGTGATGCGATGCCTTCCAGTGACTAGGCAGAGATGCTGCATTTCTAAAAAGGACGCACATTTCACCTTCTCTGGTTTCCTTCTGCAGGCAGGTCTTCGCCTGCAACTTGTACCCGTTATCCCAGCAGTTTCCTGGCCTGATCCTACCTCCCTCTGTAGTGCCTTTCCGTTTGTTTGGCACGGCAAGGATTTACTGGTCCTAAAGCACAGAGACAAATCCTGGAAGGAACTGGAAAAAAAGTAATGACTGGTGTAAATCAAATTGGACCACAGATCATATTTGGCCTGCGGTGAGCAAAAGGGAATGAGTTTTTTCTTCCTGTAATGCTGGAAAATGTGTTAGCTATTTCTTTGTAGGACATAAACTAACATGGTTGGTTTTTTTTTTCTTTCTTTCTTTTCTTCCTCAAACAGCCCCAGCTGTGCTTGTTTTGGAAGTAGTGCTACTAAACTCCTACACTATTCACTTCCCCATCAAGAAAATCACTTCGAGCCAAAGGTGTCTGTGGTGAAACTCCAGCCATGTCAATGGATGAAAAAGCCCAGATGAACCTGGGCCATTATGTCTGCTCTAAAAGAGAGAGGAAGAGGAGAAAAGACAAGAAAAAAACCCCAGCAAAACAGAACAGTGGCACAAACAGCTTGATCCTAGGAGTCAGAGCTGAACATTAACATTTCCACCTTAATAAAAGCCATAATCAAATCCTCAGTAGTTAACGCCTGGTTTCCACTTGGCACCAAAAGGGAAAAAAAAAAGAAAAAAAAAGAAAAAGGGGAAGGTAAAAAGGAAAACCAGAAAGAAACAATATTTTCTTTATATATTTGGGAAATCTTTTCTCCAGCAGATTCATGGGTATTTTTTCCTCTCTTCCCTGTAAGAGAGGATTAAGCAGAGCCGCAGCATCTACTGTCGGCTTGAATTCCCTGCCTCCCAGAATGGGTACTCGTAATTAAAAGCTTAGCTCACCTTATCCCTCCAGTTTCCCAGGCGAAAAGTCAAAGCCTGCATTTAATTGCATATATATGTGTGCATGTTTAAAACCAAAACTCTGGAGAGGAGATTTGGGAGAGGGCAGGGGAATGGGCACAGAGGTATTTGACACAGTCTCAAACAGGGAAAAATGGGAAACTGGAAGAGGAGAGCAGAAAATGAGAGCACGTAATTTCTCTTTCTTTCTCCTTCTTTAGTCCCCCACCCTCTTACCTCCCCCATATTTTAATTTTTTTCTTATAGGAGACGAGCTGTTTTACTCCTGACTTACTCCATTACATCTCTCTGGTTCCCCAACAGTAACAAGAGGGACATAGAGAGGTCTGTCCCGTGCTAGCACAGGCTCTGGTTTTTATGACGTGGTTTAGTCCATTCATTAGGGCTTGGCTGTGGGAAAGGCTGAATAAACTTTGGTTCAAAGTGTGGAATGCTACTACCAACATACACCAAGTTTATCCCTAGCTGTTCTGCTTGCATAGTGTTGTCAATCCCAGGCCCTCTCTGCTTTGGCTATAAGGTGAAGGAAATTAGTAATCAGTGCTAGGGTGGACCCTCAGGCACCACCAGGTGCCACACCAGTAGCAAGTGCTGAACAATGCTTTAAGACAAGGTGCAATGGAATTGTAAACTGCAGAAAATAAAGGCATCTTCTCCAAAGTGGACATGCGTTCTGAACATTTCAGCCCAGAACCCAACTGGGAAGTAACACATTTCAGCTCCTAAGCAAACAGATTTGAAACAGAAGTTACCACCGCACATCGTATTTCCAGCACTTTGGACCCTCTGTGCCCAATGCTGATTTTCAAAGAATAAAGACAGCTGTTGAGGATAGTTTGGCATTGCTCCAAAGCCATCTGCCTTCCATCAGACCATGAGACCACTTCTGCCCTCAGAAAGGACTCAAGCATTCCTAAAGATTTTGCCAAGCAAGCCATATGCAGAATTTTACAGAATCATAATAATACTGTGACTGCAAGAGGTAATTGAACTTCGAAAATAATTTGCACAAAGGAATTTCGTAAGTGGATCTGGCTATGTTTTTTCAGCACAGGGTTTACATATGCAATCCAAGCTCCCAAGCCCCAAAGGGGGAAGATATCTTTCGCAAAAGAAATACTTCCTCCAACCTTTCCAGCCAGCATAGGGAAAAAAAAAATAATATTTATTTCTGTAATGCTACCAATCCAGTGCGCCACTGGGAAGTCTACTCTGATCTACCACTATTAATGCCTTCCAAGTTATTAAACCACAACAGCAGAACGTACTCTTAAAAAACACCCACAGAAGCATCAGCATAAGAGACAATACACCTCATTCTCTTGAGACACCTCAGTATGGCCGTGTTCACCATTTAAAAACAAAGGACACCAAGCTGGTACAGATCTGTGCTGTCAAGATGCTCCCCGGATCTCTGACGAGCACTGTGGCCATGCCTCACACCATGGCTTTAATAAACCTGGAGCAGTCTCAGGTCCACAGTCAGTGCCTGCAGTTGCTGCTCCCCCACAGGTAAGACTTGTTATGCCAAGAACACCAGGTTCCTCGGCAGAGCTACCTGCCTTAGAGCACCCTCCAGCATGGTCCAGGCTGTGCCTGTGGTTACACTCAGAAAGTTTCTTCCTCTCCCTGAGGGACCCTTGCCCGCTTTTATGACCCCAGTACACCCAGCCCGTTGGTCAGCTTACCCCACGCTGTGTCCTCTTCTGCAGAGCACAACCACCCAGGCCCAAGAAAACCTTAACGTCCTCTATCCATTGCAATCCATGGGTAATAAGCTGCTCCCCAGTCTGCACAGATCCCTCCTCACAGGATTTCTGAATCTAATTCTCTCCTTCTTACGTTTCTGCTGTGGAGGAGAGTCTTGAAATAGTAACTAGCCTCCCCAACAACTGCGATACTCTCACTGGTGGCAGCCCTTCATCCCAGCTATAACTGGTTACCTGCTTAGCGCAGCTACAGAAGATCTTCCTTCCATTAACCCCTACTTCACCTTTTTTTTTTTTTTTTTGTTAGAGCTTACGATATCACTAACCTCCGTTTCCTTTTTAATCTTCCATTGCCAACACTCTCAGAAAGCATCAGTAGCTGGGGACGAAGCCCCGCCAAAATCCAGAGCAGCATTAAGTTCCTGAAGCCACTGCCAAGACACCTGGTGTGCAGCACACACCAGGGTTTGCTGCTGTATCTCTGTGCTCACTTCAGTTGCTCAGAGGAGGCTGGGTTTGCTTGCACAGCTGTTGTGAATCCATAAGTGTGCACGCATTGAGTAACAAGGCACCTTGAAGAAATGGACACCATAAACTAACTTAGCCAGCTTAAAAGGTTTCATCCCTTTCATCATCCATCTTCCTTACTATTTCCATATAACATAGTGCAAGGAAAGAGAATACCAATGAAAATGGGGATCCAGGCAAAGCCTTCCAGGCCCTGAGTTTGTAGCTGTCCTGAGCACCTAAGTCTCTGCTGTAAGGCTTCATATGCATGTTAATGGCCATCTACTCAGCACAGTTTGTTTCTTGCTTGAATGGGAAACAATGAATCTTGAAGCATCTCTATGCAGCTGGGGGCAGAGGGGGAAACAGAAGAACAGGACTGAAATGTTGAAAATTAATTGCAGGGAAACTGCAAAGACTGACTGTAGTAGGTAAGGAAATATACTGGTTAATATAAACAATACCAGCATATTTACTATATGTGATACTCTTGTCACTAAGACTGCTCACCACATAATTGCTATTATATCTATAGTATTGGTTCATCTTCCTTCGCATACAGGCTGATAAAACAATTAGCATAACCGTTGTATTATCGCTGTGTAATCACTATTAATTATTACTGCAGAACATCCGATGGGAGAACAGACATGCTATTTAATAGTTAAGCAGGTAGACAGCCACTGCTGCCAGTATCTTACCAAGTGTGATGGCTTCATGGATTCCCCCTCCTGACCACTTGTTGGAAGTCTGTCACCGCTCTCATTCCTCACACAGCAACAGCAATTCAGAGGAAGGCCTGGAGTCCGTGCTATCAATATATGCACAGCACAGGCAGCCACAACCCCCTGACTACTCAGGAGCGCTCCAGCCTCTTGCATCTCTGATAGCCCATGCAACATGCAGAGACAGACAAACTAAAATGTAAATTGCACTCTGTCCAGGCCGAGAAGCCCCAGCTAGAAGTGGACCCCCACCCATCTCATTAGGGTGGGAGCAGGTGCTACATTGGCTAATGGGATTCAGCTGACAGTTGGTCACTGCTGCAGCTGCAGCAATCGGCCCTTCCTTGCTGCCCCCAGCCCCAGCACAAACCCCACTGCATGGGTGCTGCCCGGCAGAGAGCACTGGCTGAAGAAGCAGTCGGAAAACGGGATACCCTTTGGTATTTAAAGTCCGGCAGGCATCTAAAGAAGTATAGGGAAAGCAACGCTAATTGCCTTGCTATTGCTCTAAAAGCCACTGCTTCCTCTGCTACTTTGCTACACTCAGCTGCGCCTCCTGTACCGCCAAAAAGCCAGCTTCTTCTCACATCAGTCCTTACTTTTCTGTGTTGTAAACAGGGTGATTGATTTAATTTACAAATGGGTTTTCCTCTGTTGCAATTAAACATCTTCATTGGAATAGTTTTTACAATGACTATGCCCTTTCTCTTCAGCAAACTAATTTCCTCGCAGAGCACAGAAAAGCAGAAGCCTTCAGGGATTTGGTAGGTCTGAAAGGCAGAACCAGGCCACGAGGATGCAGCCTGGTCTCCTGAGTTTAAGGGCCGTTTTTGCCTATGCAGAGAACGAGAGACTGCAGGGAAGGCAGGGGAGATAATGAATCTCCCAAGGAGAGGCTTTCAGATTGAAGTCTCTTGGGATAAAGACAGCTCTGCAACAGAGCCAGCACCCAAACCCTTCTTTTTTTTGCCCTGACAGCTACAAGACACGCCTGGCCGCTCATTACTGCTCACTTCTGTGCAGTGCACCTTCTCCCCAGCTTCTCCGACATGCAAAGCATACACAATATAACCATTAGCATTCCCTTTCCTCACCCTGAAATCCCATTGTAGCACATCTATCCCGCTTTATCCCTACTTTGGTTCTGAAGCGTTCACTAGATTGAGTGTCAATTTCTTCTCACTTTCAAAAACCGATAGCAATTTCAGCCTACCCGTCCTTTTGACTTGCCTGACTTCACCTCCTAGGAGCTCGGTCTCCTCCTTTCCTCACAACCACACCGGAGCTTTCCCTGCTCTTCCCACTCAGTCATGTCCCACTGCCTCCTTCCGTGCCTCCTCTGGTGTGTGGGCTCATCTCCTAAGGCTGCGCTGCCAGAGCCGCTCCCTTCTTCCTATGCAGCTTAAATATACTGAAAGACCAACATGGCAAAAAACCCCACCTGCAACACTGTGATACTTGAACACCAAACTCCCAGTGACATGCTGTAATCCTTTAAAAATCTCCCCTCTGCACTACGACAATCGAGTTACCAACGCTGCCACCCTCCTGGTCCTCCCGCAGCGCTCTGCAAGCCCAAAGCCTTCAGGTGTGTGATGGTACCTTCTGCGCTTACGTATAACCAAGCGCATTACCTGTACATAAAAAGGAATAGCAAACGATGCGCTGCTGTTTTAACTGAAGGAAGCCGCAGCAGGTAAACGGACAGCAAGACTTTCTAAGCCAAGGGTGTGAATCATCACAATCACCAGAAGCCTAACAGCTGAGCTCCCTAACTCATCGCTCAAGATGGCTTTTGTAATGTCTTCCCACAGGAAAGGGCTCATCGCAATCCTTCAAGAGATCTAAAGAAGCCTTTACCCAATCACTCATCCCTTCTGACAACCAAAAGTGCTCCCCGTCACTCCACTCCAGCTGGTGGTGGCACTGCAGATCTGCTCCCCTTGCCAAGCCTCAGGCTCCCTGCCCCACCGTGCCTGAGGATGCTGCGCAAGGTGGTGCTGGGAATCCAGGGCTACCTGCCCCTTGAAACGCTCCCACATCAAACAGCCATGAACACAGAGAACATCAAGACATCTCTGTTTTTAAAGGAATTTAGATGTTCAATATAAATTCTCTTTGATGAAAGAATAAAGTGCTTCGGGCCCAGTGGCACGTAGCAGAGGGACCCCCAAGGCCTCCCCAGCAGGTGACACTCTGCACCTCTCCTCCCACTGCCAGCCCCAGCACAGTGCCATCCTTTGCCAAGCAGCCAGGCTCCAGCAGTGGAAAAATGGATTGCTTTTCTCTCTTTGCCTTCTCCAGGTGAAATCAGGTCCCCTGAGGTAGGTTGCCCCTACTCCTGTTCATAAGGGGAGGGTGACGGCGGGGATGGTCGCTCCCAGGATGGTCCCTCTGCTGCCATGGTGACAGGCAGTGAAATGAAAGGGCTGTACATCCCTCTGAAGTGACAGTCCTGCGTTTGTAGCAAGGGCAAAGTGGCTGCTCTGCCATATGCCATGGGGAACTGGCATCGTCACCTTCAGTTTTTGTGACCCTTTCAGGCTTTTTCATGTTAGTTTAAACATTTTTTTCATGTTTAATTGATCACATTGCAGGTCTGAAGAAGCTTGGAAACCTCCCTTGCTTGTAGCACTGTGATCTGAACTTCTCCTCAGCAAACTCCCAGACTCCATGCCTGGCTCTTTTTAGGCTCACAAGCCCCAGTAGTGGTGAGGCTCCAGGGTGCTGGGTCCTGTGCCAGAACCGGGGGCAAAGAGAGTCTCATAGTTACTCAGAGACCCCCACGTGAATGTGCAAGACTGTAAAAGGGTATGAAGAGAGACAACTCACCAAAAAGCCAGACAGCAGAGTCAGGAGCAGGAACAGCCTGCAGCCACCTAGGAAGATAGGTTGCTCCTTAAAAAACATCTTTTTTTTTAACCTCTGTATGGAATGACTTTGTGAGCAACCCAACAGGGATCCTTCCTGGTGTCCCTCTTTACTAGGTGATGGCACAGAGGCATCACGTCCCCTGTATGACCGCTGTCTATCCTCCAGCCCAGCAGTGATTACCCCACCATCGTCTGTCCGACAGCTCTGTTTGGAATTATGTGAACCCTAGAGGACCCCACTTTCCCAGCTGCTCTGTTTGGAATTATGCGAATCCTAGAGGACCCCACTTTCTCAGCTGTCTGCGTTGAAGGAAGTGAAGGGCCTGATGTTTGCACTGGAGATGCAAACCTGAGAATGATTCATTTACCTTTCTTACAGAAAGTCATCAAAACCCTGAAGAGGATGCTCCAGACAGAAATCCTCTGAAGAGCCTTTCAGGAAGGGAAAGAACTACACTAGCATACACCCTCCTTTTCCAGGTAAAAAAACCGAGTAAGAACAGCGGGGTCAGGATCTGCTTTGAAAAGGCAGATTCGCTCTACGGCTCCTTGACGATGAAAGGTTATAACCTGGAAAGCCGTATGCCACGTCCACTGTTTGCTGAGGAAGAGTAACTCCTGGCGTTCATTCTGGATTCACAGAGCTGCAGGAGCCACAGGCTGGGAGATTGCTCCTGAAGGAAGATCTGGGAAGGGAGCGGGAGCATCACAGGGGTAACTAACAGTGCATTTTACAGTCTCCTTTTGCATAACTCTTGTTTCCAATAGTGCAGCCCACTGTTTTAATTTTCATTTCATCAGAATAAACTAGATTTGTTCTCACTTTCAAACCTTGTCTGGGAATAAATGTGCCACTTACACAAGTCATCAAAAACAAAGTGCTCTCTGGGAGCAGTGGATAACAATTAGTGAATAAACGCCGAAGAAGACTACAGAGCTTGGTCTGGCAAATGCCTGCCAGCTCTCGGAGGCAGAAGACATTAAAGGGTCCCTGCCGTTAGGAAGAATGTTATCACTGAGCTTCATGGGGTTTTTGAGGAGTGGCAACTCCAGACACCAAGACACAGGGTATCACCCTCACTTACGTACCAAGGAAGCAAGGAGCGGCTAAAAGGCAGAATCACACAGAAAGGGGAAAGCCAAAGGAACTTCAAAATGATACAGGTTAAACTCCAGCTGGATATGCTCTGGGCTTTGCTTGGCACCACCACAAAAGGCAGGCTAGTTTGAGCAGAATACTACCAGCACAAATCAGGTCACGGGTCTGGCAGGGACCTTCCTCCCCTGCCACATGTGCACCTTCGTGGGATTCTCAGCAACATTTTGTTACTGCTGTTGTTGGAGAACCCTACCTTGGTCACTAGGAAAGGTAGACTCAAAAGGACCACAAAGTTCCTTGGATGCATGCAGCAAAGCCAGTGTGTATTATTATGTGGTAACTTCCAGTACAAACCACATCAATGATTACACACAGCTAAATTTATTCATGGTGTTACAGCTTCACTCAGCTGCTTCCTTACAAGTTACCAGCTGGGGGGAAAATGCAAACTACCATTCCACAACTGAATCCACCTCTTGAGGAGAATTTGTATTGACTTTCCTTGGGATTCAGAGTTTCTATTTTCTGCCAAGTGTCCTCCCTCTCTGTCCTACTTTGCTTTGAGGTCTTGATTTTATCAATTTGTAGTTTTTCTTTCCCTTTTTCTACTTCATCACTGTGCCAGGTATCCCAGCAGGGAAGTCATGACGTACTCTTTTGTTTGCGACATCAACCCTCCAACCAGTTGGGTAGGGGGATGATGGACTGACTGGATGAATAAGAGGTCATCATGCTTCCTAACTATCCAGAGACTCTCATCTTTCTCCCAGTAGCCTGCACACCTTCCACAGTAGGGTCTTTACAGAGAGATAGAGAAACCCATGCTACATAGTGCATTGGACCTGGTTCTTGCCTTCTGCAGCGGTGGCCCCCAGTGGCTGAAGCAGGTTTCACTCATGAGTCACAAGCATGTTATAGGTGAACAGAAAAGCCCTCGGTGAATAAGCTTATCTGGATTCACACTGGCTCTGCAACATGCCGCTTTGTGTGCCTCTGAGATTCGGGTGGGCAGCCAAGGCTGCCCTGGTGTTGGCAGAGTGGCAAGGAGGTAGTAGCAGCCATGAGGCAGGGAAGGTTGGGAGAAGAGGAAACAAACCCGCTGAGAGGTCGCCCTTTTGATCTTGACACACTGGCTCCTGGGAGATGTCTGGCTGCAATGAGGAGCTTGGACTACAGACCAGAGACCTAACGAGCAGTCCCCTCACACCAACGCTTCTGTGATTCTACATGTGGCCATCAAACCAGCTCTTTCATGTCAGTGCCCAGGCAGCTGGCTAAACTGGACTGCACAGATGGTCTGGATCTTCGCTACCAGGAGTTACCAACCCCATTACCAATACCAGAAGTGCAATTGCAGCAAGCTGCCTTCAACCTGGTTGTTCTGTTTGCCAACGGCTCTAAAGCTGCAAGGGTGTAAGTTTTACTTGCTGAAGACACACAGCTCTGGATAGATGCCTGTGACCAACACAGAAGTCTGCTGCAGTTTCATTCCTCTTAGTACTTGAGATAGCTACAGCAACGATAGCGTGGATACACGTGCTCATACTGTAGTAACACTTTCAGAGCAGAGCCAAGATGAGCTAGTGGTATTTTCTGACTTTAACATGTACCAGTACATGGATCCAGATGACAAATTTACCAAACTTAAGGGCATTTTGAAGAGGTGTCTTGGTCTGAGTCCTCATGTATTTTAAACCAGCAAAGCGCTACTGTTTTCTTTTTCTTTTTGAAAAAGAACATACCATTCCTGCTCCCACTGGGTGAGAAGCTGCTCTTCTGTACCATTTCCTATCTAGGGCTGACTAATGGAAGCCATGAGGGTTCAGATGCTGCAATTTGCAGTCTGCTAGCAACCAGAACATTTCTCAAACGCCTGGAGACATCAGCAGTTTCTGGCATCAGTGCACATTTGTGGGCAAAGTCTGCTTTTATCTTTGGATTCTAGTCCAGTCTTTTTCCTGGACATCTGCGCCTGTGACATGGGGTGTTGGAGGGAGGACAATGCACATTCTCAGCCTGTCCTTTCAATTTAAATGGCATCTTTTCCATATCTCATGGAATCATAGAATGTTTTAGGTTGGAAGGGAACTTGAAGATCATCTAGTTCCAACCCCCTGCCATGGGCAGGGACACCTTCCACTAGACCAAGTCGCTCCAAGTCCCATCCAACCTGGCCTGGAACACTGGGGCATCCACAGCGGCTCTGGGCAACCTTTTCCAGTACCTCACCACCCTCACCATAAAGAATTTCTTCCTAAGACCTAATCATTATCTACCCTCTTTCAACTTAAAGCCATTCCCCCTTGTCCTATCACTACATGCCCCTGAGAAAAGCCCCTCTCCAGCTTTCTCATAGGCCTCCATTAGGTACTGCAGGGCTGCTATAAGGTCTCCATGGAGCCTTCTCTTCTCCGGGCTGAACCACCCCAACTCTCTCAGCCTGTCTGCACAGGAGAGGTGCTCCAGCCCTCCGATCGTCTTTGTGGCCTCCTCTGGACCCATTCCAACAGGTCCCTGTCCTTCTTATGTTGAGCTGAACGCAGCACTGCAGGTAGGCTCTCACAAGAGCAGAGTAGAGGGGGGGAATCATCTCCCTTGACCAGCTGGCCATGCTGCTTTTGATGCAGCCAGGGATACCATTGGCTTTCTGGGCTGCAAGTACACATCGCTGGGTCACGCTGAGCTTCTCATCCACTGGCACGCTCAAGTCTTTCTCCTCAGGGCTGCTCTCAACCCATTCCCCACCCGGCCTGTATTTGTGCTTGGGACTGCCCTGCCCCAGGTGCAGGACCTTGCACTTGGCCTCATTGAACTTCAGGCGGTTTGCATGGGCTCTGGGCTCCCCCCTCAAGCCTGTCAGGGTCCCTCTGGATGGCATCCCTTCCCTCCAGCATGTCAACCGCACCGCACAGCGTGGTGTTGTCAGCAAACTTGCTTGGTATGTACCTATCTCAACAGGGACAAGCCTCTTCTTTGCACCTAATCATCAGCAAACAGCAGCCACTATGGCATTTATCAATAAGCCAATTTTTAGTTGAGTCTGGTAAAATAAATAAATAAATACATACAGCAAGAGAGGCACAGACGGTATCATTTTCAAAGAGATTTTTTTTTAAAAAACACATTAAAGAGCTTTTCTTCACTTTTTTTTCCCCCTTTTCAATTTAGTGACAGTCTAGGAAGGAGGAGATGAAGATAAAGGAAAAAAATAAAAAGAAGATTTAATGAGGATGAGAGAGAGAGACTGAAAGGATGTTTCCTAATCTGAATGAGCAGTTAAGGAGAATCAGGATGGAGGGAAAGGGTGAATCTGAGAGATAATTATTGAGGATGAGTTGAGGCAGTAAGGGTAAGAGAAGAATAAAAACAAGCCTACATTCAGAAATACAGCCATACCTGAAAAAAAACTGGTACCTTCTACTATCTCTTCTCAGGGCAGGCCAGTGTGCCTTCCTAGAGCTGGGGGCACACCAGAATGGGATGCCAAGATACCACCAGCAAGACAGCTGCTCTCATTTTCCTTGAAAACAATCTTCCTTAAAGGAGGAAGCCTTGGAAATCTCCTGAGAAAGACTGTTCCCTTGGTGCCTGTAAGCAAATCTGGAGTTTCTGATAAAGCCATTCAATCGAATCCCTAGCTGTACAGCCCAAAATTCATGCTGCTGGCCACAAGTAAGGAAAACGCACTGCTACTTGCAGAAAGGAGGACTGTTCTGCAGTCAGGGCAACTGATGAAGATTCCCTCTCTCTGTCTCTAGTTTGCTGCATTATGCTGGACGTATCACTTTGTCTTTCTGCCTCTGAATTTTCCTGCCTCTCAAATACAGAGCATTTATAATGCATTCACATTTAATCCAGTTACCTTTATTAAAAGGGGTCAGAATTTTTCATCACTTTCAGAGGCCTTCTGCTCCTAATGGGAACTCTCCTCTCCACCTCCAACTGAAACAGGCAGAAGCTAATTTCCTGCAGCAGGAAGAAATGACTTCTATCCCTGCAGTGGCTGAGCAATTCCAACAGCTGTGCGTGCTTCATAAAGACCAGTGCTGGCTGACACAGATTTGTGACAAGACTTCCCAGCCTCATGGGGACATGGTGACCCTTAATTTGCTCCTGTTTGCAAAGTACATTAGGTGGAAGGGGTCATAAAATACCACGTATTATTTCCCGCCATTCAGTCCCTGCCCTGGTCTTCTCCCTCCCCCCAAAAAAGACATTTCAGACTTCTTCCTATTGTGAGCTCTATGTTATGTTTTAATTTCCAGACAGCTGACTTAGATAAGGGCCAAAAGGGATTTATTTATGAGGGGAGATTAAAAACACTAGATATGTACATACAGTTTAGTTAAATGATGGACATGATAACTCCTTTACAGGAATCCTTTTTTTTTTTTTTTTTTTTTTTTTTTTGGGGGGGGGGGGGGGGACGACAGAACAGGAGAAAATGTACAAGTCTAAGCTTTATTTTGTTTATAATTTGCTTTTATTTGCACTTAGTAGGAGAGACGCAGTGGCTGCCAGAAGGGTGACATAGGAATGCAGCACAAGCCAGCAGGAAGAACCACGCCAGGTTAATATGAAGCAGTTAAATTGCTGTATGAAGACAGTTAGCTGGAGAGGGATTAACACAGACTCTAACACAGCTAATGACAGTGGAGAATGAAAATTTGGGGCCCGGATCCTGCAAAGTGCCCACACATAGTAATTTGCAAGATTCAGGACTTAAACTGAAAACCAATTAGCCTTACAACAGGCTTAAGAAAATGAATCGCGGAAACAGCTGCAATATATCACCGATCAGTAGTTTACAAAGAAGGAGTGGAGAAAGGAAACAACATCACATTAAGTCCAGCAGAGACTCGTGGAGAAATACCATCAGGAGCCCTCTGCACAGGAAAAAGAAACTGGCAAGTTGTCTTCCAGTGGTTTATTCCTATAGAAGGTCTGCTAAGGGGATCAGGGAAAAAATGTAAGAACCCCAGATCATCTGAAGAACAGCTAGTGTCTTGCCTATGTGATGGATAACATACTGTGGGTGACAAACGGAGCCGATCTCTAGCTACAGGCTCCCAGGACTGAGGAAGTGGATGGGCTGCTGACCAGCCAAGCCAGCGAAGGGCACAAAGGGCCTAAAATTGCTTTTTGGTAGTGGTCCCAAACGAAACAGGTCAGAGGTTCCAAGACAAAGTCATCTTGAGAGATTTAAACAGCAATGCCAAGTGTGTCTTTAGGGCTAGGAGGAACACTGGGAAGAGGTAAAGTCTCCTGGGAAAGACAGAAGATGATGCTGGACTTCTGGACACAGAGCTGGAGAGGGAGACTTTCATGATCCATGCTAGGAGTGAGGTCTGTGCTTGGACTAGTCCTCGCTCTGCAGCACCATATCAAGTCCTGAGCACTCATCACTGCAGAATGATAAATTCCTCATATCCTCTCCCACTTCTACCACCATGCAGATCTGCTGCAATATGTGCCCTGATGCAGGGCATGGGAAACCCTCACCAAAATGTCCCCAAAACTTTGACAACTTCAGTAACACGACATTGAAGAGCCATCTGCAAATTGAGAACCCCCTCTGAAAGAGGGAGAGGGGTCAGTCTCATGCAGACCAAAAGAGTGGCATCACGGGGACAAGCAACAAAGGAAGAAAAATTCAGGTCCGCTCTGAGTGTCTGCACCATGACAGAGCACCATACTGGTGTCTTTGTCAGAAAAGCACAAAAAGCAGCTCTGCACAAAGATGGAGTCTTCCCTAGAGCCAAGCCCTTAGGGCTGTGCTGTCAGAAGCTCTCTACAAACACCCTTCTGCCCAGTCAGGCCCGGGTGAGGGGGCTGGGCGCTGTCAGCAGAACCTGAGGTCCCAGTGGAGTCTGTGGTTCCTGCAGCTACAGCCCTGTGTATGCCCAGGTCCCTACTGTTCCTCTAGTCACCTACCATGGGGCCACCTCATCTGCCTGATAATCCCTTTTAATTACTGAGGGATGCACTTGAAGCCTTTGAAGCAGGGCTCTGGGGTACACAGTACCCAAAAGCCATACCTTGCATGTTCTTTGCACCAAACAGAGCCAGCTTGACAGCCAGCACAACCCAACATTGTAACAGAATCCATTTCACCTCCTTCCTGAGCAAAAGCTCTGTCCCAACGTGCACTGTGAGCTGGATGTTTTTCCAGAAGCCCCTCACACAACCGACTCCATAACTGCATGAGTCTCCAAGGAGCAGAGATGTTTCTTGAAGAAGCGATAGGCAGCTGGCAGGTAGAAGTGATCACTGCGTGGCAGATGAAATTCCACGGCATGCTGGAGATGGAAATATCACCTTAACAAGCATGGACAGCCCCCAATGGACTATAAAATTCATTTGGTGACTGAGATAATTCAAAAGAGCCAAGTGGCACAGCAATAAAAGCCGGAACACATAAATTTAAACTCAGAGAGCTCTGCAATGCCCTGGTAATAAGTGACAAAACAACCCACACAGACTTATCCAGACCTGTCTGAAAGTCACAGTCCAGAGACCAAGGAAAGATGGACAGAAACTGTCTTTTTTAAAGGGGGAGGAGGGCCAAGTGGACTAAATATGGGAAAAGTGCTTACACACCCAATGTCTATTCATCCACAAGTCCAGAATGTGCACACGTGCCATGGCAGCTGTGCTGCATATTGTGCAAGCAGCTTTTTATTAATCACATTACCCAGTCCCAAACTAGCATGTATAAGAGTCTAAATATCGTTCTTCATTATACCAGGGCAGGCCAGCTCAAGACAACAATTTCACACTACCTGAGTGTAGCTCAGGGTGGATTATGGCAAACCACCTTTATTCTGCTTTTATGAACAACACAAATTCTCTTGTCCTTCTTCTCTTCTGTCCCCACTGGGATTCCTCCCCAAACTGCTCGGAGAGTGCTTCCCAAAGCACTTCCCTCCCAAGGAGTTAGTTTGCCTCTCATAAGATGAACAGCCTAAAATTGCGATAATAAAATCTTTATAGCCCTCCATCATGTTCATTCATGCTAATGTTCTCTCTCACTGTGGATATAGCAAAAATTTCAATGCCGGAGAAGAAACAGGAGGCTCCTGATGGCATCACAGGCATGTTTTTCAGTGCTGTAAAAACATGGCAGTACAATACACTTTTACAGCGGAAGGTGTCCATCAAGGTCATTAATGACTGAGAGAGCAAACACAAGAGCAGAATGTTGCTGATCGATGATGTGTCATAGTTTGGAGATGGAAACTGCAGTAGACGTGATCCATACATCTCCATGTCCCCACAGGGAACTGTCCTAATGTAATAAGACACGTGCCTTCCTAGAGAGGTCCCAAGGGCAAAAAGGAGGTAGAGGTCTGGCAAACGACATCAGTTGTAACACGGAAAATTGGAGGGTCTGGGGACAGAGCTGATCTCCTTGTAGCACCTCAGTGCAAAGGGGGGGACTCCTGTGGGTTGAGGGACTGGGGTGGCAGAGGATGCTAATTACCCTTGATGAGGGAGGAAAGGGACACTAGCTCAGTTAGCTAATTCATTATAACTAGTCCACCAGTCAAGTGAGTCCTTTGTCAGGGTGAAGCAGACGCTCTCACTGACATAACAGGCGCAAGCATTTTGATTCCCAGGCTCTGTGAGTGATGGCAGATACCACACCTGTCCCCAGAGCTTAAAAGCTGGGATCTTCAGCACCAACAGAACAAGCCTTCCTCCTAAAGGAGTCATTTTACTTTTTAACAAGTAGCAAGGGCAGACAATGAAACGAGACAATGACTTTAAGAGTGTACAGGAACATCTATGATTTGGGTTTAACAACCACTGTTCTTTTCCTGTCCCACGCAACTGATCTTCCCAGAATCAGGCCTGACTGTGATTTATTACCATCTCTAATATTTTGTACGGAGGCAGCACACAGGAGCTGTATTTGCAGAACAGAAATCCACTACGATAAGTATTACACACACAGAGACCAAAGATACAACCCCTGCTCCAAGCATATTACAAATCAAGTACAGATTAGAGACCAAGATAAATACTACAGTGTGATACACCTGTTGGTTTTAAAACCTGCCTTTATTAAGGAATAGGTAACGCTTGTGAGGATAGGGTTAAACATACATTTAAGGAACCACAATCACTTTTAGGAGCAGCTCAAGCTGGTGTGGAAACAGCTGAAGACATCTTTTCTAGTCATTTTTCTGCTTCGTACTTTCTGCCTTTTTTTTCTTTTTCCCATCTTTTTTCCCCCTACCTTTCCCCATCCTAATAAGGGCATTTGCAATGGAAACCAAGCTCTTTGCTGCCTCTGAGGTCATTCGCTCTTGCTGCTTATTTCCCTCCCCACACATCATCAGCCACTCTGTGAACCGAAGGTGCTGTGGAGCAGAGAAAATGCCACCTTTCAGGAATGGAAATGGCACTGCATCACCATTCCTTCGCTTATGAAGGAATCTTTCTTTTTTTTTTTTTTTTTTTTTTTAGCAGGGTTTGGACTTTCAAACCGGTCTTCTGTATATGACAGCTACCACTGAGATCAGACTTCAGAGTGTAGGTCAAGCTGGTCAACTCAATGCTTTGTACAGGTCTATTTGAGTCAGTAAAATCTTAACCAGACATTTCAATCAAAACAAGTGTTAGACCTGTGTGGGGCCCTTCTACCATTAAAGCTTAATTCCCTAAACTGAACAGAACAGACTCCAATGGTTAAAAACATCTTTATACCAACAGCTGTTACAGACATGGAGGCTGCACCAGTTTAACCTTACGGAGTTCAGATAATATAACTAAAGCTGTAGGAAACCTGTGATCCTACATGGACCTATATGTCCCTAGTGCATCCCCGTGCTAAGACAGTCCCGTCCTACGCTGCCCTGGAGGAGGAAGTAAAGCAAGCTGTTTGCTGCACAACCCACGCTATTCCTCCCTTGCTGGTGGTGGTGAATTGTGTCAGAAGACACAGCTAGAAGGGTCGTGAACTGAAGCAGATCCTCTTCAGCCTGCAGTCCCCCTGAGCCTCAGCAGGCATGTGATGAGGGCTGTCACAGGAGAAACACAAGCTGCTAGCTCAGAGGGCTCGCTCCCACAAGCCACCTCCAGCACCCTCCTCAGGTGGTGGCTTAGCCCCCTGCCATCACCCTGAGATGAAAGCTTGCCCACTGCCAAAGCCAAGCCAGTGTCATCTCTCCCCACTCCACTCCACAGCCCCTCTTGAAAAGTGTCCCTTGACACAGGACGATTTAGGGCTGAGTCAGCCCTGCAGTTCCCTGAGACAAGGCCATGTCCTTGCCCTGGCATATGAGTGAATCAGGCTCCTAAGGGTGGCCCGTGAAGAGCAGGATGTACTCTGAGCATCTTTTGCCTTCTGCATGGGGGTAAGCATCCCTCCACCACTCCCTCTGGCAGGTCATTTTGATGGAGGTGTTCCTGCGGTGCCCAGTCTGGGACCGTGCATTATGACAAAGCTTAATGGGATTCCACAGTCAATTACTCCCTACCCATTTCTCTGCAACACCACCACTGCACGGACGCTAGTAAGTGAATTACAGGAGAGAAAGGCCTTTGCTTTGTATAGGCAGGAGACATGTCATTTGGTTCTTCAAGTGTATGCGAACAGAAAAAAACTAATTTTTCAGCCCCTCCCTTCCCCAGCTCTCCATCCACCACGAGATGAAATAAACAGAAGAAAGATGGGCTTTTTGCATAAATGGGGGATGTATGATTGATAATGCGTTATCTTGTCAGCTGGAGACACCTGCATGGCAGGTATTTATGCTATCAGAAGGGTTCTAGCTGGTGAAATACAGTTTGGTGCCGATAAGGGGACCCAGGGACTCATGGAGGCAGCCCCATGAGGACAAGGGGATTAATGCTGATATTTTGCAGCTTGCTCTTATTAAATTCTGATTCCTTTTGTGAAGTGAAAAAAAGAAGAGGGGAAGAGTGATTGGTTTTAAGCAGATAAAAGACACATGAGGGGTGGGGGTGGCTAGTAGAAAAGGGGCTGATGAATGAGAACACAGAAGGCCAGGAGATCTCTTGGGAATAAAAGGAAAAGTATTAAACAATTTTCTGATTGACTAGGTCTTGTCTGTCAGGCAGGGAATCAGAGTAGGGGGAATGGGTTTGGGGAGTTCCTGAGAGTGCAAAGACACAGTTATATTAAAAGCAGAGCCAAATTATACAAGTGGGGGAGGGGGGAAAAGCCAATTTCCTTCTCTTCCTGGAATTTTTAAGCATGCAGCGCGACTGATGGTCACGCACCCAGCCCACACCCCAGTGTACTGCCATCGGCTTCTGCTTGTTGCCCCTGGCAGGGGCTCCTGCTACACATGGTGACTGAGCCCCTCAAAATACTCCCAGCTCTGGGTAAGGCTTCCTCTAAGCAGACATCATACACCGGGGCACGGCAGACCTACGTGCAGCAGCGAGTCCCAAACTGCAATACAAGGCGGGGGGAGGCGGGTGGGGAACTGGCAGAGCTACTGGGGGGACCCCCAGGCTGGTGGAGCCAGCGTGGTTCCCACTCCTGAGCATTTTCAGGATTAAATGCTTAGGTCTTTGCTCGTACCTGTATCTTATGAAAAAATGCGAGACACTCATGAAAGAAAAGCCTTAACAACTTCAGATAAGCCGAGGTAATACTTTGCATATTCCCCAGGAACTCCCCAAGGGCTGGAAAAGCAGCAACACAAAAAACCAAAACCACAGAAGGAACAATCCCACACACCGCAAACATCATTGAGAAACCTACTACACTAACCACAGACACTGCGCGCAAAGAGCGTTTTTATCAGCTGCAACCAGAACCAACACTCAAACACAGAAAGATCCTGAGAAATGTTGGTAAGAGAAACACCCTGTTATAGGATGGGAAGGTCTGTGATGCAGACACAGATGGATCCTTTTGGTTATCCGATTCTGTTTGTGGTTCTCTGGGCATGTATTATTAATACCCTACAGAGTTTTAATTAGAGCTGAGAGATTCATTCGTTGTGAATAATTTATCTGATTAATTTTGCCTTGCTTCTGTTCATGAATTGTCCACAAGCAGTTTGTAATTTTCTCAAATTTATTTGTCATTTGCAATTATTTGCTGACTTGTCTCAGTAAATAATTCTCAGCATATTGTTTGTCCACAAACTGTCCCCAGATAGTTGATATTCAAAATTGGAGCTGGGTTAGATATACTTTTGTTAAATATATGCAGTAAATCCCATTGAATGTTTCTGTTTTCTGAGTAACCTTTAGGATCGGGCTTCCATAGAGACTACTACTTTTTATGAGTTCAAATTTTGCTTCCTGCAAATAGTCTCTAATATTTACATAAAATTCACTGTTCCCAGGAACATTCCTGCCAGTCAATATATTCAGTACAATACACACAGAAGAGACCACAAAAGGAGGGTTTTATAGCTGAAGCAAATAGTTCTTTTGTTACACAGTACCCCAGTCTGTTCCTAGGGGACCTGTCTAAAGGTTTGTTTAGGGTTTTTTTTCTGGTTTGTTTTGCTTTTCCAACTCTCCTGGTCAGGGGTTATGTTCTCCTTAAGTCACTCTCTCACGCAAGCGGTGCTGCACACTGCATACATCGTCTTTGTGTGCTGCCTTTGCCAGCCTGTCTCAGAAACCACCGAGCACGGGGCACGGGGGTAAACACCATCCAACCAGAAAGAGTTACTGTCACTGCTGAGCATGCCGAAAGGCACAACCAAATGCCCTGCCAAGCCCGTCACCGCTTGCTCCAATGTGTGCTGCCATGAAAAACCTGCGGAACACAAAGTGCCATACCGCCCGTCCCCCGCACGGGACTGAGCCCCTCTCTGCGGCAACAGGAGAAGCTTACCCGCTCTGTGGGGCTAAACTGAATTTGTACGGGATCTTTCCTTCAGTGCAACTTAACGTATTGTTTAGCAATGAAGGGAGAAGCTTCTCTGCTTGCAGTGCTCAAGAACCAGCGTGAAGAGTAAAGGACATCTTTCCATAATTGCCAAGTAACTTCCACTTTGTAGGTGTGAATTATTACCTTCTGGCAGGGAACTGCAGGGACACATCGTTGTCATCCAACACCACGCTGCAGAGTTGCTTATTTTTAAATCAAGTTCGGAGATGAAGACTCACATATTTCAGTATCCCAGAGCAACCAGAAGGTAAATACTACTGTGAAAGTTCTCTGGATGCTTGCTAACCAGCATGCACTTGCACTAGGATTTGTAAGCATATGCAGTCATGACATAACCAAGGACAGCAGAGGCAGAAGTAACCATTTATGTCACCTAGTCCAGCACCAGTGGAGCCTGGCCCGTATCATTCCCTTCAGTGTTTCTCCTACAGCCTAGCCCAGACTGGATTTAACAATTGCCAGCAATGTGACTCCTACCTCATTTTTTCAGGACTTACTTCACACAGTAAGTAGTTCATAAGTCAGATCTCAATACCTACGTTACTCACGCCAGACAGATTTCACCTTTCCTTTCTCAGTGCAATTTTGTTCCTTTTAGTTATTACATCCAATGAGGGAAACAGCTTGGCACACTTGTATTTTGCAGGTACAGCTGACAATTTCACACCACTTTCTAGCTGAGCATACCACCACTTTCCATGTTTCCATTTTAGTCTCTGATTAGACCCACATGTCCCCTACAAATCCTCACACTTTCCAACCCAAATCCCACTGAGGTCACTGCCAAAACCTCTGGTTCTTAGTGGGACTCAAATGTAACTTCCGATGGTTACCACTTATGCACCCTTAGACCTCACAAGCCAGCACAGCCATTTC
Organism: Falco biarmicus; assembly: GCF_023638135.1. Classification (NCBI taxonomy): domain Eukaryota; kingdom Metazoa; phylum Chordata; class Aves; order Falconiformes; family Falconidae; genus Falco; species Falco biarmicus. The sequence continues at coordinate 87,471,408 of NC_079292.1, forward strand.
CCTTGTTCCTCAAGTCAAGCTCCTGAGCTTCTGGCTGCTCCTGCTGCTCAAATCTGAACTTTCGTCGAGTCTTCCTGTGACATTCTGCTGCTTGGAGTCGAATGCAATATTGGAGACTAGAATGGACAGGGAATACTATTTCCTTGCTCTGGATTCATCATTTGCATTTCCTAGGGCCTTGTGGGTGTATATTAGCATCCTATAGAGCTTTGTGGGTACATGTGGTATTAACATCCTATAAGGTTTTGTAGACATTCATTATTAACACACAATAGAATCTGTGTAGATGCATTATTAATACCCTCTTAGCTGGCAAGAGAATGGTGATATTTTCATATGAGAAATGTAATTGTTTAATATCAAACAGTATTATTTCAAAGATTTAATTGTGTAATTGGGGTCAGTAATCGCACGGTCGTTCTCAGAGCAAGATGAACTTGCAGGGTAAAAGATTTATTGTCCTGACAATAGAGAGCAAATTTTAATATTTCTGAAAAATTGAGAACTATTAATCCTGGCATGTGTTACTCTCAAACACAGGGAACTGATAAAACTTTGATCTAATTTTCTCTTTGAAGGGGTGTTGGTGGGGTTGGGGAAGACTGTTAACTGTATGTGGCCTGCCGCTGAAAGCATGGCAAAGCACAAAGGCTAACCACATTCGGCTTCACAGGAGCTCTCAGATCGTGCACAAGACAGCTACTGCGAGAACAAACTGTTCCTTCCAGTCCCACCGTGCTGGAAGGGGAGGGAAGGCAGAAGTGGTTTCCATGACCACAGGCAACTTCACGGTCATTTCTCCAGGGGATGCTATTTGCATTTGCACCCACTGTGCACACGCTTTCCTGTTTCTGGGAGTGCCAACCAATATTTGCATTCCAGATCAAGTCATACATGCGTCAGCCGATGATGAGATGCATACATGCCAGTTGCAGCAACCACTTGGGTAATTTGTGTGAAGCTTATGAACTCTGTTTGATACAGGGGGCTCAACTATTAGTGGAAAACTTCAAGCTTTGTTTTCATGAAAGGCTCCCATACCTTCTCTGTTTTGTTTATTTGTTTTGTATTTTCTGTTTGGGGGTTTTCTGCATCTAAGTTGAACTAAAATTCACAGGAGGTGACAACGGTAACAAAAGAGGTCTGTCAAACTTTGATGGTGTCCTCTCAAATGGAGCACAAAAGAAAACCAGCTAGCTGCTGCCTCGGGCAAGCCAGTTTTCCACCTCAAAATAAAGGCTAGAAGTGGGAAGCAATAAACAGAGGATGTGACTCGGTGAGGCAGCAATGGGTCACACTGCAGAGGTAACCAGTTATTATAAAAGCAAGAGTATTTCCTCGGTCATTTGGAGAGGAAGGCTGGTGCAGAAAAGTGAAAAGAGAAAGGCTGCACCATTTTTATGGTGGGCACAGGAGCACAATGTCCCTGGGTGGCAGCAGGCGTCTATCATTTTGCCATCCCCTGCACATACCAGTGCTAGTAAAGGGAAAGAGTTCCAGGGATTTCTGAATCTTTATAGTGTCTCTGTGTATAACTTTGCTTTGAGCGTAATGAGTCCCTGAGGAAGGGGACTGTAAACTCCCCCCACCTACAAAGCCAGCGTTCCAGTGAAAGGTGGGCTTTGGCTACGAAGCAGTGAGGACTGGCTCCAGGGCTTGCAGCAACCAGAGCATAAGGACCAGCTTCTGTGCAAGGAGCAAAAAGTACACCAAACAGGGTAAGATGAGGAAAAATAAATGAGGCAAACAGCCTATGCAGGCCAAGAGAAGCTTGTAAATACATGAACCCAGGGTGTCTGGACACAGGTGCAGCAGTCTGGCAGGGAACCACCTATGGAAACTATATCAAGGCTATGCAACAGAGATGAAACGGCAGATACCAGCTTGCAAATACAGATGGGCTGCTTAGCTTTTTGCAGATGTGGGCATTACATTTGCAGCTGAGCCCTGGGATCCACTAATGAAAAAGACTGAGAGGTAGAATATAATGAATTTATGATAGTGATCACCAGGCACTATGTGTTTTTCAGATATTCAAAAAGAAGACCTGTCCCTGTTACCAATGGTTTAGTATCTCCTTGTTTCTAGAGATTTCACCAAACTTTTTTGAAAAACATAGAGGCAGAAACAGTTTCTTTCACTTTAACCTTCCCTTTGGCCAGGTACGTAGTGGTAGCCAAGATTTAGACCTGTACCTGCAGTAGTCTTGAGATCCAAAATTCAGTGGCTGGGAGCCAAATGTGAATGGTCTCAATTCTCTCTAAAAGCCCTTGTTAATCACTTCTGGATATGAACTTCTGAACGGCTAGAGCCAGCTATGGAGAAACACAAGACTCCAGGCAGAATTTAAACCATCTGTATCTCCTCAACGTATCTAGCGAAGCTGGCCAGACATGAGAGCCTTATCCTATTCTGAAAGAGAGAAGCGCAGTTTTGCCTAGCTTGAATGGCAAAAAATAGTAAACTTTGCAGTCAAGACATTTTGATGTGGGGGAAGACATTTGGGTCATACGAAGAAAATTTCTTTTCCCCCCACCTCCCTGTGCAATGTACGCAATGTTTACTTTTGCTTCCCGAAGGTTACAGGAAAAGAGAAACAGCATATTTCATGAGAGAGAAAATACTTGCAAAACAGGCCTTTAGAGCTCAGAAAGGACACGCTCATGAAGTCAGGCTCCATGATCCCAGATTCAATTTCTTCTGTGTACAAGCTGCCCTGTGGCCCATTAAGTCAAAAGCTGAGACTTGCTGCTAAAAAACAGCAGCTCCTGCAAAATGCTACTCTGCCAGTTCAGCCTGGAGGTCTCACCGCTCCTTCTTTAAGCAATGCTGCAATTTACTGCTTTCCCTGCATACAATGACTGCCATTCTCTGCTTTACTGAAATAGCTTCCTCTGGCCAATGCCAAAGACTGTGTTATTAGACCAGTAACTCACTCCTGAACAGAGTGATCCAGGTATGGCAACCCCCCAGTGCCTGCCTCTTAGAAAAAAGAGCAGCAGTGAAACTGGAAAATTACTCTCTCCTCATTCCTTTCCAAATTGTGTGAACGTTGGATCCAAATCAGGGCCAGGAACACAGAACACGGAGGAAATTTCCTTTTGGTACATTATCTGAAAGCAAAACAACAGCTAGCAAGCCACGCCAAGCGGATTAAATGAAAAATCACTACAAAATTACTGTGGAACTCGATGCTGTTAAAAACATATATTGCATTAGGACAGATGGTGGCTTTACGCAGTGCCCTGCATTGAGGAGAGCGGGTCATGGTGCAACAGGGATTCTTCGATGGCTGGGGCTGACTTAGCCCCAGAAGAGCTCTGGTTTCAATGAAAGCTGCTCCAACGGCACTGACAGCATGCGGCTGCCACCTCCCCTCCCTCCCCCAAGGACAGCAGCTCCACTGGCAGGCACAGGAGACACGCTCAGTCCTTCACCTTAGCACCAGGTAATTCTTCCACCAGTTCTCCCCACTTTGCATGTGGGCGTAGGGTTAATTGTTTCTGTGTCCCTGGCTGGTGTGTGCACCTGTGTATGAACCCGCTGTTGGCCACACGTACACACACACACACACACACAGAAGTGTGCACGTGATGTATACAGCAATTTACCTCCCTTACTCAGATGGATTAAATTGCAAACTCTAAGGAGCAAGACGTTTCTGGCCTCTTCCCAGGTAGACTCTCAGACACCTAGGGGGTACATGGGCTGTGAAATCATATCCTCAGTGTCTTATTAAGAGGCAAAAGAGTTTATAGGACACCAGGCTGAAATATTTTCTCTAGGATTCCAAACCCATCAGTATGCCCTACATTTAAGATTCTAGGAAAATACTATTACAAACTGTTAGCAACATAATGGTGCCAACATCTCCTGTGCCTGAACCACAGAGGATTCTCCATAAGACATTTGCTCCTTGCAGGCCACCATGAAGGCATTTCACCTCACTCATAGGAGGTCAGAAAGATGCAAAATATGACAAGCTGGTAGAAAAGACAAATGGACGTGAAGTTCAACAAGGCCAAATGCAAAGTCCTGCATGCAGGTCAGGGCAATGAATGGACTGAGAGCAGCCCTGAGGAGAAAGACTTGAGTGCGCTGGCAGACGAGAAGCTCAACATGACCCAGCAACGTGTGCAGCCCAGATAGCCAATGGTATCCCTGGCTGCATCAAAAGCAGCATGGCCAGCTGGTCAAGGGAGATGATTCCCCCCCTCTACTCTGCTCTTGTGAGAGCCTACCTGCAGTGCTGCGTTCAGCTCAACATAAGAAGGACAGGGACCTGTTGGAATGGGTCCAGAGGAGGCCACAAAGACGATTGGAGGGCTGGAGCACCTCTCCTGTGCAGACAGGCTGAGAGAGTTGGGGTGGTTCAGCCCGGAGAAGAGAAGGCTCCATGGAGACCTTATAGCAGCCCTGCAGTACCTAATGGAGGCCTATGAGAAAGCTGGAGAGGGGCTTTTCTCAGGGGCATGTAGTGATAGGACAAGGGGGAATGGCTTTAAGTTGAAAGAGGGTAGATAATAATTAGGTCTTAGGAAGAAATTCTTCACTATGAGGATGCTGAGGCACTGGAAGAGGTTGCCCAGAGACGCTGTGGATGCCCCAGTGTTCCAGGCCAGGTTGGATGGGACTTGGAGTGACTTGGTCTAGTGGAAGGTGTTCCTGCTGATCTTCAAGGTCCCTTCCAACCCAAACCATGCTATAATTCTATGATATGTCATTCCTGAAAGGAAAGCAAAAAGAGGGCTTTAGCAAAGCTGGATAACAATAGGTTTAAAATGCTTCTGTCTATAACTGGTCTATAACTGGTGTTCCCTTTTGTGCCTACACAAGCATCTTAAAATGAGGTGGGAAGTAAGGAGGAAAGGAAAGGCAACATGTCCACTTTACAGCAGGACCAGAACCCCAGCAAGGTAATCAGACTGCTCGAGCAACTCTGCCAACATGGGAGAAAAACACAGAGAAGGAAAGAAATAAGGGGGTGGTGGTGGGGGAAGTCAGGAATAATGGCAGCTTTGAAGCAGAGAAGTGAAGAAAAGAGATGAGAAACATCACAGGAGAGAAATGACTAGCTGAGGACTAAATGTATTAAAGGAGCAGATTTATAGCCTAAGTGGTCACGCAAGTCTCTTGTGGGTTTGATAGTAGAGTAAACCTGTCACGGATACAGACTGGTTCTGTAGCAAGGCAATCCGTGGGAAAAAAGCTTTGCTAATCTGTCCAGGCGGTCCCTGGCGTGATCCCCAGGATGCTCTCCCAGCGCTAACCCACCACAAAGCACAGCAATGGGGTCAGTGGGGACCCACTGGGCTTGCAGAAGCAATAACGCTGGGAAAGCTTCCTGGAGAGACATGACAAACACGTGTGTGCTGCCTCACTTGCCAGGCAGGGCTACAGCTGTGAGTCACACGTGTGTGTGCGTGCGTGTGTGTGCATAAACACAGCTGGAGGCAGCAGCCAGAATTCATAAAGCGGGTGTCATTCAATCCCACCCCTGTCTCTTTCCTCTTCTTGCTGCTGTGTTTTATTGCTGCTGCTCCTAACAACTGGGTGCCAAACATCTAGAATTATGTGCCCACTTGCAGCCACTGCAACACAATTTATTCAGCCCACCAGTAATCCTGAAGCTGGCCTAGCTTGTAGTTTGATTTGCACAAAGCCCAGGACATATAGTTCCCAGTAAATTCTTAATCCACAAACCAGTTTAAAACCCAGCAGGTTAACTAATCATGGCTACCACCAGCCCTCCATTCTTCCTCCATGCAAACACCAGAGTCGGCTTATATTCCCAGGTTAGTTTTAGCCTGGTCCATTCCCTTACTCAGCACAACGCATCAACGTGCTCTCTGAAAGCTGGCATCTCAGGCATGGAAACCAATTCTCCATGCTATCTGCAGAGGTTTGGTCATGGGATATTGAAAGCTTGAATTCAAAAGCCACTGAAGCTATAACAGCTATAAAGAGGGAAGAGGGGACAGCCAGGGAGAAGAAGACAGTCACCGAGGTCTATTTCTGACTGTAGGTGCATAACAGGGAAGCAGCCTTAAATACCCCGACATCTACAAAGAGAATACTGTCCCCCTCTATGGCTAAACCACTGGGGACATGCTATTTGAACTTTGCCATTTCAAAACCAGGACTACCTCTAGCACCTCAAGTGTGGATCACATGCTGCTGTTCAACGAACCAAAACAGAGGAATAGGAAAGCACTCAATGTAGTTGTATTAATTATTACACTTGTATGTCATAGTCTGCAGACTCACTAACATGCGGAGCTCACTGTTGCTTGGTAGCAGTAGAGCAAAGACCAAACTCCTTTTTCTTTTATACTAACATATGAGAACTGTCAAGATATAAATAAACACCTTCTACAAGTGACTGCTGGAGAGACAAGAGAACCCGGGAAATTCCATCTCGTTATCTTTCCCAAAAGATTCCCTAGCAGATCTCTGCATGCTAACAGGGATCTAAAAATCTCTACCCTGACCATCTAGCTGCACCACCAGCTCCTACCTACAGCGCTGCCTTGGCTTGCTCGTCCAGAACTCAAACCACAGGTACAATGATAATGGCAGAATGTTTCTGTGAGTGTACATATTACCGTTCTCGATGTGAAGTCAGATTTCTGCATCACCTCATTCTTGTGACAGATTGGTCCTATGATGCAGGACTTCAAAAGGAAAGGGACAGGAGATTCAACATACATGCATACAAGTGGCAGCACCACAGTAAGAAAGCACACAGGACACAGGTTGAGGGAGCAGGGGACACAGGTTGAGGGAACACTACATATTCTTGCCTCTCCGTGACTGTACCGGGCTAATAAATCATGAGGGAGCACCATATGGCCTTGAAAGGTGCAGGGACAGTATATCCAGCTGTGCTCACACGGGCTGCTGTGATAAAGCAGTTGCTGCCGGCCAGAAGACAACTTTCTACTGACTTGCCCATCAGGCATCCCCACTTGTGTTGAGCTCCCTGGGAGCTGTGATGCAGAAGGCGAGTCACAGAAACAAGATGAAACCAACCAGCTGATGGGTTGTACCGTGCTTTCCAGAGAAGAAGCAGCTCCTAAATCAGCGGGTGCTTGCAGAAACCCAGCAGCAGTAGCATCACTTGCTAAGATCATCAGAGCTCTCTGAACAGAGCTGTATTCTCCAAAAAGTGAAAGTATAGTTATCTCCACAATAAAAAAAGTGGCATGGTGACATACCACCTTATTCCAGCTTCAAGCAGAAGTTTCACCAATAGACAAGTGCGCGTTCCTTTACTCCGTGCACGCATGTGCGCGGAATTTGTGCTCCACTGCACCTGTAAGCGGCACTTCGTGGTATATGCTGAACTGTCCCCTTGCAGCAGCAGGAGGAGAAAAATCTTGGCTCATTCAGAGGAATTTCATTATCAGAGGAATTTCAGTGAATATGGCAACATCTAGGAAACAACCAAGAACTATCTGTAATTTGCTAGGCATTGTCAAAGCACTGAGCAAGAAACAGCTCCTGTTTAACCACCCTGTGCCTAGGAGCCAGACCATCAGAGGTTTCTGATGCTGTCGGGATGGGTTACATGGGCAGATTTCATTTTAGGTACCTGTGTTTTCTTGCTTGCTCTCTGTGATAACCCAGTGCCTCGTGGTAGAGTATTTGCGTTCTTAATTCTTCTGTAAAGCAGATGCCATTGCCATATCGCAGGGGTGAACTTGGGCAGCAGGGGACTAAATGACCTGTCCCACATCACACAGGCTGTGTGTGACGGCAGGAAATTGAACCTTCATCTCTCAAATATCAAAAAGCCTCCTAACTGCCACCTCTTTATTCTTGTACCTCCCATCTAGGTTATATGTAACATCAGGCAGTTCATTTCCTTTGTGAAATGGGAAAGCTTTCCCCCTGCAATCTCCACTCTTCCCAGCACATCCAGTATTTACCTTCAAGATCCAAGTCCCTCTGAACACACATACTCCCCATCTGATATCTGGACAATGTTGGAGGCTTGCTTTGATGCTCTTCCTTTCTTTCGTTGTCCAGATGAAGGAAATGTGAGAACAGAGATAAAAATGCAACCAAGTAATAACCTTTAAAGTCATTTTGGGAGAAGAACAGGTCCTGCAAAACAGATGCTTCTCCCATGGCAGCTCAATAAAGCTGAGGGAACTACTCTTTACACCAGCAGTCACTTTGTTCCCATAAACTGCGGTGCTTTTTTTCCTGCCCTGTGCCCAGCACTGGCCCTGAGCCCCTGCCAGTGGCTGTGCACTGCTGTGTGCCACTGCCTCAGCTCCTGGGCATAAGCACATGCTGCCACAAGCTGGAGAGGCCACCTGCCTGCTGGCCCTCACGGCTCTGGGCCACGGCCATGCAGGGGGCACTCGCTGCCTGTCACACAGGGTAGGCAACCTTTGGTATGCAACAGTGCTGACATGCCCAAATGCTTCACATCCTACACACGTGTGATTTCCCAGGGCCTGCGTGCACCGGCGTGTTTGGAGGGCTTGCCAGCATGCCCTGCCCAGCTCTCTGCCATGGCACCAGCACGAGGTGAAGCATCTACCCTCTCATTCTTTTAGCAGCCTAGATACTCAGGCCCCAGTAGCCCATTTGAGACTTGAGTTCTGAATGAGTGGCATGGCTGGAAGCAGGTTTCTGGTCATTGTTTTCCTGCTGGCCTCAACACTCCAGAGGAGGGCATTGCAAGGGGGAACTGGCATCTTTTGTTCCTAGGCTCGACCACGCAGCTTATACAAAAGAAAAAATGCCCTGTCCCACAATAGCAGACTGTCCAGGGTACATCCCACAAGCAGGTGAGGCAGCAGAAAGGCCAGAACAGGTCTGCTAACTCTTTTTAAGCAAGCAACCACCAACATCTTTCATAAAAGGCATGGGAGCTCACCTTTCCCTCATGGATGATGGGGCAGTGAGGGGGAGTTATGCCATCAACCTGCATTCCCAGTGAAATGGATTTACCCCGGTAGCCTAAGGCATCTCTTCACGTCTTTAATGAAGCCATTCCCATCTACCTGCCTGAAAAAAAATTTCTTCCTAATAGTCCCTTTGGTCAAAGGTCCCAGCTGACCCTACTTGCTCTGTTTTCAACATGTACCTCGTGCTTAAGCTGCTTTCTGTCCCTTAGCACTCTGCAATGCAACAGTTACTGCTGCACAACAGTCTGCAGAACACCACCTCCCTCCCTCCTTCCCTGCTGCTAAAAGTCAGAGATGGTAAATGAAAGTCACAAGGAACAATCAGCCGTTACATAGACTGCATCCTTTCTCAGTGTTAACCTTCATCTCATGCAGGACCAGACTGCAGTGGATGGGTACCCACCACCTTCACATGCACCCTAGCTCTCAGAAGTACAGGCATTTTTGGATTAACTCCTTGGGCTGCCAAGAAAACCACAGGACTCATGCAGTCTCTCTCCCTCACATGGTTCCAAATTTACACACCCATTCCATATCACCCACACCTGCTTTCACACAGCTGCCGAGGCACACACACTCACATATCATCACGTGCGCGCACCCTCTCACAAACTCAGACATGCTGTCATGTTGTCATACACGCCTTTTGCTTTCCTGTTCTTCCTACGTGTGGGTCTCTCCAGCACACTACTTGCACAGGTCCCCAGGAGGCACACTAATGCCGTCATGCTAGCTGCAGACTCAAGCTTACCCCCGAGGCTGAACGCTCCTCATCAACTTCTAGGGCCTTACAGTATTGCTGAAGCCTGGTCTGTGCTGTGCTGTTACAGAGAGAGAGAGAGAGAAGAAAACAGTCTGGGCTGGGAGGGGAAGAGGGATGGTTCAAACCCAAATCCAGCCCAGACAGTCAGAGAAAGCTGATGGCCATGTCTGAGCTCATGCTGAGGCACGGAACGCAAAGACAAGGACTGATGGAATGAAAATGTCTTGCTTGCACATCTCTCGTATACTGCTGTTCCTCCTTTGCTAGTAAATATGAATTTACTGAGGCTCCTGCCGAATGTCGCTCATCTTTAAATGTCTCTTGCCAGTACTCAATCTCCCATCTCTCACAGTTAGGTAGGAGTGATGAACAAGGAGACACACTCATCTCTGTTCCAGCCTTACAGTGTACTGCAAGAGGGAAACAGATGGTTTAATATATTCTCTGTCTTCCTCTTTTCAACAAATCCTGGTGCTTGCAGAAGTGTTAATCTGCCAGAGCCCTAGGGGGTGACTTTTTGCCCTGCCCAGATAAACAGTTCCCATCCCATATTTTCCACTATCCTCATACTCTTCATCTTCAATCCTTCCCTGGAGAGAACAATTCTAGAGGGTAAGGAGAAGCATTTAGTGTTTGGTCTTTCTGACGAACCAGTCAGAAAGGAAAGCAGTGACTGGTCCCCTTGCACAGGTCCACCCTGACTAATAATAAACAGAACCAAGCAGAGTCCCCTAATTGTCACATGCACCAGCTCCTCTCATGCAATGCTGCTGTACAACACGCAGTCTGTCACAGCAAACGGCACATGTGTTGACACAGTTCTTCCCAGCCAAATCCACAGAGCCACAGTGACAACAAAATTACGGAACAGCCTGGTCACTAAATTACCCAGCAGCTATGAGACGAGCCTTCTGAATTGCCTTGTTATTATTTCCCTAATACAGTCTGTTACAGCATCTGGCAATACGGGGTATTTCACGGCTAAGCATGCAATAAAACTGTGTGATTAGATAGTTAACTGTCTTGTGATAACAGGGTAGGGATTTGCAACCAGTTAAAGGAGGGAACAAAATCCAGCCATGAAAGCTCAAAACTCCAGGCTGAAAGACACATGATCACCCACTTAACAGAAAATCCCCATGTGAGATATCACTGGTGGGTGGGAAGGGGGGTATATAAGGGGTTTTCTTTTCTGTCTTTTCTTTTTTTTCTTCTCCAGTGTTAATTCTCCCATACCAGCTGGTCCGTAGAAGAGCAGTGCTTACCTCTGTAAGGCACAATGGGGATGACAGCTTAATGTGGTAGGTCCTCCAGAGAGAATGGAGGGTCCTGAGCAGCTCCAAGCCAAACTCCTGGGGACCACAGCCATTAGGGAGCCTCACGTCAGACTCCTGTGGCTGTGGCAGCATCATTCATTTATCTGCTGGGGACTGGGCACGTGTGGGTTGACAACAGATGAAAAGTCTGCCCAGGCCTGGCTGCCTTCTCTGCCCCGATCCACAGAGATGTTAGATCCCTCCCAAGGGTCAAGTGGAACAGGTGGCACCACAGAAGAGCCCAAGTCCTGTATGTGAAGTCCTGGACTCGGGGTAGGCAAAGGGGGTGTGATCAGTCTCACATAAATTAACCTTTACAAAACAGTTTTAGATTCTAATTAGCCAGCAGCATGAAGGACTGGGTAATCACCATGTAGTTACAGGAAATTTGCTATGTAATGTGCTGTGTGGGCAGATACTTGGGATACTTGTCAGGTAATTACTGTGGGGATGAAGGGGGACGTGGAAAGGTTTACCATCGGTGAGTGATGACTTTTACAGAATGACAGCAGGGGCTACGTGAGATCTCACAGCCTTTCTCTCTCTACCTGCCAGGAGGCCTATACGATGTCCCCAAACTGTCCCATTCATTGCTGGAGAACGGGGTGTTTTTCTGTTGGTATCTGTGCAAACAAACAGCAAAAATGATGGTTCCTACCCCAAGGTATACAGCTCTCATCTAGCCCATGCTGTCAGGCTGTCTATAGTCTTTCTAAGGGCCAGATGCTCCACAGATGGGCCCCAGCACAGTATGATTTCAGACTGGACTGGGCATGAGACCTTTGCACTCATAACCATCTACAATCACAGTTTAGGAGGCTTTGCCTGGCATTTCCCTCCTAACAACCGTGGATTTTAGTTTTCACATTTTATTAAAACAGTCCTTTGGTTTCTCTCCCCATTCCTCTCCCCCATTAACCAAACAGGTAGGTAGAGCATATGCAGTCATTTGCAGTTATTCCATAGGCAGCTCTGGGACAGCTCTGACCTTTTGCTGTTTGTGTGCAGCCTGTTTGGATGTGCCCAGCACTATCCATTCCCTTGCACCTCCACACACACTACAGTTTTAATTTTGTTGTCCCTCTGCATTGCCCTACGAGGACAGGTGAAGCTGAAGACATCTCCTTCGTACTGCGAGGAGTTTTGTAAACCTTGGTTGGCTGGACAGGCGGCTGCTTTGGCTCATACATGAAAATGGATTTGAATCTTCTTCTTCAGATCCACTCATTTCCTCCAGCTCCCATGTTCAGACAACTCTCAGACTCTGCTAAATCTATCATAAGTCTCAATCTTAGACACCCTGCTTCTTCAAGGCTGGGGTAGCCTGGTGTCTTTATCTACTCCAGGCAGCCCTATTTCACATCCTTCCCAGAAGAGAGATGCTCATGTCAGATCTCCACAGCAAATCTACCATGGGAGAGCTCAAAACTAGCAGTGGACAGATTACTCATTACATACAGTTTATTTAGCAGATTCTGTCCTTTTTTCCCCCCCTGCTGATAGATGTTCTATGAACAAATTTTTATGCATTTATTATTGTTTATTATTTATTTATGCAAAATTGTTCAATGAATATTTTACATGAGCAAATTTCAGTCTGGGTGTTTGTAATGAGCTTTCATTCGGTTAGAGAATTCTGAATATTCATGATGTCTAATTGGCCATCTCAGTCACATGGTATTTTTTTCTTGTCCCCTTACTGGATGACTTAACTCTTTTTAACTACTTCTGCCCCAAGGAAATTTCCTCTCTGGATTGAAAGGATCAAGAGTGACTGGCCTGAAGTTGTCTTTCTGAAACACAAGTTCTCGCAAAAGGCTGCATCACCCACCAAAGGCATGAGATGGTAGGTTAGTTCTAGAACACATCACAATACAAATGAAGTGGATGATCCTCTCTCTGCTAAACGGCTAAAACAATTCACTGGATGAAATCAGGCAGCCACTGCTGCAGGTGGCCCCTCACACAAGCAGTTATTGCCATGCAACATATAACCTTAAACTGGGATCCATGATGTCTTCTCAGCTCCTGCACAAAAATATCCCTACCACTCATACCACTGGCTTTGATCGGCAGTGTTAGCCAAGAGAGGCCAGGCAAGTCTCAAAGATCAGTTGCTTGTCACACAGGGAAACTTGATTTGCCGTTTCTCATAGCTCCCAAGTAGATCAACGTGGGACCGCAGCTCCAGGTTCTCTCTCACTTCTAATTCCAGATGTACACATCTTTTTCCAACAGCGCTAACAATTACAACAGACAAACTGATATTTTCACTAGTTACTCCAGCAGCCAAGTCCAGCTTTAGCTAAACTCACACTCATCCTATAATGTTGCACGCTGATTAGAAGTGGTTGAAAATGTGTCAAACAGTGCAAACCGTGTTCAGTAAAAGAGATGGTCCCGAGGCTATGTCTTTATGGCATAAAACAGAGCTTTGCCAAGATCAGCAAGCCAGTTTTGGTACCAGAAACAATGTCTTCATAGCAAAACAGCCCTTCAGCTAGGCTCGTGGAGCCTTGTTTGTCTGCAGGGTCAAGCAGCCAAGCAGTACACCAGGCTGACATAGAGTGAGGTTGTTAATGTCCTGGCTGGGTGCCTTTGAACATTATTGCTATCGACTTGTGGACATGCTAGGGCTAAATTTGGTCATGTTTAATACAGGAGGCTCCTCTTCAGTTAGACCACGTTCCTACAGGTCAGCATGGACTTCCAAAGCCTGAATCATCCCATCCTACTGTGACTGTCAGGTGGAAACATCAGATAAACTGCTTCCTAACCGTAGCTATCTCTCCATTGACTATAAAGAGCCTGCAGCCAATGTGGCTATAGGAATGTGTGCTGGAAGTTGTAGATAATTAGTAATTGTCAATTTCCCTCATTTTGAATAAAAGGTGGAAATTATCTAGCTCAGTCCAATACTCAAGAGTAGTCATAGTTGAAGGAAGACATATCTGTACTGCAAAGAGCACTGTGAAATCTCAGAGCAGCATTCCATTCACTCGGTGATATACACAGAGTATCCGAACACGTCAAGAAGGAAGGGGAAGAGGGGGCATGCAGAATAAAGAGAATTAGTGGTATTGCCCAACATAAGGTTTGGTCATTTCAGCATTTTTGTCATGCAACCTTATGCGTCTGGAAGGTTTAAATCCCACATGCAGGAAAATGGCTTGCCTAAGGTACTGAATCCCAGAGCATCTATTTCCACCCCTCGGTCCCCTGCTGCATGACAGGCTGTGTGTGTGTATACCACTGTCACAGGGCACACACAGGCACCTGGAGAGCAGCACACGGTGGAAGAAGTCTTCAGGTCTGTGGGCTCTGGTGGCATTCAGAGCTGTTGCTCTTGTCTAAAGGCAAGCTCCAGCTCTGCTGCTCCAATTCTTTAGTGCAGGGCTAGGCTGAACATGCCATCAAATGCATGAAAACAGACAATAAAATACTCCAACACTCTTTCTTCAATCAAGGAAATTACATGATATTAATGCAAGGTAGCTTGGAGTTGACTTTACCTGCGTTAAAGTCAGGAAATTTAAAAAACGATGGTTCCCACAGCAACCTTAACTCACCCATGTTGCACATATCTAATAAGGCAGAGTTAACAGCATACACATGAATATAAAATACTACTCAAGCAAATCTCAGCCATCAGATTGCATTAATATTGATTTGTTTCATTTAATAATAGATTGTCCCATCATTGCTTTCAAGAGAGCTTTTTATGAAACTATTTTTTTTCCAAGTTAAGATCGAGAAAAAAAAAGAAAAACCCAACATATTTTATTCACGTTTGATATTTTAGAGAACCGACATTGTTTCCTAAGAAGAAACTGACAAGCAGCCAGGTAGAATTCAGTCCTTGCTTTTACAATATTACAGAAATCTCAGCTATGGGCTTTTTAATTAAAAATGTGAAACCTAAGTGTGATGACAGCCAGAAGGGACATGAACAATTCTATTGAAAAAGAACTTAAGTATGAGATATTAGTCTCTTCCTTCACAAAACCCAGGCAGCTAAATGTGTGAGTGCATGTAGCTGACACCCAGGTGACCACCAATTTCAGCAGTTCTCTGGCCGAGAGCCACGGTGCCCTGTGACCAGATCTGCCCACACTCCAAGCCCTCTGGAATCACTGCAGCACCAAGCCCCTCAAAGACATCCTCAGGCACAAAGAGAAATGAATGAGCTCCAGGAATTCAGCTGGTTCCTTGGGTTTCATTCAGTCAAGGAAAAAAATAACCTTCTTCTTCCTAGACCCTGACACCTGCCTCAGAAATGAATCATCAGGAAAAAAAGCAAGCCAAACAACGCCCTAGACTGTATGTCTCATTTTGCCTTTTTTTTTTTTTTTTTTTTTTTTTTTTTTTGGATAAACAACCCCCTTAATTTGATTCCAAAGCCCTTGTAAAACAAGCTCCCCCAGCCTCCTGTTTAAACTTTATAGCTTTTCATTTAAATTAACTTGCTAAGTGTTTGAGTCCCTGCCTGGTTTAAGGCGCTATCTGGTCCATCGAAGGAGCGTGGCTGCTCACGTGGCAGCTCTCATTAGCGAGCGGCAGGGACTCAGCTGCACTGGCTTTGATAAGCCCAGCTCCACTCTCACAAGTACGCCGCAAAGCAATTAAAACAGCAAAGGGCCCTTTTTTCCCCACTATCCTTTTTCTTCCTCCTCCGAAGTTGAATGAAAATGATTTGATAAATTATTCTTTTCAGCGCTAAACACTCAGGCGAAGGAAGGGGGAGGAGGGAAAAACTACACAGGGGAGAAAAGTCACTCCTGAGGTCCCGTTATTAGCCTGTATCCCCAGCTCGCTGGCAATCAGGACAAATGCTGGTGTTTGGGGTGGGGCAGTCCACAGCGATGCTCCTTGCTACCCATCTTACACGGGCGCCAGGCCTGCTGGATGTGCACCATAGCTGTGAGCGTAACGTGGGGGAGCCGGGGCAGGCGTTCAGGAGAGTTTCAACCCAGTATTATTATGTTGCCTATCTCTGGATGCAATGCAGGCACAGCTCAGTCCCAGGTCCCTCGACATCATCTGGAATACTGATTTACACCCTGGAAGGAAGCCCTCAGGAAGCTCATAGACACAGTTTGGAGGCACCGGCTCTGCTACCGTTGCCACCATCCCAGGAGGCAGCACTGCAGCCTTGAAACAGCCCCGGGGTTTCGCTGTCTGCATGCAGTGCGTACCCCTGTTGCTCCGCTTTCCTGGGATTCCCACATGGCAAAACAAACTCCTGTTTACAGAGAAGCAGAAAAGATGGGAAAGCTTGGGTACCACCTAGATTAGACTAAGTGATGCACCGAAGCCAACTGCCTACTGATTACTGTGGAACTAACATAAGACCTCCTGCAGGAAGCAGAAACAAAGATGGGACTTGGGGATTCAGGAAGAAAGGAAGGGTTGGCATGGCAATAACACAGCTCACAGTCAGAGTCCTGCTTCTGTAAACTGGGCTTGGCAGTCACAGAAGGGAGCACCTGATGGCTGGGGATTGAACGGGAAGGTTTAATTGAGACTGCACCATCCAAGAATAGCCACTCTAAGGCAGCGGCCAGTACCTACGCTCTATCTATGTTTTCCGAATGTAACTGGAAAATTACTCTTATTAAATGGAATTCTGACAAGTGCTTGAATTTAGGGGCCGCTCAGCAAACAAGTACTATCAGGGGGTGGCCAGCCACCTCTGAACCTCTCTGTCTCTCCTTACTTTGTCTCTGACCACAGCCTGGTTTGAAGGCCAGGGTGGCCATTTCCTGCCATTTTCCATGGCATTAGCAACGGCAGTTTGTAGCCAGAAGACAGATGCAGAGAAAGAGGGTGTTGGAAAAAACCCACTAAAACCAACAAACAAACCCCAACAAAAGTACCGCATGCAAAGATTTCATATTGACAGCATATACCCAAAATAAAACAACTGCAAAACTGCAAATTCCTGCTCCTTTTTCCCCATGCCAGAAAACCATCTGATATACACCAGGATACTCACTAAGTAAACAAAGGTTAACAAGCAAGATGTTCTAGACAATGTGTCCAGAGAAGAATTCTCTCTCTCACTGACACCTACAGAAATATGAACAGTTCATCCATTTAGGTGATGACATCTCTGACTTAGAAAAGCAGTTTCAGAGAAGGGGAAGTATGTCAGAACACCTTTGAAGTTAAGAGGGAGAGAAGCTGGGAACTGGGAGTTTCCTGGCAGCCACAGGTGGATGCTACTGCAATGATGCATGATAAAGAGGCACGGAGAGGGAGGCGGAGGGTGCAGAGGACACAGTGCAGTTTCCAAGTGATCATCCATCACCGGTGGCTCTGCCTTCTCCTCTTCATGCCAACAGGTGATGGAGCCTCATCCATAAAACATTTCCTGGGTGTCACTAACTGGAAGACGCATTGGAGGGTTACATTCACTCTGCATAAGAAATAACTTCCCAGATGAAGGAGAGAGCTGCCACTTTTAAACTCCCTGTGCTTTCCTCCTCCCCACCCGTCCCTGCATGCTGCACTCAGAAATCATCTGTCTCTCTCCACCAGCATCTCCTCTCCTCACCAGCTGCTGCTATGATTCATGCTACAGGCACCTCTTCCATAGGTACCTTTTATGTAAATATTCTGTATATATATTTTGTGTGGGTTTTTTATACAGGCTACCCCACGTATGTAGACCTGCAGACTCTTCTCATGATCTTAGGAGGAAAATCAAGTTTTCAACATACCCAACAACCCCTCCAGCTCCTAGCTCCTCTCAGTTTATCAATCCCTCCTCACGTGTTTCTGAACCCATTCCTGCCCTAATTTATATTCTGTACATTTTAACTTCTCTTTCAACAAAAAGCTCCCAAACGTGCACGTTCAGTAAAACACAGCAACAGCATAACTTCTGCAACAGCATAACTTCTGTGGTTAGCTTAGGCAACAGGACCCTACTGACTACAAAAGTCAAGGCTATAAGACCTTCTCTGAAGGTTCTGCTCCCCAGATAATTCAAACAAGAAGGTCTAGGAAGGAAACAAAAAAAAAAAAAAAGAAAAGAAAGTGTTCAAGCAGGACAAAGCCACTAACTGAATGATTTGCATTTACATTTACAAACAAAAAATAGCTGGTGATTCCTTAAATACTTTGGATTTAGGATCTGCAGTACGACTCAGGTTACACCTGATGGGAATCAGCAGGTTTCCCTGTAATGTTCTGGAAATGAATGATCAACTGTTGCATGCATCAGCAACATTGGAAGCTTCCACCAAGAGGAATTAAGCCTTTAAATTGTAGGGAGAAGGCAGGGGGCTGCAGGGAAGCCAGGGGGGCAGTGCAGATCTGGTATGAGGAGCTCAAGGTTGGGAGAGCTGGGGGTTGGAGGGGCTGCAAGGCAGGAGGGGGCACTGGCAGAGCTGGGTATAATAAATGATGTACAGCAGCTGTTTGTGGCCGGCTCCATCACTCCATATTTTTCACTAGAATTATAATTCAACCGTTCTTAATAACAACTCCTGTGCCATTTACTGCCTGACTTGCCAAGCCCAACTCACTTCTGCACTTGTGTTCCCACATAAGCAAATTGGATGGTTTAGACTGCCAAGCTCAGCTGTCAGCCACCCAAGTATTTCTAGAAATGTACTGCATTTGGTGTTGGACACTCACTTGTCTCCTGAATGAGGGTATCCAGAGAGTAGATGAACCTCACCTGTAATTAAATACTTCTAAGAAATGAAGAGGCTACAAAATTAGGGTGGGCATGTGTCTTGGAGATGGATATATGCTCTCCGAGAAAGCTGCCGGTGTTTTGGAGGATTAAACAGATTAGGATGCAAAACGGAATGATGATGAGAAAAAACAGAGGAAAAAGATCTAGAGACACAGTATGGCAGTGAGGCAGAGGAGACCACCTGAAGAAAGAAAACCAGCTGGAATCACTGAACAAAGAAATGGGAGAAAGGAAGGAAAGCCCTGTAGAGAGCCACTGAACACAGTACCCTGCCTTCAATCCCCTCCAGAGGAATAAATGCTGACCCTACTTCTTTCCTGGCTTGTCAGGGGGCTGTTTGGCTGAATAAATCCAGCCCAGCAGCCTTCTCCCGCTCTCTGAGCATTAATATATTCATTTCATTATTCAATTATTTAAAACATTTCTTATGTTCCATCTATTTCACACAGATGGAAGTAGGGTGGGCTGCTCACTCTCTCTCTCAAACCTGCACCGGAGGAGCCTGGAGGAATGTAGGGCACAAAGTGCTCCCTGGCTCTCCCTCCTCTGCCAGCTTCACCCTGGCTCCAGCCCCAACTACTCCCTTACCTGCACCCCAGCCACCCTGGTTCAAAGGAAGCCTGTGAATGATTGCCAGCACTGCAGTGGCCCCTGCCACCCCTGCAGGGTGCTCCGTGCTGCCGCAGGAGATTGCGTGTCAGAGGGAAGCCGATGCGCTGAAAGTCGCTCTCCTGTCAAACTCTGCTGGCCCCTGCAGACAAGCTGCCTTTGCACGATGTGTAAAATGTAAGGCTGCAGGTTAGACAGAGACTCTTTTCCTCTTCATGTGTCTACCAGCTTTTGAGGGGCTAATTAGCTTGTTAGTCATGGTGTCTCTCTCAGGCTTGCAAACCACCATAAATCTCCTTCTCTCTCCCTGTTCCAGGGTAGCATTAATTCAGATTCTTGGATGGGAGACCTCCAAAGACAACTTAAGGTGCTGAAGGCAGTGCCTGTCACTCCTTCTACAACATCATTAGTCCCCACGTCCCAAAGTGATGCTGGGAAGGGCCATCTGTAAAGCAGAGTTCTTGACCATCTGGAATCACAAGAGAGCTGATGGTACCTCGGGTATTACATAGCCCTGCCCCACACAGTCCACTACTAGAATCATACGAAGTCAAGCTGGAAGACCCCTGCTGAATCACGCATCCAACCCCCACTCCCCAAAAGCATCAACTACATTAAAATCATTCCTGAAAGCCATTTGTCTAACCTATTCTAAAATCCCAGAGGTGGAGAGTCCATATTCCCCCAGGCCCTCTCAGACAGAATGTCATAGCAGCTTCTGAAAATAACTTCATTTTAACTTCAAACAGAAGTGGGACTTTTCCTCTACTCCAGTGCACCCCAAGAAACTGTGTAAGTGTTGCTGTATGCTTTCAACTCATAATTGTGACACGTCAGATCTTGTCCTATGGCATTGTCAGATCAACCGGTTCTCCAGGGAGGCTGCCTAACGAAAGGTACCTCGCCCACAAAGAGCTTACTCTGTCCTCTATTTGACTAGCAGTCCTTGTTTGCTGTAGCTTACTAAACAGCCAGGCCTGTCTTCTGCTCCGCTGTGCCTCTGTACTGCCTGGTGTGGGTTGCTTGTTAAATGGCATTGAGGAACAGCAAATTCGGCTGTCTTGAGTAGTACCGTCAGTGTGGGGTTTGCCTTGGGCTTCCTGCTGCTTGTTACTACAACTGGTGGGTGGATCCAGCTCTAAAACCCTCATTTGAGGCAGAGCCGGGTAAAAGTTTTTCAGGGAATCATCCAGGTATTTTTAGTTTAGCTTAGCTATTTTTTCTGCAAGAAAGAGTTAGCTATTTGACAAGGATTTTGCTGTCAAAAATCCTTGATTTACCTTTATTAGCAACCCTTATTGTGTTCAAGTCTTATGGGAGAGTTCCCTCAGTGCAATTTCATTCAAGCAATCCTGCTAGTAATCTGCATGGTTACCAATACTGAAGCATCATAGCAGATAAGGAAGGAACACCTGGGAAATCCAGCCCTCCACTCCGCTGTGAGGATTTCCTGCAGTGCATTCTCAGACTTTGTCCAATTCTGTGATAGATGTTCTCAAACGATGGAGTGTTCAACCCTTGCCTTTGTAGGAAGAGTTCCCGAGCCAAGAACAACTCACTGACACAAAGTGAATCTGGATAATCAGCCCCATTTGCATTCTTTCCCTCCTGATGCTAGCTATAAAGCTCGGTAAACAATTCTGAATGAATCATTTATTAGTTTAATTCTACCTCCTCCAATTCATGAACTGTCCACCAGTGCTTCCCACTTTTGTTTCCTCCAGCCTATTTTCTCTTCATTTGGGTATGAACACAACACAATCCACTGAAGTCAGCAGGATGATTTCTTTGTATAAAAAGATTATTTCTTTGCGTAAAAGTAAGCTTGTGCTTTAAAGCTTTTGCTGAATAGGGCCTGTCTTGATGGATCTTGGTTGAGTTTATTTCTCCTCACAAACTATCTTTCTTTTTCAAGGTACTTGCTAGCAGTGAGTTGAAATTGTACGGCTATCTTCCTTGAATACAAGAGTCATGTGGTAAGCTTGCGTGTTCTTGAATGGATGAAAGCAACCCTCAGAGCATTTAACTTCCTAGGAAACCACCACAATTCACTATGTGTTTTCTCAGTGCCACATTGCCAATACTGCAGTACAAAAAAGTCAGGAGTCAGGCCCTCAAAGCTAAAAATTACAAGGTTTTGGTTTTTTCCAAGTAATAAATGTTGGGTTCTTTTCATTAGTCCTCTTGCTTTTTAACCTTTCAGGTCCATAATCTTCATCAAAAGCACAAGGGCCAGAACATGCTGCTTCAGTGAAAGAAAAAAAATATCTTGACTTCAACAGCAAGGCTTTCAGAAACAAGGGCTACTCCAAGCCTCACAACAAAACACGATTGTTGGCAACACCTAATTAAACAACTAGGCACTAATAATACAAACTAAACATCAGTTTGCGATGCTGAACTAACTGCTATGTTTTCTACAACAGTTCTAGCCAGGGGACTTCTTTCCTGAGAGAATCGTTCAAATCAAACTCAAAAGGGGGAGAACACAATCAGGGCCAAATCGAACGTTCAAGCCAGAGCTGGAGGAAGGATTTGGGCTTCTA
The DNA here is from genome assembly GCF_023638135.1 of Falco biarmicus. Taxonomy (NCBI): domain Eukaryota; kingdom Metazoa; phylum Chordata; class Aves; order Falconiformes; family Falconidae; genus Falco; species Falco biarmicus. The sequence goes on from NC_079292.1 coordinate 87,493,274, forward strand.
AGGTCTATTTACTCCCTATACAGGGTTGCCTGAAACAATAACTTTAGGTCCTGGGTGTCTTTCCAATATATGATTGGTAGCTACAGTCCTCTTGTCTATGCCAACTATGCAAACACCTCTCTTACCTTCATTTGGAGGGTGGTCCCTTTGCTTGCTGTGACAATGTCATTCCTCTGTCTAATACATGAGCATCTCAGGGACTGATCAAGGGCTGGACTACTTTTTCCAGGAGTGTCTAACTCATGCTCTAAGCAGCTCGCCTCCCTTGTACCTGTTCGGAAAGAGAAGCAGCCATGTCCCTCCCCAAGAGCGATGTCAGCACTCCCTCTGCCGTTAAACCAGGGCTTCAGGCCGGGGTGGCCACAGCACTCCGCAGCTCCTTGCAGCTGATGTCTTCCCACATCCAACAGCTACCTGGCTGGCATTTGTCTCCCAGTGGAAGGGTCACCACAGCACATGCTGGGAATATCTGGCCACAGGAAACTCGAGGAACGGACTTGTTTCCAGTCCTCTTGTCCCCATCATGCCCAGTGATTTCTAAACTGGGTGCATACATGCATTGCCTGCCCGCCGTGAGACTCGATTTATACTGGTAGACAAGAAGTCAAGTTCATGATCCCCAGGACAGGAAAGCAGATGGCTTTGTGCTTTTGATTTTTTCAAGTTAAACCATCTGGCTAATTCTCTGTGGCTTGTGCATGTGTGTGTGTGTGTGTGTGTTAGCAGAGAGAGACACGGCCTGCTTCCCTGCCGAGGCTGTGTCTGCAGTTACAAGGGACAAATCTGTTATTTTGGAAGTGGCTCCTGCCCATCCTAAGCTCTTCAGATACCTTTCTCTTCATGCAAGAGGTACCAGCATGGCTTTAGCCACTAATACCAGCAGATGAGATGCAGCACAAGCATCTGTCTGCAGAGTTGTGGCCCCTGGTTAGATCAAAGTTGCTTTTCCTTATTTTCCCTTAAAAACAAAGCCTGCTGTGGCAATTCCCACACATCACTTAACAGGTCACGAGCCAGAGGATCTGACCCAATTTACCATAAAGGTTGAGAAAGAGTGTCCTGCTCTCTGCCCACCACTCTTCCCCTTCCTCCTTAGGCTGTGCCACCGTGCTTCCCCACTTTTCAGTCACCCTGGTCTGCAAGCATCCATCCTCCCACCTCTTCATCCACACAACACTCTTGAGAGCTAAGGCAGTGCTGCCACCCTCATCTTACAAACGGGCGAGAAGCCCAGGCAGAGTGCTCTGTATCACATGGGAGGTACGCGGCAAAGCATAGCAATGAACTCAAGCCTCTCGCTACTGAGCTTAGCTCCCTAATACAAGAGATGGCAAACATTTTGAGAGTCTCTTGCCAAGTCAGTTTAAAACAAACCAACAAACACGCTTTGAAGCTTATTATCATTGTTTCCAGCCCAAGCCTTAGTGAGAGCCTCACTTGGTGTTGGTGACAATGGTCTGCCTACGCTGTTATACCTGCTGGACCAACATTACCACCATGACAGAAAGCTCCTGAGCTCTCCTCCTGCTTGAGGCGGGGTGCTGCAGTGGCCGATGCCCAGCCTCTCAAAGTCTCCTGATCAGTGCGACCGGACTCAGGATATATTCCCCCATCAAGCATCTGCAATAACATGGCATTTCCCCATCACGGCCACATCACCCTGCCACCACAGGAGGGAATGTGCAGATGCTGCCCCTCTGTAAGGCCTGTACAGCCCATCAACCCACCTTGCGGGACCGGTTCTCTTGCAGTGCTTACATTCAGGTGCTATGGGCCTTGGGAATCCTGCTTCCCACTGCTGGCAGGCTGAGGCTCATCCTACTCATCCCTGTGTTGCTTGTACAGCTTCCTGCCAGCAGAAGGGAAATCTCTTGGATGATCAGACGGGTCTACTTAGGGAATACAGACAAAAGTACCCCTAGCAGCTACTTACTGAGTCACTAGCAAAATTGACCTGCCAGATGAGTGATATACTCTACACCATGAACAGAAAAATGTCTCCCCTACTTAAATTTTACTTTCCTGATCCTGAAGCAGTCAAATCCCCTATTTGCAGTAGAGCTTCCCACAGCAAAGAGGCAGCTGGCTGTCCAGGCGGGATTCCTCTCCAGGAGATGCCCATGCCTGGGGCTAGCATGTCACTCTGGCACAGAGGGGATGGTGGGTACAGGACTTGGGGCTCACCCTGGCACCCACAGCCAAAAGCACAGCGATGGAAACTGGTACCCGGTTGGATAAGTAGTCACGGGGAGCCCCTATGCGCCCGATTTGCCTGCGGACAGTGTATGCGTGTGTGTAACTATGCTGCTCTCTGTTGGCTGCAGCACAGGCAGCAGATACTGTTACTTATACTCAAATGGATCCTTTCAAGGGCTTTACAGAACAAACAGCTATTTGGGAAGATTTTTACACCTTTCTACATTGTAATGTGAAGCTGTCAAGATTAAAAGGACGTGAATTTTATCCTGTGTGCTGGACAAAGAAAATTGAGCTATTGGCGACTATGAAACCACTACATTCACCATCAAATGCAAAACAGGAAAAAGACATCCAGACCACAAGACTTCCATTTCCCTACCCTATCCACCTGTTCTGCCCAATCCCTTTTTCATCTTCCCTTTCCTGTTTTCCCCTAGCAACTTTCACATCCTTGCTCTTCAGCTCTCACCGCCAGTGCCTGCACACAGGTCCTTGCTTAGCAGCGCTCTGCCTGAAGCATGTGGGTAGCACAGGGGGTGGGGAGCAAATGCTACATTTGTTCATGAATTAATGATGGTCAGAGCCCAGGACAGAAACAACAGAAGATGATGCAGTTCCTCAGTGCCAGCAGCTATTAAAAACGGTGGTTAAGTCTTTCTCTACCTACAGAGCAGACAGCAGCTTCTTTATGAGAAACTATCTTATCCTATGGGGCCTGTGCACTTGCAGCTGTGACTCACCAGTTCCAGATGCCAACCCACACACACGCTGCCCTGTCCTGCTCTGCTCAGCTGACTGTGGATGTTTTCTGATGCTTCTGGCTCCTTCTCTATGTTCTGGCCTCCCCAAATTCCTTCTCACCTACAGCCTTTTGTTCCAATTTGCTCTATAGTTAGAGAGGGCTGTTATGTGTTGTACAGCTGGGTTGCACTCTGCCCACTGACTTGTGAAGGCAGGGATGGCTTTCAGTGGGAGAAAACATGCCTGGAACTAGTTTGTAGTGGTGTTCTATAGTCTTGGCTGGCTGGTAATCAGGAATAACCAGAAAGCAAGAATCCTGTATCAGGGAAAGATGGAGTTTTTGAGATGTGTTTTGAGGCTGTTGTGAAATAAAGCAAGGATTATCAGAAAACATGTGTGAAAAACAGTGTGAAAAAGATGAGAGGATGAACAGAGGCATAAATGATGCTTTTTGTTTTCAGGACACCATTCAGTCTGCCATTTCCTTGCCTTCTCTACACCTGAAATTCCCTCTGGGATCTGCAAAAGTTTTCTCAGCAAAGTTTCATCAAATTTACACTAGTGGTCTTGACAAAGAGCATTTTTCATGAAAGTAAACAATCCTTTGCCGTCATCATTTCCCCTTTCCCTCCCACCATGACCATTTTTGAAATTGAAAGAAGCACTCCCACATACCTCAGGGACCCTACTTATTTCCAGCCCAGGATCAAACAGCTGCCTCCAATGTAGTCATTCACGGTCAATGCAAAGAGTTTATAAGAAAGAGGATGGAGACCCCTGTGCTGTCAGCTTTCACTAACACCTGGATCTATTTGAGTCACGGTGCCCATAAGAAAAGATGACTTTTATACTCCTAGCTGATGCAGAAGAACTGCTGTGCCATGCTGGGTGCTCCCCTTACCTCCATTTCCCCCTCAAAGATAAAGATACAGAGTGACATGAGATGGTGAGAAAGGACATCAACAGTACCTTCATTTTTCTGGGCTCAGAAGAGCCAGTGTTAATCCTTTCTCAACTGCTGCAACTGGTGCAGCGAGGAAAGGTCAGCACTCTTCTGGGAGCACTGCAGAGACATCAGAGCACCAGTGTCCTGCTCTTCTGCAAGGGCAAAGGCAACTAACTGTAGCTGGGTAGAGAAAACTCTTAATCCAACACTGTGAATGCACAGGGATTATAGTGGATGAGGGCTGCTCGGTTCTCTAAGGACAGGGATGCGTGTGGGCTTTTCAGAGCAATCTTTATAAAGCACACAGCCCCGACTCTTCTGTGCAGAGAGGAGCATTGTCCCTCCTGCAATGCTTTACCTGAGGTTGCAAAGCTCAATTTCCCAAAGCATTGTGGGGCTGCATCCTCCATCCCACCGGGATTTAGTGGTGCCTATGGGATCACTGAGCAGGACCTTCAGTATCCTGTGGAATGGGAATAATTATGGCGATGACAGGCCAGGGCTGCATCCCTACCCCTGCTTGAGAATCCGGGGCAAGGCGCAAACGAGCCATCCAAATTAAAACCCCCACACCATGCACGCTCCATCGCCAGAACACCCGAGAGGGAGCTGCTCATGGGGCTGAAGCTGCTTTCAAGCTGGGGGGGGGGGGGGGGGGGAAACAAACCAAAAAACCAAACCCCACTACAAGGCAACGTGTGCAGAAGTTTTGCCAGCAGATGGCAATGGCACTCCACCGGCTCATCTCCGATCCCGCTCCTGGAAAAGGACACATCGATGCCATCTACAGAGCACTCGGGAGAAGCAAACTCTTTTTTTAACAAATGCTTCAACTCCGCACAACGAAAACACTTTAGAAAAAGCGTGGGAGAGTAAATAAGGCCATTTCATGTGCAAACCCACCACCTAGAAGCCTGAATGTGATGGCAGATTCTCGCTGCACAGGACAAACTCCATGATTTTCTTATACTCCCCCTTTCATTTTCCCTTCATAGAGATTCAGTCTAGAAAATTAAGGAAACAAGCTTATTTATTTACTTATGCCTTTTCAACTTTCCTGATTAAAGAGATGGGGCTTCCCCCCTCTCCTGCAGGTTCCAGTCTGTCCCAGGGGAAGCAGTAGGAATCCAGCAAGGATCAGACAATCTCAAGCAACAGTACGGTGGCAGCTCCTCCTCCTGGCACCTTAAGGCCCTTCTCTTTCTGTCAGTTTTGAATGAGTCCTTGAAATGCCCTTGAGCTACAGTGCATAATAAACTAACATTTATACAGACGCACGCTCAGCAGTTCGATCCATTCACATGGAACCTGCAACTCCTCCCAGAGAGGGGTAAGCAGAGAGCTAAACCCAGATACAGCCCCTTCTGCCTTCAGCACCCTGAAAGACCCAGCACCTCGAGCTGTGGGGCTGCTAAGCGCCACCTGCCACTGACAGATCATCGGATCATCAGGCCAAAGCCTGGCCCTCCAGGGCTTCAAAGTCTCCCACTGAACTAGAGGAGTAACTTGAAATCTGCCCCCCCCAGCTGTGGGCTCTCACCAGAGAATTCAGTGTTGCTGCAGGCAGAAGGGGAAGGAGTCATCAGTGTGGCACACAGAACCGCAGGCAGAAGGCAGCTTCAATGACAGCCAGGCAGGAGAGCCTGGGGCAAGTCCCACTTGCAGGAGGTTGGACCCGGTACCCCAGGACAAAAGGTACGGGAACCTGCGAATAAGGGGGGTGAAGGCGTTCTCATTTGGATGGCCGAGCACAGCATCTCTGAAGCGAGTAATTATTCTTGTCTGGACACTGCAGGTCCTCTACCAGCCATCACGGCACAGGGTCACTTAAAGATTAGGTTGTTTAATTAAAACAGGGTGTGGAGCAGATTCTGGGGAAGGGCAACCTGCCCAATGACAGCATGGACTACGCAATTTCTCTGGGAGAGATGCTGATCAGAGAGCAAGAGGCATCTCTGCCGCAGGGAAGGGGACTCATCTCTGAAACTCCTCAAACAGGTACTTCACGGTGACTTGCCTTGTTAGCAGGGATAAAAGTCCCATCACAGGGCTTGGCTGAACTGGACATATTTCAAGCTCCACTCCAGCTGGCTGAGTGAATCCAAAGTAGGAGGAGAGATGTCCTTGAGATATGACTTCTCTCTGAGATATATCCACCAGAGGCAGAAGTAAGTAAAAAAACCTCAAACACCCCACCCCAACCCACCCCTCTCTACAGTGGAACCACTCCCCGGGGGGGAGGGCTGTCCCCTCTATGTGTGTGATGGGAAGACACAGGGCTCCAAGCGGCTTAAGACGTTGACAAGATCAAGGCACTCCGAAGGACATCACAACAGAGAGAGAGAATAAAACCAAGCCAGAGGTAAGACAGATTCCTCAACTGCAACCTGATGTCTACCTCCACTGTGTCCTCAGGAAAACAACTGGGCAATCCTTTCTCACTCGCCTTTTGCGTCTGAGGATCACAATGAGAGAAGCAGCACGGATATAGTGAATTATGGCCAAATGGTGACTGGTGCTAGTGGTTCAAAAGGGGAAGAGCCAACAGATCTCTAAATGCTAGTAAGGTTGTGAGCCTGTCAGCCTTTACAGAAATAGTTGTCTTACACCATTTCCTGGGTCACCAATAGTTTGCTTGTGGCAGGGCAGCGAAGGAGGGGAGAGGGGGCAAGGGAGAGGGTTTATCCCCAGACACATTGGTGCTTGCAGGGCTTACCTAGTCCCACTGATTTATCTGTCAGCAGGATGTTCTAACTATGGGATGGGAAGATTTACTGCTCCACAGAAGGGAAGACCAGAAAAAAATTAAAAGGTTGTTTTCCACAACAGCTTTGTCTGTGCTCCCCTGCAGGCTCCCGTCCCCCTCAGCTCACCCAGCCCTGGGGTCCCCACCAGCTCTGTCAGTGCCCTCCTTGGCTCTGCAGCCCCCCAGCTCCTGCAGTCCTGAGCGCTCCTCTACACCAAATTCCACCAGTGCCTCCAAGCATTAAATACTGTTCTTGACATTTACTTATTTTGGTTGCCTCTTCAGCAGAGGAGCTGATCACGCTGTAGAAGGTCTAGTATCATGACTCTTTATGCAACTGAAGGGAGACTCACCAAATAATTTTTTTTTGAAGTGGCCTTACTCAGGATTTCATACTTAGCACCACAGGGTAACAGGCATGGCTCCAGGTACACACAAAAAAGAGTGCCTGTCACCTTGCACAATGCTGCTTTGCATGCATCCAACTTCAAATCTGTGCACCCAAAAGGAAAGCTTGTCATAGTAAACTACATCAGAAAAGCTAATCCCATGTGACAAATAGTCCACACCACATCGTGAGCCAGCAGTTGGCTGGTGTCCTGTTGTAAGAGGGTGCTACAGTCACAGGGCAGGAAAGCCACGCACACATACACAGAACACTGAGATGGCAGTGTGCAAGACAGGAAAATCCTCGGAGCCTATTGCAAACCCCACATGGGTGCACATTTGAGGCAACGTGCACATCCACTTCTTACATGTTTTGGCACACACAACTGAACGTCGTGTGTGGGTCCGTTCACAGACAGAGAGCCAGACAGTGCCAACTATAGCAAGGCGAACACCCAGTGACCTCAGCTAACACAACTGCAAATCACACAAGCACTAAAGGAGATTCCTTCATATGCTACCAACAATGTGCAAATTCAGCCATGTGCTTTGTCAGACAGGAACGAAGGGTAACGCAGATGTTCGGCGGCAGACACAGATGCACAAATGCTTTTGTGCACCAACATGGGAGTCTCATATAGCCCCTGAAATGTACACTGCCATACAGGAGCATAAACGTGAAACTCAGGGGATTACACTAAAGCAACTCCTACCTAGAACTATAGAAAGATTTGTTTAAGGTGGTCACCTGGCCTGGACGCTCCTTCAAAGCAGGAACTCCAAGTATAACCAAAATGCACTGGCTACTGTAGCAGCAGACAAACCTGGAAGCAGCTGTAAGGAAGCTACAGAGATGTCTAGGAACAAAAGAAGCAACTGAGGTAGGTACAGCACTGGGAGAAGGGTACAATCACAGCATCACAGGGCAGCACGGACAGAACCCGGACATTCTCAGCCACTTGCTGCACAGATTTGCCCCTGTATGGCAAGGATGAGAAAAAGCAGATGCTCTCTTTCCACCATTTCAGGACAGCAGGGGCTCCTGCCTCCTGCAGAGTCCTTTGAACTATCCAACAGCACAGTGGCTGTTCTCAGCGTTTTGCTAATTGTATTATTGCACTATCAGCCTTCACAAAGCCGATGGGAAAGGGCCATGCAATCAGGTGACACGAATCAGTTTAGCTTTGCTGAAGCCATCAGAACAATACCAGGTCACAATCACCATCAGGTGATGTTTGAGCTCTCATGCCAGCGGTGAGTCCAGGAGTGTAGCTGAGCTCACAGTGGCCTTATTGTGACTCCTGCTCAAAATTCTCTCAGGTAAGTTTTATGCAACTTACAATGTCACTTGGTTCCGCACACACCCTTGACACTACTTGCAGCACCATGTAACCCTCACATCATGCAGCTTTCCTGCAAGAATGTAAACAGAAGCCACTGTTTTTCTCAGAACATTCTGGTAAGAAAAAGAAATATTTTCACGAGGAAAACTCCTTCATTCTGTTGAGGCAAACATGTGCTATGTACCCCATGCAGTAGCATTTCATACTACAAATCGTGATCATACACTCACCGTCATTATTATTCTTTGTGACCAAGCCTCTGTGCCCCATTCAGAGGGACAGAAGGAAGAGAAGACCTGAAGTGACCCAACCATCTTTATTTTTGTCACAGGGGATTTGACCTATTTTCCAGGAGTTACCCAAGAAGGGACAGAAGTATTTGCACACTGACAGTCTTAAACCCCCTGAAATTAACTGTAAGAGACCACACTAAAGCCAAAGTCTGCAGGTTATTACCATCCAGCAGGCCTCTACCATGGCAAGTGAAGGCAACAGCTGTTGCAGGGAGAAGCCAAAAAGTAGATGGACGGACACACCAGTGAGTGTGGATGCGCATAAACGAACAAAGACAGAGGATTAAGTCTGACCAGTGAAAAGGCTCCTGCACCTTCAGAGCAAATGGTAGTTTTAATCTGCCAGGTTAAACAGATGCTGAGGCATCACCCACCACAAGGAATGCGCCTGCAGCATGGCTGGGATTTGACCTTCTGCTTTTCTCTGTCTGCAGAGCACAGAAGCTCTGGTTCCCTCATGCTCCTCCTACAGAACAAAAGGATGACAGAGAATAAGAAAAAAAGCACCACCGAAGAGGCCTTAACTCATCTCTTACTCTTGGATAAGTCCAAATTTATGGCTCTGTCTCCCTTTGAGTCTTTATTATCTCCTTAAGTGGCTAGCTTTGTACACAATTTATTATAAAAGCCTGGAATCTACAGTCAAATTACAGATCAATTGAAAACTACACAGAAAACAATTAACATCTGGCAGCGGTTTCATCTATAAAGCTGTCACAGGCTTTGCCAACCCTGAATTCCTCTTCTAACACCCGTATTTCCTCTCCCCAAACCCAGTCTCCTCTTTTGCATCTCATGGGACTGTGGGAGAGCTAAAACTCTTCTCCCCGCTCCCGTGTTGGCATTCGGCTGGCTCTGTACCAGCAGGCCACCATGTGCAGTATGAACAGCAGCCTCAGTACTGCTTAACACCTCTCTGTCTCCTCTAAAGGTAGGACTTCCTTCAGGTGCTACAGGGGGAAGCTGAAGCTGGGACTGTCCCATTCTGCCGGAGCTTCCACCTCCCCCTGAGCAGATGGAAGTCAGGAGGAGGCCAGGAACCCTGGCCTGCGTTTCGCCTCCATCGCTGCTTGTTGTACCTGCTTCTTCATGTTATCAGAAGCCTACTAACTTCACGGACATCTCTGTCCACTTCCAGCAGCAGTCCTCTGCTAGACAGCCACGTATCATTGGGAAGGACCAAACATGGGTGCGACAGACCTAACTTCATCTGCTAAGGAGAAGCCTACCTTTTACAAGGTCTTTCAAAGCATTTCCAATGACAGCTTCTTCCTCCCCTTCTCTCTTCTGTGGTTTGCATCAGTGAGAGATGCACAATAAGAAATGGAGGTGGCCAGATCTGGGGAGTTTTCCATGGGACACTCTGGTTTTCTGTGGGGACAAAGCTTTGGTGGATGAAGCAGGCTTCCAATGACACCTTCCCACACAGTAGAAAACAAATGGAAAAGCAGTGTAACATTTGAAGATACCCTGTCCTTCAAAACCTTTTCAATCAATCGTTCCTCAGAATAAAAGCTGTCTCCAGCAGCATGTGCCTCCACCTTTGTTGCAAACATGTCATCTCCTCACCATACAGCGTGTTTCAACACTCCTTGGCAAGGATCTTGCATTTGGGGGGGGGGGGGGGGGGGGGGGGGGGAGGATATGAGGGAGTTGGAGTTCAATGATCTTGAAAACCCCTTTGTCTGTTCTTTCAATCTCTCTCTCTGCCCACAGACCTTCACACAGCTGATTTGCACTTCTCCATCTCCTCTGCACAACACCAAGACTCTGCTAGTAGAAAGCACTTCAATGGGCACCAAGGCAGGAACACTAAGCAGGTAATACTCGTCTCAACAAAGAACATCTAGCCTGCTTTTTCATTATGTGATGTGAGTACAAGAAAAAAGGGTGCCTGCTGAGTTCATGCATGTTTCAGGTTGTAGAGCTGCTATCCACTTCTGAGGCACAAGTTGTTGGACAGTCTCCCACCCAATGGGCCAACCACTGCTCAAATGGGGTTAAAAGGAACAAAGGTGAGGTAAGTGAGGGGACTGCAATATTTCTAGTCATTGCTTTAACAGTAGTGCTGTAGACATAATTCATTTTTCTGGCGTGCATTTACCATAGCTTTCATCCCAGCTGAAGTAGTACAGTGGATATATACTTACATATATAAACACTGTGGTCAACATCAGCCTTCATTCATCAGTTTTGGGGCAGTGGGGCAAAATGCACTCTGGACACCTCAGCCATCCTTCCCTTTCCACCAGTCCCTAGACATTTAACCACCCTTAGTGAAATGGTAGTAACTTGCTGCAGAAGTGACCCCCCTGTGTTGACAGCAGGAACGCTGAGCTGAGAGGACAGGCAGGAATGGTTGTGCAGGAGTAACTGGAGATGCTTGTCTCATGGAAAGCTGGGGAGAGGGAATGGATTAGTGGACAGTGCAAGGGAAGCCTCCACCCTTGAGTGAGCTAAGAACAGCTGTTGTTGATGATGATTGCTTCCTAATTAGCTTGCTCTCATATAAGCTTGATAATTTTATGTACCTCCAGAGGAGTGGATTAGCTCTGAATTCACATTGTATCCATTTGTGAAGAGTACCCTATAAATTATTTACCTAACTCTCAGAAATATTAGATCAAGAAGACTCTAAGTATGTCTAATTATATGGCAAGTATAACAGAGTGGAAAGGCTTGGTGCATTTAGAAGCACATAGAAGTGATAAACTGCTCTTAAAAGTTACCATACACAGCCCATGACACTACAATCTGCTACAGGTTTACAGTTATGCTCTTATTAATAATATTTCTCCAAAGCAGCTTTTGTAAGGCAGGAGAACATATAAACCTCAGCCACAGATTCGTCCTTCAAGAGGAAAAATAATACACAGACCCAAAGCAAAACTAAAAAAAGTCACCATCCCCAAATATGTAAGGTTATCATGGCCATAATGAAACAAAATGAATTTGAGTGTATATTGGCAAATGGCTCTAAACTTCATAAAGACTCTAACAACCTCTCCCCAGTTGCTGGCTCTGATTCAGTACTGGTTTAAGTAGAATAACACAGTGATGAATCAGCTATGCTATAATTTTCACTCCATTTTTTGCTATGTTAGTACATTGTTACTTCATTACTATTGAACCGCTGTATTTTTTTCTGTGCTTTGCAACCAGCATTCTGTTAACCCACGGTGAGCCTGCAGCCACCGTAATACAGCTAATACTGACTCCCGAGGCAGTATCACGCCAGTTCTTATTTGAAGATGAACAGAGACTTAGCACACTGCAATATTAACAGGTCCATTGACCTTATTTCAGGGTGAAGACGACATTCAGATGAGAGAAAACAGAATGGTATCAATTAATGCCAGTTCCAATTAGGAGAAAAGAAAACATAACACAACCTGAAATTGATCTGGGAGAAAAGTAACCAGACAGAAACGAGTCCACAGAGAAGGCACTATGAAGCGCAATGAGGACATCCTTCTCCATCGTTGCATGGAGGACTTTCCAACTTACATTGCCAGTGCACGGTAGAGGCTAGTTTGAATACGTCTTGGCCCCTTGGGCTTCCTTTCCCTCCTTTGGTATTAGAAAAATATTTCAGCTTTTGCTGGAGTCAGGCAACTGAACGCAACAGATCTTTTGTCTTGTTCAATATCACATTAATGAACAAACACGCAATGCAGAGCAGCCACAGTTCAATCAGTGGCTCTAACCTATGAATATCCTCTGAGTGTTTACATATGTAAGCAGAAAACCCAAGGCTTATTTTTCACATGTTCCACTTCTGCAAGAGCAGAGCTGTGATCATGCTCGGTGAGGCACCATCCATAAGGTGTGCAAAACTCACCTCTTTCTCATCTTTTGAGTCATTTAAAATTCAGGTCCCCTGACTTTGTCTTCCTTTTGCCCAGAATTTCTCTCCTCACGTTGCTCATCTTGACTATTCTCTGTTGAGAAAGAAGTACTTACACTTCCTTTTACCCAAATACAATACAGAAAATTTACCTGAGTTTACTAGCAGCACCATGTCAATGATCTGCAAGGACACACCATTACCTATCAACAGGTAGCAGCTGCCTGTCACATTTAGGAAGACAACCTGGAGCTTTATAGAACCTCTTCCAGGTCCATGATAGACCAGTATCTCCCCAGCCCTATGTCTGAGAAAAAGCATCACAAGATTCCTGTTGAAATGGATTTGAGGATCCTTACATGACACGCAAGGGCAACTGTAGAAAATGTGGAAGTCCAGGGGCATTAAAGGTGTACTCTTCGCCTCATTTTTTTCCAGCAGTGATTAACAGGGGACACACGTACCATAGCAAAGAAATGTTTCACAGCTGAAAGGTTAATTCTTGATTTGATTTGTTTCCAAAGTATTGGAGATTTGATGGAGGAGGGTGATGGGGTAGAGGATTAAGAGGGCTCCCAATCGAGGAAGAGAATGATTACAGAGATAGGTACTAATGTGCAGGGAGAATCATACGGTTCCTCCTGAAAACACATCTATTTGACTTTCTTGCAAGGCTATTCTGTTGCTGGCTCCAACCTGTAATCCCCACGGATCCTAACATGTGTGGCTTGTGGCTGTATTGATCCCTTTCTCCTTGCCACACACCCTTCCTGGCCCACGAGTCAGTTCAAGGCAGTGCAGCTGGATTTGATTTGGGAAGGTGGTAAAGGGGTGGGGGGTGGGGGGGGTGCGCGGGGTCTGGGGGGAAGGAGAATGGGGTTTGAGAGTGAGGGACTGCAACTGAAACCAACACCCAGAAGCTGAATCTCTCATGGTGAATGTTAACTTACAGAAAAGTAACCCAACAACCTTGAAATAGAGCAAAGCCCAATTTAAATTCATTACATTTAAATTAAATTTAAAGCCCATGTAAATGATTGACTTAGTTAAGAATATGTCATGTGGAAGAGAAAAAGTGCAGCAGCGACATGCCAGACAGCTTTGGCTAATTTTACAATTCACAGCAAAATCTCTATACTCTGATCGCAATTTAAAAAAATATGCACACAACTTATTAGCACCAATATTAAAGCCAGTATTTATACTTCTTCCCTTGAATGTTTTGCAAACTCCACACGCTTCATCTACAGAAATGCAGCTATTTTGTGAGGGTAGGAAGGACAGGGACCTCCACAGGGGGTACAGAATGGGGAAAAAACCCCCAGCACAGAAAGAATAAATGCAATTATTCCCAAGTGGAATTTTGCCTCTCTCTCAGGACGCATGCTCTGAAGTATGCAGAAATGCTCCAGGATCTTTAACTACCGTGACCTTAATTCCAATGCAAAAGAACATTTCACTTTTATTCACTTTTATTCAATTGAGAGAAGGCTTACTTCATTTGTGAACCTTTTTTAAAATAGGTAATCTACTGACAGTTACCACCAACACCAGTGGCCACTAGGTCGCAGACTGAAGGATTATGTCACTGGAACTTTACAAAACTAGGTGATTTGTAAGAATATTAATGATAACATTAATAAATTAATTCAAAACACGCTCTGTGTCTATCCCCTCCCCGCTACCTCACAGAATGATTTTATTGGGTTGGTTTTGGTCCACTGCACCAAAATTGCTTTTGTTTATTTTTTACGAGAAAAATGGCTGTGTATAGACATTTATAATCTTTGATGTATTTCCAGCATGCTTGCTAAAATTTTGAAATAACAAAATTGTGACACTATAGAGCTGAACTTCTAATCTGTTAATAATATAATATGCGGTCAGAATAGGCTGGTTAAGCAGATACAGAATAGTCTTAAAATAAGACTATTCAGGTCAAATAACTAACTCTCATAGTCTTCGCTTCAAAGATAACTTTTCTTTTGCCATGTGAAGTGCAGATGAGCACCACGGCTGAGTGAAGAGTGCTACAGCAAGTTTGATCCCAATTTCATATGTGAGAGATTGCCCCAGTGAAGTGCCTTGAAGACATACTCTACCGTAAAAGTGGGAATAGCTGGTGATCAGAAAATACAGGTGTTTGGAGGGGAATGGGTTAATACCCAGACAGAAAAGCAACTGTTTCTGCTGGAAGCCATACATTATGTTTTCTCAGCAGCCACTCCAAAAGTGTTATTACCTGTGTATGGCTTTGTTGCTTTTCTTGTCATCGCTTTTTCCAAGATGAACAGGAGCTGGGTTTATCTCGTAAATAGAACAGAGTAAAAGAGAACTATACATGCTTCCTCCTAAATGCCATAAGAAGAGACATGCTTTATAAATAAAATTGTTTTGCTTCATTTCATCTTCTTATTGGTGCTGGTTCCAAGCAAGTACAACTTCAAGAGTTGGTCAATTTAGTGCAAGAGGAATGAATGATGCAGAAGCTCATGAGCCCTGAATCTAATCTAAGCTGTGCTGCTGGGAACCAGGGGTAACACCGCTGCAAGCACAGGGCAGCCCCTTGCCTGAAAACAGCACGAAATCAGAAGGGGCCACTGTAAGGCTCAGGGATGCTCCTTTCACAAGAAGGCCATCCACCCCTGAGGCTGCACATGGTCCCAACAGTATTAGATAAACAAGAAGAGAAAAGTCATTTACCTGTAAATCACATGTCCTTTCCCAGCAATACAATGGCTTCTTTTCCTTTTCTTTCTTTTTCCTTTTCTTTTTTTTTTTCTCTTCCCCCCCCTCCCGCATGTAGTGAATCTGCTGCCATAGGAGGCTGAAGAGGCAGAATGTATCAGCAGGCTAAACAATAGAATAAATTCATGGACAACAAGGCCATAAAGAGATAGGAAAACAAACAGGCAGGAATGCATCTCCTAAATTCCCCAGTCCAATGACTGTATGCTGGGGGAATACGAGGGGAGCAGACTGCAGAAATTGGCCAGATGCTTTTTGGAAAAAGCATCTTGTTTTTCCAGAGGTGGCAGACAAAATACTGCCTAGACCTCACCCTTGCAGACACTGCTTATACACATGGAAAAACCCTTCTCCTACTGAAGAGGAGAGCTGTATCACAGGCTGCTACGACACAAGAAGAATCTAAGTCAGGGGCAGCCATCCTTCCTCACTCAACAAGCGGCATTTGGAAATCTGAGCAGCACAACCATACATCTTCTGTCTTGGGAATCTGGTGGCTGAAAGGGCTTGAGGAAGAGGTCACAAATGGGAAACAACTTTGCCTCCCCTGGGTCTCCATAGGCGCAGCACAGGATGGGGCTGCAGGACCCACCAATGGCATAGCATCTGCCAGGAAACTGGATTATCCAGCAATCATCACCAGCAGCCCTCTGTTGCTGGTTAAGTGATAAAGCTCTGGCCTGAAAGTTGCACTTGAAGCACAGCCAAGCAATTGGTTGTTCATGAAGAACAGATTCAGGCAAGCAAAGAGCTCAGATCTCTTCTCCTTACCCCCCTTACGGCACAACCCCAAAGTGCTTTCTCCCATGACGTCTTATGGATGAGGTGCAGCCCAGACCCCTTTAAAAGCTCGTAGTGCCCTACTGCTTGAAGAATTGCTCTCAAAAGTAATCAAGCATCTCACAGAAAGGGGTCTTGAAAGCTAGGCACACCAATTTAAAGATTTAGCTAGAAGATTTTGACAAAGCTCCTTTAAATGGAGCAGATATTTGTCTCAGTGAATGGAAAAATACAGTATGAATTAAGTCTGCAGAATGAGAACATTGGAGGAAGCGACCTGCATTGACTGGTAGCCGATACTGCACCCCTCATGATGTGTAACTAATAACAGCATGCCAGACATTCAGCTTGCACATTAAATATTAATAACATTTTTCTTCTGACTCATCATTAAGCTAGAGCCTTGCTGCACAGCACAAACTGATTTACAGACCATCCGCGGCAGGCTCCCATGCTGCTCGTGTCGCTCAGCTAAACACCTGCTATCCCGAGGTTTGCTGAGGAATTGGCGAGCTAGCTAGGTCAGGAACGGGAGGTTTCCAAGTGGCAGAAAACAAAAACCTGGGCAGGTAGACAGACAACCAACCCATCCTTCTGACTGCACCTCTGTCCACAGGTAACGTACAGCACACGAAATGAATCTCTGCAGGGAGCCAGAGCTTCAGTCGCACTGTTTAGCTCTGGGGAGGCTGCAGGTGCAACTGGTGTGCAGTGTTCCCCTCCCCATTTGCTTCTCGGATAAATGCCACGGCACCTCTAACCCTTCTGGGAAAGAGAAAATAGGGAAATACCCTTCCACGAGTAGGATATTTACAGCCCCTCTCAGAACAAGACTATGACTGGTACTATTCAGAGAGTGGGGAAAAGAACCTACTATTCTCTTAAAACAAAAATGGTACTCTCAGCCATGTTTGTACTAAAAGAGAGTTTGGCTGCTGCTTTATATCTCTCCTCTGCTCAGACAGGGTGGTTTCCAGTTCAAAAGCTTACATTACCTATGGCTAGAAAGAAGTTTGCCTAAGCCATGGAGAGCATTTTGCAGGGAGATGTAGACAAGCCATTTCTGAAATCTGGGACTCAATAAAATATAGATGATGTATAACAATCAGGAAATGCTTTCAGTGGTTCTTAGCAACGCCCTTCCACAGAAGCAGCTTGTCTTAGAAGCTTCAAATTTAGTTTCTTTGATAGAACCTGGTGAGTTCCAGCAGTACAGGACCGATTTTGAAAAGGCGAAAAGAAAACTTGAGAAGTCAACGATGAGTTAGAAACATCAGAAAAGGGCGTTAGATTTTTAGAGAAGGTGCCAAACATCTCCTGAAGAAGTGTGCTTTTATTTAAAAGACTAAATAAATAAAGAACTAGTAGTGCTCTAATCCTTTTTCCCTGCAATGTTTTCAAAAGGTAGGTAGACTGCTTGAGGCTTTTTTACACACGGTGAGTTTTTTAGAGAAAGGGGTGAGATTTATTTCATTCTGGAGTCTTTAGGGGCTGGGGTTTGTGGTAGGAGAGAGGTTTGTGTAAGAATCCCTGGCAAACCCTTCGTACATTCCTCATTATTAGCTAGGAATACTCTTCTCTCACTTGCTGGTGTGCAGAGATCCTAGACTAGCTGGCAGTATTTGTCAGTGGATATTGTGTTGGGCAAGGAATCAGAAGGCCAGAGTCCTATTCGCCTGCACGGGTGATCTTTGACACATGCCTTGAGAACCAGTTATGTCCAGTTTTCTGGATCTATAAAACAGAGGGAGAAAACTACACAGGCCTCCTTCCTCATCCCTCCAAAGTCTCTTGCCATAGAGAGACACAGATACAAATATGTGCTCATGTACACATATACGAGCTTGCAAGCATTAGAGCATATGTGTGCATGTGCATGCAGGCATGAACATTTATGATTGCTCCCATTACGATCTTTCCTTCTCCAGGTCACAGAGAGTAACTGTATGCGTGGACATTCTCCATCATTTTCAACAGCCCACATTTCCTTCCAAATGTAGCACTGTGTTCTGTTGCACATAGCAACTGTGTCACTGGAAGAAACTTCTAGTGCCCCTCCTCCTCTTTTTATATGTAAAAGACTCATTAGTACATTCTACATAGAGATCCCTACCTACAATAATATTACTGTGCTGCTCAGCAAAGATTGACGCTTGCAGGGGAAAGGTGCTATAGTACCAAAGGTTTATTACTTTTGTGAAATATGCTCCAAAGCATTAAAAAGGTATAGACAATTAGCAATTTTCAAAGTGAATGAAGTGCGTTTTGTGATTCACCGTCTTTGCTCTTTTTTATTATTATTGTTATTATCATCTCTATTCGCTAATTTGCAGAACTGTGAGCGGGTGTCACTGCCACCCAGGAATTTGCAAGATTTTCTCACATTTATCTTGTGTGTTGCCCTTTACTGCTCAATTGTTTTCACGCACAGCAATGAGGTAGCTCTCTAAAAAGGGGTACTTTTTAAATTGCTTTCTGCTCAGGAGCAGGGGATAGGTCCTGTACCTGTTGGCACAAGTGCTGAATCAAACCCTGCCAGCCACACAGCAATCTCCCAACCTCCTATTCCCTATCAAAGCATCATGTGTTTATTATAAAAGCACTGCAGAGGTTTGGATCATTACCCAGAAACAGTTGTCAATAAAGCAGCATTAAAAACAAATCAAAGCACCAATAAAAGACATTCATTTCCAGATGAGGTCTGTGTGACAATCAGAATCCTTCAAGATCTGTGTAAGAAGAGATCACTTGACCATTCAAAGTACGTAAGAAAGAAAACCAGGACAGAGGAAAAACACAGGAGTGTCAAGAGAGAACTGATCTCTGCATGGGATTGCTGTTCAGAGGAACCAATTTGTGTTGACGAGTTGGACATTTAAGAGCTGATAGCATGTTGCGCTGTCTGATATGACATTGGTGGCTATGGGATTTCTTCAGTAGCAACTTTATTCAATAAGATCCAAGCACCAGATAATGAACTGCACAGACAGGTAGGATTTCTCTGTGTCAGCACTGGAGGCAGCAGGTTGTCTGCTGAGTTTTCTCTGTTCCCAAGGCTGAAGGCTGGGAGGGAACTGAGCTGGTCAGCTCTTTCAGGAGCCTTCTCTAGACTACATACTCTTTTGGCAGATACTGGGGCTCAAAGAGCATCCAAGCACTTGTGGGCTTTTTTTTTCAGAGATAATCTGGCTTGTTAAGGCATGATGACTGACGGGCTAGAAGTCCCTGCTCCCCAGGAAGCCAATGGAGCAAGTATCTCCTTCCCACCACCACAGAGCACTAAAGGAGCACCCATCCCTCCCATTGCCCCCTCGACACCTCTTTGCTCTGTCCCAGCAAAAAAGCACCAGGCTTTGAGCTCAGTTTCTCATCAGACACAGGCCGCCTCACAAACGCTTACTTTATGCACACCTAAAAAAAAAATCACATCGGGGAGATGAAGGTGCTGTATCTTCCAGATGCCTCTTTTTTTTTTTTTTTTTTTAATGTCATTACTCTCCTGCCCCCTCATCACTATTTTCTTGGATTTTGTTTATTTCACAGAGTTTGCTTACCTCTAATGGCTAAGCCAGAGGGAAAAACACATAATCTTGCTAAATCATTTCAATCTATCTACCTGCCTCCTACTCTTATGGTGTACAGCTAGCATTTCAAATTACACAAAGGCTGGGAAAGTGTAACCAATAATGCCAATTTCAGGAGAAGAAAGCTTCAAGAAATAAAACTCAAAACCCAGAACAGCAGGACAAGAAAATTGAGCCATCTAATTGCCTACACCAAATAAACTGTGAAGCAAGACCAGTGGTGATAATTTCTAAAAGATTTAGTTTTAAAATATTAGTAATACATTGAGTTTTAACATATTAGTAATACAGAAAGGGATTAACACTAATAGTGCAGGTGACTAATCTTGACTATGCCTTTTTAACAACAGCATTGCCACCACCATCATAAAGGAAATTAGCACTGATAATTAGATCAAATTCTTTATGTCAGTAATCCCACTTGAAGATATTTTCAGAAGGTTGGAGGTTTAAGGCAATTTCCTGTATGTGTCCGAGACTCATTAATTAATATTGATATTTAATGTGTTCCAGACTTTCATTTCTTGGTAATACCCAGAGCTGTGTCCAACTAACTCATTTGAGACAATAGTTTAGTCACACCAGAAAGTAATTGCCCATTCAGCACCAAAAGACTATCAAGCAACAAATCAAGAGACCTTTAAAATTGTCTTATATATCAGGGAATTAGGGTTCTCTGTATCTGAGCAATTTAATGTTATTTTTTTTCTTTGCATGGAAATAGCCTTAAAATCCTGCATTTGAAGTAAAATCACTCTCATGGTGTGTCAATATCCTCTCCAATGATTGGTACTGCTTATATCATCAAGATTTCTTCCCTAGAGAGCCATCTATACATTCCTGAAAATAAATTGTGTCATTATTTTCTTTATAATAATTTTAAACATCTTCATGCTATAGAAGGGTAAAGAAAAGGAAGGAAAAGTAAAAGAAAAAAAGGATAAGGGTAAGGAAAAGGAAAAAAGGAAAAGGAATCAAGCAACAATTGAAAAGGAAAAAGGAAAAGGGAAAAATGAAAAGGGAAAAAGGAAGGAAAGGAACAGAAACACTCCAGATTCCCAATACAATAAAAAATAACCAAAAAGCTAAAAGTACATGACTCAAAAAATCCACAGCTATTGAAATCAATTGTATGGTTCTGGAAGCCTAAGCAATTTTTTTCCCATGGTCCTTGCTGGCAGTATTGAGTAATGCCACCTCTTCAAAAGAAGCAGCACCAGCAGCAGAGTGAGATGTTTGCTGGTAGCAATCAGCCCGGCCAGATTTGGAAATGTGTACAAACCATTTCGAACGCTTTAGCTGCGGTGCATACGTGTGCCTCCATAGCGGTCCTCTAACGGGCACCCAGTGAGAATAACGCAAAAGAAATCCGAATATGCGCCAGGCTTTGCACAGTATAAGCTGGCCTTGCATTTGGAAGAGCTTTGCACAGCCTGGCTCCCACTGTGCTAACAGCCTTTCATGTTTTTGTTCCTAGTGGTTGGAGATCCATGAACAATCTCTCCCGCCACTGTACCTTTAGCTCCTTATTTCTGGGCACCTCAGTAAGGCTAAACTAAACTGTAGAAATCAAAGAAGAGAAATTATTGTTTGGTTAAGGTTAAATCCCAGTTCATCTATCTCGAATCTCCTGCTGAGGTGCTATACAAACTTGGATGAGGAAAATACTTCAAGGTGCTTAGAAAGAAACCATGCCACAAAGAGTACCTTTGAGAGCTGAGGCTTGCTGAGCGTTCACCAGTCTTATAAAAACAGGAAGGGCCACTTACCTGAAAAGAAAAAGAGAAAGAAATATCAATGATTATTCATTTTTTAAAAAAAGGAAACTACACTTTGTACGAAATTACAAAGAATAAATTGATTGTGGTGCACGGGCAGACTGGGTATGGGATGCTCAGAGCTGCGGAAGCAGGGAATCAGCCTGAACAGACGATGGCAGAACTGTGGGATGAAAGCAGGACCGAAACGGTGAAGGGTATAGCTGGAAACAATTAGGGTACATTTGTAAACCAGTAGCAGAATATGCAGGCATTTTTCTGCCCACAGAGGATGTCCCAAATAAAGGCAGCAGTCACATTCTCTGAGGTTTCCTTCTTGTTTTCTGCCCTTCTCCCATTTCTGCTACGAATTAGTACAGAAAATTTTCTTTCAATGTGCAAGTCAAACGTGTCCATTTCTGCAGACTGAAGGATTCATGCTCTGCAACAAACGTTGAGTTCACTGAAACAGTTTCTGAAACCTCCCAGGATATTCCTCTCCTGCCCCTTCTCCACCAAGAAACCCAAACAAAAAAAGTCTGAAGAACCTGCAAACGAATTCCTTTCTGTGCAACATGTGTGTACAGTCCCATTAGCAGCAACACAGCGGGCCATTGATTGGGGAGGGGGAAATGGCTTTGTTTATGGTAATGGATTTTGAGACTCCTGGTGATAGTTTATTTAGAAGGAATTTTTGCAGAGCTGGCTATTACACTGATGGAAACCCTGAGAACAGGCTGATTTAAAAGGGGCGGGGTGAAAACAAGTGGTATTGCTTATTTTTTGAAAAATATTGTTATTAAGTAATTTGAAACACATTGATAAAATGTGTCTGAGAGTTACGCTGCTGCAATTTATAATACAAATTACACTGCTATTGACAAATGGCAATTTAATTCAGCGATTAACTGCAACAATGTGAATTCCTCTGTCATTTTTTTTTTTTTTAAAGACATAGTATATAGCACACGAAACTGGATACGTGCCGGGATCACCAGATGCTGTGCTCTTACTGGCCTCAGACTTATTTTCTGCCTCACCTCTCCAAAGGATATGCAACTGAGAATAACCTAACCAACTCTCTTGTCGTCTTTAAGTATGGATCAACCCTGGGAAGTATCCAAGGGGATATTCATTCTGCAAAAATACTTGGTTTCAGGTTAAGCAGTCTCTTTTGCATACAGAAGTCATCCTGTCTAGTCCCATCCCAAGAAAATCCCCATAGGGAATAAAACCCCAAACAAATCAACAACTTGCTTGGAATCAATTCACCTAGATGATTTAAAATAGAAAAGAGATCATGATCTTGTCCTTGACGTATCCTTAAGGAACAAACACTTTGTCTGAAGGATCAAGACACCCACTGTGCTGTCCATCCTTTTGCAAACACACCCGGAGACAGATGCACTCATCAGCTTAAGAGATGCCAAGCCCTTTGCAATAACACTGCAGAGCTACCAGCTGTAATGGGATACTGGGAAATCAGATCATCCTACATTTAAACTGATTTCTATCACTGATACTCTTTGCAGTGCAGAAGTAGCATTAAATGCAGTAACGTGCTGTTGCATGGTCACTTAATTCTAGAAGTAAATTCAATATTTGTTGGCATCCCCTATCCAGAGATACAAAGCGTACACATGTGTTGGAGCTGTTAAGTTAGAATTACGTTTGCAATGGCTCCTGGGGAAAACCAGCACAGCTTAGGCGTCTGTCTGGGAAGAAAATTTTGTCATTCCCACCCTGTACAAAACTGTTTACAAATTCCTCTGCCTCTTGCTCCGCATTACCATTATGGCCCTGTTGCTGTCCTGGACTCCTATGGGTTTTGCTACAAGGTATCAGAGGGACCTACTCCCATTGCTTGTTATATTTTCAAAGAAGGAGCTGGGGTAGTACAACGGAAACAAACACAATGTCTTTATGACACCGCTCCATGTGATTAGGAGCATGTAAGGAACACCACCAATGTTCTTCTGATGGGTCCAGTGGAAAAAGATTTGTTAAGAGAGCTATTTCCCATGTCCACTGTATAGAACCCTATTAAGAAATCTGAAGTTCTTCCTTTAATATACAATTTTATCATTGGATTTTGGAACTTTCTTTTCTGGCTAAAGGAAGTAAGGCCAGGAATATATGAGTATGAAAACCACTGCAGACACATGAATTTGGTTTTAAACCTCTACATGGGTTCAGTCAAACAAAGGGTAGGATAACTATAGATGGTGATTGTCTGACAGATGCATCTTAAAAAGCACACCTGGGTGGCTCAGCACCCGGGATTTGAGTTCAACTCTTGCGCTGGCTCATTTTGTGACCTTAGCTAAGCCGTAACTATTTTGTGCCCTTTCACAGAATCACAGAATGGTCAGCGTTGGAAGGGACCTCTGCAGATCATCTATCCCCTGTTAAATGATAGCCACCAGGATAGTCCCACCATTAGTTTAGCCTGTTAAGAAGTTTCAATAGAGAAAAGGTACTTCTTTCCAGCACACAGGAAGACTAATTGGTAAAACCCCACTGCTGTAACAGGACACAGTAGACCCATGACAAAATCCCCTTTCTGACTCAAAGTAAGGATGCAAACTTTGGCCATATTTGTTCTGACAAGGATCTCCCTTCATCTCTCTTAAGGAAGCTGTTACACCTCAGTTAAATATCACTTGCCCAGAGCAAGACTGAGTGTTACTCTGTTGTAATTAAGGCTTCCAGTTCTGGTTTCAAGGAAATTGGCAGAATTTTGCATCTCCAGTTACTCCCCCTGACTCCTACAATGAAAGTTTCCTTAATTCAATTCAAGCTTGCAAACATCTGCAGGGTAGGCGACACAAATGTCATTGCATTTTGCAGCAAATACACATCTTGTCAAAAATACTTCCTCCATCTCCTCTTTCAACACCGTCTGCAGTAGAAACTTGACCGGATTCATTGTGCTTTGACAGAAATACCAGCGGCTGACCGTGGCAGAGAGAGGTGGTGACACAAAGTGGAGCCCAGCACCCCTTCTGCCAGGGCCAGGCTTTCCTTGAGGTTTCCTTTCTGCAAGCTGACCTATCCTTTCCCTTGCTTAGCTCGAGAATCTTGATGAGAAGAGAGCCCGCGGTGGGATGGTTGCAAATGTAATGCAATCAGAAGATAATGACTTCAGAAGAAGAGGGGAGGGAAGGGATAATCAGCAGAGGCAGATGAACTCCCAAGATATATAAAAAACCCCTCTGTTTTCATGCAGATGTCCCTAGTAATGAAGAATGAGGGAAGAGGAATACTGAGAAAGAGGTGAAATGGAAGCCGATTTGTTTCTAAATAGCACTATTTCAGAGTTTTCCATGGGGTGTAAGTAGCTCCTTAAACTAAGAGTGTCTGGAAATACCCCAGACAAATTCAGACCTCTCAGCTGTCTCTTTCTCTCTTTATTATACACGTATCCATGCCACAATTTAGAGTTAGCTTTGGTGGGAATTGAGGACGGGAATATAAAATATGCAGGGAACATCCCTGTCTCCCTTCAGGCTCAGGTTGAGCTCAGTGTCTATGAAAATATTATGCAAATGTGACAGTGTTTTCTTTGGGCAAGCCATTTAACCGGAGCTTTCAACACCTTAGAAGCCTGGAGACAAAGGGTGCAGGTAATGATAAATGCAATTTATTTACAATGGGCATAAAAGCAAAGGTCTAGGCGGCTGCTCCTACAGGTGATCTCCCCTGCCCACCCTACCCGCTCAACCACAGACTTCACCCTTCCCTCGCAATGCCTGCCTAATTCCTGGGGTGAGGGGCTGCCAGGGACCATTCTGCTCAGAGGTTTCTCTGTCCTTTCTCAGATTCTGCATTTTATATTCAGGTATGTGACTTCCACAGGCATGAAGTTTTAACTTCTGAAGGCGAAGCCGTGAATGACCTGACCTTGGCAAGCAGTGCACGAATACTGACCCAGGGTTCAGACCTGGAAGAACCTGTGAAGATTTTTCAGCCCCTTTGAGGAGAAACTAGATACAGCTACAGTGCTACATTGCTCTCCTAGAAATCCTCCCTAGCCTAACAGTATACATACTTAATGGCAACAGCGCCGAGCACTACAAACGCGTTGCAGGATGTGAAGCCACTGAATCTGGTAACAGCCCAAACCAGATGGCTGGGGTACCACCGGGGGCTGCTGTGCAAAAACACACCGAGCCAAAATGTCTGCCAGTGCACAGTGTTAGAGCCTGCGTTGCAACTAAGATAAAATCAGAGCCCTTGACTCCTCAGGTGGTTACATACCTCTCCTTCATCCCTCCCATATATTTAAGTGCAGGTGTTAACATCAGGATCCCAAACCAATTCCAACAAACCTCTGTACGCTCTGCCTCTTTCCATTCCCTCAGCAGATTAAGTGGCTAAGCTCTTCTCTTCCCGCACTAAACGCCTGCTCTGTTAGAGAGCGCTGCCACACTCACGTCAGCAAATTAAGTTGGGATGGCTGAGGGCATTATGGCCTGCAGCTCTCCATCAAACCTTTCTCCCAGAGATTGCAGCTCCCACGTAAGGGACAACCGAACAGTTCCTGGGTCAGCTGCTGCACTTTACAGCTCACTCGATTAGCATGAATCAAATTGATGTCGGCTTACTTTACCAGGCTGGCTGGAAAATTGTGCTAGGGAAGGGGCCGCTTCACGAGCCATTCAGCTGTCCCTGCTGGGGGGTGGTACCATCTGGCAGGAGCTTGAAGCTGAAACCACTTGCACCCCACAAACCTCATTAGTTGCTGACCGAATGAAAAAAAAACATGTGGCATGTTCCAACCCACAAATGGCTGCTGTACAGGAAGAATAGTTAAGTGAGGGGACATCTATAAAACCACGCTTCCAAAGGATGATCAAACATAGCAAAGGTGTAATGAAGTAAGTTATTCTTTATTATTATTACCCCTGAGACCCAATACCCTCTTAAAAAAATCTAATCCTTTTTAATTTGTTCTAAGTAAAACCATTACTTATAGGTATGACAACTGTATTACTAATTATGTAATAATTTTATGCCGAAGCACTAGTAAAAATGGCTTGAAGTCTAAATTAGGCCTAATAAAGAATTAATTTAATAAATCACTTGGTCTCAAAAAAAAATTATTTACTTAAAATTAGAGTTTGCTGAAAAATCTCACATTACTTTTTATTAATGCCACAAAGTAATTGCGTAATTAAAAATTAACTTACAAGGTGACACAATTTACTCGATAATGATGCACAGCATCCATATAGCACTTATCAGCCAGAAAGATCCTAAAATACTGTGTTAAAAAAACATAATACCAGTGTCCAAGTGTCACTCCACTCATTCCGGAATGCAGCCACTGGGCTGGAAGCATGCAACCACTTAACAGAATATATTGGTTCTCCGCAGTGGTTTAGGAAGAAGCGTGAAGAACACAGTGCTCAACCAAAAGTGGGAAGCAAAACAACATCGCTCCTCAGAAATATGGTTGGGACACAGGGGTTCGTATTGTTTCATTCACAATCAATTATTATAGGGCTGTACAAGGCTGCAGAGTATCGCTCCTTGCAGCCTGGGCCATGTCGGGGATGCGGCCTCCGCTCACATCCCAGCTCATCTCAAATACTTGCTCCAGCGCTGCTCAGGGCAGGGTTTCGGCTTGTGGATTTCTGTGTGGAGCTCCTTCTGGCAGTGTGGGAGTTCCTTGGAAAGGATCCATTCGACTGACTAAACTCAATCTCTTCTAGTTTATGGTATCTGATTAAATCTGAATCAGCAGCAATGAAATCAGAAGTAAGAGTGAGTCATGCCCCTCACAGAGGGTGCGCTGCCTTCCTGCTACTGTGCGGGGAATGTGTTGGCGTGGAAAAAAACCCACCTTTTATGGGTTTTGGGGCCCCTTTCTTCCCTTTTACCTTGAAGTGCTTCACATATTGTAATTTATTAAGCCTGTGTGATGTAAATTTCACAACTCTCTATTTTGGCATTGGAGTGCCTTTTGGCTCCATTTTACAGAGGAGACAGGCACAAAATAATCCGTAAGTTTGGGACAGAACAGGCAAAACCACCTCATCCTCACATGCATTTTAATCAGTGGCTCATCTATCACACTTGAAAATAAGGAAACATACAGAGGATTAAATATTCCCTGGGTCAAAGCACACCTTCAAAGAGAAACAAAACAGTCAGATCACTGAAATCCACCCTGGATAAGTGAAGAAGCTGGTGTTGGGATTTGCCAGGAAATATCTGTGCCTATGTGGCAGAGGGGGAGAGCCAGGAAATTATTTCTTTTGGGTTGTACTGAGGATAACCGGTGCTGCTGTGAATGATACCCCTGCCTGTATTTGAGGGATCACAGGTCATGCCTAAACCACATTCATAAGCAAGCAGGAAGAAGGCTGCAACAGCTTGCCAAAACAAAAAAAATAAAAATAAATAAAAAAAAACCCAACAAAAAAGTACATTTACTTAGCCCTGAGATGAGCAACACTGGCAAAAAGGGGAGAGGCTGAACGGACTTACAGCTGCAAATGATTCCACAATACTTCAGGGTTTTTTTAAAACTCATTTCCATTCCTTTTTAAAGGCACAAAATGAAAGAAACAAATATATGTCATCAAATACTTCCGCTCACAAACTGATAACAGAGTATGCTAGCTAAAATTAGTTCAGATTGAAACTTATTTGCTTATGATCTCCGTCAGTAGTTTTCAGTGCACTGTTTCCATGCAAAAGTCTCCCAGAAAGATGTACATTGTAAAAGCTTGAGCAGTTTGGATGAGACTCCTGGGTCACTGGCCATGGATGTTTGTTCCCTCCCTGCCTGAATGAATCTTTAACTCCTCAAAGCAAATTTTGACTGTAGATATTGCCAATTATGAATTCAAAATTTGTTGTCAGTGAGCTTTACCTGAAATCTACTCTTTCTACAAACCTTGCTCATCATAAATGTGCTCACTGGAATAATCACAGGATGTGGATGCCAAGAGAGCGTCAATGCAATCAAGACAAATTGGTGAAAGAATTGAGAAAACTACTTGACAGCACTCATCCAGCTTGGATGAACACTACTTAAACATTCCCTCTGCTTTCCAGCACCACAGGAGGTCCCTCTGACACCAGCCTGCTCCTGCTCTGCTACACACTGCCAGGAGCACTGGGCTTCCACGCCTCTACCACTGACCACGCAGGACTCGGCTACCTGAACTAAAAGGTCTGCTAGCTGGCTGCAGCTGGAGGCTTTCATCACAGCTGTGCACCAGCCACGACAGAGGGACGTGGTACACATCTATCCAACATGTTATATACTTCCACTGTCATCCAAAGTGCACAGGAGTTCAACTCCCGCTACCATCTTCCACTCTGTGATGACATCTACCATGGGTCATCAGAGCAGATGAAACACGGGAAGCCTTTAAGAAGAGTTAAAAATGATAAGGCCATTACCACGATTCACCGTGGGATTGATTAAACATTGGGTCGTTTTGGGATGCAACAGCCTCTGGGACACACACTGCCAGAATGAGAAATACAGACTAAAGACCTAGAATTGGTTTTAAGCTGAAGCTCAATACCGTTATGAAAGAAATTGAATTATATAATTGCCAAACCAGCAAGAGCTTCAAAACAGACACCTAGGGCATTTTAAATCTCATATAAGATGTCCTCAGGCATTTGACAGGTCTTTTACTGTACTTGTGAGAAAGCTAGGTTACCATGTTTACTCCTTATCTTGAAAGTCTGTCTCCTGTCCATTTTTCTACCACCCTACACACTTCCCATACCTCAAACACTGTGACATCAGTGCTGAAATGTTAGGACCTTAAAGGAACCCAACAATTCCTCTCTTAATTCTGAGTACAGCAGTTGCTATTTACTTAGCAAGCATCATTTTAACATGATCTGAAGGAAGCTGACTGTTGTATCTGGCATGGTGTGAAAGACCAATGGCTAAATAACGATCCCAGCGTTCAGGATGAGCGTAGCCAAAGCTTCTGTGCACAAAACCTACAACAAACCAGCAACTCATACACATAGCCAAACAGGTCCAGCATGGTTCAGCAAGGGATTCTATGGTCATCATGCCTACAGCAACAGGACCCCGTGTTCCTTCACTATGGGATGAGCAGCAGTGACAGAAGCCACGCTCAGCATCCTTTCGGTTGCTTGTTTCAATGTAATGTGGAGGTTGCAATAAGTATCATTTATTTAAAAGTGAGATGTGTTGCAAGCTCTACTGCTATAGCAGAAGAATTTCAAGCAGAGTTGGTGGAACATTTTCAACTCAATATTTTATGGTCAAAATGTGATGTTTAGTGGAAGCCAAAACATTTCAAGTCTAGGGCAGACTATCTGAGTGTTTCCAAGGGGCGACAGAGACACCCAAATCAAAATACTTAACATTTGAATTCCAAAAGCAGGGCAGACATTTCAACACAGTTGTGCTTCATTAAAATGCTTGAAAAGTTTTGGGTGTAATCCAACATAGATCAAAACCAAAATTCAGAAACTCGGAAGTTGTCATGATACAGAATTAGCACTCTCCAGCCTGCTCGAGTTTTGAAAAGGCTGGGGAAGGGGGTGGGGAGGAGGGTTGTTGTTGCTTTTTAAAATGGGCATTGGAAATGGATTGATGCCAGAGAAAGGAGACTGAAAATTCTAATGTGACAAAATTCAGAGGTGCATGGGTCTAAGTTTGTAGCCTGAGCTGTTAAGGAGGTAACACACAGGCTTGAAGCCACTTCTAAAATTATCCATAAAAATCAGGATGTCTGCTTCAGAAATACGGTGCAAGTGTGATCTGTGCCGACAACAGCTCTGAATACAGCTAGTTAGGGACCATCTCTATGGATTCCCAGATATGCTGATGAGCTGGCAGTTGACAATGTGTGTGTCAGGGATAACATTTTGTTATATGTATCAATGATGGCATTTAATTTCTGCATGAAATTTCTGCATTTATTTTCTGGATGAAAACTGTCCAGTCCCCTAAAGAAATGAAATGCTTGTTAAAAGAATGAGGCTGTTTGATCTTCCCTTTGTGGAATTTCAAGCCTCTGACTTGCAAATCTTGTTCGACTATCATCTTTGAACTTCAGCACTAGCCTTCTGTTTGCACAGCGGCTTATGCTAAGTTGACGGATTCCAGTGGCCCAAATAGGCTGCCTGTTCACCGATGGCACCGTCTTAATGGTACACGGAACGGGAATTAGATCTTTGAATTTTTAAGTGGGTTCACATTGAGAGAAATGTTCAAGTCCTGAAAAAATGATAAGCTGTACAACTATGCCAGGAGGAGAGGTGCATGCAGTGATTTGATTTCCTGTCCCCAGCCCCTAACACTTGGCTAAGTATCACCCACTTTGCAGCTGGCATCACAGTTAGGTGTGGAAACATGCCCTCCGGTACTCAGCCCACACAGAACATACTGCATTTAGGCTTTTTAAGTGTAATGTTAACATATGCCAGCTCACATAATCAGAAAGTGCAGTGAGAACAAGACGCATGGACTTTAGGTTCCCTATTCTAGTTTCTCTCAAGGTCAAACTTGCTGAGTTCCACAGAAGCTCAAGCACAGCTTGCCATGCCCTGACTAAAGGTTTGGAAGATGTGTGCTAGCTTGATGTACCTCACGTGATCCACCATTTACTTTTACATCTTCAGTTAAAGGCTCTTGTCTCAGCAGCAAACATTATCACCTGGGGCAGAAATGCTTCCTACACTTGCTTTTCTGGTAATAGTGACCAGTATGTCAGAGCAAACAAATTCCTTCTCAAAATGGTTCTGTTCCCAGCTGTTGAAACATCACCTTTTTGTTTGGTTGGTTTTAAGTTTTTCTTAGTTGGCATCCACAGAAAGGGGTAAGGAGAAGGGCAGCAATGAGATAGAGGAAGACAGATCTGATGAAATTTCAAATCCATCTATTAGATATACACTGTCTGTACAATACTGTTCTATGATGGAAACATGATGGCAGATGAGAAATGCAAGGAATAAGCAAAGCATTTACGAGTGAACCGGGTCTGGTAGATTCATATGCTTTAAGGTCAGAATAGAGGTTTAAACAATCCCTCCTGGCTTTCTATATGTCACAGGACTTCAATCTTCACCCAGCTATCCTTGTACTCAGCTCAGCGACTTTTCCCTGGCTAATACATCCTTTTTTTTAGCGAGTCTTGAGTTGAAGGTGATGAAGAGTTAGCATGTCCTAAGGGAGTTTGTTCCAGTGTTTGATCACCTTCGCTGTTGAAAGGTTGGGCCTAATTTGAATGTCTGACATCAATTTCCATGTCTTGGTCTCTGCTATGCTTTTCCCTACTAGATTAAAGCATTTTGTAGCACCCATATATTTTATTTTTTTTTAATGAAGATGTTTATGTTCTGTAATCAAGTCCCCCTCGATCTTTTCAGATAAATCAGAGTGATCTTGAAGGCTCCCTGCAAGTCATTTCCCCCAACCATCAAAGTAATGTTGAAGACACTTTTTCTGTACCCAATGCTGCAACGTGTTCTGAAAATGTGGATAACAGGAAAAAGGACAATATTTCTGACCTGGACTCAATGCCACATGAGAGAGAAAATCAGTTCACATTACATTTCATTGCTGCTGTGTTCTTAAATAAAGACTATAAATCTATGGTCTTTAAACCCCTTTTTACTACTGCATCAGCTGGAAATGTGAGATCTACTTTTACAACACCTTATTCTTCCCTTCCAGATACAGCCCTGTCATATGAAAACATGACCTGCTGTTCTCTCTCCCTAAATACACAAATTAATTTTGGGTGTGCTACATACCTTTGTATGAAGGGCTGCAGGCTTTCTGAGAAATCCATGCATTAGATTTTTACTGTCATTATTTCTTGTATCCTTCTACTAATCTTTGTGTCATCCACCCTTTTTATCAGCATACTTATTCCCTGATCATTGATGAAAACACAGAATAAAATCGGGCCTTGTACTGATTTCTCAGAAGCCAGTCTGGAACACTCCCATTTGATGATAATTCTCCATTGACAAGTGCTTTTTGAGATCTATCATTTAGTTTTCCCTCAACTCATTTAATCTCGGCCTTATTGGTATTGCATAGTGTTAACATTTTATCAGAATGCCATGAGGTATTACACTATGGTAGAAAAGCCCAAATATGAAGTCATCTTTATGCACCAGACTTGTAATTCCACAGGAAAAAGCAGATTTATTTGAAAAAGCCTATTTTTCTTAAATCTGTGTTGACTAGTGCTAATGACATTCTTACTGTCTTATTCTTTAGCTGCTGGATTCTATATAATCATTTTCATTCTTTTACTCTGGAACAATGTCAAAACAACTGCCCTACTGTCAGTTAAGTCTTTCTGGTCGTTTTGTTTTGAATCCAGCACATTATCATTCTTCCAATACTTCTGGTACTCTCCCACTAAGATCTGAAGTTAAGATCTGTGAGCTTGAGATCCCCTCTGTCAACTCTTGTGAGTTCTTTGGCACAAGTCACAAGGGCCTAATGATTTCAAATGTCTACTCTTAGTAAGCATTTGCTTAATACCCCTCATAGTTATTAACAAACTGAAAAACACCTTGACATTCTCATAGTGGAGGAGCAGTTACCATGTTCCAGCCTAAACCACCTGCAACAGGCTCCTAAAAACTCTTCTACACTTGGGACTTTAGCGCACTCCACTAACTTCCCTTCCCACCTTGGAAACACTCCAGTAACTTCCCTTCGCACCTCAGAAATGCCCCATATGGGAACATCTAGGAAGAAGCTGGCTCTACATGAATATGATGCAAGTTTTTTCGCACTTCATCAAAAGACGTGCAAATGAATGCATTGCTGAGCTTGAAACTGGAAATGATGGTTCAACATATGCAAAAAAAAAAAAATAAAAAAAAAATAGCCTCCCTCTGAAACACCAAAATACTTTTTCTGTCAGTGTAGACTCTACCATCAGCCTGGCCAGCCGTCTCTCTGACCTATGACCCATGCATTACCTTCCTTTCTGACCTTTTTCTGGGTCCTCACACTTGGGCTTTGTGTTCATCTCAAAGTCTTTTGCTAGAAAACATCATGTCTAAGGCATGAAGTCCTGATCCATTTTCACTGCAGCTGAAATAGTTGCCCAGGCTCACATCATCCCACCCTTCCATTACTACAACATCCTTTTCCTGGCCTTAACACTGCAAACTTGCCCAGCTCAAATCAGTGCAGAAAAAGGTCGCGTGCCCTTCCTGCTGTTTGGAGTATGTTGCACATTTCTCTAAATGTTTCTTTTGGCTTCCCGTCTTCTACTTCATGAAACCCAAGGCTGTTTATCTTCACTGTCGAGTCTTTTATAGCTTACCCTCCTCCAAGCATCACCTCTGAATCCCTCTTGAAAGGTTAGCTCCCATATCTGATGGACACTGTTGCCAGACACCTTCCGATTTGAAATGTTTTCAACAGCACCTTTGAGCTTTCTCTGCTAAACTTTTGCAAAGCTGCCTCATTGTCCTTAAAACTCTCTTTATAGTAAAACCGCAATGCTCACAAAGGAATAACGATGCCAGCTAGGCTTCAGGTGCTCAGGCATCTCTGTCTCTCAGGCAGAGCCATAATGCTGTCTCTCTTTTTCTTTTCACCTACTCATCTCTCCATCTGTGTCTGCCTTTGTCTCTTGCCTTATATTTAGTTAAAATATATAATCTAGGCATTTTTAGAAATGGTAATAAGGATGAAGACTTTCAACCAGTGTTCAACACCGATAGCTCTCCCAACACACCGAATGCTTTGCACGCATTCAGATAGGTATGTTGGGGAGTAACACTGTTTTCTGGTATGATTGGGTGGGCTGTCAGGGTGCAACTATATTCACAAGTTAAACGGTGCCTGGGGATGGTCCTGGGAACAGAAAAATAATCAGCTGTGCTGCTAAACAGTTTAGCATGGCCTCAGCACAACTCTGTAAGCACCCTCCCAAACAACTGTCAGGTGCAGCTTGGCAAGTGGCACATCCTTGGGGCCGGTCTCAACTCACAGCCTGCAACCACCCCCCACACCCCCCAGTTAAATGCGGGAGCATTTATCAGCATGGGGTCGGCTACTCTGGGCCAGCTGTCCTCAGCACACGGGAATTTTCCTGAACAGTTTTAGCTGATTTCTACAGATATATTCTCACAGGCTGCCCTCCTCCTCCGTGTCAGCACTTGGCTTTTTCTGTGTGTGAGCCTGCAGTTCTGACTTATCGATACCTGTGGAAGGCTAAGAGCAGCTTTATGCAGAGTACCATTACAGCCCTGTTACCTGTTCTCTCCTTTCCTAATGGCCGCAGTCGTATTTTAAACATTATATTCAAGAGCTTTATCCCCCAAGTTTTAATCAAGTCAGTCATGCCAAAATTATTGTCGTCAAGGAGTACGCCCCATGCCTCCCCCTCACTGCCTGCAGTCCTAAGGAAGTGGTGCTCATAGCAGAAGAACATCTTTTCTATGCATTATTTGCTGTATTGGTTCAATTAGCTTGATGCATCCTGAACCTCAAATCACATTTTTGCTCCCGCCTTAGGAGTACGATAATATCCCCAGCCACTCACAGGAACTGTTGGGTACAGAAAGAAGCCCAGAGGAACTGTCTGATGTTCCTGACTTTGGAAACACTTAGGTGCCAACTCCGTTGTACACCAGAGCTGAGTACAACCTCAGGACTTCCCTGAATTTTGCTACTTCATAATGCACTCTCAAGGCTGTTACATGGAAAGGATATGGCTGGAGATAAATGCACCCTAGAGTATTTTCCTATGCCCTAATACACTGCCAGCTGCATGAAACTGGTACTAAACTAATTAAAGATCATCCTAGGCCAGTTACTCCTATAATTTAGCTTTAAAAACACCACAGATGAGACTTTATAAGGGAAGGAGCAGCACAGCATCCCAGTGCAATTTGCTACCATCTCTCAATTTGATTACCACTGGGGTTGCTGAGGGGAGAGAGACAGAGAAACCACAGAGATGTGAGACATGATTAAAGCATGGTGTCATCCTACCCACACAGGCAATGCCGAATTTGACTAGTCAAAAGCCTCCCTTGATGTAGCAAGAGCCCTCAGCAGGAACAAATCTGCCTCATTTCTGTTGAGACAAATTCTGAACCCAAGATTTCAGGTCAAGGTGACCTACAGTATCTGACACCTCTAAAGGGCAATTTTTCCTCCCCCTGTCAGAAACCCTGGAATCACTAAATGCACAGAGCACACTGACAGCTCCACCTCATCTCTTAACTATCACTTGACATAAAGCTGCTCTCATGGCCTCACAGAGGAAAATATTCTTCTTTAACAGCCTCAAGCACACAAATAAAGCACAGTTTTGTTTTTGCCTCTCCAAAAACCCTTTCAAGAGCTCAGGCCTGTGATTCCTTGCGGTAAGTGAGATTTCAAAAAGGAAATCTCTAGTCTAAGATCAACAGGGGAAGGATCATGAGACTGGAAAATAAAATCAGCTTTTAGCCTGAAGAGAGTGCACTCAGTGAAAGAACCTGCCTGGATTTAATAGGGGAACACGGGTATTAATGGCTTTCAAAAGATCACAGTTTCTGGTTGGAATGAAGGATGCTTTTGACCTTTGGTATGGATACGTTAGGCAACCCCTTGATGTTCTCTAGTTAGTCCTTCCCATGGACAGCAGCACCCGATGAATCAGCACTCTACTTACTCCTGATTAGCACTCAGAAAAAGACTCCTTCAGAGAGTGAGCCCTAGGTTTGGGCTTAACTCAGACAGCCCAGTCAGGGTATCGGAGAAAGAAGTTCACTCTACTGCTGGAAAAGCCCAAACTTCCCTTCAAACAACAGTGCAGATATTTTTCTTGGAAAGAAAAGAGAATTTCTGGCAAGATGTGTTTCTGACAGATAGTGACAGAGCAGGCCCAAGGCAGGCACACTGCGAGCAAGGGCCATGCAAATGATCACCAGACAATCTGTCAGTGTACCCCAAACCTCACCGGGGGAGCCACGCACTGGTATTCTCATCATGCTTTCCATCACTACCCTGTCTGAAGTGAAGCAGCTGAATTCACTTAATCCCGTCCTTACTCCCATGTTGCCCCCAGAGAGTACTGACCCGTGCAGTCCTCTCCTACTGCAATTTGCTAGGGCTGTACACAGGTCCTCCTACAGTTCAGGACACCGAGATTCCAGCTTTAATCACCGCTGCCTACACACACTGCTCCTTCTGACTGACAACCGCTCTCGTCAGCATAGAAACTCAGGAGTAGAAATCACTAATTGTAACAAAATATGTGGTTCTTCTTGACATAAACCAATACAATAGCTAACAGGGTCTATGTATGACAGGGTGAGACACCTGTCACGGGAGCTGCCTATGGAAGAAGAGATGTGTGCCCATGTTTGCAAACCTGCATCTCTGAGAGTTCACAGCAGGTGTGGAGAATGCAAAAAACAAAGGGATATTTAGAGAAGTGATCAC
This sequence comes from Falco biarmicus, assembly GCF_023638135.1. NCBI lineage: Eukaryota > Metazoa > Chordata > Aves > Falconiformes > Falconidae > Falco > Falco biarmicus. The sequence goes on from NC_079292.1 coordinate 87,530,075, forward strand.
AGACAGCTGAAGAGAGGAGAAACAAAATCTCGTAATTCGTTTACCTAAAAGCTAACCTCTTCTTCTGTGTAGAAGAGAAAAGGCTGAGCTAGTACTTTTGGGTTTGATTTTTTGTTGTTTTTTTTTCCCCCACCTTTAATTATGCATCGTCAGTGACAAGCTCATGTGGAGCTAAAAGCTGGATCTGGGCATGAAGCTAATTTTTGGAGCTATTGGCTGCTCACTACAGGAATAAAAATGATTCCCTGTCTTCCTAGATATGGTTTAAGGAGGAAAACCTCTTTGTCTCTCCCTCCATATTAGCTGCCTACAGACAGCTCCATTTTCCATTTGTGCATTTAATTATCCCTTCCTATGTGAACTACTTTACATTTGTGCTTATTGAATCTCAGCTTATTGATTTCGGCTCACTTCTTGAATTCATCATAGTCGGACTCTGGGCTAATCCTATTCTCCAATGCACTGGCGATTGCTTCCAGCTTTGTGTTGCATATGAATTTGATTAGCATACTCTCCATTCCGGTCTCCAGTGAAAATGTTAATGAAAACATCCAGCAGTATCAGATCTAGAGCACATACACATAGGACTCCATGCACCACTGCCTACCCTGACTCTAAACCTTTAATAATACCCAATACTTCTGGGGTATAGATGGACAACCAACCAACACTTAGCTAAGTGATTTGCAGTAATTCAGTTGCATTTATATTCTGCAGGAACAACTCACAAACCTGGATCAAATGTAGGGAGAGGTCAAGGAAACTGCATTTGAATTGGGAAAGTGTACCAGTTTTACCTTCAATCAGAGTGAAAATTCAAGGTTACCACAACAGTCACTGAAATTTCAGCTTCAAAACCCAGAAACCTCAAAAAGTTAATTTTTTTGCACCTTTACTGCTATCATAGGCTTAATTTCACTGGATTGTCTCTTCTGAAGGATGACAAATGGCAAAGTAGGCTGGTTATGGTATGAATCTAGCCTTCAAAAAATGAAAGGATTTAGGATGTAATGGTTAGTTCATGCTCATACCTGATCAAATGCTTCATTGTGGCTAAGATATATTGGGCAAAACTGTTTTTGTATTCTAACTTACCTAGAACAAAATAGAATTTCCAATTTTTACCAGCAGAATTAAGCTGTTCAGATCTGTGACCATTTCTTAGCCATAAGGCTTAGGGCTTTTGTCTTTTTCTTTAAGGGAGTTGTGCCCATGTGCATGAAGAATCCATGTTATTTTACATCTTGGTTCCCTCCAGAAAGTTTCATGTGGGTTGGTTATTGAGCCAGGCATTCACCAGTGTTGAAGGTGAATTTACCAGTGCTCAATTCCCATGTTCCCTCATTTGAAAGTTTAATGCTGCTGTTTGTTTCCCTCTTATCTCTCTCCTCCCTTGGGAGACAGTGCTTTGCAATGTACTGTACTTTGTCTCCTTCTTTTCCCTAACACAGACCTTCAGCACTCCTCCCTCAGAAGACCCCCAAACACTAATTTCTGATAGCAGTAAGGAAGCCAGACACACAGAGGGGGAAATGATTCTGTTTATGGTGAGATTAATCTCTTTCTGAAAAACAACAGACAATCCCTGGAAGGGTTGGCTTATTCATGACTCAAAAAGATGCGTCCAAATAGTGCATTTTTGGCCTACGGAATGTACCAGATGGAACAGAGTCTTTTAAAAGTTTCTTAACTCTTTTTCAATTCTTCCCTCATATTTCTGTGTTCATAACAAATGTTTTCCAAGAACTTATGTTGATGCAGGACTTCACCATTCTTAGTGTACCTCTTACAACAGCTCTTTGGACCACGCAGGAAAGATCAGTGATCATTCATTTCCACAGCCACATGCACCTGACTGGGTTATTTTTCATTATAAGCAGTCTGTGTTGGGATCTGTGATATCATAATATGATGTTTTATTTCTGGGGGAGGCTCACAAGTGGCCGTATGTAAGCATAACTAGAGTGATGGTGCTATAAAGTTTGTTCTCCTTGAGCAAAGGGCCTTCCTGACTTGGAACGTGAAAGAGATCTACTCCAGCTTTTGAGCAGTTGCCCTGAAAACCAGATGTAGATGGTGCCCCCAAGTATGACATATCCTTGCATTGATTGTCCTTTTATCATCCTTTCCAGCAAAGTTAGAACTGCAACCTGTTCTTGCTCTTATTTGCTCTCACTCTCCGTTAAAAATTCCATGTATCTAACTTATAAATCTAATATTAAACCTTTAAAAAATATATAATGAGTATTTATAGAACATCTGCTAGTTAAAAGCACTGCTCAGATATCAACTTACACTTCTTTTGCAACCTCATGTGATGAAAATCTCTTGTTGGGACAACTCTGTTGACGGTGGTAGTAACCTCCTGCTGCTCTAACACAGTGCTATCCGGCCAGCATGAACCACAACGGCCCTCCGCAGACTGAGGAGGTTTTCTCAAGCACCACCACATTCAGAAGGCCTGTCTGCATGAGGTCATCTGGTTCCTCCTCCTTTCTTGCAGCTGAACCGAGGGAAAAAATGCACTAAGTGCTTACTTAATTTTAATGTCTCTGTATAGCCAGAAACAGCACCCAGGATGTCATTCAGTCAAAAATCATGGAAGATGTGTTTAGCATTGTGTTGAGCAGGCAAAAGCAGGTGTTAACCTGTACAAGCTCCATTCTCCAAAGGAACAGATGGCCTGGAATATGCTTGTCCTTTCTCATTTTTCAGCTGCCCTATGCAGTACTACGACTGCTTTCCTCTTCCACTCTGCAACACCCTTAAGCCCAGTAGGCAATTCTCATAGCTGCTACAGAGAGGCTTTTATTGTGCTTTCATTTAAGGGACTTTATATGACCCTGTTTATAACATGTCGATGTTCTGAACAGGATAGCAAGGGAAAGAAAAGCTATTGTCTGCATTGCACAGAGTGGAAATGGAAGCACAGACAAAGCTTCTGAAAAGACTTAAATGATGCCTAATGACGGGGGTAATCACAAAGTGGCATTCTCAATGGCACATGAATTTCTAATCCTTATTGGTTTAATTGAAAGGTGAGCAACCTAATGGAGGGGTTTTTAGCATTTAACTAAGTATCTACCTGCATCATGAAATGCCCAAATACCTTTTGAAATCTGGTCCTTGGCCTCTATCCCATTTCAAGAAAGAGAAGTAAGCAACTAGAAATGTAAGCCAAAGGAATGTGGCCTCCTCAGTGTATAAATCTTTCCTGAAGAACAGGTGTAAACACTGTCTTTATTAGAAAATACTATCATAAGTAGTTTATCTGGAAATTCAGAGCTATAAACTGATCTGCTTGACCTCACCAGCCCACTCGTGAATTCATCCTTCGCATTCCCTACAGACTCATGAGTTGGGTAATTTCAGCACTGTTTAGATTATGCTTTAACGAGCACTGAAAGCTTTGCATTTTCTTAATGAGAACTGAAGTGAAATTGAAAACTACAGGCTTTGTTTGAACAAGAACAATGTGAATCTGGCAGAATTCAAGCCAAGCTACAACAGAAATATTGACCTATATAAAAGCCAAGAATGGAATAAGAACATGACTGAAAGACATTCTAGCAAGATACAACCAGTTTTAACTGAATGGTGTCATAAAGAAACAGTAGCTATGCATTTGCAAATATTACACACTTAGTAGTGCACAGAATTCACCTCTACTGTCTTACAATAAGCAAAATAAATATAAATTTAAATTTGTAACAAAAGGCGTAAGGAAATCAAACAGCTTAACACAGGTGGAACTGTAGATAACTGAAAATCTAGATGTGTAACTCTTCAGTTATCCTTCCATGAAGAAATGAGCTGGAGAAAGAATAGAAGAGACTATGAACAGGGACTAATTCATTGTTATGGTATTAAAATAACACTGCCTGGCATCTCATCAGCTGAGCTTAGAAATCCAGGGCAATCCTTTGCCATCACTTGGCTTGTGTCCTTGGCTTCTCTTATCCTTTTGTGGTATTCCAAGCTCTGCTGGACTACTAGCGGAACGAACAAGTTGGTGAGACATAAAGCAGAATTCTCCAAAATTTTAAATTAAGAGTCTCCTTGCTTCACTTCTCCAATGCTGTGTGGGTATCACACTGGGTGGGCTGGTGAGTTTATGCCCCTTCTCTTCTTACAACCCCCTTTACCCTCTAATGGAAAGGATACCACCATCTCCATTCACAGCTTCCCATCACATAAACTGTCCTGTAGTTCTCCATCTCCACCTCTCCCAGTCTGCTTGCCTCTTCCTGTCACTCTCTATCTATACACCAGCGTTATCCACAGGCCTCACAAGGTAACAGAACATAATCACTTTTATGTGCTTGTCTGCCTTAATCTCTGGAAGTGTTCCCTGCAATCACTCTCTGGGGAGTTCATTTGTTAGATCATTCCCCATCTGGGTGAGCTGTATTTAATGTTTATACTATGGAAAAGATCACTGGCAGGTCTTTCCAAGCCCTGCTTTAGTTGGTGGAATCTGTGCACAAGGAGGAAAGGAGATGGCTGCACCTTTTTGGCTGGGAAAAAAAACAAACAACAACAACAACAACAAAAAGCCACATTGCTTTCTCAATAATTTCTTTGTTGCTTTAACATGAAAAGAATAAACTAGGCAGAATGGGTCAATTTCAAGATTACTCCTCTATAAAGGGAAAGGTTTTAAACAGATCTGTTCTGGCGTCAAGTGATGCTAGTAATTTTCAGGTTATTGATCTCTTCCCAGCATAATTTCTTTGTGATTATTTTCCCTCTCCAGTCTTGCCTCATCACTCCTCCATAAGGACTCTCCAAAGGAGTGGTGATCTATTCCCCTTTTCCGTCACGTGTCTCCAGCCTACCTTCTGTAATTGCAAAAACAAAGCTCAGTGAGTACCAGAGGTTTGGAGACAGACTTAGAGAAGGAATAAAAGAAGTTTTTATGTGCACTGTTCGTTTTCTACTTTCCCAGCCATAAGGGAAACAACGATCCCAAATTCATGCTGATAAAACTTTTAAATCCCACTATGAGTGTATTCGATAAAAGCATGTGACATGAGCTTCATGCCGTACCAATCTGTTCTAATCTTCACCAACAACTGCACTAAAGCAGCAACAGCAGTTCCACCCCTACAAATGCTCACAGCAATACTGCTCTCAAGACATAGCTGCCCAATGAAGGCAGAGTTGCCCTAGGAAAGAGGATCTTAAAAAAAGCATAGGCAAGGCAGGAAAAGATGACCTCACAAAGACCTAAAATAAGCTTCCTCTCATTAAAAAAAAATCCTTTCAGAACAAGTCTCAAGGCTACACCTTCTACTAGGTTCAGTCTCTACTCACTACAAAGGAGACCAATGAGTTTATTTGACTTTTACCATGCTAGCTCACATAAGATGGTCCTGAAAGCCCCCGAGCAGAAGACTCCACTACTCACGGGATACCTCTGCCAGTGCTGCACCACCCTCCCAGTGAGAAGCCTTTCCTAATGTCCCGTTCAAACTGCCCAAGCCACAACTTGTACCTGTTGCCAATGCCTTACTGTCAGCTGCTGTTTAGAAGAGTTTGGTTCTGTGGTCTTTGCAATCATACTTCAAGTGCCACAGGCTTTTAGCTCACCTTTTAGCCTCCTCCTCACTACACTAAACAAGCCTAGATCCTTCAGCCATTTTTTAATGGGACATGTACCACAGTCCTGATCATCTTTGTAGTTGTCTCCACTAAATCCTCCCCATTTTCTTGATCTCCTTCTTGAGTTGTTGGGCCTAAAAGTGGACACAGAGTCCTAGGTCATTGGGCTGAGGGAGATGACGAGTTCAATGTGTGTCAGCTCTCATGATGACAATACCAAACTGGTGTACTAGGCTAAAAAAGGAAGAGCGTGCCCAGTAGTGTAAGGGAAGCTCTTCCAACAACCATGTGAAACTGAACACAAGTGTAACCCATTTCTCTGTAAGATTTCGTGCTTGGCAGGGAACCTTTCCTGTTGTCTGAGAGTTTCCCACTATGGCTCACTTACCTTGTGAACTCCAGTGGCAGAGCACTGGACCTAAGGGACAGCGTAGCTTTGTATGTTGCTATTATTGGAGGTAAGGATTGTGTTCAAGCACCCTAAAACAGAGAAAGGCCTGAATCTTGGAGTTCCCATGTCCGTTGTGGATTTTATCTCTGTTAGGCCTTTGAGCCAAAGAAGAGAGGGCTGTCTTACCTACTGACTAAACTGAGCTGCACTTGAACATGGGTGCTGGATCAAGCAATGCAAGGAAGGCAGCTCACAGCTGTCAGTACAAAAGTAGTTGTACACGTGCTGTCCCACTGAGAGGTTATGCCGAGAAGACTCCGTGTCCCTACAATTACTAGTGGGGGATGGGAGGTAGGTTGCGAGTACAAGTTTCAGCTGCTGGCAGCCTGGAGATCTACTTTTCCCTTTATGCATCCAGTCCACTGGCAGAAAGATGGCCAGCATGATGTTGTTACATGTGAAAATAAACAACTTTGTGGATTTGGTTCAACATTATGGGTCTGCAGTACGAAGGGTGGGTAAGCATATTGAATAAGTTCATTATCTGATAGCCTCCCTACCTCACAGGTTAAGTCGCTGTCAAATAGGAGCCTTTCTCCTGCTGCTGCTACTCTGAAGGAAACCATGAGAGATGCAGACTGTTTTGAGATTCACACTGGGAAGTGATATTAAAGCAGAATGAATGTACGAGATGCATATGGTACTGTGTACATTAAAATCTCCTGATCTCCATAAGCATGTCTGTTTACGAGAGGTGGCTTTCCCTGAAAGAACCATGAAGCTAGATTGTGTTTTGGAAAGTTCTGCCTTAGACAGATGAAACCCATTTTGCAGTCATGGTACAGTAGTCCAGAAAATCTGTCCTATCCTCCTGAAAAAGAACAGCCCCAATTATCCAACAATTCAGTGATCTATACGCCAAAAAGAAAGGATTATTTTAAAGAATAATACCCCCTACTTCACCCCCACCCCCCCTCACTTATGCACTGTAGAACAGTGCCTGGATATGTTCAGTTCAGGAAAATACTGCCTTCAAAGATAGACATAAAGACAGCCCGAAGAGGGCTTCCAGCTTTGGATGAAAAGTAAGTCAAAAAGCAGGTTTGCATCAAACTTGGAGTCCTGGTACTGCCAATTTTATGAAGCCATACAAACTTTAAAATTTTCAGTGATTAAATAATACCTCATTCTTTTGTGGGATCTGAGTATACTGCATAATTTGGTATTTCTCCTTGAGGAAGAATATGTTTCCTGGGATTCTGTGCAATGTGAAATGTGTGGGGCACACACTTACAAAGTTTGGCTAAGATCATACCATTCTCTTTTCATTTGTTCTCAGAAAGTTGTGTTCTCAAGCAAGTCTTATGACAGTATGCACAAAGCCTGTCATAGCAGGCCCCTGACCTACAGTATGCTTTTGTTGCAGTCATTTTGTGCTACAGATACATGGAGTAGATTGTAAAGAGTAATTCTGCCTGTTGAAGTTGAGGAGGGTCACCCCTGAAATTGCACAGATCTGGTATAAAGTCAGTGGTGGTGAATCTAAAAGACTACTACAGTGTTGACAGTTCTTAGGAAACAATACAGACCTCTCAAGGGACTACCCTGCATGCTACTGCCTTGCACCCTTCCTTGGTATTCCCAAAGCCAAAAAGGAACCAACGTGAAGGATGCCGGGCCAGAAGTCTCCAGAAGATCCCTCCAAACAGCATTTCTATGATTCTGTAACAGTTCAAGTTCAAATCCAGAAATGACAAGCAGGAATAACTACGTTCCTCAGAGGTTTAGGGTAAAGGCCGCACTCCCTCACTTAGCATTTCCAAGCAACTACTTCAGGTGACTTTCCCCTCTGCATTCTGACTTTACCGAGTCACATTTCTGTATATTTAATTTTTCCTCTATGGCAGAGGAAAAGCATGAGCGTACTCAGCTCAGGACTGGTATCGCCAGGTGGAAGCCATCACATAGGCAAGCATGGCACCAGGCAGCCTTGCGGTGCCCAGGCCATCCTCCAAACCAAGCTGTCACGGCACTGTGAGTTGTGAAGGGTTGTGCAGTTTGCCAGCTGTACCTCCACAGATGAAATTCTTGCCCACAGCGGTTCATCAACAATATCAGGAATAAACCAGTTTTCCTTAGTACTGTCCCTTTAAAGCACAGAGCCTACACAGCTGTGTATACTAAACACCGAGTTATTTGGTGCTGCAAAGGCCACAGATCTTGAACTGATGATGACAAGGAACGTCCCACCTCAGTAACCTCACTCCCCCGCAGTGGAAATGATGGTGCCAGTGGCACTTCGCAAGGTCAGTCACTTCACTATCAAACACGGCTGAACAGATGAAGAGCAAAGAGAGTGAATCGGAGTCAAGACACGAAGTACAAGTTCAGGTTTCATTACATTCTTTACCAAAGTTTGGTGGGAAAGAATTGGCTAAGGGCCCATTTTCAGTTCAAAAACCAAATTGCTTTGATAATTAGCAAGTCTATTGGAACATGTGCAGAGCCTAGGCATAATAGACAAAGCAGATGATAGCATGTCAAGAAATCATATTTGATATAGATTAAAATTACTGAAATATAGGAAATTATGGAAAAATACAATCATTTTGCAATTAAGATTAGGACTAAAAAAGGATTTGCATTCATTGTAACAAGCAAGACCAGTAACAACCAACAACCACCTACGGAGATGGAGCTATTAACATGCAAATGATCATTATTGTGACCGAGGTATTTCCACAGAAAACGTGGCATTTATGCAGATTTCAGAGAAGTTTTTTTGAAGCAAGGTATGTATGGATAAAGAGATGGGAGTGGGAACACGGTCTGTTTACTCAGGAAAACAGTTCTGCTTGACACAGAAGAAAACCAAGAAACACAATTACTGAGTTGGGGCTGGAACAGACATGGTGTGGGATTCCAGCAATCCTCCCTGACAACATGATTACAAAGAAGAGTGAGCATCGGGGCCAGAATGTTAATGTAAGAAATGCAAACCTTCACTTAACAAGTTAAAGGAGTATAAACCAGGGAGGAAAGAGGATGTTACTGACTTGAAGGTAGGAAATAGGAAGAGACAGGAAATTTTTGTGGATATGGTACAAAAAACCTGAGCTCTTCAGGTGTAAGAAAATAGGAGTTTATGCCTGTAATCACATGACTGCATCTCATGAGGAGAAAGCATTACATGACTTCCTCTGCTATCAACATTGTGTATATTTACTACCCTCATTTCAGTGGAGCTTTGGCTCCTTCATACCATACAAGTCTTGACAAGTTCATCGCAGTCCATTCTTACAGACAGGGAAAAAGGACCACTGAGCTCCAGTGGGAGGTAAAAATGAGCAAAGAGCTCATTCAGGGTACCCAATGAATGGCAGGGAGCACAAGACACTTTGTCTTGCCAGTGTATTGTCAAGACCTTGGCAGAGGTGAGTAAATAAGCAGAAAAGACAAGTATAGCAGCCACCAAAACTGAGGGGGGAGAGACAGACGTATGTTATTGTGGGAAAAATCTTGCTTTAAATAAGATATAGGAGAATGTTCTTCTACACACTATGACAGTGCTTTGAGAAAAAGGATATTTACAACTGGATTTCACTGCAGCTCCCTCTTACATTCATTGAATTTCAGATCTCTAAGGCTTGAAGCAACAGGGTAATTGGCCGCTTCCTAGGATTCTGGTTTACAGAATTTCTGGAGGTACTGGAAGTCTGTTTTATGACTTAGGTAGCAGCACTGTATTTCAAAATTGCTTTGTATGGCCTTACCAGAGAGTCTTTAAAAGATACTGTAGCGTGGCAGGGTAGGGGTGGGGGGTTGACCTGTAGAAATGGGGTGAGGTTGACAGCCAGAAATTCTAAAAGCTGAAGAAGAGTTACATCAATCTTCCACTTTGCAGGCTGCACTGATCTTGCAGACCTACATAATCCAAAAGAAGGGAATCTTAGGAGGAGCTGACTTTGCAAATGTCAAATTATAATTCCATATTATGAAGTGCACATTAAGATTCTTTCAGTTCTGCAAAGGGTGTTTCTCAAAAACTGCTAACGCAAAGAGCACCACTGCAAAAAAAACCCCACACCACCAAAAACCAAACCATCCACCTGCTGATGAGACAAAAAAAAAAATAAACAGCCTCAGTTGGTGTGTCTAAAATCAACTGTGCCAAAGCCAGTGAATGGACATATTACACTATTCCGTTTTCACCGGGAACTCTGGCTGTTTCATTTGTCTATTCTAACGTGATCACCACCAGATAAATGCTGAAAACTCCGAACACTGTGCCTCCACAGGGAATGTGTAAGAGATGAGAATGACTGGCACATTAGGGTTTTTTGCCCCACAGTGAATGTATGAGCAGCTGTTGGAAGAAGAATTTGAAAAAAACTTTTTTTGCCTACTCAGTAGTAAGGCAGGATCCAAGTATTTTAAGGTCTTGAAAATCTCTTAGATCCTTGGGTTACACCTACTTCTTGCTTTTCTAAAGCTGTTAGAAGTATCGTACAATCCCTACTAAAGATCAAGGCATAGAAATTGTCATGGAGGATCAGTGAATGGTTCATGTGGCCACCATCCAAGCTGGTCTTAGCTTGGATGAAGCAAAGACACAGATCTCCTACTTCCTATTACTTTGTGTAGCAGAGAATTGACAAGAAGAGAAACATGCCATATAATGTTTAGAATAACCCGTCCATATGGGATGATTCCACAAACTAAGGAGCAATTTAAGGAAAAAAGGACAGTGCTTGGCTAACACAGCAATTATATAAATATTTCTTTTTAACCTCAAAAGTTAGTGTGCTGCCTGAAATCATATTTTCTAAGGCAGGAAATTCCGTTATCCTCATTTTATAGACGCAGGAAAGAGTAGTGTACTGTGGTTTCCCAAGCTGTCCCAGTCTCTTGATTGTGCCGGTCTAAGCGAGAGACCTGGCGGCGTGCCCACAGCTACCTTCAGGCCATATAACTCAGGCTCCTTCCCATCAAAACAAAGGATCATAAAAGGAGAGAGGAGGTGGTGGAGTTCCACTTCTTGCCCCAGTAGGAGCTTGAATGTTCTCCCAGACTGTCAGTTGAGACGTTAAGTAGAGCAGCTAAGTACTAGTAAAATAAAATGTGCCCAGGAATGTTTCCAGATGCACTCACGTTAACAAACTATAAGCAAGTTTGCTGGCACCAGATTGGGCCTGTTAAAATTTGCACTTATCCCAAACAGTTCCCAGCCACAAATGATCCAGGGACTATTTGTTTAGTAGGAAGGGTTGCATGAAGCCACACTCTTCTGAGCATTACAGTGGTTTACTACCGCAGATCTGGGCCATTCCATGCCAGGTGGCTTTACTGCTCGGTAAATGCTGCAAGGTACACTTGATCTATCAGTACAGACATAACTTGAGACGCTTGCTGGAGGTCACTCAGCAAGTCCATGGCAGAGCTGTGATTACAGCCCAGGTTGTATAAGTCCTGGTCTGGTTCATAACCACTAAGCCAGACTTCCCGTATCAGCACTCTCTCTTGTTCATCACAAGCTTTTCAACCCGCACAGTGATGAAGTGGGAAGACTTATGTCACTTAAGTTTGAATGAGTCTGTGCTCCTTAAATCTTGCATAATACTACACCCAAATTTCTCAGCCTGCTGACTCCAGATGCTTTGAAAATCTAGAAAGTATTCTGCAACATACAGTTAGTCTTCACAATGCGAATACACTCCATGTTTCCTCATCACACGCTTCTTCAATGCTACAGCTAAAAGTGTGGTCAGTTCCTACAAGCTTAAATGACATACTCTGAGCCCACACTGACTCAAGCTCTTACAGTTTCCATAAAACCATAGGTGTCTGATCCTATATTCAGAACACAGACTCCTGCCAACTGATCCTCAGTATGGACCAGTATGGAAACATACCACACACGCTTCTTCGCTAGCAAATGATGGTACATACATCCAGACATACGATGCACATAGATACAACATGAAGACCTAATAGGACAAGCAGGAAAAGACTCTGTCTTCTTTCGCCTGGAGAAAGTGCAATTATGTGGTAGCAGCAAACCAACCAGCCTTTAATCCTCTTTAATTCTCTCCACTATAGGACAGTGAAAATGAACACAGCGTGATTACTACTGGAAGGTGAGGACAGTTTGGGACATGCAATCTTTTAAGGTGATTCCTCCGTCTCAGTCAGTTTTTATAACCGGAGAAGGCCTTGAGTCCTAAATCTCAGTTCTCGTGAACTCTAAGAATCTGATCAAACATTTTTATTTTGTCTTTTGGTCTCACTGGATATTATCTCACTCAACTCTGTCTTGTCAGCCAGGGTCTTCTTCACTATAGCAGACACTTAGAATCCTACTGTAATGCATCTTTTTATTCTACAAAACAGCCTCTACATGTCTGAGCCCACATGCTCCGCTTTTATCAGGTAAATAAACTTAAGCCCACATTGAGTGCTCTAGGAAACTTGACAACCCTAACAGTTAACAAATAGTCTTTAGGACTGTAAAAGACTGCACTGTCCTAGTGACTACTAAGCCATAATAAATAAATAAATTGTAATAAATACATATTGTGGTTTAACCCCAGCCAGCAACTAAGCACAGCTGTGAGCTCGCTCACTCCCCGCCCCCTCTGCGGGATGGGGGAGAATCAGAAGAGTAAAAGTGAGAAAACTTGTGGGCTGAGATCAAGGCAGTTTAATAGGTGAAGCAAAAGCCATGCATGCAAAGCAAAACAAGGAATACATTCACTGCTTCCCATCAGCAGGTGGGTGTTCAGCCACCTCCAGGAAAGCAGAGTTCCATCACGTGTCATGGTTACTTGTGAAGACAAAACACTGTAACTATGAACATCCTTTCCCTTCCTTCGTCTTCCCCCAGCTTTATACGTGGATCATGATGTCATACGGTATGGAATATCCCTTTTGTCACTTGGGGTCAGCTGTCCCCGCTGTGTCCCCTCCCAACATCTTGTGCACCCCCAGCCTACTCACCGGCAGGGCGGTGTGAGGAGCAGAAAAGCCCTTGACTTTGTGTAAGCCCCACTCAGCAGTAACAAAACCATCCCTGTGTTATCAACACTGTTTCCAGCACAAATCCAAAACATACTCCCACACTAACTACTATGAAGAAAATTAACTCTATCCAGCTCAAACCAGCACAATATAGTAAACTACCTTTCCAAATCTGACAGTATTGAAAGCAACCCTTATGTAAGCCATAGAACAACCGGTGGGGTAATCAAATTCAGGCAGAAGGACTAAATTGTGGAGTGAATGGAACAACTAAGAAAAAAAAAAGGGCTATAAAATCAACTTTCCTTCATACTACCTGCGCACAGATGCAATCCACGCTGCTGCAGAATTACATACTTACTTTTGCAGACTTGAGTTCTTGAAAATTTGCCCACTCTTAAAGCTGAATTTCAGTAAACGGAGCTATCCTCAGCAGAGCCAAGCAGTTATGAAGACCTACCTAGTTGATGCTATATCCTTGCACGAAGGTTTAACATAACCCTTGCAAGAATTTAGCTAAAGAAGGGAACCCTGGGACTTACCTGTAAAGATAGTTGAACAGTGATGACACAGGTGAGTGACACGAGTGTTTAATGCTTTTTGCATTTGGTTCTCTGAAAAATTAACTGAGCCTAATTTTACATCTGTAAGGATCTCAACAGTCTGAAATCAGCTGTATGTTTAATCACCTCCAAATAATTTGGTGTGAAGAACATTTTGAGCAGTGGGCAAGGAAATGCCTGACCTTGTTGAAAATGTTTGTTATAGATAGGCATCAAACACAGACCTAAGCCTTCTAAAAGTTCATAGAGGTTTGGATGCAGTAACTGTGTTGTCTGTCTACTGACCACTGCATAGAGAGGTTGAACTCAAATGCTGGAGGCCTTATGCTTTCACAGCCAGAACTTCAATTTTCTTTTTGATGGTGGTAATTTTAATCCCATCTATAACATGGATGGGAAACAAATGACTGGAAAGCAGCATTGCAATGATCTCCTTGATGAGCAGTTCACTCTCCAAACAAAAAGAGTTAATGAACAGAGGAGGGATCAGCCATTTGCAGGACTGATCGTGTCTTCACTCAAAGCATTTCAAACCTGTAAGGTCGTGGTACTCTCAAGAGGATTTGTTAAACTGCAGGAAATTCAAGTTCAGCTGAAATGTTCAAAAACCTCTAGCTTGGGAATGGGTTATGGGAGCTGAATATCTGGCTCCTTAAAGATAAAGGGTGTTTCATATTGCTTTCCTAATTGTTCGGGGGGAAGAAAGCCATTTGCAGCATGGTCTGTTCAACCGTGGGACCAATGGGAGGCATGAAGGAGACTTGTTAACAAACAAGAGGCTTTGGAGCTTTGTAAATGGAGAAATTCTGCCTACAAAGCTGAGTTTTGCATTGAGTTGGTTATTTCTCATCTTACACAAGCGTGGGAGACGGGAGCAGTGAGACCACTGAAAATACTGTAAATACACAAGTATTGTTTCTCACGTTACATTATGAATTTTTTTTGAAAAAACACACACACACACATAAATTCCCCAGCAAAAAAAATCCCATCACAGTGGGGAAAGCAGGACAAGGAGGGGCAAACAGATTTGGTAAGGTGTCAGAAAGTGAGTGGCAAAGCACTATTTCCCTACATTAGGACTTTTCTGCAAGTGCTTGCAGGGCAAGAGGGAGACAGACTGACTGTTCAAAGAGAGATTTAGAACTCCCTCTTCCCCTCTTACATGGGAAACTGTGCAGAAACCTAAATGGATTTTTGACAGAGGAAGACTGCTCAAAAGATCCTGAAGGCTTTCTGCCAAGGTTTAGCTTTCCTAGCATTTCAGCTGCTTTTGGGGCTGAAACTCTATTGCAAACCCTGTCCACCAATCCTTCCCATTAGCAAAAAGCAATGTATCTTGCAAATTCCATATGGCAATACAATTCTACCAAGGAATGGAAATTTCCTCCCTCTTATGACCTAATTTCCAAAATCCTTGAGGCAATTTTCAGGCTGATAGTGGCAGATGTTGCACATTAGATGACCGTGTTTTGAAGTCAGGGTATTTACCTGGATCATAGCATTTATGCTGTTCTCTAGCTTCCTGTGCGATACCCATCATCATGTTATTCAAGCACTCTTGGTAACACTGTACTGGTATAAACAGGACCAATCACACTCATTACAGACCATAAACCACTGTCACACCTTCTTGCAGAATGCCACAAAAAATAAAGCAAGCAATCGTTCCTTCTCTAACTCTCAAAAATCGGTAGTTTTGCAGTACCAAGTTACAATATAGTGAATAATCTTACCAGAAAATGGCAGACCTTTAGTAAATATGGAGTGAGACACTACCACTAAGTACAGCTCTTCCAAAGATCTGCTACAGATACTGAGAGAAGAAAGCTTTGCTTATTTTTGACATTATCTATAGTCCTTAGTCTTCCTCTGAAAGGGTTAGCTGGCTGACGGGGTTTTGGACATAGCTAGGCCAGTAAATGAGGTAAAACATGAAAGGCTTACACGTGGCTAGAGGGGTAACAAGGGTAGATGCTTCTACGCTGGGTCCCTTTTCCCTTTTGCTGGTTTATAAGGCAGGAAGGAGATTGCAGCCTCAGCCAGAATCATGGGAAAGTGGCAGCTTTTGCCTCAAACACCGTCGGGCGCGCACCATGCCTGGCTCTCTGAAGAGCCACCCCGATCTTCTCAGGCTCTCAGCTGCTGAGGTGTCATTAAAGCTACTGACACACCTACTGAGCAGCTGATCAGAGCCAACATGGGCAGCACCTGGGCTGAGAGAGGGCAGGTAGGAAAGAAAAATAAAAGAAAAAAAAAGGAACTCTGTTCCAAAATGAAAAGATGAGTCGCACTGTACCAACTTTGTGTCCCCACTTTCATGCACCACCAGCCACCATATGCGGGAAGCTTAAGTCTGAGAGGGAGGATGGCAAGAATGCTCATCAGCCTTTCGTCTCTCCCCCTCACAAGCACCATCCCTGCTGCTGTTTATGCCTCCCAACCCCAGGGACAAAAGCGCCTATTAGACTCATCATCCTCCCTCTGCGGATGTTCCCCCCGAGAGGTTCATTAGGCCTTGCTGCCTGACAGCAGGCAGCCAGAGAACCAGGTGGCCACCTCCTTTTGCAATGCCAGTGTTATTTCCAAGGCATTAGACTTGCTGGGAAAAAAGCTTTAAATTCTCTGTTTCCCAGATGCAGGGAGGGCTCCATAAAACCCTCCCCACACAGATGGATTGAAGAAAGGCATTACGCTTGGTACATTCTCTGCAGGAGTTTATTACCAGAGGGAGAAGCGCGAATCCCTTGGTGTCTGTCAACAAGCTCAGAAAAGCAGTTTGTGCTTCCCTAGTCCCTCCTATCCCAGGCTCACAAAAGCACTTTACGGGTATCACTCCAGTATAATTCACAGCCATCATGTAACAGTGCGATAGTGCTGTAGATGGAGAGGTGAGGCTGGTGTCCATTCACCCCTGAAAGAGGCGCAGTAAAAATGGAAGCAGGAAGGACTAGCTCAGACATCATTACTGCTATTCTTCCTTCTTCCAACCCACTCTGTAACTCTTAGGGCAATATCGTCTTACTTTCTTTTCAAACTTCAAATCTGTTTTATAACCATAGTCAGACTTTATGAGCTGCCTGGATTTTGGACACAGTATAGAAAGGAAGGAAAATTTCTTGCAAAAAAAGTTATCAATATTTTAGGAAATAGTGGAAAGAAATCTGAAGGGAAAGACTTCAACAGACATTTCAACATGCGCCCTAAAATAGCGACCCTACCCTCACTAAGATCTATGTTTTCCTGCTTACACAAAGATGTTAGGCCTCTTGTTTTTGTCATAGGCACTTCCTCATGTGTCTGCTTCCATGTGCTACAGGGGAGGTAGCTTCATCAGGTAAGCAAAAATTACCTTTCCACCCTGCATCAAAGGCGGCTCCGAGAGAATTAGCTCAGAGATTGCTCTCTGCACTTTCTTGTTTGTACCAGTATGTTTAATTTGGCTCCTGTTAGGTGTAAGTGCTCTTCCTTTCTAGAGAATGGGGAGAGAAGAGGAATGGGAAAACTGAATTTAAAGGAGGGCTTCTCTGCGATGAATTAAAACCCTCAACCCCTCCCTCCCCAAAACACAGTAACATTTTTCTAATGTGCCATTATCAATAGAAATTTTATTTATAGAACAGCCATTTAACAGAGAAGTGTGGGAGTCATGGCAGCATTTCAATTGCATGTCAGGAGGAAAACTGGCCCTGTAGTTGAAATAAGTGACAAGAAGAGAAGAGCTGTATGTTAGGCTGAGAAACAAGATGACCTCAGGCAAGTCATTATACCTCCCTCTGCCTCACTTTCCCATTCCGTTAAGCTGAGGTTTTTAACAATTACCTGCCTGACAAGTGTAATCAGTATGTAAAGAGATCTGAAGCAGATACACACTCAGCTGATCCTCACACAACCAGAGCACTGCTGGGAACAGGCAAGAGGGAGGTAGCAAATATCACTGGCAGTCAGTCTTCCACTGCAGGCACTGGATAAACTTGGGAATCCTAAAGACTATGTGCTTAAAGACATCCAAGGCTTGCTCAAGCTCAGGGAAGACCCATCGGATCAGGACTGCAATGATGACATGGACCAGCTAACTGCAGACAGGTGTAGGAGTCAGAAAGATGACAAAGAAGTAGAGAACCATGGGAACCACCATTTCAATTAGAAAAAAATGCAGTTTGGAGGCATGCAGCCTGGAAATAACAGACTGAGAATCCAACACCAGCTTTGATGGGGTGGGTGCAAGGCCACACCGTATTGGGTAACCATGCTGCACTAGCTGATATTACCATGGGGGATTGAAGTACCATCCGGCTTCCGCTGCACGTTCATCTGGGCAACACGAACAGGGGAAGAGTGCAGAGACCAACAGTGTTTCACTCATGCACATACACAGTTCTGCAGCACATACAGCAAATACGACACATCAGTCGGGGAGTCAAGGAGTTCTGGGGACAGAGTGCAGGTGGCACATCAAGGACTTGTAGAAAAAAGCATTATATCTGGGCAAAGAGAAGACATGCACACCTCAGGGAATCCCTCCTGCTCCCATAGGGAAATGTCCTATCAACATGCTTATGCTCTTTGGAGTAACTACCAGCTTTCCCTTGAAAGACAGGGGGACCACAGGGGAATGTGGGCTGGTTGGTAGCCACTGTTGGGGTCTACAAAAGGTCCTAGTATGCAGCATCCAGGTGAGTTGTGAAGGTCAGGAAGCAGGAAATATGGAATATGAGCACATAAAGGCATTATTTAGCTGTAGTCTGGCTAGGTGACATAACACTGACTTGGGAGTGGCGTATGTTATAGACAACTTGGGAGAGTGAATTTTAGAGGCATGAGCTGTAGGGCAGAACCCCAGGGAGAAGTTCTTTATAGTTACACCAGATAGATTACTTGGAAGGAAGCATGCTCTGAATTCAAAGGAAACTGAGATAATATCAGTAACTCGAGGCCTATGCATGCAGAATTCAGTATAAAGCGAGTTTCTTTCATTATTTTCCTGCAGAAATAAATTTGCAGGCACTTCTGGTTACTGAAAGAGACTTAAAAACACACGGATAAGAGGAGGTTCAACAGAACTGTGTCTATGATTGGAAAGACTGTGCAATCAACGTATAATTAACCTGTGAAACTTGTTGCCAGAGGATATTATAGAGGAAAACAGATTAGCAAGATTCAGAAAAGGATTAGACCTTACAAGAATAGCATCTGCAGCTAGGCTTGCTAAAATAAAAACCATATGGGTTATTAGTCTTCTCACTTCAGGGTATAAAATGATCGCAAGTTGGGGTCAGAAAGCAATGTCTCCCTATTATGTAGCATTGTAAAACTGGGCACACCAGGGTGTTGTTACAAGTCTATCTAAAGTACCCAGCACTGGCAATGGTTAGGACAGAATACTGGACTGGATGGGCCATTAGTGTGATACAGACGAGCAATTTCTTATACGATTCTGCCCTTATTTCCTGGGAGAATTCCACTCCCCAAACAGATATGCACTCCAAGCAATTGAAATTCAAGTGTAAACATGTTATTGCTTGAGCAATTTGTGGGCATACAGAGGTACAGAATAGCAGTTAGACCCCCAAATTGAGGCGCCTTGTGGAGTACGAGATTTTTCTATTACAGCTTTGTGATCACCACCTACAAACTTTGTGGTTGTCATTCAGCTGGTCAGCATCAGTGGAAGCGCAACCAAATTCCCTCACCCACAGGCTCTCAGTGAGCAAGGAGTAGAGAACTGTCCTGAAAGTACGATTGAGCCCGTACCATTTGCAGCTGCATAGGTTGTCCATCCAGTGGAAGTAAGAACCAGGCTGCAGCAAAACATAGCAAAGAACAGACCAGCATTCCCTTTCTCTGATGTTGCAGCGGTTTTTCCTTTCCGTCTCTCACTGGGGTTGGCAGCTGTGCTCTTCCCCTTGCTCCCTGCTGCATAGACACTCGTTGCCTAACCTGCTGTCTGCTCTGCTGCATCAGATTGGAACAAGACAGAGGGGAAAACAGGTGAGAGGTGGAAGGTGTGATGGGGCTAGAAAAAGCAGAAGGTACGCAGAGAGGCAGTGGGGTAGGTGTCAGGAGGTAAGACAAAGAGCAGGACTATGACCATGTGGAACAAATGTGAGAAGCATAGGGGGAGGCTGCTGGGGGTGGGGATATGCCGTGAAGTTTGTGGAAGGAGTTGCTGAAGTGACAGATGGTGCAAGTAGATGATTGCATGATTGCCCACAAGGTCACACAGCGCAGCAGCAGAGGCTGACATCCATGGGGTGCAGACAGACAGTCAGGCAAACACAAGCAGAAGGGAAAGATCCCAGTGAGAAGGATGGAAACGGTCTTTATTAACTCTGTCTCCTACACAAAGCCACAGCCAAAAGCAAACCAAAATGGCAGTGATGACAGAAGTGAAAACGTATGACACATAGCTGGGGACAGTGTGCCAGTGATGCTGAGAAAGCACATTGCTACAGACACCTGCTTAAAAGTGGGTGGCATTGCCGTTAAACCACTTGGAATTTGGGCAGCATGGGGTAAATGCTTCACCTCTAGCAGGACTGCAAGGGGCAGACAGGACAAGAGTCTCCTCAGTCCTCCTCTCCATCCCCAGAACAAGCCATTCCAGAAATAAAGCAGGATATAAGACTGTCAGACTAGGAACAAAGACAGTTTTGGCCAATGCACTGTTCATACCATTCTTGACACATGATTACACACACATGTTTTAAAGGGATGGGGTTTGACTTTCACATGAAATGGTAACGCCTGAATTTCACTTACTGGCTCTCAGTCGCTCCAAATTATTTTTTTTTTTTTTTTGAAGGGTTTTGAGCCCTTTACCTCCTGCCTTCTTCAACACTGGCCATAGTCTTTTACAGCAGAGACTAGTTTTGGGACATGTCTAATACAACAGGGACTGCACCCTTGTAGAGATCATTCAGCTTTCTGAAAAATACAGTTAAATGTGTTCCACCAGCACCACCAACATCTCCCAGCCCCTGGCTCGAAGGTCAAGTGTCCACCCTGCATCAGATAGCTTGATCTTCAGAGACTGCATTTACTCTTATAAAGGTCAAACTAGTAACACAGCTATTTTCCCTCAGAATTCTCTGTGATCCTGTGTTACCTCTGCAAATCGAGAAGTCCTCTCTTTTTTGAACTCTGGCCTATTGGACTTGGGAATTATCTCTCTTGCCACATGGTAACCAGCCCCTGAAAGGTTTCTTTCATTCCTAGAAAGGTCGGTGCATATAAACTCACATGAATGCACATGCAAACACATGTTCATACAAACACACACAGGTGCCAGGATTCACAGATGCACACACAGCTTCCTAGCTTTGCACTGCTGTTTTCAGCAAGGACCACTCAAAGCGTTTAGCCCAACATGCTGTGATGATGATGTAAACGGAAAAAGAAAAGCCCTTCACCTGTGAAACTAATTAATAGTCAACAAACTTGCTTCAAGGTAGGAGACCTGGCACCGAAGGCAAGAAGCTGTCTAGGAGGCTGGTAGGAGCCCACCGCAGCTGCTAGGTGGCAGCATCCATTCGCTCACCCGCGCTAATCGCAGCGCTGGGGCTCGCCGAGGCGTCTGTTGGTTTTAATTCTGTGAGAATTTGATGCTCATCAAAGTGAGCGACTGTTATAGTCCCCACTACAGCCAAAATGCTCAAGGCTGTTGCTGTCGCTGCCCATGATGGGAGCATACATAAACATGGAAAGAAAGTCATCCTGGCTTTTAAGGCATACCGCAATGGGGGTTGCAGCTTTTTACAGGGATGTAGCTGGACAGCCTCCTTGCGATGATGCTGATGAAATCGTGCCTTATCAGTAGGCAAAGAGGCTGTGTCCTCCTCCACAGTTATTTCAGGGCCCTTTATCAATGATCAAGGCAAATACTTATCTTCCAAGGACTTTTTGAACACCAGTTAATTAGTCCCCCCAAACCTACGAGCAAAGCAGGGGAGCCAGAGCCTTGCGTTCTCTGTAGCAAATGAGACTGAAACTCTGTGAAGGGCCCCAAATTAAAGCAACCTCCAGTGCAGCACGTGGGAACTGCTGCAGCAGATTTAGGGGCGCTTTTAAGGATGCCAGTTGAATATTATATCCTTGTTATTCACATAATTAATACTGCAACTACGACTGGATTTCCTGTGTTATTTATAGAAGCATTATATACCAGTTATTTTCTGCACCTCTTGTCTTTTTGACACGCAATAGATTTTCTTGTGGAGAGTGGGCCTGCATCACTGAGGACCCATGGGAAAGACAGATTTTCAGCAGAATATGGTTAAATATTCTGGTCCCAGAATCCTATTTGACAACGAGTCGCTGTTGAACACAGCTTGAAAACTGAAGGACAGAGATTTAAACTCCCCCATGTCAGAAAGCCTCCACAATGTCCATTTGTTTGCTGCCAGGCACCACAGCCAGCAGTCAGGGAATAAACCTTGACCCTGCACTGCATACTTTTTGCTGGTATGAAGAGCAAGGAAACAGTAAAGAACATTGACGTTAAAATCAAGTCATTAGGTTTCAGGGTTAAGATCACATACAAATGACTGGAGGTAAATCAACTCTCCCTCCTTCAAACTGATTCAGGCAGATATTACGTTGATTTGGCGCAGTTCATGCATGGTGAGTTTTCTTTGCAACTGCAACAAGGAAAAGAGGGGGTTTGCAGGAAAAAATACCACCTTTCTTTCTCTGTGGAGGGGGAGGAAGCACTCCTGCCCTCTGCAAGCAATTTAGCAAGCTCAGTATGAAGGTGGTCTAAGGGTTGTTTGTGGCTCCACTTCACAAGAGCAGTCATACTTACTCTGAGCTTCTGAATCTTCAAATAACCATACAAAGGGAAAATAGGAAGGTTAGGTGCTGTCCTTCTTTCAAGGCCTAGAAGCAGGAGACATTCACCTGAGCCCTCTGATGCAGGGAGGAAACTGGACCAAAAGGCAGTCTCGTATTGCTAAGAGAAAACCACAGAAAGGACCAAAATCAAGTGCAGGGCCCTGCCTGGCCATGCTATTTAAGTTACCACCCTCTCACCAAGTTCTACACTGCTCCAACTAGCACCTTCACAAACCAGCTTCCCACAGAGGCAGCTCACCGACACCTAAGCAGTGTGGATGGAAGCCGGTCCATGCCACATGGCCTGACCCCTGGCTCGCTTCT
Source organism: Falco biarmicus (assembly GCF_023638135.1). Taxonomy (NCBI): domain Eukaryota; kingdom Metazoa; phylum Chordata; class Aves; order Falconiformes; family Falconidae; genus Falco; species Falco biarmicus. Next base: position 87,552,806 of record NC_079292.1, read on the forward strand.
GTTTAGCAGTCCAAGACACAAAGGCTCCTTTCCTGAGCGTTTGCTTTAATCGCTACCCTAGTGGAGGCTGCCCCCTGCCACTTCAAAGGCCCTACAGAAAAAGGGTCTTTGAAGAAAATGCATTTTCTTTCACTAGAGTGTAACACTCCTACAACCGGGGAAAACGCTTGCAAAGCCCCAAGACAGGAGTCAGTTCTAAGACCCTCTTATCCTTGTTGTTAACCAGGGCAGATGCCTACATGCGCTCTGGTGGGTGAATGCCATTTTGAGCTCCTTAGCTTCCCCCATAAAACACATCAGAAAACTTATATGGGGCTTCAGGCTTAATCAGGACCAGGGTGGTGGTGGGAATATTTATTCTCAACTGTTTGACTTTTGCAGAGGGAATTCCCTTGCAAAAAGTCATCAGAATGCTCCTTTGCAAAGTGATGGAAACCACTCCCTGTCCCCACACTCATTAAAGATATTGTGAGGTGCCATTCCTTGAGGACTGGCTGCATGTAATTGGTTTATTCTGCCGCGCTGCCTCCAGGGAGACTGCTCACTTTAACTTTGTCTGGTTTACCCCACTCACTGCTCTCCTGTCCTTTCAGCATAGGATAAACTTAATATTCAGGTCAAAGCAAAAGTTCACTTAGCGGTGCTTAATATGTCAAGCTTTCAAGTTACAGGTCGGAGCCAAAAAAAAAAATAATCTATGGGTAAAAGAAATATTAAACACAACCTAGGAACATGGTTCCTATCTAGCTGCAGAGATTTTGCCTGGGTCTCCTCTGAAATGGCTGAGCTATGACAGCAGCAATCCAGGGCTCACATAAGCACGCTAGCTTCCTCCATTGCAGTTTTAAAAAATCTGGCAGCAATTCACAGCCCTTCATGTGTAAGACACAGAACAGGTCTAGCCTCATCCTCCCCATGGGGTACTTTGCTAGTTACTGCTTTCTCAACCAGAAATATTTTTGACATCTTAGCCACCAGATTTGATGATGCTAAGATCACAGGTACTCTCTCATCTCTTTGAGTGCGTCTCTTACCCCTGAATCCTGAAAATAACCCTGGAAAACTGGTGGCTGATCCTCTGTGCATCTCTTCTGGTCTGGGCAGATAAAGCTCTTTCACTTCTTTTTTTTAAACTGCTCCCAAAACTATCAATCTGAGATTTGCTCCCATTTTCAAACATAGATGCCAGGTTGATGACTTGCAGAAACAGATAACTCTGCAATGTGAGAGTATTCCTTCACTTAATTCCTGCCTAGTTAGCTAAAGCACACATGATCCATGTAAATACAGTTGCTGCCTGTTCCTAAGACCCGCAGTTTGTTCCTAGTGTGCCTGCTGGTTAATTTTCTCCGCCCAGTCTGGACTGTTTAATTTATAAATTACATTAAATAAAACTAAAATCCTGTTGGGGCTACTAATATATCATTCATTAAATATTATGTAAAACAGCAGAGATACATATTTTCTGTTAAGCCTAGACACGTTCCTAACTCCCTGCAGAGATCATGTGTGATATCTCTGGATGCAGGCATGCTGCCTAGATCCCCCCTGAGGACAACTCATCCGTGCTCCCACCATCTGTTGGCATGCTGGGGTTCCTTCGTCACACCTAGGCGGCTAGCTCTGGGCTGTGGATTCTGCTCTGTGGCTCTGACACTCCAAGTGAAATGGGCCTTAGTGCCCTCCATGACATGCTGGAGAGGAGCTTGAACCCCTGGATTTCTAAGTTTCTCTTTGTCACAAACTTGACGCAAAGTCCCTGGAGTGTCATTAAACCCACACTCTGAACAGATTAGAGATGCGTCTTCATTCATCCTTCCTCCTTCCCTGTGTTCCCCTGCAGGGGAACTTTCATGAAAGGCCAGAAACTTTACAAAGTGAAGTGGAGCTCATCTCCATCTATTTCAGGTAACCTCTCCCATCCTGTCAAGCAGCTTGGCTGTCATAAAAGAACAAATGGAGCAATGCAGGAGTAAGGGGGAAAAGAAAAAAAAAAAAAAAAAAGAAAAAAGAAAAGCATCTAAACTCTGGACAGGAAGTTTCTGTTGTTATTTCTGAAGTGCGTTTAGCATGGAGACATATCGTATATTTAGTGCAAGTCCCCGGGACCCTAATGAGCTCCTAATGTACCCCATACTTCAAGGGTTTTCCAAAGAGGCCAGTAACTTAGCAACAGCAGCAAATCCTTGACAGGAATAATCAGTATTTGTGCTACAGCTTTAGGCTTCCCCTCTTCTCTCCAACTAAGTGGAAGGTGGCTTTGGCTGGGATTTCTTCTCTGCTTTGTCATTGTTCTTATTCCTCTTATGGGTTTCTTTGGTTGTTTTTTTTTTCCTCCTTTATCCTTTCTGTTCAGTAAAGCAAAAAACCACCGTCAGTGGCTTGCAGGGAGCAAAGTTCTTGGAGCCTAAAGCTAGCAAGAGTCTCCTGTGAGGAGTTTTGTCACATTGGGGAGGTACAGAGTGGCTCTCTGGGGATGCCATAGGCAAGCCAGGTCTGTGACATGATGGCAAACTAGAGAGGCACCAGGGCCAGTGGTGGCTCCTCAGGGGTACCAGCTCTTACAAAGAACTAGAAGGAGATGAGCGATGACAGTTCTCTCCCGTGTTCATGGCTCTAAGCTAGGAGAAACTGAATCACTGCACTCCGAAGACATTCTCTTAAAAACACAAAGCAAATACTGTCACGTCAGCTAACTGTACTTCCCGAGGCCATACAAGACAGCAGTCTCCAGAAGTGTGAGGTCTTCCTCAGGCAGGCTCTGCACTCTTCCCAGTGGGGTGCCACTTGGTGCCACTGTGTACAAGCCATATGCCTTCCCTGCTCACGTCTCCTGCCTGTCTCCCACGCCTACATCTCCTGTCTCTTTGCTAACCGTAGGCGTATCACTGGGTTTGGAAGGAGGCTGCTTTCCATCTCGAGCAAGGAACGTGAAACCGATTCCCATGTTAAGAGAGGGTCAGAGAGAACAAGACATATTTGGGGGACTCCCTAGCATCAGTTCAGTATATTTAAAGGACAACCCATTTCAACATCACTAAGAAATCTCAAAAATGGTAACCTGATGTGCAAAACTTAAATGACGTGTCCAGTATCACAGAAGGTCTGAGAGCAGGAGAAAATCTATCTTAATTCACGTATTTCCTATTAAGATTCCTTAATAACTACACTGTAAAAACACACAGGATGAACAGCCAGTTTTGACCTTAAAAATAACTGAACAGCCGTTCTGGACCCTGGCTAGCATACTTCCAGCAATCGAAGGGACAAAACCACCATTTCTGTAGGTCCAAATGTAACTGGAATTTTATAGACACAGCTTATCAATGCTTTTTTCCTCCCATGTTGAAGGGATGGATGGTTGATAATAGTGAGAAATAGCCTTTAACAAGGACTTCTTGACCCAGCAGTGGCCTTTGAAATGTTTAAGAATGGTCAACTCAGGCTAGGAGATCCTCTGGTTTATAAAAAACATGGCATCATGCCCGCATCTCTTGCATTTACAGTGAGAGAGGTGGACTAGGCTTATACATTCACCTTGTGAATTTTAAAGTAGTCAGAGGAACAAATAGAATTCCAACTACTTAGAGCCAACCAATCTTATTTACAAAATACCAACAGACTGAGCATGGAAAATGAATGAAGAAACCTTTGCCAGGAGGAAGCAAAGACTTTCTTTTAGGTGACTGTCCAGGCAGTAAATTGGAAGAATATTGTGGGCTAACTCAGCTGAAACACTCCTGAAAAAAACCAAAAATTCATCAACATCTAAAGCATGCTCACCACCATGCAGCAAAGCAACTACCCAGAGGTACACAAGCAGGCTCCACACCTCATAGATCTGAAATTCAGCACAGGATAGACACAACACTGTGCTGCTGCACTCAGCTAATGGGATCTTCTGCACTGCGTTGTATAAACCCACCCCAATGCTGTGAAGTAACAAGACCGGTCCAAGGCAGAATATAAGGATTAAATCTGCTATTATAAGCAGAGTGCGTGTTCAAAATCCTCCATATTACTTCTATTACCCCAAACTATCATCACAGACTCAAAGGCAAAGGAGGAGCATGTGGAAATTCTTGACCTCTGGGAGAAACCTACTGGAACTGCAGGAAAATATCCCAGTGATTTGTCCTTTCTTGTTTTTCATTACACATTCGCAAGGTAAGGCAAGCCCCAGACTTGCCCACACTGTACCTTGGCCTACAGCATCAGTCAGTTAGGTCTCCACAAAGCGTGAGAGAATCATTAACAGGATCACTTTCTCTTCTCAGCCAACCTGGCTTTACCCAACCAGAAATGTCTGCAGGAAAAATCTGAAAAACCCATCAATGGGGATAATGATGCTTACCTCCTGTACAAGGTGCTTGGAGATTCAAGGAGGGAAAATTTTGTCAGAGGTAGATACTTACTAAATCTTTTCACTTTCTTGTATTGAGGATCCATACTACAGCCCTACCCTTGAACAGAACTCCTACTACCATTAGAGGCTAGCCTCTACAAACCATACAAAACAAGTCTATACTTCATGGTTTAAGATCTACGGCTGTCATGTCAATCCTACAGACAAGATGTAGATCTCCTAGGTAGTCTGTGATGCCCACACCTTAACAAGCAGTGATCTTCTCTTACTTGCCTTTCAGAACGTGTCACTTCGCGTTATGGAATGAGACAAATCATCATTCTCAGGTGAAATCCAGGCCCCCTTGAAGTCAATGGCTAGGTCTTTCTGATGTAAATAGGGCCAGGATTTCATTCTCTGCCTGAAATTCTCTTTGATACAAAAAAGCACCATTTAGGTTTTTTATGTCTGACTTAGAGAGTTGAAGGAGTCCTAAAGCTAAGGATGAAACAGTGCTAAGAAGCTGTGGGGCTGTTGTCACCTGGGATCAGCTGCCCCAGTTCTGGCAACCAGATAATCTGCTTATTTGACATTTCTGGGGTCTCGGTGCACTGTCTCATGATAGATCTCTTCCTCCTCCTTGAATAAAGCTCAGTAACACATTTGACCTTTTCCAGCCTTTAGAGTTTCATTGTATTTTTAAAAAGGAAAGCAAAGCATGGAAAAACATCTGCTGAAGAGAGAATTTTCTCATTTGGGTAACACACTCCCATTTAGTGTAAAGAAAACAGGCTCAGAGAGGCCTACGCCTCTGATTTCCAGTTCAGGACAGAGTGCTGTAAAAGTGACTTCATTCCTAAATGTACGAGCATCTCCCCAGAGGAAGATCCTAAATCAGAAAGTAACACAGGGGATCAGCTGGCAAATGATTACGTCATCTGGAAACTAAAGTTCACTGTCTGGTTTCTGTCAAAAATGACAATGAATTCAGAACATTTCACCCTAGACCCTTCACAAAACCTGCTGTGCAGCTCAGCATAAGCTTCAGTCACTAATCAGGGGGCACCTAAGCCTGCAATATTAAAATAAAAGTTGAAGGCACAACAGAAATGCCAAGCAAGAACTGGTGAGAGGGGTGGAGCGGACTGGGGGAGGAAGAATTATTAGTCGGACATGCTGCAGGGTCAGCATTAAAGTGTATTTAGCAGAGCTGTATGTATGCATGAAACTTGCACTGTGCTTGCCTTTAGCCTGCAGTAGCTGTCTCTCACTTTTTATGAGCACTAGAATTCACTAAGCCCAGAGAGATAAAACTGGTGAATTAAAAAGCAGTTCTCTTTGTTTAGTTTTGAGGCAGGATATAAAACACAGGTCTTGCTGGAACTTCATGCCTCTGGTTGCTTGGGTGGCAGTCCCGTTAGTCTCAGCGCCTTTCTGATATGCCATCAAACTAATTACCTGCCCAACAGAAACCGAAATAGATTTCCATTCTCTTGACGTGTAGGAAGATGAGGAGGCATGTGCAACATGGAGGAGGGCACAGGGACTACAGCAGATGGGAGAGCCCTAGAAAAGAAACCTAAATGCAAGAACCTTTAGGGGAAACATGGGATGCCTGAACACAAATTAGACACCTGATAGCTCTGCTGGTTTGGCAGCAATTAAAGACCTAAGAGTAAGATATGAAGTTCTGCTTGAGTTCTTAAGTATCATGCTGCCTGAATCCTAGATTTTGCTCAAGGACCATCAATAGCATTAATCTTGTATTTAGATACATGACTCTAAGTTCCTTAGATTCTAATGCTCTTACAGTAGGACACTTCTGGAAACAGGAGTTTTATCAATAAAGTGGATCATTATTGCAATTAATTTCACTGAAAGACAATTGAAACAGAATGTAACAACAAATCTCCATCTGCTCGCTGCAAACAGCTAAGCCGGTCCTAAAACAAACCTAAAAATAAATACCTGCTTATAGGCTGAGGCAGCCTCGACTACAAAGAGGGTGGAGGGGGAATAAGAGAGAGTAGAACATATTCTTGAAAAGCCATGAGATTCTCTCTTCATCCTGGCTCAATTTCCAAAGCATATTCTTGAGATGAGAATGGCCGTTTTCCATTTTGTTGTTTCGTGATTAAGTGGAACAAGAGCCTTTGCTCTCATTGGTTAATTAGAAATACCTGCTACGCAGATGTATCTTTTTCCAGTCTCTTGCTTCTTAGCAAATAAAAAATCTATTTTGGCTTTACTGCACTGACCCTTTAATTGAACTAACATGGGTTTTGTTGCTGTTCTTTGTTTTTAAATAAGCAATTTTGTACTTGCAGATTTTAATTTCCCACATGGCAAAACACTTCTGAATATTGCCAAATCCCTGGCACTGGGGCTAGAGTAAGTACATCTTTGCTTTCCCACACCCAATAAAAAAAAAAAAAAAAAAAAAAAAAGTTAGCATCAAGCATCCCTGCTGACCAGCCCTTTGCCATGACATTCTGTTGTTTTCACGTGAAAGATCATCTTATGTGCTATGTTAATCCTGCCATTAATTCCATTAAAGTTATAGAGACATGATATTAGGAAACTGTTACCTGCATAAAACCCAACAGATATCCCTCTCTCCTCCCCCCAAAAAAGAGTGAATAATCTTACTATATGTATGTAGGCTATTTTACTAGGCTTGCAGATTTCTACTCAACGCTCACTAAAAGAATAGTCTTTTATTGACAGAGTATTAGATGGGGGATTTTTGGCTGTATATTATCCTCACCATCATGGTGCAGAGGGAGAATTCTCTGAGACCTAATTTTTTTAATGACAGTTTTATGTGTTTATTACCCTTGGTTTTTTTGCCAGGTTTGTTAGGCAGGGAGTAGGTAACAACTTGCAATCTTGTCCACTGGCATGTATACACACATTAATGGGCCAGATGGAGCTGCAAGTGATTTTAGCAGCTGAGGGTCTGGACTATTATGTTTATACAGGTCAGGGGAGAGGGGGAACAGACAACTAATTTAATACAACTTAAGATCAACAGTCTTCACTAAATTGGACATAGGATTCAAAGTGAAGAGGAAAGAAAACCTGGATCCTTTTCTTGGCTTTGCCACTTATCTAGTTTGTAATTGTAAGCAATTCTATTTACCCCATCTGCAACATGATTGTCATGTTTCTCCCCACCTCTGTACAGAGTTCTGAGATGGAGATGCATAAATGATTTCTGAAATTTATCTGACATTTTTTCCTAAAACTTCAGATGTCTAAGCTGCCCTTTCCATGGATTTCTTTTTTTATGTTTGGCAGTGTGCTTATTTTATTACTCTTGTAGGCTTGCCTGCAATAATTGACAGATTTTAACAGTAAATAACCTTCTCTTTAAAGTATGTATTGTAATAATTTTGCCTGCACTGTGCATTATATTTTAAACAAAAGATTTAGGTTTCTTTATTTTTCCCTTGAGATTATAAACACTTCTGAATAGTAATTTATTACTGTAGAATTTCACAACAGTAATTCATTGCTGTAGAATTTCACCAACTATTTCCTAGAGTAACAGATGCACAGAGTTGTATTAAGTGTGCATGGTTTGTGACATCTTGCCAACCTTTTTGTACAGAAGCATAAACTAATTTGAGGCTTACATGCAATTTGTTATCAAAGTGTATCAATATAGCTGTAGTTAGTTTCCCTGTGCATGTGATACATCCAAACCAAAGCAAAACAGCATCAATTATTTCTTTTCAAATTGCTAGCAATATTCTGCTTCTTTGTGTCTCCTGGATCATAGCTTTCAACCCTGTTACTCAACATATATTGCCTAGGTCATCTGCATACACAGGTTTCCAAAATTTTTTACCTTTCCCTTATTGCTACTTTCAGCAAATCAATAAAATTTCATCCAAAACTCGTCCTTGCTTCTGTCCCCTGTCCCCAGTCCTCTTGACATTGAGGGAGTAGAAGGAGAGAGAGAGAGAAGTGGTCCTTCTGTACTACAGATTGCAACCAATAAGCCTATGACAAATTTGAAGTAGCCTGAAATAATTTGTGCTCATTGCATGAAAAACTGATTATCTTTATGGCAATTTTCTGAATGTGTATGTTGATTTAACTCAAAGACTACTGTTTCCAGGAAGGGAAAGAAAATACAGCAGATGAGGTGACTTAACCTCAAATACTAAAGGATTATGCAAGGACCGTTATGCTTGGTCCTGGCTGACCCCAACTCATGCTGGTCCTAGTAAATTTCTTCAAGAATAATAACATCTTTAGCATGCAAGATCCATCACAGCAAAAGCAAAATGCAGTTCATCAAAAAGAAGATGACAATTTTCTTGATAAAAGGTACAGACTCCAGAATCTGTCAGAAAATAGGTCTTCCTAAGTCCCCTTCATAAGACACATGATTTCAGGTTAGACAGGCATACATAGAAATAGTGCATGATTTAATTTTTTTTCTACAAATAATTCGTTTACTTGTATAAATGTACAGTATTTTTGCTTGAAGAGGCTGTGACACCACTACGAACAGAAAGGAGTCCTGGACACTCCCTGGACACTACCACCCAGGGCCTGGTTTAATAGTGGTAAAATCAGCAGCTCTGGCAGTAAGAGGCTGGTACATGAAATCTGAGACTGAGGAACTGCCAGAGAAATCAGGAACGGAACAGAAATGCAACAAGTCTTAGAAGGCGGCCAGTCATACCGAGTTAGTTTTCCAGTCTCTTGAACAGAAGTTTTCTGCCATGAAGTGCTGTGCTAAGCCAGGGAATCCCAAAGCACCTAACTGTATTAAATGCTGACAGCAAAATTACAGTAGAAAACATATATGAAGAACAATGTGAAGTTACAAGGCCATGCAGTTTGAAACCAAAAGCCCACAGTGATATGGACAGCAACGGGATCAAGGCTCTACCTGTGTCTCTAATGAGCTCATTTTGCAATTTATCTGCAAAACTCCATATGCATTAGCACATACACGCTTTTGACTATAATGGCCATTATAATATCTCTTCATCTATGATGCATTGTTCAGATACTTTTCTCAAAAGCAACCTTCATTAAGCTCTGTTTGTCTGAAATAGCCAGAATACTGAACAGCTGCAAGATCCTACACGTTTGTCAAAGCTCATAGAAAAATATGAACGTCTTACGTTGTGTTATTTGAGAATTGATATGCCATTACGCTGTCTTTAAAGGCTTTATTATAATGCATGTGTTCAGGAAAGGAGAGTTAAAACTAAAGATTCATTCTTAATTTGGGGATTTCATCTAAGCTAAGCTGTAAAATACTAAAGATGGGCAAATGCTGCCATTTCCTTCAGTGATCATTTAGGTGGATGTAATTTATATACTTGTGTTTTTATGTGCAGAAATGGTGGGTGACCTGCACTTTCTAGCAGGAAAACAACAACGAAACAAAATCTGAGAAGGCTGTGAGGTTAAAAAAAAAAAAAAAAGGCATTCCCCTACTTTATTTTTTACCCTCTTCGTACTTTTTTAGCTGCCTCCCCTGACACTATGTTGTGCAAACTGCATTCATTCTGCCTCCTTATCAGATGCCAGATGCATTATACTGCCACTTATAACTGTTTCCTGACCAAGTTAAACCAACATATCAGCAGTAAATGGGGTTTCAGGAAAAAACCTCATACAAACAGCTTATTCTGACCTCCAAAGGTGCCCTTGAAACTGCTAGATGTCTAGCCCTTGGTACCACGTTACTCAGACCTACACCCTTGGAAAACAGGCAAGTTTTCTCATGTTACTGTCATGCTGTGGGACAGAAACTATGAAATGGAAAAGTCTTCCACAGATCTGATGGGCTTGGTCACCCTAGCACTTACCATTCTCCTTGCATTTCTGTTAGTACAGCTTTAGAGAAATGGATTCACTTCACACCTCCTTCCTGAATCTTCAATATTTATTTTGATTCTTCATGTAAATAAATAAATAAAATCCAAAGCCTTAGTTGCAGTATAAAATAGCACAATTCACTGCCAGGGTATAGAATTGATAGACTAGATATTTCTCATTTATTAGCTTCATTCCTTTGCCTAGTCTCCTACAGTAATGTTATTATTTCCCATGAGGGTCACATGAGATTTTTCTCTTGCTGGCTTTGTACGTGTCTTTGTGTGTGTGCTTATTTATTTAATAGGCATTTCCCCCCTTTATCTGCTACTTATTTAAAGCTTTCACTATACCCATTTGATCTGAATACATTGGCTATGTGTGGCCTGTTTGCAACCAGGTCTGCTCTTAATGGTGTATTTACACCGGCTTTTCACACAATACCAAAGAGATCCATAACCAAAGTGATTTAGAAGATGATTTCAATGTTCCTTTCCCCAGAACTGCTCTCCCTTTTTCAACAAGTAGGAAATGACACTGAAGGGAAAGGATTTGCTTGCAACTCTGCTGTAAAAGCACTTTCCTCTTCTTCAAAGCAATTTCCCTGAGGGGCAAAAATTAAACCAGGTTCTCAGGACAGGTACTTATTTTAAGAATAGGCCTTTCTGGCTCCTGTCAGAAACACAGCACTAGTTCATGGACTGTTTTTATAATGCACAGCCTCCTCCCTCACCTAGTCTAGTCTCTGGGATCACGGATGCCCTGTGAGTAGCAGCTCTTCTCTCTCCTGACCCTGTCCTGGAGGGCAACAGGGCAAGCTAAGCATGGCCAGCTTCCAGCCATCCCACCTCCCTGCTCCTGCTACGGGGGGGGGGGAGGGCTGGGAGACAGCCCCAGGGGTGCAGCATGGTACTTGACCAAAACCTGGCATTACAGATACTGTGACGCTACCTGCCTCTGCAAATTTGACGTTTTAATGCAACCGTGGTGATAGGAAATCACTGGTAAACCTGATTAGGGACATCACTGAATGGGAGATGGCCCATATGGCAGGTCAAGTGCTGAGGGGCAGCATTTCAAGGAGTCCAAGTCAAGACCTTGGTCTTCCCTCTATTAGCAAAACTTCATCACCTTCTGCCCCCCGAACTGCATCACTATCAACATGAGTACAATGGATAACACTGAAATTACAAAAGTCTTCATTTAGTTTTGTTTGATGTAATGGCTGTAGCGAGAAAATGGGTTTATAGATTTTTATAGAATTGACACATCCTCACACAGTTCTGTAAACTGGTATATAAATGTGGCGAAGGCCTCTTAGACCCAGTCAACTCAATCATCACAGCAAAACACCTGCTTAGATACCACTCTGCCTGATGTGGCTGAAGACTCAGTTTTGACAGGACTTAGAGCAGTGCTGTCTGGAAAGCTTTTATAGCACAATCTTTGCTCTAACCTTGCTGAAAAGGTCAAGCACTATTTTCCTTACCTCCTTGCCTTTCAGAGGCACTCAGATCCAAACCACAGAGCTCTCCATTTTAACTTTCCACTTGCCTCATTTAGTAACATTACACCAATCGTCAACTCAAGAAATTTGTTGGTTTTCAATAATGAAGGAAGAATTAAAAACAAAAGCTAGTCTCAGCCCTGACCACAACCAAGATATTCTCAAGGGAGTCTTCTATCCCTTTTAATCTGGGTGAAGAATTGAAAATATCTTAGATATCAGCCTAATGGCATTTTAAAGGAAATATCCAGCCTAAATAACGTTTTGCCCTCTTTCCTACTTCACGGGAAGCATTCATGCAGTCAAAAATATCATTTTGTGTTTATGTGCAATCCCAGCAAGAGCTCCAAACTTGCCCCTCCCTCCACCTGAGAACCGCTGGCCAAAGTCAGCTCCTCTAGGATGAGCAGGCAGTCGGTCACCCCGTCACCGTACCTGCCTGAATGGAGCTGCAACCCACCACGCACAGTTCTCCTCAACATGTGGCAACCAAGACTGGCTATTTCTGGTTACGCTCTTGGAAGTGTCACAGAATGACCGCTAGCCAGGCATGGTCCCTCTGCATCACAGGTCAGGAAGAAGAGAAGTGCTTAGATTGGGGAAAATGTATGGGCACCCAGCTTCGACTTGGGTGCCTGACATCCATTAGCATCACCCAATCTTTGCAGATTGAAGGAATCTTAGCCTGCTTCTGAGGGGCTTTATCAGTAACTGTCAATATTGTCTGAAAGGAAAAGTAGTACGCTCACTTATGAGAGTCACCTCTGACAATTTTTTCCCACTCCAGGTTTGAACAAGTCACCTGCAGGAAAATCTAAGCAGGCTATTATCAGTCTCCTGACACATGTAGCTCTTTACCTGCTTCTTTTACCAACAGGTTACATTATAGTCTTTACGTATCTTTAAGTCCTTCAGAAATAATGGAAAGGAAATGCAAGTTAGGCTTATTTTGCCAGGCTTGTAGGAAAAGATTTCCATCACTACAATTCCTGTAATAAATCTTTTCTGCAAGAACACTGCTGTTGAACACAATTTCTCAACATGGCCAGGAGCTCTCACTAATTACAAAGCTGCTCTTCAGCTCCTCAGAGCGCTCCCCTTCCACCCCTAGGAAGGGATTATCAGCGATTCATGGAGAGAAAATGCACCCCATATACCCACACGATTTACTTAGCTCTTCACCAACCATTCACATACCAAACTTTGTATGTGACATGCTAGATAACAGAGGCAACCCAGAAGGGAAGAACATACATAGTATTTGCTAGCATGTTGTCCTTTATTTCCTTTGGCCAAATATCTTGTCACGCAGCTGTATGGCACATTGCAGATAGCATTATACCAACGGTGTTTCTTTCAAAGGGGGTTTCTTTGAGCCTGCCTTGTAGTTCACATTGCAGAACAGATCAAAAGATGTTTTCCTCCATTTCAATACAGAAATCTGAGACAGATTGTATCAGGGAAGAAAGGGAGTAAAAGACTGAGAGGTTACTTGGCAATTAGGCAATCTTGATTATTTCCTTCTTGTCTTGCTAAATCTTTCAGCTGGCTATTGAGTGGAAATGATTTTCTATTCCATTTGACACTGGCTTCACAGCTAATTTGGTTTTCGTCTATCTGCCTAATCCATTTTATCTATCAGTTCTAATTTGGCCCTATACCCGTTTTTATTTGCACGCTTCCCGTAAGCGTAAACAATGATCTTTTCTTCTTATATGGGGGAAAAGGAGGAGTGTGTTTTTCAGGTGTGAGGTGTAAGAGTAAGAGCAAAGGTCCCACTGTGGGGAGGTCACACAGAGATGCAGGTTCCACCTTTCACAGGGCAAGGATTTCGTAACCTTTTCTTCAGGCACCAGACAACTCCAGTATCCAGATCCAAGTCACTGGGACTGCTGGGTTATCTGTGTCACTCTACCTGATCAAGCGTATAATGCAGCTACATATGAAATGATAGAGCCTCACAGAGAAGTTAGTTCTCTCAGGATTCTGAGCATCAGATCAAAGCCTTTGAAATGGGCCACGTGTCCAAGGGACAGCTGGAGAAGAGAGTGGCAGATAATGGTAACGTGTCCCTTGATAGCTGTTTTCCAGAGCAGATTTGCTGCCAAGTTCTCAACCAACAGGCGCTTCTTCATTTGTGAGGACTCACTACCAGACAGGGGAACTGCAGTCCCCATGATGTACCCATGACAAAGCCATGAATCACAGTGTGGGCAAGTCAGGCATCTGGACAAATATTTCTCACTATCACAGGAAAATTATTCTTGACAACACAGCTACCGGACTAATTTGGTTTCTTCATAGAAGTCATCTTCACACTGTCCTGGTCTATACTTCAAAAGAATAATTAAGCTTCAGGTTAGAAAAGTTTTAAGTGCTTAACTAAAACTCTAGTGTGACTAAAAACTTGCTTTTCCATGGCCTTGGAAGCCCCGTGGCTTGCAACGTGCATGGGAGCCAGGATCACAAAGATCTTATTTCACATCTGCTGCTGCTACGGTGCATCTGCCACTCACAACCAAAGACACGTGAATCTCTTCCTCCTCCTTAGTGTGAGAAGCAACCTGAGGTTCTCAGTTTGAAAGGGGTAGAAGCACAAGGTATTACATTAAGGCTTTGATTCATAATTAAGTAAGCCTTGAGACTCATCTGGGAATTTTGCCAGACAACTTTATACATTAGAGCAGCAACTCAGCGAAACATGTTTCTGGTGTCACCCTGAAAACTAGAGGCATCTCCAGGATGCGGGCTCCCAGAGCAAGAACTTTTCTTCAGTAGAATGACCTCTTTCTTATAACAGTACCTAGCCACTGGTAAAGACACTTACATGAATCACATCTCAGAAAAAGCAAGAAGATTACTACGATTCCTATCAATTGCTGTATTGCCTTCAGTGCATTCCTGAGAACCTCAGGAAGGGAAACATTGTGGCCATTTCCCCCCAGTCCGTTGATAACTTGTTTTTGGAGATCTCCTTTCTTGTTCAGACCCCTAACTCCTTAAATGCTCTTTCCCTGTTTTTCTGGGGCTGCTGCCTTCGTTAGAAAGATTCTCAGCTTTGATTAATTATTGAGCCCGTACTGCTGAGGGTTTTCTATTCTCCAGTTCTCATTACTGATGCCTTGCAGCCTGTGTGCTTCACTGGTCCCATTGCAGGATTTGATGGATGCACCCGTGAAGTTTTCCTGCCTGCAAAGCCAGTCTTGCCTTTTGCTGATTTTGTTTGGTGGGCAGGGAATTTTGCTCTTGGCTACAGTGAGCAGTAAAGCATACGCACTGGGCAAAGTATTATTATTATTATGGTGGAAGCAGCATGAAATTCTTGCTTCTTTGCTTTCTGCATATTTCCCCTTTAAATCTGTTTCAAAAATTCTCCCCAACGGCCCTTTTATTCTCAAAGTTGCTGCATCTTCTTACAGAAGATTCACCAATACATTGCTCTCTCATGGGAAACCAATATTCTTTCTGGTTGTTTGCTTTAATCTGGAATGAAAAGCTATGCACAGTGAAAATATGTTTTG
The DNA here is from genome assembly GCF_023638135.1 of Falco biarmicus. Lineage (NCBI taxonomy): Eukaryota > Metazoa > Chordata > Aves > Falconiformes > Falconidae > Falco > Falco biarmicus. Next base: position 87,568,026 of record NC_079292.1, read on the forward strand.
TTTTGTTTATACTCCATGTGCTTGGCTGCATAATCATCACTAAGATTGACCAAAACGTTTTTCTTTCATTTGATGAAATAAAACTGTTTTCTGCGATAACTCAGACTTGAGATAAGGGTCTAATGCACTGCAGAAGAGGTAGTTTGATGGAGTGCAGAGCCCATGAGAGAGAACAAGCCTGTGGTAGGTCCTGTGTCATGTCACACCTTCCACGAGGCCCAGAAGAGGCTCAGAGATTTAGAAACTGAACCTGAAGCAAGTGAAATGCTTTCACATTTTTGAGAATCTCTCTTCCTCAGTATTTATCATTTAAAGACAAATTTCTTTAGGCTGACTTACTTGCCCTGACTGGGTAGAAAGATGAGCATTCAAATGTTTGTGTTTTCTATAAGGGGACACCTTGTGTTTATGATCAACTCATTACTAAATTAAATCCATGGCACACAATATTTATTTTGCAGGGCTAAAGGCCCAGGTGACAGTGGCTTGTGCTCTTAATAAATCTATCCAGTTCAGTATCAATCCTCTGTCCAGCCAGAATAGCAGTCTATGTACATCACCTTACTTGTTACCTAGCAAGCAACACGGACTGCTTGCATCATCAGACTGGCTCTCATTTGTAGAGACAATCAGCCAAACGACCTCAGCACCTCTCTCATATAGTTCTGAACTCAGCAAGCTACCAAGCAGATAGTTACAGGCTGCAAGTTTGCCTCAGCATAGTAACCATCATGTATGTAACTGGATTTTTTTATTATTATAATTGTTCCAGCATCAATGCACATCTTAGGCCCTGATAGCTCTGTGTTCAGGAACCATGAAGAAAGAAGTGGTAGCCTAGAGCTGGCCTGGTGAGAGCACCCAGAGCCAGACAGGGTGCTGGGAAAGGGGTTGGGATGGCTTGAGGCCAAGCAAGGACATCAGCCTGCAGGCTGGGATCAGGATGAGTCCTGACCAGGACAGCCAGGGTCAGACATAGTCCTGTGATGGTGAGCCGTGGCGAGGGAGGTGGGCTGCGGCCAGGCTGGGGCATCAGCTGCAGGTTGGGGCTCAGGATTAACAGCATGCACGGGCAGGCATGGCTGTGGCTGAACTGGAGACTGGCACTCTTAGTGTGATGTAGCTCAGGCAGGGGCTGAACTGGTTCAATTTTAAAGCAGTTGCCATAGGAAGGGAGTCTCATCCTGTGGAAGCCTCTGACAGCACTGCCTGGGACACTCTGTCTGAGGACAAAAAAAGAAGGGGGGCTATCCTCACCTGCACAGCCTCACAGCTGGCTCTAAGCCCCAGCAGCCAAACCTCTGAGAGGACAGATGCTATCAGTATCCCCTCCAATCTCCTCCTGCCTCTACTCTTTGTTAGAAAGGTCCTGTCTGTGGTCAGCTTGAAAATCTCATACCTTTGTAGCAACAATGGGAACAAGAAAAGAACTAGATAAAAGACTAAAATAAATAGCTTTGACACAGATAATCAGTTGACTGTGCTTCACCATAAGCTGAAGTTGTGGAACTCTGTGGGTATGATCTTAGCAAATACAGGGGACTAAAGTCTAATTTAACCACCACTGTGTATCAAGTCATTACCCCAAGGGCAGGAAAACACACACAGACAGGCAGTGCTGTCACAGAAACTCATTAGCCCAAGCAGACGACACATGTACAGTCAGAGAGCGCACTGGGCACCCGCATCCTCTCATACAGACACGTATCCCACACATACATGGATTCCTTTCCTTCCTTACCGTTTCTCAGTTCAAGTATTCCCCCACCACAATTATCTTGCCCACTTTTAAACCTTCCTGGACTCTGAAAACAGTTCATCAGAAACATCTGCCTTGAACCTACATTAAAGTCAGAGAGGGCGATGAGGTTGCATTTTGTTTCAAAGGCAGAAAACGAGTATTATTAAAAGATTGCAAATGCCAAAAATCAGGCTTAGATTCATCTGATACAGCCCACCTCTAGTCTCCCTCCCAGCACCTGCAAAAAATGTACACAAGGAGAGTAAGAAAACTACAGGCAACAATAAATCCGTGATCATTTAATCATGGGTCTGAGCCCGTCACCAAATCTGCATCAATGCTATTTACTTCAACACTGCAGCACACAGTGTGCTCAGCAAAAGCCCAGCACAACACACATGCTGCCTAGCTGCAAACACCAGAAATGTGTAAGCACAGCCTGACCCATGTGGAGAACCACAGATGCCAGAATGCATGGGGACAAGGCTCAGAAAGCAGGTCCCATGTGACAGAAAATTCTGTCGTCAAAGTGACAACCTTCATTTTCTCATTTGTACCTTGACGGGTTCAGAGCTAGGCAAGCCAATACAGCTCACCATAAGTGTACACCTGACACTGCCCTCCAAACAGGCTCACAGGTCTGCACACAAATGCCTCCCCTTCACTCGAGGAGGGATTGGAGCCCTGAAGATGCTCTGCCAGAGTAAAAGGCTCGTAAATCCTCTGCCATCACTAATTCTGAGCTACAGCTGGATGCCTGTGCCCTGCAACTGTATGCTGACAAGGCTTAGCATCTTCCTTTATTTTAAAGGCACATGGTAGCTTTCATCTGCAAGTCAATATTGGCGAGAAGGTCTGCTGGGATCCAAAATAAGTAGCATAGCTTTTCAGACACAGCAGCATTCTGATGGCACATTAAAAACCTGTGTGCATCATAAATCCAATTTCTTTAGGAACTGAGTCCCATCAGGGCACAGGGCTGAGGGGAAAATGGGCTATTCTGCATATAGCTAGGAGGTGATGAAGATCTATGTAGGTAAGATGCAGACATTCTGTTGTGAGGTTTTTTGTGACTGCTGTTGCTTTTTAAATAAAATTTTAAAATAATGGCTTTGGCTTCCCTGTCACACACCAGAGACAAAATTCTGCTCACTATTAATAAAGGTGCAACCAAATTTTTTGCAAGCTCTGCACAGAACTGCCTTCCTCCAACCAAAAAAGAAAAATGAAGAGTAAATTTATTACACATCTGATAATTGTATTGCTGAAACAAACACCTCTCAATGTTGTGAGCAATGTAACAAACACAAGGTATTTAGCTGAAGCGTGTGTATGTGAGAGAGTATGCGAGTATGACAGAGATTGAGTTGGTATGTGCTGAAAAGTAGGACAGAAGAATAGTTGATCCAATCCTCGTGAAAACACGCTGCAAAAGCTTAAGGGAGTTAGAATGGTAGTGTGCAGGAGCAGGAACATTAATCCCAGAGCAGAGGCAGTGACGGAAGGCAAGTGAGTAGATGGGGAGGCAGGTTCTTAGGCACAAAGACGATGGCTTGGAACGAGCCCTATTTGAGCTCTGTGCAAACACCGCTTGGCAGAAGAGGGGCAGCAGTACCCAGGGAATCAGCCTGCAATAGCTTACCCAGCTCACTTTCAAGGTAGCAAGTTACCCAGCATGCCAACAATCTCACCCTCTGTGGTTTTGCAGCTTTGTCTTATGCACTCATCAAAACAAAAGGTTTCCAGCTTTATGCATAAGCTGGGACATCTGATCAGCTCCAAATCTGCCAGGAGCAGGACAGCGCTAGTCCAAAGATTCTTGGATGCCAAGATTCTCACGCTGAAGTCCTTCTCCTTATTTCCCTGTGCATCATTCCCTCTCTCTCCCACCTCAGCGCTGGTTTGGAGAGTTATCTGCCTAGCTCTTGGACCCTGATCAGAAGCTGAGCTGGGCCTGGCCTTAACCATCTGTCCAGGTGGCTCTTTTGAAGCAAGATACCATCCCACATGTCCTGTATGCATCCATCAGATTCAGGCCTATGCCAGCTTGGCTCTGGGAATGAATTGCTGCGCTCTCCTTATTCGAAAGGCAGATTTGTGCCAACCACTCCATGATCCCGTAGACACGTGCTCTCCCTGGGCACCTGGTGCTTTCGGAGTTGCTGTAGCACTTGCTGGCCACTGCGCTTGTCTGTGTGACATCCTCAGACCTCCACCCATTCAGGTTCCCACCGAAGAGTATTTTAGCGTAACACACAGGAAAAATAATTCGCGTCCATAACTTGTATTTTTAACTCTCTGTCCTAGAATCCTCTGCAGTGAAGTTTCAAGGGACCAACAGAAAAAGCTAAAAGCCTCTGCTTTTCTTCCACATACAAAGGAAGAAAGTCTCGCAGTTTTTTTCACAGAAACATTCTCCTGTTGGAATGGGGAAGCCCTTCTCTTTGGAAGAAACACGCAAGCCAGTCCCCTACCTCACTATACCTCAGAGAGAGAAAACAAAAATAAATATCTTTTTTGCTTGCCAAGTCCCTAGATGAGGCCAACTTGCTGCATATCTTCCGGAAGGAGAAAGATAAAAATCTCAGCTATTTAAGTCTGCGTGCATTTGTCTTCCACACAAAGCTGATAGTACTTTAGTACACATGCCGCGTACAACTGTATCCGCAATTAATGAATAACTTGCATCACAAGTACATTCAATAGGAAAAAGGGATCCTCTTCTCCACTTTAGAGACTGGGTGGTGGGGGCAGGGAAGAGAATATGCAGTGTGCAACATTAACTGATTTGCTTGAGAATCCCAGGACAGTTGAGCAGCACAGCGAAGATTTTAACTTGTGCAGTGCTGGTGCCTTCAGCCAACTCCAGCCGTGGCCCCTGCTGAACAGAAACGGCCAGGAGACTGCCAAAGCTGCCAGCACACCCTGGCCAGGGAGCAGTGCTCCCTGCTCCAGGCTGGGCTGGATGCGTCCCTGGCCTGCTCTGTAAGGGACACTGCCGCAGCAGAGAGCCGTCCTCATCTAAACCAGCAGAGCTGTGTGAAAAGCCAACTTAATTGCTCTCACGGTTCCTTGTGCTGTACCTTGCCTCTCTTTGCCGGTCTCCTGCCTGCCTAGCATGCATTTTGCTCATTCGCTTACTCACAATCTCTTCTTCCCTCCCTCCTCCCTCCCTCCAGCAGTGTCAGGGAGACAAGTGAAGGTTACCGTTTGGCATGTTTGTTTTTGCATTATTTATGTTGTAGAGGACAGAGTCAGACATCTAGAGGACAGTCTTAGGTCACATGTGAATCCTTCCAAATGGGACTCAATAGCACAGCCAGCCAAGTAGAAAACAGACTTGGACAGCCCCATGGAGGGAGGCAGCATTTGGAAAGGGATGGTGTGCGTCTATCCGGCCAAGGTACCTGGCAACACCACGGGTCTGCTTGTGACTCCACCTTCTCTCATTTCTTCCCCTTCTTTTTCAGATACCCCATAAAGTGGGTACAATCCTTTTTTTCCCTGGAACTAAGAAGCATTTCAATATTGTACGTGCTTCATATCCACTGGGCCGCAAGGTACTGGGATCTCCCCACCACCCCAATTTCTGTCCCTTTCCCTGCAACACCTCCTGCTGAGAGCAGCTGCTCCTGGCTTGGCCGCACACATCTCAGAGTAACTGTGTCTTCTGCACGAAGCGCCCCTGCCTGCCCCCTCTGAGGCTGCCCGTTGGGAAGGCGGCTGCAGGAGTACCCCCAAGCAGCGCTCCTGTGTGGGCCTCCCTCCCCCCCACCTTCTGGGGGACCCTGGCACTCACGTTAAGACTTCTTTGCTCGCACGTCCTCCAACTTTGTTTCTCTCTGACCCCTACAGTATTTAATAATAAATAGTTGTGCCGTACCCCAACAGATCAGAGATTCTATGCTACTTATTTTCCCCGTATTTTCCAGCAAACCTAAATCTCCCTCAATTTCTTATTGAAAATGAAATGGGGACAGTACTGCTTATACAGCTGGAGATAGTGATCACCAGTGTACAGAGACTGACTTATCAAGCAGATTCTTAATGCCATAAAATCAATGGGTTTAGAAATTCTATTATCTTGCCTCTGATAGAACACGCCAAACTAAAGAAACTTCTTGCCCTTTTTCTTTTTTAAAAAGCATACTTAAATATAACATTACTGCTGTCCCTAAACAAGCTTTCCCCATGGTTCTCTTGGATATTACACCAGAGCAATGGAACAGATATCTGCATGGCAAAACAGAAATGCCAGTTTCCTTCTGGGTTCTACCAGTTATTCTGTTACAGTGATCAGAAGCTGCTGGATCTTCAGATTTCACGGCAATATTCATCCCATACTTCATAGGATGCAGGACTCTGAGAAAATTACTTTTGCAAGAACAAAATGCAACAAACCCAAACACATGGCTAGCACAAACCAGAAAAATCTGCATGAATGCCAGTGAGGACACTACAGTAGATCCAGGTGAGTGAAACATCCAAGTAAGAAAAGAGAACATGGGAAGGAAGGTCTGTGTATAGAAGAGAGGTCAGACATCAGGACACTGCCAAATGATGGGAAATGGTTGATGCTGTAGTGAAAACCAAGCAGGACATAAAAACTGAGCTGATAAGACATAAAGAGGGAATCAGATGGGATGCAAAATAAACAGATGCAGCAGCTGGATGGGATGCTAAGGACAAATCAGACTTGAAATAAAATTATACTTGGGTGAGAGCCATTCAATGGGACACAAAGGATTTGATTTTCCCTTAAATTCAGCCTCCAGCTATTGACTAGGCAAATTGTAAAAATTTGTACTAGGTCCCTTAAATTCCCCAAAGCGTTGTAAACAGATCCTAATGTAAAATGAAGTCTCTCCCTGCAATCCTGTTTTTTCATCCCCCTTACTCCTTCCCCCCACCCTACCCCCCAAAAAAACCCCAAGAAACGGAACACCACCCCCAGCCCCCAGCCCCAATCATAAAAACTAGGTGGTGGCTTGGCATGTAGGTAAAATAACACGCCAATCTGGAAATTAGTTTTTTTTATTTGGCAACAGATATGAGAAGCTGAAGATACAGTTTTCACTCGCTGTAATTCAGTATTCTAATTTGCAACATGGGGTTGCTGAGCCCTACCTATCCATCCTCCATGTCACCTGAAAGAAAATGGACTGCAGAAAAGTCACTGGTTTGCTGTGGGTCACGTAAAGTGGAGCCCCATCACGCACGCTCTGAACGAGCGTGATTTGATCGTGAAATGGATCCGAAAGGGAGCGTTGTTTTGACCTGATTAGCCTGTCACAGTAGCACGCTGCACTATAAATTGTTCTCCAGCAATAAGCAGCAATGACTTGCAGCAACTGAAACGCTGGCTACTTGCAGCTAACGAAGGAGGTATGCGGATTTGAAGACTGGGGCATTTCATGGAACCACCAGGCAATCAGCCAAAGTAGAAGACAGCAACAGACTGATCAAGATATATTTTCTGTAGACTCACAATCAACACATATAGAGGCAGTTTCTGCAGACGGCTTGTGGAGCACCACTTGTATGTTATTTAGCTTTGATGTGTCTTGCTGCATCTACATTAAAAATGTTTTGTGATCACGAGACCCGATTTCCACTTCCCATCACACCATGCAAATGTTTATGAAAGAAAGCTTTCGTTGCTAGATTGCTCTATAGAGGAGCACCTGATTACATTCAGAACACAGGCAGTTTGGGTGCGGGTAGACTAAGATAGAAATCCATGTGCAATCAGAATAAAAATCAGACTGTCTCTCAAGGCTTAGGTTTGTTCAACCAAACTGAAGAAATTAAAATTTGGATCCAGACACCTCCCAGGTTGGTAGAAACTCAGGCCCATGTCCTCTGTGATTAAATCCATCCCCTACTTCTTCCTGGAGATGTCTTCTGAGCTGAGATCTGAGGGAGAAACCATTCCTCTTGCATGAAAAACATACAAGTCAAAAAAGGGTTTTTGAAGAAGGGAATTTAAAGTGATGGACAACTTCTGAAGCAGAAGCAAACAGCAAGATCATTTGTTCTGGATGTAACGCCTTGCCTTCCTCTCTGTTATCATCAAAAGCTTCTGTGTTTGTGGGAGACAGTCTCTGCCCCCCCCCAGCCCGGTCCTTCCTGCCGTGAGGTCACAGCCCTGGCTGTGTGACACAGCTGGCTGTTGCCATGGAAGTGTTTGTGCTTTCACAAAATCAGCACAGCAATGACTTCACAGGCAAGGTCATGGAGGAGCAGATGGGCTTGGGAGGAGGGAGGGAGACAGACCCCTTGTTTAAACACAAATAGCGGTGATAATTAATTAACCAAAGTAGCAGGGGAAATTATGAGAAACATGTGAAAGGTAAATGGATTTCTGTTTAGCTGCCTTTCCCAAGAGGCTAAACGTCTCAATTGCAGAGGGGAGATCTTTACAACGAACTAATGGAACAAGGACATTTTCTCTGGTTTCTTCAAGTGGACGCTCTTGGAAAAAATTGTGACCAGAGCTCACACTTTGCCATCCTTCTGCCTTCCCTTCTCATCACCGCTTCTTGACCTCCACCAAAAGATCAATACTTCCTATCAGAACCACGAGTCCCTGTATCTTTTCAGCATACAAGGGCTGTGGTGGGAATAGACAATTGTTTAGCCAGGAAGTTTATTGTTCTGCAGTGGCTTAACAACAAACATGCTCTGTCTATAAATGAAACTGTTACATGTTTATTCTTCTCCTGACTGCCAAAGCCAAAAGCTTGCCTTTGGAGTTGACTAAGGTGGCTGTTTCTTTCTTTGTACATGCAGTGTTCACATCCTAAGGAATCTACAGCCCAACTACGCCCTTACTTTCACCTAAGCTTTTATCTTTTGCGATAGCTGTGCTGGTTTTGTGATACTCCTTCACACTGTTGCCCAAGTCAGCAGATTTCATACCAAAACATGAAAGAGCAAGTTACCCAGGTAAAATCAGGAGGATCATCTTGATTCAAAAATGAATCAATGGAATACTTCTGAAGAACCTGGCATTAAGTACAAGAATTGTTCTTTCCTCATTCCTTCTCTGGGCTGCTTTTGCATCACACATATGGGTCAATATACAGTAATCCATCCAAGACTTAAGGGGAAACTGAGCATCTTGTACATGCTGTTTATTCTGTGAACACACAATTCTGCTTTTCTACTTTTCAAGTGGGAGCCGAGATGCTTAAAAAAAATAAAATTCTGTGCTTGCAGGAAGAGTAGAAAACCTTACCAGAAGGCAAGGTGTTTTCATGAGTGGCAGTTCTTTCACACCGAAGAAGTTTGTAAAAGAAAATAGCCAAGAGGTGGTATTCAGACACTTTTAAATGAGTGCAAGAGAACTTCCATGAGAAAAGTGAGGGTCTCAGTAGTTTTTCTTCTTCATACAGGACTCTGTCCATCTAGCAGCTCTACCTTTGCTCTCTATTTAGAGCTGTGAACCTTACACAGACATTGTCATGTCAAACATAAGCACCCAGATTCATGGGACAACCGCTGAGATTGGTAAGTGCCTCTGGAGACCATCTAGTCCAGCCCCTCTGCTCAGCGTAAGGTTAACTAGAATGGGTTGCTCAGAGCCATGCCCAATTTTTGATGTCTGCAAGGAGGAAGACTCCATAACCCTCTGGGCAACCTGTTCCACTGTTTGAGCATCTTTGCAGTAAAAAAAGGGTATTTTGTTACATTTAAATGGAATCTCCTATATTATACTTTGTGCCTACTGCCTCTTGCACATTCACTGGCTGTCACTGAGAAGAGTGTCTGCAGCTTTCAATCAACTTTGCTGTCCACTTACCTAGCCCATACTTCATCAGTTCATCAGAGAGGATCTTACGGAACACTGTCAAAAGGTGAGAGGGTGTCAAAAGGCTTTCTAAAGTCAAATCAAGGAATATGCTCTGTCAAGATCTGCAGTAGACACCCATTCACTAAACTAGTCATGGAATTGTAGATCTATGCTGACTACACCCAGTTGCCACCTTCTCTCCTTCAAGTGTCTGGAAATGCTTTCCAGGATTATTTACTCCATCACCTTCCCAGGAACTAAGGTGTGGTTGAACATCCTGCAGTTCCCTAGATCTTCCTTCTTACCCTTCTTGAACACAGGTGACATTTGCTTTCTTCCAGTCTTCAGAAACTTCCCCCAGTTGCCAAGACCATACAGGAGTAATCTGGAGTGGCTTCCAATGACATCAGCCAGCTCCCTCAGTATTCAGGGATACATGCTGTCAAGTCTCATGGACTTGTGTCCAGCTCTTTTAAATAATCTGGTCCTGCTCCACCAGGGGTAGGTCGTCATTGTGCCAGAGTTTCCCACTGCTCTCAGAGCTCTGGGATTCCTGAAGGCAAATCTTCCCAGTAAAAAACAAGGGGAAGGTGGCATTAAGTACCTTGGTCATTTCCAAATCTGCTGACACCAGGTCCCTGCCTCATTCAGCACCGACCCCACATTTTCCTACATTGAGCACATAGAAAGTTTTTTAAGAAGCCTTGCTGCCTGCAGGGTTAAATTAGCTGCCACTATTAATTCAAAAGGAGCCCCACGTTCTACGTATCATGGTGAAGCATGCTGGTTACAGCTGTCTTTTTTATCAACTTTGCTAATGCATGGTCTGGGGGTAAGTTACTGCTGCCTCCTATCAGATAATTAGTCAGTAAATCATTCAACCAACTACAAGGTATAGAGCAAGGACAATGTTTCCAAACCGTATTATCATCAGACATTTATATTGCACTTTATCACAAAGGGTTCAGAAGATTTACATATACCCTGTAGAATACTGGCCTTTTTTTTACGTCTGCTGCTAAAGTGCAGCCATTTCTGGAGTGCGATGTCTGTGTTTTTTTAAGAGTCATGTTATGGAATAAGCTTATCTCAGGAAACTGTGCAGATGACTTCTGTATCTACTGGAAATTTTAACAAGAGTTCTAGGAGAATAATGGTGTAAGGTGGAATTTTGCAAGGAGACTGCAGCTAAAAACCAGTGTTCCAATTGTAAGATAGTTATCCCATGTTACAGTAACATGACTTTCCACAGGGTTTTGCAATTAGAGTGGCAGAAAATACAGTGTAAAAGAACAATCTTGCAATTTATGCACGTTTTAAATTGAGTTTTACCCCATCTCTTTGGTACACTTATCTACCATCCCCACACTACCGAACGCCTCTAATTTAAGCCTGACAGGACAGCTCTGCTGAAAGCCATCAAGAAAAACTAAGAGCTTGAGTCCTTTTGTATTTTTGTTGGCTTTTACCATAAAGGGATATGGAGGAAAGTTATTGTGTGGCTCTGCTGCCTGTCAGCTGGATTTAATTGAGCAATACTGTGGGTGCAGCCTAACCATGAAGTGAGAACAATGCTAACATCTAATTCTTGCAAACAGGCACCATCCATGACCAGATCTCACTTTCATGTGAAACATATGCCTTCTTATGTCACATTACTTCAGAATCATAGAATCATTTAGTTTGGAAAAGACCTCTAAGATCATTCAGTCCAACCGCAAACCTAACACTGCCAAGTTCCACTAAAGTGTGTCCCGAAGTGTCACGGCTTTCAAGAATCTCCGGGGATGGTGACTCAACCACTTCCCTGGGCAGCCTGTTCCAATGGCTGGTAACTCTTCCAGTGAAGGAATTTTTCCCAATAGCCGACTGAAACCTCCCCTGGTGCAACTTGAGGGCATTTCCTCTCAACTTATCGCTTGTTACTTGGGAGAAGAGATGACATCCACCTCACTAGTTTAGTTTCAGGTAGTTGTAGGGAGCACTAAGGTCTCCCCTCAGACCTTTTCCTCCAGCCTAAACCACGCCAGTTCCCTCAGCTGCTCCTCATAACACTTGTGCTCTAGAGCCTTCACCAGCATTGATACTCTTCTTTGGACACACTCCATCACCTCTTTCTTGTAGCAAGGGGCCCAAAAGTGAACCAGTGTCGAGTACAGGGGGATGAGCACTTCCCTAGTCCTGCTGTCATTCCATGGGAGTGACAATCCTGCTGAAGAATTTTCACTTCCCAGTAGCCAGCCCTCATTTAAAGCTAAATTCCACCAGCAATCCTAAAACTTTTTTTTTTTCTTTTTTTTTTTTCAGGGAATGATCTCCCAGGATGTGAAGGAGCTCTTTACGGTTTTTTTGCTGCTCTGCTACAGACTTTCTGGGCTTGGTTCAGCTACCCACATAGAAGTCACTTGATTTGTCCTACTGTATATGAAGTATGCACACCAGGCTGGCAAATATGACATCACATCTGTGGGAGACCTCCTCTATTCTGAGGTGGTCAGGATATCTTAGAGCATCTCAAAAGGTAGCAGATGATTTCTGATGTGTCCACGTTAGTGTTTTGGTTCAGAGCATAAATGTGCTATTGAAGTGAATCTCCAGGTCATCCCCTCTCCCTGACTCTGGATTGTGGAGCTGCCTAGAAGCGCACAGACTAGATTTCTTTCTGCTGAAAATAAGATGCACATCATTGGTACTCCACCTGCTAATAGATGTTCAATTTACAGCAGCCCCCCTCGAAAATTTTACAGTCAGGTCCTCAGTCCTGATGTTTTAACTCTATAAATCTACTCCTACAAGTCTACCTTTTTTTTCTAATGCAGACACAGGCAAATCTCTAGTCTAACTCCTTATACTGGACTTTGCTAGTTACAAACCAGGATAACTGTTCAGGTCTAACAGTCAGGTGGGGTATCATGTGGAGTACAGGGTGCTCTGATACTGCTGGAATCAGGGATGTATGTGTAACAAAACAGGAACAGGAAGAACCATCACATAAAGAAATGCGGTCAAATCAGAGATTCAAATTTCCATCTATGCCCGTACAGGTCCTCAGCAAGGGCAAGCATATTAACAGTGGCAGTCCCACTGCTGACATCAGCATCATGACTGTGCTGCTCTCCATGCCCTCTCATGCTTCCAATAATCTTTCATTGAAAATGACATTCTTGATGTTAAAAAGAACAATATGTGTTGAGAGGAGGAAAGGTACTTTTAACCTTCCACTTACAGAAATTGCTGTCTCCACTGGCTTCCCTCCTCCGATCCTTGTCTACTTTCCCCCCGAGATATACCTACACACATGCACACTACCTCCTTTTTGAAGAAAAATTTCTATTCCCTCAAGCCTTTTGCTAGCCTAAATTGAAGTTTGCCAAGCAGAAGCAATACCACCTACTTGTACACCAGCCCCACTTCCCTCGTGCTACTATTATTAACGAAGGTGGAAGCAAGAATGGCTAACTAAAGATGACTGCCAGAGCTTCTTCAATGAGGAGAAGACCCACTTCCTTTTATCATGATCTTATTGTATGTTCTCATCCTCTTCCCTCCCTCCCTTTCCTATGACAAATCCACTGAACCACAGCTTGGAAGACCTATCTTTCATTTTTTCTGCTCTCCACCTTCTAGCGAGGGTTCTAGAATTAAGTTCATGGTCAGTTACAGGACATCTATTTTTCTTCACAAAATTACTATGAAATGGCCAATAGATTGGAAATGAATGAGAGTCGTCTTGGAATAAAAAAAGAGTTGCAGAACCATGGTTTCCCAGCTGGGGGTACAGGATATACAAACAGGCAACAGAAGAACACGTGTTTGCTCCACTATTCACACCTTGCTGGCAGCTGGCAGAGGTGATTGCAACCAGAGAAAAAGTGCCTTTAAGAGATTCAGTAGAAGCTCTTCAGAATAACTACATGAAAGTGACACTTCAAAGACCTGAATTCTTTCCCCTGACAGAGGAGGGGGTGGATGCTAGTCCTTTTGGAGGATGCCTCAGAAACAGATGTAACAGGTCTGTTGGGCATAAACATAACCTTTTTTCTTCAAGAAGGAACACTTGTCAGAGATGCCATGTAGTGGTTCCACTCGTTTGGTGGGGTCGAATAGCTCAACTCCCCCTGTAGCTTGTTCTTCCCATGCAAAAAGTCCTGGTGGTGACTTTTTGCATGGGCTGGTGCCACCCAAAAGCAAAGGAAGATGGTGTCAGCTAATGCACCCCTGAAGTGAGACAAGTGGTGCCGAGTAGTCTGCACTGTGCCTCTAGTCCTTGATTTCTCATTTCCAAACCTACCAAAAGACATTGAAACGACTTCAGGTGTATGTGCATAAACTTCCTCCAATCTCTTCACAACATGCTAATATCAAATAGTGATGGACTTGTCACTGTTACACCAAGGGACAGCTGAAAAATTCCCCTATTACAGTTCCCTACAACCACATACACACAGTGCCTCTGAGGTCAAGAATAAAACCGCTCAAAATGCGTGGCAAAACAAATAAACTGGCACTGAAGCTTGAGACAATGAAATACCATTGTTATAAAGCCCTGACACGCTCAAATCGGGAAGATACAAAACCTGGTCAAAATAATAGCTATATGTGCAGGTTTTCTCTCTGCTGTTAAAAAGTGTAGAGAATAAAAACAAAAGAGAAAGGGAAAATGCGTTTAGATAATTAGCCTTCGAGTCCTGTCTGTTTGGGTGGCTTTTATTGCAGTTATAGGTCTGTCTCTGAACAAGCGTAGATATTGCCTGTTAACCCTATAAAGCATTTTTCATAGCGGAGTACTCAGGTTTTGTTGAGATCCAATACAGAACTGTTACACCACCTTCCTGTGAATCAAATAGGCTGTGATTCAGTTTCCTAAACACAGGCAGCTGCTACCATCTTAGGGACCATAGGGTATCCTGCTTGGGTCCTGAAGAGCACAGGCCATATGTTATATGTGCCGGCCTTCAACGGATATCTCAAATACCACATACTACACACCTGTATGTAGGTAACCCAGCCACCCATGTACTGACCCATTTGGTACACAAGCTCCAGGACACAGCTTTTTATCGCCAATATCCTACACTAATCATTCATTACCTAAGGAGAAAAAAGGAGAATCATTACCATGAAACTTGGTATAGCATGAGTCTTTGGGCTCAGGGAATGGGGGCAGAAGAAACTGGTGTGGCCAGGTGTGTTCAGATCGCTCTGTGTGCAACTGTGTATGCATTTTTTCACACTACAGCTTAAAATTAGCTAACCCACATTGGTTTAAAATGTACAGCTCCCTAGCTAACCCTGTACCCTCAAATAATCCACAGCCTCCAGGTACTAGAGTCCAAGGGTTATGGAAGAGCCAAATAGTAGGCTATGAAGAATTACAGGCAGGAAGACTTCTTGGGCCAGAGGTGCAAGGGTCAGCTCCCCTGTATATGCCCTGTAATGCTGATAAATCACTCTTCTGTTCTTGGGGTATTCTTTCACTTTTTTAACGGGTAGCCCATAGACAGTCCATGTGAAAATACAGTTATACTTTTTTGGGGGTTGGGGTTTTTTATTGCTTGAGGGTGTCTATCCGAATGCTTCCACAGACACAACTGCCTGTGCAGGCAATGGCTGCAGGTACCGTGGTAGCTGTGTGCTCTTCTACTAAATTTGGTATTTGTGGACACCTGGATGTGTGTGTGCAACCACGTGCTCTACTTTCACTGTCAAGATAAATGCATACATTTATATTGGGGGAAAAAAAAAAAAACCTCTCATCTATTGGAATATTGCAAGATGCAAATCCAGGCAGCAGTGGGATGTGGATTCCCCCTGCCTCTCCTCCCCTTCATCTCTTTCCCTCCTGTCACTCAGAGGATAATGATCTGTGTTGTGGGCATTTGCTGGAAAGCTTTAACGTAACCATTATTTTTGAGGTTGCTGGAATTGAGGTGGGCATCAAGGACTCCAATGAATACAAATAAGCTCAGATCCAAGCAAACTCCATCTTGTCTAATCTTCACTGAGCAGTAATCTGGGAGGCACCTTGCTCGCTCTCATTTTGTGTGGAAGGAGAGCAAGCACACCACAGTGCCAGTATTACTGAAGTCTGGATTGATCTCACCTGTTCACATCCTGAGGGCTCCGGATCCTTCTCTGCCTCAATAGCGACCATCTGTCCCAGGAAGTACTATTCACAATGAGACAACCCCACCCACCCAGTGCTGAAGCAGGAGAGGCAAAATTTATTTTTACCTTATTAAGCCCATAAAGGCATGCTCAAATAGACACAAATCCAAGCGGCAAATATTGGGAATATCACTGGAAGCTTTCTCAAGTTTCAGATGCAGAGGCTGCATTTGGACCCATGGTTTAAGTTTGCTTATTTAAATACAGAAGTTTACAGCCTCTTTTTAAAACAGATGAGCTGAAGGAAATCAAAAGTTGATGGAAAGTTGGGATTTTATTTGGCTCAATGCGCTTGGGTATTGACTGTGCAAATCTTGCACGTTTTCTCTCACCACAGAATGGGATCTCTTGCAGTTTCTGTATCCCAAGGAAGAAAGAAAAAATCCTCATAAAAAGGAAGCTCATGCAATGGAAGAACCGATCAGGAACACAAGAACGAACTGAGCAATGACTAATATATTCCCTCCATGGTCCAGAAGTGTACAAATACAGTGATACTTGTCTAGAAGTCAAGATATGCCAGACCTTGCAAAGGATACTTACTCTCAAAGGTAACAGAAAGACTCTTTGGTCATATTAATGAAAGGACAGCAAATTAAAAATAAGGAGGAATGCTATGCAGTGAGCATGCAGTAAAGACTAAAGATAATCTGTGTGCATGCCAAAAAATAAATGAAGACTTGGCTTAATTTTTTAATAGTGATGGTGATATTGAGTGTAGGACAAAGGCAGTGTAGCTAATGGGAATGAGAAAATGGAAATGATAATTCCTGGAGCAGAGTAAACTCCGAGATCGTACCGCACTCGAGAAGGTGGAACAAGAGAACTTTCACGCCAGAACGTTTAAAGAACTGATAAGGATATGGTAGGATAAGGTGCAAGAATCTCAGTACACCTATCAATATAGAGGGTATACGTGACTGCAGAATACCTGACTTAAAACATACAAGTAAGGAAAAAAAAAAAGAAAAAAAAAAGTGATGTGGCAACTACAGATTTAGTTAGATGATTCTGGCAGTATGCAATGCTTTGGAATACATGCAGAAGTAATTAAAGACATCAAGGTAAGTGGAAAATAGGATAAAATGCAGTGTGGCTTTTCCAAAAGCTCAAAGCAAACCAACTGCCTTTTTCAATAACTGGTTTTTTTTAAACAAAGGAAATGCAGTAAGGACTAATCTATCACCATTTAAGTAAAACATTGGATACAGTGTCTTATAGGGGATTATTAGTTAAGATGTAGATGATGGCATTAGTAAAGAATTTTAAGGCAAATAAGGAATTGATGAAAGGAGATGACAACTGGTCAGGCTGAAAGGGGAATTTATTAATACAGCTCCTCAAGGACTGAGACCAATGTTTTTTTAAAATATTTTCATGATTGATATTAGCATAAAAGTAAGAGTTTACTGTTGAAGTGAACCAATGACACATAGTTGGAAAACACCGTCAGTGCAGAGGGAGATGTAGATGTATAAACAAAAAACTGCCTGACCTTGAGGACCGGACAAACAGAAATGATAAAAGCCCAAAGTGCAAGATCAGGCACTACAACAAAGGCTTCTCATGCAAGCGGGGAGCTTGTTAGTTAGAAAGAACAGTGGAGCAGACAGACTTGGGAGCACTAACGCCTCATGGGGTGACTGTGTATTGACAAAGAGATGGAGATATTATAAAAAGCACTCGTGAGATCTTATCTGAAAGAAGGTATAATTCTGGTTACCCATTTTGAAGAGAGCTTGCTCTGGTTTTGTTATGGTTTGAACTGCTCTGCTTGCATGATCCAAGGCACAGAAAGTTCATGTTATAAGGTGAATAAAAGAGATACTTTTATTTTTCGTTTTCTGAATGGCTCCCCACATCAGGATGAGACATTGCTGGGTCTGGAGAAATGCTTAATTATACAGAGATTAACTGCTTCGTTCTCTTTTTCTCCACTTGTGTAAAGGTTTTAAATGGCAAGAAGCAATACAGCATCACAGCCTCCACTGGATCTGTACCAATTCATCCAGACCAGGGATCTGATCCTTCTGCCTTTTCTCCTGATGAGGAAATTTGATTCTTTTGCCTTTTCACCCAGGCAGTAACTCAGGTCTTTCATTTAGCCGAGCACCCCAACACTTGTTGCTAAGGCTGAAGAGATAAACTCTACAAAATCAGCACTAGAAAAGAAACCCTTGATAAACAAATCTTCTTGTGTGAATAGGAGAACATGTAGTTCTCATAAAAATGGTAATTAGAGCCCAGCGTGAGGAGGATGTTTTTTTTCATAATAATAATAAAAAAAAATGTCCAAGAGCATTCATTCAGGAGGAAGTTATTTTTGGCAGAATTATTACTATTATTATTGTATTACCACTAATAACAATGATAAGACTCTTGCTAAGGGACAGGACCTTCTATGTAACTAAGTAAACATGCCTAAAAAGGGCTCCCCTTAAGGCTTGTCTTCAATTAATAAAGACGACTGACAGATCTGCTTACAGCCCACTGCAAGGTACCAGCTGGTTGCCTCTCTCTAGTAACTGTTTAATTTGTTTTTCTCTTACCAGTTACACTGGGAAAAATCATTGGCCTCTGCCACGCAACGAGAAAGCAGCTGGCACTGGTGTGGGCAGAGCTTTGCTGGTCCAGCGTCATCCTCTCACGTACGTTTTCTACCTACCTACCCCCATCTCCTCGGTCAATTTATTTGCCCCCTCCCTCCGCCCCCCAACACAATGCCTGCACAAGGCACTGCTATTAATTTAGTCAGGAAACAGTTTGGTGGTGATAGGGAAATAAATTGATCAAACCTTCTGAACAGCAGCCATGGGAAGAAAGAAACACCCCTAGCCATTTCTCAGTGACCTTTCCCTGTGCTTAAAGAAAACTCATAAGCTCTCAGCACGAATTAGCATGGCCTCATTATAAAAACAGAATTGGGGTCAGAAGAAAGTAAGATGGGTAAGTCAAAAAAAAATCCCATCAAAAGCAACATCTTAGACAGAGATGCCCTAACTGGGGAGGGCAGAAAAAGTGAAGCTTCAGAGGAAAGGAAGAGGCCAGAGGCAGAAGAGAGGCATGCATAGCTTTCTTAAAAAAGCAGAAAAGGCAAAGCCCCGTTAAAACTGCAACAGCCTTGATGTCAAGCTGGACAGTCCTGCAGAAAAGAGTTTACATATTTGCATCCTCCATAATTATAATTTCCAACCTATTTGTAGTCGCCGCTGCCGGTTGGCCTGGTCAAGTCACTGCTGTTTGATGTCCTGTGGAAAAGAGGCAAATCTTAAAAGACTACAGTTGTGCAGTTTGGTTTCTAAGGGAAGAAAATGTGAATGGTGACTGCGCTGCTGGCATTTGGTGCAGAAAAGACCAGTATCTCCTACCTGCGCCGTATTTATTTCATAAGCATGACATCAGCCTGCACTGTAATGGTGCTGACTCCTGACTACACTGGAACTTCTTTGTTGGGAAACAAAGCATCCCAGTGCTGGCATCAGTCACCAGCAACAAAACAAGCAGCTAACTCTACAAAAACGTGTCTCATTACGCTGTCCTGTCTTCACACTTAGCTGCAAAAAGGAAGCACCACAGGGTCCTGCCGTCAGTTCACTCTTTCAGCTTGCCATGGAGAGGGGATGACTCAGCTGAGGTCCCCAGTGATGGGACCTGTGCAAACACAGCCGCTTGCCTGACAGCCCTCCTTGCCCAGGGAGCTGGCTGCCTGTGGTGCAGGAGCCTCTCTCGATAGCCACTCTACTCACGCTTCTGCCTCCACTGTCTTGGAGGAAGGTATGTACCCTGGAAAGCAGCCCTGTCTTACCCTCCACACTCTCTGGGGCTTTACAACCCATCCTCAAAAAGACAATGCCAGATTGTCATCTACTCATAAAATCTCCCTCCCATCTCTTCCCATGGCTGGCACACTCGAGCCTTGCGCCTGTCCCCAGCGCACACTTGGGAGTGGATCAGGGTGATTGTGCAGGCAGGAGAACGAAGCACAACGTGCCTGGCTTAGCGTCACAGGCAAAGCACGAAGGCAGTGTCACTGCCTTCTCAGTAGCAGCTGGAAACTTAAAAGACTAGCATTGACTTATTTACAGAAAGAGGTAATAACAGTAGTCATGAAAGCATCCAGCACAAGAATAAAGTCCAGAATCAGCCCCGCTCATTCAATTTTCTGAGAAAGAAACACAATAGATAGGCTTTGGCATTTTTCCCCATCTCTACCGCAGGCTTGTGAGCCCCCCTCCCAAACCTCTTGGCCATCCAGCCTCTTTTCCCTGCTCCACAGAGACGGGCTGTGGCTTGCTGCCATCCGGAGAGCACAGCTCTATCCGCACCGGGCTTTGGTGCATTGCCTTCCTCCTGACAGGTGGCAGGAAGGATAGAAAGAAGCCAGCAAGGCAGGAAATATTACAAACTAATCGAGTCAGCAGCTTAGAGAATCTGTCGATTCGTGCTTTTTTTTATCTTTTAAATTATTTTATTTTATTAATCCTGCCTTGACAAAAAAAAAAAAAAAAAAAAAAAAAAAGAGCTAGATGAAAGAAAAAAATAAATTGGACCTTGAGTTTATTTACTCCAGTACTATCACTGATCATTCTCACCCTTAAATCACCCTGCTACTGTGCAGCAGGGCTTTCCAACATCAATATTAATGCTCCTTGCTCCTGGCAGTGGCTAGTGGAGGTGGCATTTCATAATTCAGATGCAAAATTAAAAGGCAAATATGTGAGAGAACAAGTAGAGCAACTATATTTGCCTGGTCTGATGACTAAAGACCCCTTGGTGAATTTTCTGTCTCCCATTAGCAAAGGGTTAGGAATCAGGTGTGATGTGAGAACTGACTCCCATACAGAGGGAGAGTATGGATTTGAAAACTAAATGCCAGTCAAATACCTGAATCAGAGTTATCTAGACTCAGCAAGGACTAAACACAGCCATGGTATGTCCATGGGTTAATGATGGGCAGTCCTGGGTTAACGATTGGACTTGATGATCTTAAAGGTATTTTCAACCCTAAATGACTCTTTGATTCCATGATTCTGTGTCCATGATATTTTGACACTGGTTGCTGCAGGATATGGCCAGCATGGAAGAAATTACTACTGTGGGGTATGATGGAAGTGGCAAATCTATATCAATTAAGGTGGCCTTACATATAACCCCCCCCAAACTATCAGATTCCTCCAAATGCAAGATGCTTGCCTAAAAAACATGACTTCTTTAAAAAAAAAACAAACAAACTGTAACTTTTCTTTTCCTCTCTCTCCCATCCTTTTCATATAAATCTCCTTTGTCCACCTTTTCACCTAGAAGGACTAGAAACTTCCTTTGAAAAGGAAGTAGCAGTATGTTGGATTTTCATGCGATAGCATGTCACCAGGAGCTGTGGATTTAAAAAAAATATACCAGCTACAACAACATTCTTGAAAAAAAGCCCTAAAATTGGCAACATTATGAGTCACAGGGGCAGAAATATGAAGCACCCACTCAAACGTATATTTCCGCACGTTGTTGCACAAAGCCCCCCCTCCCCCCTATTATTTGGAGGGGGACACTAATCCAGCTCTGAAAGCAGCCTAACTGCCCTGGCGTGGCACAGCCCTAGCATGGCTAACCGTGCGTGTTTCAGAGGCTAGTGCTGCTTGAGACACCAGCAGGGCAGATCTGTGGGGTTGGGGCAGAGCTGGATGTGGGGAGCCCTGGGCTGGGAGGACAGAGGGGTCTGGGCATTGCAGCAGATGAGCATCAGCTCTAGGTTGCATGTGCAAGCCAAGGCAGAGCACCAGAACACTCTGCAGCTCACAATCGAGGGGTGCTGCCAGAGAGATACACGGGGGGGCAAGGATGCTGCAGGGAGGTATAATAATGTCTTGCAGAGGAAGTTCTGTAAAACACCATTTCACATGGAGCAATATTTGGGTACCTGAGTCTAATCATGGAGTTAACAGCCCTTATTTGCACAACCTTACATACACACAGAGTGGTGCATAGGATACAAATCAAACTTCTGTCTCGTTACACCCAGGATCCAGGCTATTAGGATACAGCAAGCAGCAGACCAGCCAGGATCATACAATGGAAAACATTTAATCTTCCAGCTCTCTATATAGTACCAAGAGACGTGTTTTGCACCAAAAGACTTCCTCCCCTTTCATCATTTTCTGTTTCTGCCCTTGCTGTCAGTGCAGTCTGGCCCAAGAGAAGTGACTTTTAGTACTTGCTGATGCTTTGTTGTTTAATCAGATGGCCGCTGGAATCAAGGTTTGCTGGTTGAAGAGGCAGCTGAGCAGGGACTTTCAGAGAGCAGAAATGTCAGCCGACCTCTTGGGAGACATCTGTAATCCATCTGGAGCTTCTTCAGACACTCTTAATTATTGTTTTGTATTTTAAATGGCCAGGGGAAAAGGGGGTGCCTTTACAATAAATAGATGAATGAAAACATCGGGATTAGATGAATATATCTGTTAGGCATCTGACAACCCATCTATCTGAATTCCACCTAGTACTTCGCACACAGACCTTGTTTTCCTAGAAAAACTTCTATGATACAGGCAGAGAAACATCTCTAGATTGCATTCTGCTCGTAGTTTCTTGCTTTTTGAAGGAAAAAAGAAGCAGGGTCAAATGCATTTAAAATTTGGCACAGATGTGAGTGAGTAGATGCAGATACTGAGTGAGAAATAGCAGAAATCACTCCTCTTTCTTACCAGCCACATTTCCAGAAAGTACACAGTGCTCCTAACTTAATGGCATTTACTTTTTTTTCAAGCCTGTCACCCCCAACTGTTTCAATGTACCTCTGCCCAGCTTCAAATCATTCCTGTTATCTCAGTCCCTATGGAGCCTCTTCTCTGCTGCCACTTCTGTTGCAATGGTTGTGCAAAATGGGAGAAATGCCTTTCTAAAAATCAAACACACACCAAAGACCCTTGCAGGTCTGGTTTAGAGCAATATCGAAGTAAGGTGAAAAACAAGCCAACACAAAGGATCTCTCACTAAAACTTCAGAGTTGAAATTTCAGTTTAATTGAAAATGAAGAATGCAGCAACTGATGTCCCTCGAGCTAGAATCTCAGTGCTTCGGTTTCTACTGTAACGTAAACCTATGATGGAATGTCATTTGGTTGGGCCAGCAAATAAGAAGTGGCACTGGTCATGCAATCTGTGGCACTTCTCTTGCTAAAACAATTCTGGTCTTAGATTTCTGTATATTTATCATCTACATTAAAGAGACCCTACTGCCCTAATAATTAAGCTAATCGTACTATCTTCTAATCAAAGCTGACAGTCCCCTTGAATGATGCTTTTTAGCCACATTTCCCCTGCTAATTTTACAAATGCAAGCAGTTTGCTTTTATGAAAGTGAGTGAAAAGAACACTGGAAAAATTATTCAGAGTGTCTCTGTGATACAGAGAGGCATTATGATTCCTGCAGTACAAATGAGAGCTGAGGCACAGAGGCTCCACGAGTTACCAAGGGATGTACAAAACCTCTGTGGCTGCACTGGCCTCGTCTTAGCCACTAGAATGTATGTTCCCCACTTTTGGCTTTGTGTAGGTATCGTGTCACTGGGCATGTTTGTCTTCCTAATCAAACAGAGAGGCAGAAGCCCCTACTTCCTCACTTATTAAAGAGCTCTGAGCATTTTCTCAAAGACTGCAGTTGTAAGATGGGTCTTGTGGCCTAGTTCTAACTCCCTGCATTACACGTTTACCTCTCTATTTTCTTTGACCCCATTCCCTTTCCACACCCGTGGGAAGATGCGGTTTCAAATGGACCTTTATTTCTGCTGCTCGCTAGCGAGGAAGAGCAGTGAAGAATATCACTTCAGATAGCAGACAGGACCAAACAAAATGCCATCCAAAATGGTACCCACTTGAAAGCACGGCCAGGAGAACTTAATTAACGGAATATGAATTCAGGCTTTTAGCTCTAACCAATGGGTATCGGGGACATGAATTTCAACGCCACAAAAGTCCATGCCTAGTTTTACATAGTGCTGCCCTCTGCAAAATAGCAATCACAGGAGGAACTGGGCTCAATTGTGGTCCATGCAAAGAATCCCCCATGAACAGTCAGGCTCCTGAAAAGCTTTGAGAGAGGACAGCCAGTGAGTTCATCTCTTTACAACCCAGTGGCTCAAAGAGACATCTCTGCCTTCAGTCTGCAGTCAGATGTACCGCAACGTTTCCCTTTGTGAAACAGAATAGACGCCTCCAAAGACAGCGAGCATTGTCCATGCAGGCATAAAGCAATATTTGGACATACTGAATGGCTTCCTAAGATGAGAAAAACTGCTGAAGAAACACTAAATTATGACAGATGGGAGCCCTAGAAATGCAACTACCCCCAAACTGGAAAATGAAAAGCCGGCACAAAGGGCAGGCATAACAATAGAATTTAGGCATAACGAAATACACGCCATTTAATGCAGAGTGCACTGAAGCTTCGATCCATAAGTCAAAATCCTAGCCATTAAATAGCCTCATTTAAAAAGTTTTAAAGCAATTAAAATAAATTAGAAACTTCACAGGAGGACAAAATCACTGAAAAGGATAAGAAGCATTCTATGCCAGGCACCGCTTCTGACAGTGGCATGCCCACGAGGCCAGATTTTTATTTGAGAAGAGCTCGGGGCCAGATTTTCAAGGGCTCTGCACCAATAATTAGGGACAGATTTTTCCAAACTGCTCAGCTTCCATTATCCAAATAAAGGCCAGATATACCAAAGTGCTCAGGGCCCAGCAATTCCTACTGTGACAGTTACAGCCACAACATGGGCAGCTTTTGCAGAAACGTGACCATTTATTTCACCGTCTGCCTACGGAGGAAGTGGTCTGTTTAAAGGCCATCCAGTTTTTCCACTGGCATGTTGGAAGTGGTTGATTTTTAAGTCCTGCTAACAGTGAGAAGGCCCCACCTTCACCAAGTCTGTGACAGCGTGGTCTTAAAACACAAGTGGAACAAGCCCTGCTGATGTTGCTGTATTTTCCCTAATTCCTGCTGAACAGACATCTACCATTGACCTCCATATGAAGCACTTCAGAAGCAAACTTGTAAAATTATAATGCTGCCTCCAGCCATTTTGCCGAGCTATATATGTAATTTGTGGCCCACCAGAATAGGAGCCTTTCTCAGAAACAGAAAAATCCCTTAGCAGTGCTGCTAATAGAACAGAGAGCACATCAGCATCTTTTCAGTTGTTAAGCTGCTAATAACTCAGCTGGGAAGCAAAAAATAATCCTGGTGTCACCCTACAGCCAGACCACAGCCCACCCGGCTTGAAAACTGCAGGGAGTTTGTTTCCCCTCAGATTATCCTGAAATGGATGTTGCAATACTTCTATTGCCAAACTCGCCTGGATCAGGGCTGCTGTACACGCAGGAGGTGGCACAGAGGAGCAGTACTTTACCAAACCAAACCCTGTCCCTCAGCAGCGCTTATTTGCTCACACTCAAACACAAAATTTCAGAGGAAAACTTTCAACAGAAAGGTGGGATTCTTTCCGTCTAAAGTAACTACTGTTCCTTCTGGAAGCACACATTGGCATACTTCTTCAGCGGCTTCCATGTCTCTCTGTGCACCCTCAAACACCTGTGAGATGGAACAACACTGTCAGAATACTGCACACCTGCGTATACCTCACATCGTACCTGCACAAAAGAGTTAGTGACCAGTGCCTCAATACAGACCACTCCACTGCAATGATGCTGTGATAGAAGACTAAAAGAGAGGTTCTAGCTCTTAGGAAGTGTTGGGCACCTTTCAAACAGTGAGAGTACCCAGCAGTCTGTGGCCAAGCTCTTGAACCCTCAGTGGAGATACCATGGGAGCAGTGAGGTGCCTCAAGCTAGCTCCAACCAGGAAAGAAAAGCTGCTGCAATACACCACAGTGCACACGGAACAGGAGACTTTCATGAGAAAACCACAATTACAAGGCAGGATTATGGGAAAAGTTTGGGCTGAATCCCATGCGTGGTTGTTAAGATGCACACAGAAGCCCAGGCTCCTGAAAAGGTCAATTTTGGACAATATGCAGTGTTCACAGCTACGTTTTCTCTAGCCAAATAATGTGAGCTATGGGAAGTATTCTCATTAGCAACTAAACAATTTAGGAGCCCTCATCACACTTACTTTCAATTAGACCTGAGGTCCTACATACCTAAAACAGTGTAATGAGACAGGAACATCTCAGTTACTTAAATGCTCTCTGACATTTCGGTTTTTCTTTTGTGTCTGTGTTCTAACACTCATTTAAAACAACCATAAAGAATGGGGAGCAAACAGTACTCTCTTTTTTTTCCCTGATACTTACTCCCTCCATGCCCTTTTTTACCAATGGGAAATTAAAATCCCCTGCCAGTACACCACCATTGAAATATCTCACAATTACTGTTGGACAACTCAAATTGGGTAACTCTGGACATGGGAGGGCAAGAACATACATATCCCAGGGCTCCTAGTTCACCAGTGGTTCAGTGGTAGCTAGGTGTCATTTCTGTCTAATCGTACATTTGATGACCTGCACCAACGGGATTTGATAGCGACTCATGTAATACCTTACAGAGAGAAATACAGGGCACTGAAGAAATTGCTGCCAAAAATCTCAGAAAAGACAAAGCTGGACCTGTAAATACATTTTTACTTGTAGAACTGGCTCCAGGGATTTTGACTTTAGTAACATCAAAGTGGGGCACTAAAGAAGGATGCACACCATTGCTACCCCTCATGGTACGAAGTGGAGTAGCTTGTATTCACTTTGTGAATCCCTTTGTAGCCACCATTCATTTGGCTGGAGCCAGCAAATAAGAAGTGGCAGTGGTCATGCAATTTGTGGCTAAAACCATTCTGGGCTTAGATCCCTATTCTAAGCCCCTGGAGAATGACATCTCGCCCTGGAATGAAATGTTTCCAGTTCTATACTATACAGTATACTACAGCATAGAGAGAAGCACTGTGGAACTATACTGTTGAACCCAGGTTAAAAAAAAAATAAAAAAAAATTGTGTTGTTCAGGCTAGAAAGAAAATATTTTCTTCTGCATTCCCACCTTCACCTATTCTATCTGCATCAGGAGTCCCTAATTTCCTTCACTGCAGAGCAGCAAGCAGGTGCATAGCAGGATGTGTATTAGACCACACCCTCCCTCCTTTATGCTGCTTGTTCCCTATGGGGGCAAGATAATTACATCCACCCTAAGAAAAACATCAATATTTTATTTTTAATGAGTTGGGCAGACCCAATTATCTCAGTAGGCTGTTAATAAGTGAAATTGTGAAGTACGGCCGCAGCTTTGATGGAAACAGAGTCATCTCTGAAATGGGAATTTCTGACACAAGGAGTATTAAATAGATGCCAGACTGCTGAAATGGGAAGTTAGTCAGAGAAAAACTGTTTAAGGAAGAAAATCTGCCAAAGTAGCATCTTTCAGTATTCAAAGATAATAAGGCAAACCCCAAAGAATCATCTCATTGGCTTAAAAACCATAACTCCTGAAATAATAAAAAGTATTGGGTTTTTCAGTGCCCTGCTGATTCTTTGTGTTTTGATCACACAGATCACCAAGTTTTACTCCCCCCAAATACTGATAAGAAATTACTTTATTATTATTATAATTTCATAGAAGTAAACACTCACGAAAACATCACAGAAAGTAAGCTTTAAGATAAAACAAACAAAAAACTCTAGGACAACACTTGCCACATGGCGGATTGAACCGCATATTGGCAAGGAAAGGACATTTTTCCCTTCACTGTTTCAAGAAGTTTGGTTCAGGAAGCACATTAATCTCTTGCCATTCCCTCCCCTCTCTTCCTGTCTCCTCAGAATATGCCCTTTTCATTCATAGAGTAAAAAGCAGACAGAATAGGACCAAATCTCAAAAGATCAATGGATGAATTTTCACAAACACTCAGGACTTACTAACCACATTGATAACAATGGCAACTGTAGAGATAATTCAAAATCTGATGGAAAAAATACAAACATGCCTCCTCCCTCAAGCTTTTGCATGCAACTGAACTCTCTCAGTGCAGAAAGTGTAGCAACAGACTCAGAATCCAAATTTTATTTTCCTATTTAAGCTGAATTCCAGTTCCGAAATGGAAGGGAGAGAGCTTCTCTTTTAAGCTATATATTATATATTAAACATCAAATGAAATCTATAACCATTTGTTTCCTCCTGAATCTCAGCAACTACATTCTTTTCATAAACCAGAGAACCAGATTTACAAATCCAGCTTCTCCCTCAGATTGCCATGAGATTACTTAGTTTTTCAGATTTCAGATGACAGGAATTAGATTTTTTGGAACAGGATAATCATAAATATACAAAGAGTGTTGTGCTCTACCCCCCAGTAATGCCAATGCCCACCGCAGAAAAGCATCAACTACAAGTGTACTTGGCAGATGCGCTAGTGAGCTGAACGGTATTTGTTGTCTAGTCCATAAATGAAGAGAATACAAATATGTTGACAAGTATCAGTCAAGGCACACATGAGCCTTGAGCTCTTATCCATGCAAAGTGGTTCCTCTCTCTGCCTCTTCCAGTCATTTCACTGGGATCAGTGGTGCTGTTAGTGGAATAAAGCTAGTCTTTGGGAATCAGGGTATTCAACTCAACCTCCAAAAGAACAGCTGCACCTAAGAGAAAATCAGCCTCTGGTTCTATATCTAACACACCAGCTTCGTTTTATCATTCCTTTTTTCCTTTAATACTTCTGATAAATGTGGAGCAATTCTAAATCTGGTTCTGTAGCTATGGCCCTCATCAAATGAAATGCATGTATTAGTGTAATCGTTTTTACTGACATCTCAGACACTCAGCCGTATGACCTTGCAGTTCATTTTAAAGGGCAAGAGCAGAATTAGCATCCTCAGCCAGCTCAGTTCAATAAACATAAACCATATAATAAAAAAGAAAATGAAAAAAAAAAAAATTTTCAAACTTTTAACTCCCCTAATCAGTTGTGTTCTACTAGAAGCTGTCCTTCTTAAGACTTTTTTCTGCCTTGACTGTCCATCCCAATCATAGAAAATCAGACATTTAATTCCAGAAAGATGTAAAGGCACAATACAGACTTTGATCCAAAGCTGTTTCTTCTTGTTGGACTCCAAAAATCGTTTTCAGGCTTCCAAAGACTCTTTGCCAGCGCTGATTAGAAGCCACACTGGCTGACATAGTAATTGCTCTATAATCATATCTTCAGTACCCTGACCTGGTTTATGCATACAATCTATATTCTAATAGCAGTCAACAGGTCACCAGTTAATAAAAATACCATTAACGTCCCCCTGTGACTAAGAAATGGAGATATTCATCTCACTAGGCCAGTGGTGGGCCAATATAATTTCTGCGGCTGTTAGTGTAATTAACTCTGCCAGCGTGTGGATCTCCCTGGAGGACAATGGAAGCACAGAACGACCTTGCTGAGAATTCTCACTGGTGGTATTGTGGTGGGCACAAAGATTTGCAGGGGCTTAGGTCAGAGGAGAGTGAGTACTTCCCACAGCCTGACCTCTCAAAAAAAAAAAAAAAAAAAAAAAAAGGCAGCTCATCATTTCTAGGATCCTGTGGAGCAGACCTGGCTTCATCTGTAAAATGGAGGCAGGGATGGCCACGGCTCAGGCAGCCAGGACTGGCATCCTGCGCTACACCACTTAGCGGTGTCCAAAGGGCAGGCAGTGAGAGAGAAAGGGAGCAGCAAGGGGCATCAGGCAGGCAGGAAAGCACTGCGGGGAGAGAGAGGATTAATTTATGAATGGAGAGGCAGTGTTTCCATTTTTCCATTCAGCCTAAACATCATCCATATAAATGCAGTTTGTGTAGCTCATGCTACAGCCATTACATATAGGTCAGAGGAGTACTGCAAAATTTCACAGGTTTGCCAGATACGGTCTTAGAGGTCTGTGTTACCGTCTAAACACCTAACTGAGGCACATACTGTATGTGCGAGCAGAAAGCTCTGGGTACACTGGGAGGCACAAGATGCCTAAAGTAGAACTTTTTTTTTTTTTTTTTTTTTAATAGGTCTGTGTAAAGACATACCACCTCCCATCCCATCCCAGAAACCAATGTAAGGATACATGCCAAAGAAACAGAGAATGCAAGAGTACAAAAAAATAAATTCCTGAGAGAAACCTGGGCTTGCAAGTCAAAGCAGCAGATACTGTCCCATACAGTGAGTTATGCATATTCTCAGATTCTAGGTTTGTTTTGAAATTCTAGATGCTGTTTCACAGTTTTTCTGTCTGCCACAGCCTGAGTCCCAGGAAAATCCATCACAATGAGAAGACCCAGGCTGACACCCACCCACCCATCTGCAAAGCAGGCTGAACCGCAGTCTCATACATCTTTGCATGCAGAAATCACTCAAATGGAAACAGTTCAAGACCTAGCAGAACTCGTTTCACACAGTAGTCTTGTTCCAAGATCAAAGTCAGTTCCCAGCAAATAAATGTCCTGTGTTTAACTACTGTAACACACCTCCTCCAAATCATCTCAGATCCAGATCATTGCTCTGCCCGCACAGACACATTTATGTTCTGCTCCACCTACGCATGTTCACCTGGACCCATGCCCAGGAGACACGAATGACCCTCCCCCTCCTCAATTTAGCATCTTTTTACCAGAAGTCCTCTTGTCCTCTGGTTCCTTTTCCCCTTTACTTGAACAGCACCACGGCACACATTTGGAGACTCCAACAGTTGTTTTATCACCAGATGAAAAGACAGGACCAAGAGAGAGCTGCTGACTGGATTTGTTCCACCAGCTGACACAGACCACCACAGACAGGCACTTTAAAGACAGCATGTCACTGTCAGATGAGACTTGCCAGTGTTTCAAAACATCTCGGTCTCCAGGGGCCTGTAAAAGCTCTGATGCTGTACCACAGACTAGATTCTTTTTGACCTGTGTTAAGCCCATTATATTGGTAATGTTGACAGCACTGGACAAAACCAGTACGTAGCAAAAAGAAGTCCAAAACATTTTTTTCTTTTCCTCCTGAGCTGTCCATACGATCTGGGAGCTTAGTGAGTTAGTGTATTAAAACCTAAGCAAATTCACTACCAGATTCACACAACAATTTGCAAATATTAAGGATCCAGTTTGACAGTAACTGCCAACGAATTTCAGTTCACAGGTGATAAAAAGAAGGCTCTGCTGCTACAGTTTGGGGTAAAATAGAGCATACTGTACTCAGTCATGAGTGTTTGGATGCTACCTGCCAATGCAAGCAGCCCTTCATTCTCAGGAACATTACACTTGGCTTAATGACTTTGAGGATCCATGCAATCAAATCCATGCAGCGGTAGATTCAACTACACCCATCCATGGCAGAGCACTAGGAACCAGACAGCGACAGGGGGAGAAGGCGGCTAGGCACTCTCAGGAGAAAACAGCAACAGTAAAAGCCACTGGATCAGGATGAATTTTTCACATCAGTTCCCAGAACAACAGACAAGAAATAGAAATTCTACGCAGCATAGTTTATAACTGCATTATCCACTGACTGCATGCAATATGTCTTTATATACCAAATAGCTAACAAGATTAAGGAAATGCAATCTACATAGCTGATAAATAACCCAGCTAGAATCCACTTTCAAAGACAATCAGGCACCGGCTTTATTATAAATTAAGAAAAATTGCAAACACACAGAAGAAGTATGCGGGACATAGAGGAATCACTTAGCATTCGAGGCAGAAGATCAGAGAAAGAACAGAATGTGAAAGCAAAGAAGAATGCCAGAGAAGGAGGAGAAAAAGTAAATTAATTGGTGGGAAATATGGGAAGCTAGGGAATGAAGTGGGAAGGCTCAGTAGCCTGCATGCTCTCATTCTTTTTGTAACCAAATCTGGAAGCATTTTTGGATGCAGCCTTAGGGTCTTACTATGGCATATAAATGTACACATTTTTTCCAAGCCATTTCATGAGTTTCTTATCTGACCTCTCAGCATGGCAATTAAAATCTGCCCACACTACTGCTTTTTCACAGCCCTGCCTCCTGTTTGCTTTGCTTGCAGGGTACAGCATCATTAGATATAAGAATCATCATCCACTGGGCTACCTAATGATGTTCGTTTCAGTGCATTTGAGAGAATCTGGAAGATCTCTTCTATAGCCTCAGCAAGAGACTGGACAGCTCAGAGGATGTGCAATCTCGGATGGCACAGTGCAGAATCTGAAAGGGAAAAAACCCAAGCAAAACAGGATACATGAACAGCAGATGTCAGCTCAGTTCACTAAAAAAGGTTACTATCACAGATAATGTCAGCTGACTATATCACATATGGATACAAACTATTATGCCAACTACCTTCCTGCAGGTTACAGATGGGGATAAAGGGCTTCCTGCAGGCCCTAAGATTCCCCCAGAACCTGGTAATTGGAGTCTTTGGGGAACTGAGTTCAGAAACAGCAAACCCAACCACAGATCCAATTCAGGAAGACCACAACAGAAATAGAAAAAGTCTGGCTGAAAGGGATAAAAGCAAAAAATAAAAACTGAACACCCATAAAAAGCTGCTGAAGGTAGTCTAACAATATCCCAGTACCAGGAACCTTTTGGCATTTTTTTTCCCCCCCTGTGGTTAATGTAACTAAAAAAGAGATGAAACACAAGTGTAAGAATGTGTCTAATAGAATTCCATCAGTAAGGACAATCCAGCTCCTACAGCAGGAAATAATGGACCTGAAAAGCATTTCTTCCCTATGATTTTCAGTTTCGTGGCATGTTGACAGACATGGTCCAAGTACAGGACACTGTAATTGCATTTTATTTGGCTAAGCCAAATAAACCCAGCTGCAACCTGTGCTAAGTCCCACTGAAGCCTATGTGTGAGACTAGGACAACTACAAAAACCTGTTGATCCTACAGAAACGATGGACCCAGTGAAGATTAAAAAGCCAGAGGCAAGAATATTCCCCTGAAGTAAGTCAGCACAAGAAGCAAGAGACTTGCCCAGAAGGGAGGCACTCAACCTCAAGAGAAAATCTCTTATGTTATTTGACATTATCATCTACTGTAAGTATCATTTTATGTTCAGGAAGCACTTTAGAGACATACTGCCCTAAAACACATATGAGGGCTTTGCATTTCCCACAGTCCAGCAGCTCTCAGGTGATATATACAGGTACATATACCTTCAGATTTTCTAAGGCACAGAAACCAGATGATAGTTGCCTTTCCCTTCCAACAAGATTTTCTCCGCCCTCTGAACGTGCTCATTTTCCCTCCTCTCTCTTTACTAGAGGGGCTTTTCGTATACGAAAACATGCTCAATGATAGGCATGTGCTTAAATGTTGAATTGCTTTTCTGACCATAAGGCATTAAACATTTGACGGAGAAGATCCAAAGCATCTCCCAGCTCAGGAGAGTTGCTCCAACTCAGGACAATGAACAGGCATGGCCCACGTTTTCAGCTTCCTGTGTTGTCTCTACTCTAGTTCTTAAAAAAGGAGAGA